>NW_017729027.1:41035532-41053185 GCF_001723915.1 Gavialis gangeticus
GGGGGGGGGGGGGGTTAGGCAGAATGCCATCAAGGATAAGACTAAATTTTTCTATCAACAGCTTACACTTCTAGCTTATCGGAAGAGTCAGACTTACTATGTGCTCAAACCTGCCTTCTACAGATTCCTGTTCTGCTGTTGGCAGCAAGATTTATAATACAGTACTCAGGCTTAGTGCATACACATACCCATCAGATTGGAATGATTCACAGTCTAAAGATTTACATTATCACTCTTAATAGCTCGGGAAGGTGCTTTTAAGGTTTTATCATGTCAAAAATCCATTTCCTAAAACCTAGCTAAGTATGGATTTGTATGATAGGCCATAGCTAAATTTTTCTAAAGCCATCATATTTTGTCAGGTAAATAATACATGTGCCAAAATATGTGCTTGCATGATAGAAATTCCAGAAGCTCTGAAAGTGCTATTGTATTCTATGAGGAAAATAGGTTTAAAACAAGCCTCAATACATATTTAAATGATCCTAATACTCTGTTTTTATGACAGACTGTAGTAGTTCAAGTAACAATGACATTTGTTTCATCAGCTAATTTATATATATAAATATTTTCTTAATATTTACACCACATCTGATTTTAAAAAACACACACAATACAACTCCCTCCACCCCCCAAAATATCTTTAGGACCTTAAAAAGTGCTTGGTTACCAGGGGCGAATCCAAACGATCCACAGTGCAGTTGTACCTCCCCTTTTGGACCATGAAATGTGAACAATAACATAAGCTTTGGACTTATTTTTAAGTCCACAGAACAGGTAAGATCCACCCACTGTGCTCGTCACCCCCTCCCTTACTTTTCCCCACATCCCCTTCCTTTTTCCCACCTTTTTCATACCTGCTGCTGTTATTGCCCCTAGCAATAGTGGGGAGTTCCAGAGCTACTCCTGCATTAGTCCTGCTGGGCTGAGATGGGGTAAGCAGCAGTAGGCAGGCACCCCTCTCTGCCTAATTTCCCTTGGGGGATTCTCCACCAGCCTGGGAGCAGGCACAGGGAGAAGGAACTTGCCCACCACCACTGCTATCCTCAGCTGAGCCCTGCACAGCCATTCCCTGCAGCCTCAGCCGAAGTGGGGCAAGAGTGGCTGGAACAGCAGTAACAGCAGGCAGGTTTCCCTGCACCTAGCAGTGTCAAGAGCAGGGAGATGCAGGGGCAGAAAGGAGGGAAATGTGAGGGGATGGGAGGGAAACTGCCACTAAGCATGGGGGGGGAACAGAGGGTACCCTAAAGTGTGCTGGATATTCGTACTTGTGCCCCAGCTGCTGCTCCTGCAGTGTGGTTTACCCAACCCAGGGAGGGGGTGGAGGCTGAGAGTACAGTGCAGCCACCTTTTCAGTGCTGGTCATTGCTCCCACTGCCCCATTTTAAAAATCTTGGCTCTGCCTGTGTTTAGGACCATAAAGCTGAGAGATTTATGTGCATATGTTTATGTGCTGTCATATGAGATATGACTGTATGACTTTCTATTCTGATGTCGCTAATTCTTAGCATTTATGCAAAACCAACTAAACAAAACCTTATCATAATACAATTATTCACTGATCTACTACTATATAGATAGACACTTTTGTTTCAGCAAGTTTCCATCTGGCTTTATCAAAGTCTTACAGCCTATGATAACATTACAGGAAAAATATAACTGCAAATATTTGAGTTATAGGCAACAGGTGTATTTTTCCCTTTTTCCCACTCCAGGTCTTTATAAACTGACTATCCACATCCAGCAAATATTTGCAAAACAAACATTTGACCTCAAATATTTAAAATCATTTTTCATATTTTTAATCTGCTGCAATTTTATAAATAAGATTTGCTCCTGTACAATAGAGATAAATTGTATTTTTTAATTACCAAATGCATATAATGTTCTTTAAACATTCACCCTGATGATACTGGGGAAACTGCCATGCAGAGGTTAAATACCATTTAGATGACTAGAACTGAAACTCTCTTGAAACCAAACTATCTATCTATCTATCTATCTATAGGTATACAATACCCCCATCAACCTTTCAGCAATTTCTTCAATGTGAATATTAAGCTTTGGGGGGAAAGAGAATTGGAAATAAAAACTTCAAGTGAAACATCCTCAAAAGAACAATATTCATTTCTGCCCTAGTCTCCTATTTTTGTAGTTGGTTACAAACGAAAACTGTTATCTTTTCATTTAGCTACTACGGTGAGTTTTGTGGCCTCACGTGAATTATTCATGACTGTTATATTAACAGAACGTTAAAAAAAATCAAGAAAACAAAAAAAAGAAATCTAAGTAAATGCATTCATACTCTCAAGGTAAATTCATTGTTTCTTTTGTTCAAACAACACGGAAATTAGTGAGTTGCTTTATGTCATGATGCAAAGATCAGGTTCTTTTCCTAAAATAGTAATGCTAACAAAGTTTCACCACATATATTCCTTATTTAGTATTTTTTTAGTAAAGAAATGTTCTCTAAAACTTCCTTTCAGTCTCTCATGTTGTTTTAAACTGATACAAAATTTGTCTGAGACATCTAAAATTCTTTCTTCTGGTCTGGATTTTATTTTTTCCAGTGCATCTATATTACACTTTTAGTTTCAGATTTCTTCCGAAGAAAAGCTGAGCAGCATTTCATTTAATTTTTTCATATTTACTTTACTATTTTAATTTACTCAGCATTTTGTTGCTCCTTGACTTGCCCAGACAATTGTTTGTTGTTGGAAAAGGTTAATATTTACTTTTAGTAGAGATTAAACAAACATTCATGTAGACACAAATGTATTCAGAGAGTAGTTTTAATTGTATGCCCTGTCCTTTAGTTGGGTGAAAGTGTCTATTATTGGTTACTTTGGGAAAAATAAAGTTTGTTTTACACAGGGATGGACATAAAGAACATAATTATCTTCAGTGGTAAACATGGTAAAAATGCATATTTACAAAGAGCAAAACTATTCTATTAATGATGTCTGCCTCAGTAACCTCTCTAAGGTTGATGGTTTTCAGAACCTTGTCTTTCTTTTAAATGCCTTATTTTCTGTAGATAAAATATATACAATTACTAATGCATTTTCCTCTCCTCTCCTCTCTTCATATTTTGAAGAACAAAACCTAGTGTCTGATTTCTTCATCAGTTTTAACAATGCATTGTATTGAGACATTTGCCTTCACTGCTGATAAGGTGTGATTGTTATTGTGGGATAACTAACAGGTTTTAGCTATTCTATTGTAAAATCTTAGTGGAGACAAGTGTAAGGATATGTACAGTCTGCAGCTCAACCTTTCAGGCAGCCTTATAGGGAGGTGCTGTAACACACAGCACTTCATACAAAGTGCCATGAGTTAGGGAGCCATTGAATCTAACAGGCAGTGGGGAGAGCTAAGAGCCTGCACTAGCCCAGACCAGCAGAAGGGGGAACTCCATCAGCTTTCCAGGAGGCTGCCAGACAGCCCCTCTTCCCAGCTCTGCCACCTTCTGTCAGCAGCATCTAGGGGGTAGGGGGAACACTTTAACAACTCTATTGTTGACCTCACCTAGCTACCTCCTACCATGCCAGGTCATAGGCAGCTAGGGCTGGGGGTCAACTTAGGGTTAGAGGAAGCAGATGAGGTCAAAAGGGAGCATGCAGAGTTGGAGTGCAGAGAAGCCAGGGTGCCAAAAGATCCATCTGGGGAACCAAGTCAGAGATCCAGAGGGTCAGCCAGAGCATGGGATCAGGAGGCTAGCTGGATCAGGTATCCAGGAAATCAAGCTAGAACAGGGTCAGGTATCCAAGGGTCAGACCGAACTCAGGATCCATTGGCAAGCCAGGTTGGGTATCCAGAAAGTCTATCAGGAAGCCTGTAGCCACATAATCCAAGGGGACAACAGCCTAGGCACTGGATTGAACCTTGTTACCCAGACACTCTCTCTTCCTGGTCAGAAGTTTATATTGTAAGGGGTGGAGGGTCAGCTGACCCTGGCTGGCCACTCTGGTGGCAGGGAGTGTGCCTGTAGCTAGGCCCAGCTCATGGGTTTTGGCCACCTGTGCCTGCCCCAGTGTTGATGAAGAGGTAGACCAGGATGAGTGGCTATGCCAGGCAGGCTGAGGTTCAAGGTGTGATCTGACACCTCACAGTAAAACTACAGGAAGCTTGTTCCTGCCACGATTTTACAGCTCACTTGTGATGGGTTATCTCACACTTTTTAGCAATCCGACAAAGCCTTTAACAGACCTACGCCTGTTAGCTAAGTCTACATTTTGGGTGGAACTTCTGATCATTTTTAAAAATGGAAAATGCCAAGAGACTGCTTAATAACCAAATGTTTGCATTTAACCAAAAACCTAATGTAAACATTTAAAAAAATGTTCTAACCTAATTTTAAATAAAAAACTATTAGTCCCTCTACCAATATATTATATCTGTGTCCTGTTTTCATACATAACCAAAAACTTCTCTGTTATGATTTTTTACATTTGCAGCAGGCTGTAAAGGTGTTACAGTGAACATGCTAAGCAGTAAATATTTACATATATAATTGATACAATTTTAGTAATTATGTAAAATCTATATCCTCTTGAATAGCCGTGCATGACTATTAGGCATAACCAGCCTACAACATGTTTTTATTTTCTGAGACTGGGGTCAACACTATAGTCTAAAATGTGGCTTCTTGAAAGCTTGGAATAAACCATTGTTGTTTCTTAGTCCAAAATTCGGGAATCTTGTCAGCAAGCAAAATCTTCTGATACCTTTAGCTAGCAGAATTTATTCCTTTCTTAACAGATGACTTCCTCACCTCAGCTTGTGTGGTCAAATGGAAAAATCTTAATACATTTTAAGACATTAAAAAAATCCATTCTTGAGACTTCTTTAACATGCTGAATTCTTCATGAAGACAGCCTACTCATGAAAGGATTTATAAACCTCCACTTCATTAAGCTGAGCTGCTGTTTTCTCTTTAACTTGGACAAAATTTCAATTGTAAAGTGGGTTATAGAAAGCTAGATAAACTTCCAATAAGTCTGCAGTCTCTGAGGGCACTTTTACACATGCTCCAGGGGCGGGGGCACTTTAACTAGAGTGGCTCTGAGAGCTGCTCTAATTAAAGCACCGCAGTATCTCATGTATCAGCATCCCCACATTTCAAAAAGGTGATGGTGGTGTTTAAATTAAAGCTTGTTCAATGAGATTTAGTTTAAGTGCCACTGAAACCATTTTGAAGTGTGGGGATGCTGATACACAAAACACGGAGGCTGGCTGGAGCACGGTAATTACCCACTCCAGCAGACTCAACTAATTGAGTCAGCTCTGATGCCCTGTAATTACAGCTCACCAGAGCAGCCTCACAGCACATCTACAGGCACCCTGAGTCTAAACAAATGTTCTCCTTTCAGTTCTTCCTCTACATCCATAAAATAGGCATGATTCACTAGGGCCTAGTTTTAACTGAGGATATCCCAAAACGGAGGCTAACTTAAATCAGAATAACCTTCTCTGTAGTCAAAGGCTATGAAACAGTCCTTAGCAGACATCTCCCCTGTACTTGTGTTGCTGATCTTCCACAGACACTACAACAGCTATGATGAACTTTTACATTTGTGTGCCTATGACTTTAGAGTAGGGACCTGCTTACGCTTTCAGTGAACAGGAAGAGGACCAGCCCAGAGCTGCTTAAGGATGACAAATGGAAGCAAAGATCCATAGGAGAAAGCACTATCTGCTGGCATGTATACCAGTAAATATGAGAAAATGAACAAATGAACACTTTCTCATTTGTATTTCCATTATAGGGAAGTGTGGAAGCACATTTGTAAAAAAGACGGTTACATTTTGAATCTGGAAATGATGAAGTCATTATTTCTGAGAAATGAAAGAACAATAGAATTCCACCAAATGTATATGGGCTAAGGGATAATGCTAAATTTTTCCCCAGGCTTTCATTGATGGATTGCAGAGCCTGCATACAAACCAAGGGAAAACTGAGTCTCTTGTGGCAGTCCCAAGTGACAAGGCTATTGCTTAGTGATGTTATAGGAAACTGACTTCTTGCTGAAGAATCTACAAAACTTTCTGCTCCTATCATAATACATAAACATAGAAGGGAAGTGTTTCATTTGTAACATTTTCATCAAGGCATAAGGTTCAGTGTAGCATCTCCTACATACATCTCGAATCTGATTTCCTATATCTGTGGTGTTCAATCCCTGCCTCACAGGCAAGACTGGGGGAATGGAGCCATGTTATCTGGCCCACCAGGCTCTCTACAGATCCAAAAATGTCATAGCAGGGGAGAGTGGCATTTTTAATTGCCATTGCTCTCACATCACCAAATTTCCAAGCCCCACATGACTGGATCAGCCCCCACCAAGTCAACCCCACACAGTGGGACCAACCTAGCACTGCTCCATCCCATGGACCCACCTAGCACTGCTCATACAGCCTGTGGGGCAAAAAGGTTGTGAACCACTGTCCTATATCTATGTATACATGTAAATACCTTCTGGTTTTTTCTATGCAATTGTTAAGATCATGAATCGAATCATATGTTGTATGGCAACTGTTTTACTTCCTGATAATCAAATTGGGCATTGATATTAGAAGAGATAATTATTGGGAGGAATGCTGGAAGCAGTGTAGAGCAGAGTTTTTTGTGAAATCCATCTCCATCTGTTCTGTTCATGATTCATCTGTACAATTTCTATACATACTCTATAACCAGCATATTCTGCCCTCATAAGAATATAGTCTGTTCTTCTGTCAGAAACACTTTTATAGCTGTGTTACCAAAATAATGTGAGCCAGCTGCCTCTTGTTTCAAGAGATTTTAGCTTATATTTTTCACTGAGACTATTAGATGTGTCAGAGACACGCTACTGAGCAGTTTGTTACAGAAGGGCTTTTCATATTGTAGAATGTTGATTGAATGGAATGTACAAATACAAAAGTAAAGACGTGGTTTCTTTCAAGTGCCAGAGTTTTGTAATACTAACTAAGGATATCAAAATATTATATAGATCACTCAAACTTTGTTTATTTATGAAAGTTCACAAAGCTAAAATATTTCACTGCATTCCCTGCCTGCCAATATCAAACAAAGTATATTTCAAAGCAAGCAAAACAAACAAATTCAGATTAAATGTCTCATTTTGTGTGAAGTCACTTTAAGTCAATATTGAATGAAGGAAATTCGAAACTAAAATCACTGCTCAGGAGGACATTAGCAGCTAAATAAAGCCTTCTCTGGAGGTAAGTGGATATGGCCACAATGTCAAAGCAATGTGGAATGAAATGAAGGGCTAGAAAAGACCTAATATATCATAATCCATTTTTTTTGTAACATGGAACCATGTCCTAGAACCCCAATTTTATACTGATCAAGCTCCCTTGTGAAACAAGTTTTCATGATTGTGCTACTGTTGGAAGGCTGTTTCAGAACCTCATTGATCAGATGGTTAGAAACTTTATTCTAATTTGTAAGATAAATATATTTGTAACCACTTTGCTGAAGTAAGAACAAATTACTATAACATCCTTTGGTTTTAAATAGTTCTTCCCACTTGCTTGTGCTTGTCCTCTAATTGTGGACAACAATCTTATCCTCTTTTTAACTTGACTACACTAGAGTAAGCAAGTAAAGTGGTTTTAGCCTTCTTTACCAAGAACCTCCATTCCCCTGGTCATTGTAGCAGCCATTCTCGGTTGTACTTCTTATTTCTGCTGGAGATACCATATCTAATACAATCCTGTAATATATCTTTCATGACTTCAGTATACTGGTATCCCAAAGTCCTTCTGTAATAAATAATTTACTCAAGTTGTTGTTGTCTTTTGGGTTTCTTCTCTCTTATTAGTAAAAGTTTTCAGATATCAGTAAAGGTTTTCAGTCTCAATGATGGAATGACCTAGGAAGTTTGAGTAAAGGGGAAATGAATCATTCTGTACTTGTACTTTTTTTCCTTTTTTGTCATCTGGTTTTATTTCTTCCACTTGTTCTCTTGTCTCAACATATGTTCAATTCAGTTTTCATGACTGTGTGGATAATAGTGCAGCTGGATCATGATCATGTGAACTCCAGCATGCTAGTGAACTGTAGCCCAGTGTATGAAAAATCACCTATGGCTGCTTTCCTTGCTTCCGTAATTAAATCTGCTCAGAGAACAGGAATAATCCTCCTTATCCTCCTCCCTTTACCTCCTTCCCCCACTTCCTCCCCTCATCCCCACCTCCTGAGACCTGATACCCTTCTTTCAGGACTAGAGAGCAGAACAGAAATAGCTCACCAACACAGAATAACTCTTCTCCTTCTTCCCCCCCCCACTCCTAGCCTTCCTGTAGAAAATTAAAATTGTCCCACTCCTCAAATCCAATTTCCTTACATGCCTAGCATATAAAGGGGAAGGGAGAACATTTGCTATGACTAGGTTTAAGAGAAGAGATTGAAGAATCTTAAGAGAACAGAGTGGAAGAAAGTGATACACCTTGGGCAGATATAGGGACAAGGAGTAGGCATAATTGATACAAGTAATTGGATTAACTTAGAGGTGGGGGAGGTATAATTAACTGCCAGACAGGAGATGGGCAGATATGGGAATGAATTCTTGCAGTGCAAAGGCCCCAAACCGCTTTTCTCAAAACAATTGTGAGGTTGGATTATAGCAATTGTTGCATGAACATTGCTTGCTTGTTTTTTAACTCTCCCAAAAACAGACTAAACACTAAATTGTATATCATACAATCATAGAAAATTAGGGTTGGAAGGGAACTCAGGTCATCTAATCCAACCCTCTGCTCAATGCAGGACCATTCCCAACTAGATCATCCCAGCCAACGCTTTTGGCTAGCCAGGTCCTAAAAACCTCCAAGGATAGAGAATCCACAACCTTTCTGAGTAACCTGTTCCAGTGCTTTACTATCCTTCTTGTGAGAAAGTTCTTCCTAATATCTAACCTAAACTTTCCTTGCTGCAACTTGAGACCATTACTCCTTGTTCTGCCACCTGACCACTGAGGACAGTCTAGCTCCATCCTCTTCAGAACCATCCTTCAGGTAGTTGACGACTGTTATTAAATCCCCCCTCAATCTTCTCTTCTGCAGAATAAATAAACTCAGCTCCCTCAGCCTCTCTTCATAAGTCATTTGCCCCAGCCCCTAACCATCTTCACTGCTCTTCACTAGATTCTCCCCAATTTGTCTATATCTTTTCTGTAGTGGGGGGCCAAAAACTGGACACAGTACTCCAGATGTGGCCTCACTAGTGTCATATAGAGGGAAGTAATCATTTCCCTCCATCTGCTGGCAATACTCCTACTAATACAGCCCAGTTTTCCATTAGACTTCTTTGCAACAAGGGCACACTGTTGCCTCATATTTAGATTATTTTTCACTGTAACCCTTAGGTCCTTTTCTGCAAAGCTGCTTAGCGAGTCAGTTCTCAGCCTGTACTGGTGCATGCGATTTTTCCATCCTATGTGCAGGACTTTGAACTTTTCCTTATTGAACCTCATGAGATTTCTTTTGATCTAATTCTGCAATTTGTGTAGGTCTCTCTGAATCCTATGCCCATCCTTCAGCATACCTAATACTTCCCCCAGATTGGTGGCATGTTCAGACTTGCTGAGGGTGCACTCTGTCCCATCTTCCAGGTTGTTGTTGAAGATATTGTACAAAAACAGCCCCCAAGACCTACCCCAGGGGTAGTCCACTTGATACCAGTTGCCAACTGGGCACTGAGCCATTGGTTACTACCCTTTGAGCCTGATGATCCAATCACTTTTCTATCTACCTTAAAGTCCATTCATCCAACCCAGACTTTCTTAGCATGCTTTCAAGAATGTTGTGGGAGATTGTATCGAAAGCCTTGCTAAAGTCAAGGTATATCATGTCCACTGTTCTTCCCATATCTACAGAGCCATTCATCTCATCATAGAAGGCAATCAGGTTGGTCAGCAAGACTTTCCCTTGGTGAATCCATGTTGACTGTTCCTAATCACCATTTTTTCCTCCAAGAACTTAGAAATGGATTCCTTGAAAATCTGCTCCATTATTTTTTCCAGGGACAGAGGTGAGGCTGACAGGTCTGTAGTTCCCTGGATCCTCCTTCTTCCCTTTTTTAAAGATAGGCACTATATTTGCCCTTTTCCATATATACTTTTATTTTATTCTATCTATCCACTTTTTTTTATGGTTGAGTTTGGTAATATTGTCTTTAAATTATAAATTGTCACAAGGCTTTTATAACCCTTTTTTGGGCTCTTGCTTTCTCCTCTCTTCCATTTTTGAAGCAAGGTTGCCACTATTGACAGATAATATGATGTACTGTTCCTAAATATTAACATATATGAGGCATATTTCAAGGCAGAGACAGAAAGTTTTATTCTTAACTTCATACTGTTTCTACACCTGAGAGTTTCTTGGCTTTATATTTGTTCATTATTGACATTTATGGTCTCGTAGCCTAAAGCCAGACATTTATTATATACTTTATTATAAAAGTATATACACTAAAAATAAAACCCATCAATCTTTCATTATTACCTGTTCAAGAAAATTAAAATATCAATCATAAGGTGGGAAATGTATTAGAGTGTTAAGGTTGTTGCATGCCCCCAAATGATTTTCACAGCAGTGCAATCCAATACAATTTTGTACATCCTTTGAGAAACTGACAGTTACAGTTGGGTAAATGCTTGTAAAGCAACAGAGTTAGAGAAATACAGAAGTAATATCTTCCAACTGTTTTATGTGAAAGGCACAGCACTGATTTATGGGTACACACATACAGAAATGTGCACATGCATGCAGACATGGACACACAACATAAGGAACTGATTTCATTTTTGGCCTTAAATATGGTAGACCCCTATGTTGAGCTCAAGCAGAAGCTTTGCAATCTGAACCAGAACAGGGAATTGGGAAACACGTGAACTGTTCCACAAAATAACTAACCAGGTAAACAGCAATGGCATACACAAGACAAGTCTTATAATGTGGAAATTGAAAGAGTAACTTTTTCAGCTATGAGTACAACAACAAGCATGTGCTTTGCTAGATCAGGAATTCTAAGAAACACCAGTTATAACTATATTTCTTTAATATAGTGTAAGATCTACAGAAATTAAATATGGATAACTCAGGGCTGAAGGCACATAACAGACACGAATACAAGAAAATAGTAGAGGCAGCCAGGGGCCTCTGTAGTACTAAAAAATAATAATTATTAATATTGTCCTGTTTCTTTAGTTAGAAAACAGCCATGCCTGGAGAATATAAATGAAATTTAATTCCACCAGTATAAATGACATTTAAAATGGATATGTAATGATTTATGTGAATATTTGACTCCTCTGCCCCTACCCACTGAAATCTTACATCTTGCCAAATCAAAGTACATGTTTTTATCAGACATCTTATGAGCCTCTAAGTGTTTTCTAGGTGCTATATACAGCATGGCACCCTTGCCCTTGAGCAAACCCATATGAAAGCCATTAGAATTTTGACAAGATCTTTTTTAAGAGGAGGTAAAGTGTATGTAAGATGGAAAGAATGAAATAAGTAGAATACATCAATCATCTACAAGCCATATTTGAAGATGGAAGGGAATTTATGGACTAAAGCTGCCAACATAAATTCTGCACATACCTTATATCCCTTTTGGTATTATTCATATTTTGTACACAATTTTGTATTACAGATTTAGAGATAGGTTCAGCCACTCTATATGTTCCAATGCATTTTAACAATCTTTGAGGCCAGCATCTTTGCAAAGTGTTTCTATATATTAAAAATTAAGTAAATCTATACAAATACATGGAAAATAGGAGCCTTCTACTCTGTCTTGACTGTAATACAGTGAAAGCAGATCCTGCATTCTTATATCCTAATACTGTATTCATGCTGGTTTTAGATATTACATTATTGCTGAGGGTGAATACACATAACTTATTTCTAGACCAATTTATATTAAATACACAGGTTCAATAGAAATGATTCACGTAAGATTAGCTCCTGAAAGATCCATTCAAACCTTCTGCAGCAATTGTACATTTTCTAAACTAGAAATAGCATTTTGTTTACTGCATTAGGATTTCCTGTAATTACTTGAACGTTTCTAATGTAATTGTCTAAGACCTGCCCAGTCACAGCCCACTTCATCAGAGTCAGCTAGCTCTGTGGCGGTGAAGCCAGCCCCCCACTTCCTCCCACCTCAGGGGAGGATTTAGCTCTTCCTGCTGGGAAGGGCAAGTCCTGGAAAAAAGGGGTCTTCTAAAAAGGCCTTGTTATCCCCTCAAGACCTCCCCACCACTTTGAGGGGAGCTGAGGCTACTGAGCAGAGCCCCCCTTCTCTGCCTGCCTCCTCAGCATCTCCCCCCCAAACACTTTAGTGCTCGGGGGTGGTCTTGGGGTAAGGGAGGTGGTGGGAGAGTCTAACAGCCCTCCCCCAACCTGTCAGATCCTTGAGCCTGATGAGGTTGACATGAAGGTTGGACCTTCTGGGAGCTACAAGTGGTTCTGGGAGTAAGAGTGCCAGGCCCAGGAGACTGCCCCACCTAAGAGATCAGGGACTGATGTCCCCTCCAGGACCCTTCAGGTGAGATTGCTCCCACGGGGCATGATTCTGAGAGTCCTGGTAAGGGGTCAGGTGCTTCCCCCAGGGCTCGACAGCTCTTGGTACCTGACATGTACAGCTCCTCCTCCTCAGAGTCAAACTTTGCTTCTGCCTCTGAGGATGTGTTGACAGAAGCTCTCCCTCAGGAGGTAGTGTCCCTTGATTTAGTTATGGAGCCCCCCTCAATAGGGAGCATCTCCACCCCAGAGGCGGAACCTGTTCTTGCTTCCAAGGAACCTCCCTGTGCTGGCTACTCTGTTGAATACCTCATTGAATTTCTAGACCAAACCAAGCACCACCAGAAGGATACACAGCATATATATTAATGGTTTCCAGAACCTGAGACATTTGTGGTATCCGCTAAGGCTGCAGCAGTGGTGCTGCACTCCAACCCAGGGATGCAGCTACAGTTGATGGTGATGACCTACTCTTCCTGGGTGGGGACTTCAATTGCACAGTTGATGCACATCTTGACCGGAATGGAGCAGAGCCCTATCCATCCTCAGCCTGGAAGCTGGGGAATGCTTTGGAAGCAGCAGCCCTTGTTGATGTCTTTTTCCATCTCTATGCCAGTACAAGGCAGTATACCTGGCTGAAGGCAACTGCTGGTGGGCTCTTCATGGCACACCTTGTCGACTTGTACATCACCAGGCACCACCTACCACTCCTGTGCAGCATGCACATTATGCCAGCAGGAATATCAGTTCACAGTTTGGTCTCTTGTGTGCTGAGCCTACCTTGTAGGACATATTTCCGGGACTGGTGCCTCAACACTAGTCTGTTGCAGAATGCTAACTTCCGTGACTGCTTCACTCACTTCTGGCAGACATGGGAGGCTACAAGAGCCACTTTCCCCTCTTGGAAGCAGTGGTAGGATGTGGGAAAAGTGCAGATTAGAGTTTTCTGTCAGCAGTACATGCAGTTGGCAACAAGCAAGCTTCATTGCTGTGTTTGGGAGTTGGAGAAGAATGTGGTGCAGCTTGAGGTAGCCCTGCATGATGCTGGCAGTGATGTGGAGCTGTGTGAGAGCCTTAAGCTCTGCAAGCAACATCTGTGGGAGCTGGCAGAATGTGCAGCCTGGGGTGTGAGGGTCTGCTTCCACTGCCAAGAACTGGCAGAGACTGATGCCCTGACTCATTTCTTCTTCAGCTTTTAGAAACAACAAGCCGCATGGAATGTCATTGACCCTGGATGGCCAAGTGCTCACAGATCCTGTTGAGATCTGACACCATGCCATCGCTTCCTACCAGGAACTGTTTGCAGCTGAACCAATTTGCCTAGAGTCTGCTAAGCGCTTACATAACAACCTCCCTAGGCTTTACTCATCAGAGTCTGAACATCATGAATGAGAATGATCTTTGGAGGAACTCTTGGCTGCCATCAAGGACCTCACCTTGGGCAAAGCCCCTGACATCAATGGGTTACCTGCCAAGTTTTATAAGACCTTCTGGCCCCTCCTTGGCCCCTGCCTCCTGCATGTCTTCCATGAGAGACTGGTGGACCAGACAATGCCAACCAGCTGTCACTGAGCATTCCTTACTCTGCTGTCTAAGAAAGGAGACCTTGGCTGCATCAAGAACTGGCAACCAGTGTCCCTCTTGTACGCTGATTACAAGACCCTGGCCAAGGCTTTGGCTAACTGATTGCATGCTGTTATGACTTCCATCATCGACCCTGAGCAGAGCTACTGCATGCTGGGCACGACCATCAAGGACAATCTGTTCCTGCTTCGAGACCTGCTGACAGCTGCAGACCTCTTTGGCCTCAACATCGGGTTCTTCTCCTTGGACCAGGAGAAAGCCTTCGATTGGGTGGACCATGACTACCTGTTTCAGACCCTTGAGGCCTTCAGCTTTGGACCTGTCTTCACCTCTGCCCTCTGGGCCCTGTATCAGGGCATTACAAATGTCCTGAATTTGAATGGCATGCTCTGCATCCCATTCCTAGCCTGCAGGGGCATTCACCAGGGCTGCCTTCTGTCGGAAATGTTGTACACCTTGTCCATCGAGCCCTACTCCACACCCTGCAGTGGTGCCTGACCGGACTGACTCTTCCATCTGCCTCCGTCTCAGTGGGCTGCATGAGCCACTCCTCTATCCCACACCCTCCCGACCCTTCCTGGGCAGCACCTGCCCCTGCCCCTCCCTCACCATGGGTGGCGTTGATCTCCCCCCTCCCCTTCCACCACACCAAACTTAACACCTGAAGGCAGCTGTATCGGATATAAGATCAGCATCGGCCAATATGTCTCCTTATATCAGCTATCAGTATCAGCCCCCAAAATCTGTTCCTGATCACCTCATCCTTCCCTAGGTGCTTTATAATAGATTTGCTCCATGATCTTTCAAGGTATTGAGGTGAGGCTGACTAGTCTGTTATTCTCCAGATTCTTCTCCTTCCTTTTCTTAAAGATGGGACCATTGGGCACCTATACACAAGCATGGCGGCTACTCCAATGCATTGGAATTCCAGCACATCAGAGCAGATTTGATTAAATGAGTCTACTGGAGTATTGCAACTGCAGCCTCCTGCATCTCCTGTATCAGCATCCCCACACTTAAAAATGGTGGTGGGGGTGCTTGAACTAAAGCTCATTTCATAGTTTCATAGTTGGTAGGGTCGGAAGGGACCTGAGCATATCATCAAATCCGACCCCTGCCATGGCAGGAAAAAGTACTGGGGTCAAACGACCCCAGCAAGGTGTTCATCTAGCCTCCTTTTAAAGACCCCCAAGGTAGGATCCAGCACCACTTCACTTGGAAGTTGGTTCCAGATCCTAGCCACTCTGACAGTGAAGTAGTGCCTCCTGATGTCTAGTCTGACATTTGATTTAGTTGGGTTTAGTTCAAGTCCCCCCACCACTATTTTTAAGCATGGGGACACTGACACGGGAGATGCAGTGGCACTTTAATTAAACTGGCTCTTGGACCCACTCTAATTAAAGCATTACCTGCTCCACCACCATTCCCCTTTGGTGCACATGTAAAAGTGCACATTATTTGTCCTTTTCTAATTATATGGCCCCTCACCTGACTTCCATGAATTCAAATATTTGAATTTTGGCTCTGAAATTTACCTCAGTCAGTTTCTTCAGTGTGAATTCCATCTGGCCCTGCCAACATTAAAGCCTCTATATTCTCTAAGTAATTTAACTACATTAATAATCTCACTGACATATTAATACATACTGCCCACAATCTGAACTGCAAGGTATCTAATAGTACAATTCCAGGCTCATACAAGTTAAACCAGATTTGCAGTCACTCTGTAGTGCTGGTACCAATAGTTTTAAAGAATCCATTACCACTGAACCATGGCAATTTTCTTTGCTGCTGGTCCTGGAAACAGAGTGTTATACAGAGGCTTACAACTGTATGCTATCTGAAACTCTTGGCATGCAATCAGCTTTAGAGAAGCTTTGTGCTAGTGGAGCAGTGCAAAGCTGCCTTAAAGTAGCACAGGATATACCACAGATATGATCTGTGAGTTAAAGATCTTAAAAAGAAACCGAGTTTTACGTTAGTGAAAGGCATTTTGAATTGTTCATGAAAAAGTACCCTAACATTTTATCAAAAGGGTTTTAAATTTTTGAGCTGCTTTTATTCTTAAGCTTTCAACAAGGATGATTTTAAGTGTAGGAATTTTTAAATTTGTAAAGAAATAGGTTAGAATAATATTTTAATCCTGTATTTAGCTGTCATGTCACTTCCTTTTCTAATACAAATAACCAGCTACTTAGTTCATGTGTAGCAACCACCTAGTAACAGCCACCACTGTGACTATTATTAAAAGATTTTAGTTAAATCTATAACTGTTTAGTACTGTAGGTTTATGATATTAAATGTTAGCTCTAAAGTGACAATATGGAAATCTATACAAGTGAAGCTTGTAATACTTCAGATGCTACAGTATTTCTTTTTTTTAAAGGGCTTTATGAGATTTTGCTTCTTATGATGTTTCTAAGTAAGACCCAAAAGATTTGTTCAGAGCAGTGTTGTTTATTCATGCCTAAATAAGATAGTAGGAAAGTAGTTAGTATTAATAGGCACTTGTACATGTGACAGGGTTTTAGCCCTTAGGGTAGCAGTCTGTGGCCCCTAAATTGAAATGGTGAGTTTTTAATTGAAACACTAGGTTTTATTTTTCTGTCACTGTATATATATTATTGTTCTAAAAGCCTGCTAACCTCTCCCATGGCAGGGGGAGGGGCATTAATCTGTGCCATTAATCTGTTAGCTCTCTCCCCAGCAAAAGGAGAGGTGGGCAGGCTCCACAGAAAAAAAGGATCAGGCTCCTTACCACTTCTGCCTTCAGCGAGTTCCTGCAGCTGGCAAAATGCCTGGGGCAGCTCAGGAATTGGCTGCCTTGCTCCTGGGGCAGTGTGGGGAGGCAGCAGGAGGGTGTCTGGGTGTGCTGGTGGCCAGACAAAGTGGTGGGAATGGTGCATGGGGCACTGACAGCCTGAGCAGACTCAAGGAAGCTAGCAGTCTGTCTGGGCATCCCCATGCCCTGTGCACCATCTCCACTGCCTTCTCTGGCCACCAGAACACCCAGCTGCCTTCCTGCCACCTCCCCACACCACCCCAGAACAAGCAAGCCCATTCTAGTTGGCTCCAGGCATCCTGCCAGCTGCAGGAGCCTGCTGAAGGCAAAAGCAGAGAGGGGGATGATCCTTTTTCTCTGTAGTACCTTCCTGCCTCTGCCGCAGCCAAGGGATGAGCTGATTAATGGCTGCAATGTTCCAAGTTGCAACATTGCAAACTGAACTGCATCAGGGTATAGTTTAGTTTGCAAGGATGCAAACTCATTTAAAACCCCCAAAAATCATGTATGTGTAATGTATGATGCCATTAAGCCACACAGAGAAATTTTTATCACATGTACAGTGTGACATAGTTATGTGTACAAGCTCCCATATTCTATACTAACTCAACATGTGAAAAAAATAATTCTAAAGTTTTAAATTGTGTCTAATAGTCTTTTTGGGATTGCGTGATTGAAAAGTATAAGTGGGAAAAGCCTTTTGCTAGCACAAAAAGAGAGCAGATAGCCATTCAAGGGCTTTCTTGC
>NW_017729027.1:41053303-41055442 GCF_001723915.1 Gavialis gangeticus
AGTTTAGTTTGCAAGGATGCAAACTCATTTAAAACCCCCAAAAATCATGTATGTGTAATGTATGATGCCATTAAGCCACACAGAGAAATTTTTATCACATGTACAGTGTGACATAGTTATGTGTACAAGCTCCCATATTCTATACTAACTCAACATGTGAAAAAAATAATTCTAAAGTTTTAAATTGTGTCTAATAGTCTTTTTGGGATTGCGTGATTGAAAAGTATAAGTGGGAAAAGCCTTTTGCTAGCACAAAAAGAGAGCAGATAGCCATTCAAGGGCTTTCTTGCTGGAGAAATAAGGCTTTTCAGCAGGGAAGTTCTATCACTTCTAACCAAGAATATTTCTCCCCCTTTCACACTACCTTGAACACCCAGTATCTCACAGTCCTCTGCTTTTACTCCTTCCCACCAAGGGAGAGGGAGGGAGGAAGAGAGGGATAGTACTGGCACCCGGACAGCCGACCCAGGGGCAAGCTGTCAGGAAGCCCTGTGAGAACCCTGCCCCTTTTTCTGCAAACCAGCCAACTGACAGGGAATCTCCATTCCCTTTTGGGAGACCTTAACTTTGGTTAACTGTGGGAGATGATCGTCTGATTCCCACTTATACCTTTTAAAACCACTCCTGTAAAGACATAAGCAAAAAATCAGTTGACATTTTAGTATAAGTGATGTTTTATTTTATGATAAGGCCTTATGACCATTTAAAAAAATAATTTCAGATGAATTATACTTCCAACATACATTTATTTTTTTTAATTTTCTATTCTATATTTTCAGAATATTTTCATCAGAAATATTTCATCAGAATATTTTCATCAGAATATTTGCATTCCATTATTACCTTTTAAATACATTTGCATTCCATTATTACCTTTTTAATACATTGAGTACCTTATTATGCAGTCTGAAGTATGAAACTGATAATTTATTAAATTAAAATATATCCTTCAGAAACACAAGCTATATGAACTATCACCAGAAGCATAATGTAGCTAAATTTGTGGCAGCCAAAATAGGAAATGTTGATGGGAACAAGGTGCAGTTTTTGAGACCAGGTTAATTTTCCTTTTAATTGAAAACAATTTAGATTACAGTGGGTAAGATTATAGAGAGAAGATTAACTTGATCCTCAGGAAAACTTTTTAAAAATCTGATGAAGTGCTGCTTTGGCATGACTATCCTTTTTTCAAATGTAAAAAGAAGGCAATACCAAGCTGGTTTATGAAGAGATTGTCTAGTATTAGTTCACATTGCATGAACAAGCCAACAAAATTCTATGTAAGTATTATGGGGATTATGTTTGTTAACTGAAATTTTCTGCTTAAATATGCCAGCAGCATTTGCCCCAGTTGGGTACATTTCAGTGTTATAGTAAGTGCTTTTATATAAAATATTGGATTTAGGATGGGCATATTCCACAAGTGATATTAAGCAAAACATTTGATTTAAATTCCCAGTTTTATATCACAAATTCCTGCAGTCAGAATAAATCTTGAAAATGAGTTTTGGAAGAAATACTGGGTAGTATCTCCTTTTTTATCTCTACAGTTTCTGATTATATTGCTCGATATAATTCAATATTGTAAAGGCTAGTTATGAATGCTATAAATTAAAAATATTCACATTATAGTTATTAGGTCTGTTTGTTTGTGTGAACAACTTTCATTCATCTATTTTAAAATGAATGTGTCACCATGATGAAAGATGACTAATTAAATTGAGTGACAGCTAGAAGCAATAGTGATAAGACTAAAATTGTAAATCAATATGGTTAATGTTATGCAAATTAATAAAATGAAAGCCTGATTTTATTCTTATTGGTGCCAGTAGATACTAGTTTTGAATTTCTAAAGATAGTTTGGTAGTTGAAATATTATGAGAAAGTGTTTTGGTTTATTTACCATGGCTTTAACAGCAAGTAGAGTTGAGGTGATATTTTGAAGAGTATAAAATATGTCTTTACACATGTTTGGTTTAACAGAATTCTTCTACAGATTTCAGTTAAGTGCAACAATTCAGACTGGAATTTGCAAAGGAACCTAAAGGCATTTTATGCCAAAAACCTATTGACAGTCAGCAGAGGCGACCTGAGCAGGGTGAGGGGCCTGGGGCAAATCAGCCTGTGTGGGGCCCTGCC
>NW_017729027.1:41055453-41062128 GCF_001723915.1 Gavialis gangeticus
GTAGTTGAAATATTATGAGAAAGTGTTTTGGTTTATTTACCATGGCTTTAACAGCAAGTAGAGTTGAGGTGATATTTTGAAGAGTATAAAATATGTCTTTACACATGTTTGGTTTAACAGAATTCTTCTACAGATTTCAGTTAAGTGCAACAATTCAGACTGGAATTTGCAAAGGAACCTAAAGGCATTTTATGCCAAAAACCTATTGACAGTCAGCAGAGGCGACCTGAGCAGGGTGAGGGGCCTGGGGCAAATCAGCCTGTGTGGGGCCCTGCCCCTGGACAGAAGTAAGCCAGTCGTGGATTTGGCAGTGGGGGGAGGGGAGGTTGCTAAGTGGCCGGAGCCACTGGATTTGGGGGTGCCAAGTGGCCGGACATAAAGCTGGTGGCAGCGCGGAGTCACTGCAGCTTCTCCGCCTGGCTCCGCGGGGTCCTGCAAAGCACGGAGCCCAGGGTGGTCACCCTGATTCACACCCCCAGGTACAGCTCTGACAGTTAGTGGCACCTGGGCGCTAAACTCTATTAAGCTTCCTCTGAAAATGTCATGCTTAAGTGGTTACAAGGGTGCCATCTTCTATTTTCTGTTAAATCTGGCACTTAAGTGTCAAATATAATAATAGAAATGAGATATGAAATGTTTTAGGTAAAACTCACTTGAACATTTCAGCTAGAAAATTCTTTTATACACGGAGAACCCTGATGCTATATCTTTTAGTGCTGCTTTCAGGTGCAACTGAAAATAAAATTAGTGAGAATCACTCCCATACTGAAGAATCAAGCAAGAGTGAGATTACAAGTCAGAGTCAGCAGGTGCTAATTATAAGGAATGTTTGTCGATGTAAAGGTTAACATGTGCTAGTGATTTGTGGCACATTAGGGGCTCATAGCTTCTCTAACATGCACTGCTCAGACCTGCCACTAGAGGGCTGGTGACCAGGGGCATAACTAGTGGCTACAAGTCTTGTATATGCTTGTCCCACTTGTTGGCACTCTAGCCACAATATGGGTCAGAGAAGAAGGCCCCCAACATGCTGCTTGGATTGCTCTTTCCACCCTCTAGTAGTCCCCTCCACTACCTAAATCACCCTGCCACTTGCCATTGGCTTCCGAATTACCCATTTGTTCCCCAAATCACTGCCCTGCTGCCCCAATCAGTCCCAGAGCAGTGGCAACAGTGAGGGGTAGAGTCCCCCTCCCTGCCTGCTCCTGGGCTTCTTGCAGCCTACACTATCCTTGCATTCCCAGATTCAGCACCTGTTTGGTCCCATAGCTTCCCAGCAGCTCCTCTTCTACTTCTCCCCCAGACCCTACTTCAGTTGCAGGGTCAGGCAGGGACTGGATCCAGGTACACAGAGGTGGCAGGGGATGCAGGAAGCCTAGGAGCAGGCAGGGAGATGTCCTTCCCCAAATGCTGCTGTTGCTTTGGGGGCATCTGGTCAACAGGTAAGTGGGGAGGAAGAGGAAAGGATAAAAGGAAGCAAGGGAAGGGAGCATGGTCTGGAGGTAGGAGTGGAATGGGGTCGCAGATGAGAAGAGAGCTGCTGCACTACCATGGAAGGGGGCAGATGAGCCCAGCAGCTTCCTGCACCTCATATTGAAACTATGCTGCCCCTTCCAGGCCCCACAGCTGCCCAGCAGATCCTGTGGGGGGGGGGGCAGGGCAGGGGGCCAGGGAACTACCTAGCAGCTGTGGTTGTGCCTGGAAGCTCCCATGCACCCAGATCTGGCCTGTGCCACCATGCCATGCCCCATATCTGTTGGCAGCTTCCCATCCTTCCTTTCCCTTCTCCCTGCAGGGAGTTGCCCAGCAGCTGTGGGTCCTGGTGTGGGTTAGATCCTAGTGAGCAGGGATGTGCAGGCATCAGGGAGCCCAGAAACATGGAGAAAGGGGGAACCCCACATGACTGCTTCTGCTGCCACTCTTAAGCTGATTGGGGTGGCAGGGTAGTGTTGCTTGGGTAGAGGGGCTGATGAAGAGCTGAGGAGGTGACTGTGGGTGGTAATCCATGCAGAGGGGGGAGGTTGGATGGTGGTGGGACAATCCAGGGATTTGGGGGCAATTTGGGGAGCTAAGGACGTGGTCAGCAGCTATCCACCCACCTGCAGCCCCTGCCCCTCCCTCTTCCCACCCTCCACTCCTGCCTCCCCTTCAACTCTTGCTATACCCCTTTCCCCTAGCTCCCCTGCCCCTCTTTACTCCTTTTCCTCCTTCCTCACTCACCTGCTGCCTGGCTGTCCCCAGCTGTCAGTCTAGGGTCAGAGAGTCCTGAATGATATCTAGTCTACCTGGGAGTTGTGCCTCCTCATATATTGGAGGACCTCAGATTGGTGGTTTTATTTCTGGTTAACAGCCAGAAGTTAATTTAACTAGAGTTATGTAGCACAGCTCGAAGATAATCCTTGCCCAAAGTGTCATACCTTTAAGATGCCTAGAGGGCACTTAGCACTTGTTAACAAGTCCCTGCCACATGCACTTAAGATGTGATTAACTAGTTAATCACATCTTAAAGTTTGACCCAGCCACACATCAAGCAATTAATGGCATCAAAAACAAGAAATATGCCACAAAATATTCCACAAAAAAATGAGCTGATCCATGCGCCCTGTGTTCCGGGAGCTTGCTATTTGTTGATGCAGGGGGAGCCTGGGATTGCAAGCACAGTCTCCCCCTGCACTGGCAATCACTTGTGATGAGATCTGGCACATGTGGCATGGCAGGAAGCATGATTGCGTGAATCATGCATTAGATCCTATTGCACCTTTATCTGCATGCCTGGCAAGGGTTTTAATATGCGATCTTTCAAGTTGTAAGACAAGGTTCTTTGGGTAAATTGTTTATTGGATAAATCATGATATCGTTTATTAAACCAACTCAAATAGTTGGAAAAATTCTTCTTAGCAAGCTTTCAGACATAAATACCTTTCTAATGTTTTTCCAACTATTTGAGTTGAATTTTTTCAACTATTTGAGGTGGACTAATAAAAGATATCAGATTTATCCAAACAACCTTGTCTGCCTACCTCCTTAGATCAACACAGCTACACCCTACACCCTTGAAACATGTGAGTTGTAAGTGCTCTCAACATGATCTAATTGTAATGTACAATCTCACTTTAAGATTTCCCCATCTCCTTCTGTTCCCAGAATTAAAAGTCTGATCCTCAACAAGTTTTGAACATACTGATTATCTCTTTTAGCTACCTTGCTATAGTAAATGTATGCATGTAGTCTCAGAACACCTCATGGAAAGTAGGGATGAACTATCCATCCCTGTTTACAGATTGGGAATAGAGTCATAGCCTGTGGTGTATGAGAAATGTGAATCAAGGTCTCCCATATATTGATTAGAGCCCTTACTAAGGGGGAAATTCTTTCTCTTTTTGATGGATCCATACAAACCTTTTTGTGACCTTTATTCTACTATAGCTGAAGTTTCACTATGCCCTAGCTTGAAACAAATATATTTCACTACTGTGTTATGCTGTATAATATTGCACCCTATCCAGGCTTAGTTTACTGATATGCTGTACTGTAGATAGTACTGCTTCTGCTTGACTGTGTGCTTAAAATCCAGATAGCCAGTGGTGGTCAAACTGTATCAAAGGACTATTAAAGTTTGTGTGATGCAATAATTTGCTGAAGGAAAATGATGGATGGGTGAAGGGGAGGGGAGGAGAATAAAGCAAAAACAAAAACCTTTCAATCTAAAATTAAATCTCTTTCTGTGTATTTGTATAGCCAGTTTAAAAAAAAAATTAAAAAGACTTGAACATAGCAGTCATGCCCTGTATTATTTAATTGTGAAAGCAAACTGGTTATGGCCTCATTTAATCTTATTCCTCTATCTAATATGATTAAGAGCAATATGCAGAAAAATACCTCTTTTCATAAAAAAGCTTGAATTGCATCTCTACAGTAAATAAGTGTGAATGTGTAAAGCAAAGATAGTATACTACTGTATCTTCTCTTTAATTGTAGTATAACTAAACTTATTTTCATGAATAAATCATTGAAACTAAAGTCACACTGACTTTGGCAACATAATTCATAATCATGTAAACTTGAACAAGGTAACCAAGTCCAGTGTATTAGTACAAGTCAAGTCACTTGGGTCTAGCTTAGTATTCTACCCTAGGTAAAGGCCTGACAAGAATAAAAAACAAAACAAACTAAAGAGTCCCCCCCCACCCAAAAACATAAAGCAAATTTCTGCCTACATTAATTTCTTTCCTCTGCTATCTCAGGGAGAAAAATGAAGGAAATAGTGGCTTTCCTTTCCATCTTCCAAGCCTGCTTTGTCCTGAAGAACGGGATGGTACCTCTTGTAGCTTTTGGTCTAATGTAGTCATAAATATACTTATTGATCATATATATTATGATTTTCTAAATGCTGCTACCCTGTTTACCACCCTAACCCACCCCCAGTTACTTACACTGGTTTTCAGCGTGACTGCCCACATGACTCAAATCTGCATTTAGCTGGCTTAAATTAAGCCGGATGAATGTAGGCAGCGTGCAGCAAATGGCTGTATGCATCCACAGGAGATAAGGCTGAACAATACCCAACTGCCTGACTCTGCAGTTTCAGACTCATTCCTCTATGACCTCTCTTATGACCTCAGACTTTGTTGGTCCTAAAAATAGGCACTAAGGACCAGCCTAGAGCAAGCACTAGGTACAAGCCTACCTGTGAAGTCAGGTAGCTAGGTAGCCTCGGGTCTGTCCCACTGGGACTCACCACTGTCAAATTATGTACAAGCCCACTGTGTCCGTCTGTACTGACTTAATTATCACATTCCCTTTTCTGGGTTTATCTTATTTCATGTCATTTTTGTTTATTTACTGCAAGCGGCAATTAACCGTGGTGTTTAAAGGTTATTACGACTTGTGCACAATCACACAATAGTGCTTTATATACAAACATCTACTGGCCTTTAACTGCTTCTTTACATAGGATAGATGCCTAAACTATCCACAGGAACACTTACATTCTTTTTTGCGTTCCAGCTAATCCAGAAATCATTGGTGAGGTCCTAATCCTGCCACACATTCAGTTTAAGGTGCAACTGAAATGAGCCACAAAAATATTACACATTTTTTGTGTAATATGTTTGTGGCTGATATCCTCTTTTGTGGCACCATTAATTTCCTGAACATCCAATTGTGCCTTAGTCTAACATCTGCCAGGGGCTGTAGGTACTGGAGACAGGAAAAGACTGGCTAGTTGTTTCAATTCTTCTCCTTGTTTACTATATTATGCAATTTTATTCTCTGGCATTTTACACCTCTTCTGCAATAACTAAACTCCTCTTAAATCTCTTGCAAGTGACCTTGGCAAGCCAGTTACAGTTTAATCCACTCTTTAATTGAACTCTCTTAAAGATCTTTTACAGCTTAGAAGAGCCATGAATCACCTTTTGCAGAAACAAAAAAATGTGTTTGTATTTATCTAAGGAGTTTATTTTTATGTTCTTGGTGATAGATATTCTCAAATGCATTCTCCATTCTTGAAAATAATTGGGTCTTAACTAAAACTGCAGTTCTGAAAGTAGGGGGAGAGGAGATTTGGGATTCTAATCTAAAGTTTGCTCTTTTTCTGGTTTTTCAAATGAAGACCTCAGATCATTCTCACAACTCAGGAATGTTGACGTGTTTGACAACCAAGTTTCGGATTTTCAACTTGGATTAATTTTGATACTGAAGCAAGACCTCACTTCTAATATTTATTGCAAAAAATAAAATTAAATCAATATATACAGGTAGAAGCCTCAGTGGCTGCTTTTTAGTTCCATAAACATCAACATCTTAGGAAATGACTAGTCAAGTTTCTTTTTTCTTTCACCACTCCACTTTCCATCTTTCTCACCCTTGTGCATGCATGTGCATGCACGCGTGCACACACACACACTTTTCTTTATCTGATTACCATCTTTTGTCATAAAAACTGATTAAAAGGAGGTTATCGTCCAGGTAAATTAATGTTATGTTCTCAAATTAAACCTTCCCCGAAGCTTATTTGTAGTTTAACTATTTTTGCTGTGCCTCAATATCTGACAATCTCCCCAAAATAACTTTAACTCACTTTTCATTTTTTGTCCTACTCATCTTCTTTGAGTACAAAAGATGAGTAGGACAGAATATAAAAACAGGTAGAACAATTTTTGGTCTGTGATGATTTGAATTGGCTTTATTTTTCTTTGTAATGTGCTATTATTTTATCACAATCAGTCTAGCTTCTAATAGACATATCTTAATCACAGAAAATATGCTCTTATTTTACTATCTTTGTTGAGGAAAGGCCCAGGTTTTGCACACTGGAACTAGGACTAAGGTACTTTGGAAAACTCTTGAGAATAATCTGCAAAAGCTTGCTGAATACACATGCTTCTAGCTAGCTCCTCCATTCCACTCCTTCGAAAGTAATGGACTCACTAAAATTCTAGGGAGATTCCAATCCCTATATTTTTAATTTATTCTCAAAGGTTATGAATACTGCTATATTCTTCATTTAAAAAAAACAAACAAAAAAACTTTACATAATTGAAGTTAAAGAGAAGCCAGCATTTCTTAGCTATAAAATGCTGCATCATACTGGCAAATATAGTAACAGTTAAAGTGCAAACTCACCTGATTTCTAGAAATGTAAGAGTGTACTACAGAGAGAAAAAAATTATA
>NW_017729027.1:41067128-41078675 GCF_001723915.1 Gavialis gangeticus
AAAAAAAACAAACAAAAAAACTTTACATAATTGAAGTTAAAGAGAAGCCAGCATTTCTTAGCTATAAAATGCTGCATCATACTGGCAAATATAGTAACAGTTAAAGTGCAAACTCACCTGATTTCTAGAAATGTAAGAGTGTACTACAGAGAGAAAAAAATTATAAAAGTTATCTAAAAAGACCTGAAAAGCCTACTTTAATGCTGTATTTAACCCATATTCCTGCATTACTGTGGGAGTTGATACTTATCTGGTACCACAGGCAATACACCTGTGTTTTAGTGTCTTTCCACTCAAACAGTGATAGAAGTCCCTTGAACTTCTTGCCTGAATGAGAGCTATGTGCATTAGGATTTTGTGTTAGCGCCCAATATTTCTGGGTGAACAGCCAAAAATGGAATAAGACTATAGTAAGAGAGTCATAGCTTAATTATGTCCGAGCAATTTTAAGAATCTGACTTTGAATTTCTCCAAATAAAGAAATTTAGAATTAAGACTGAAATGCTACAGTGCAGTTTGGTTCGTGCATCTTTCCAGTTTGTAAAGCTGTCACAAGCGTCTCAAAATGGTATCTCAAATAGGTATAAGCAATATAAGGTAAATTAAAAACCATGTGCTAACCTGGAGTTTCCAGAATATCTTTTCAATACACTTGCTTTAATGAGTATCCCTACCTTCAACATGACTTTAACATAGTATTTTTATGGTTAAACAGCCTTTTTTTTTTTAGAATAGAATTTTAAAAAGGTGAAAAATACTCTTCTCAAATTTTGTGGCTATAAAGTGAGACTTGTTAGACAACTTTGAAAATGTCTTCTCTCATATACTAAATCAGCCATAATGCTTCCCCATCTCCCCAAAGTCTTATAGGTAATTCCATTAATATTTAGAAGATATCTTTCTTCATTTCTTCTAGTAGGTCTTTATTTATTATAGTAGTGAAACATTTTTTGGGTGGGGGCAGAGATGAGGTAGGAAAAAAATAGCAAGAAAAGTGAAATAAATATCTGGGGATAGTATAAAGAATATTCATAGAAGTAGGACTTGAGGTCAAATTACTCTGTACTGCTGTTCCTCTAGTATTGATATGTTATAAGTCCAGAAGAGAGTGATTTGATCATAATGCAGGCCAGAGGGCTTCCCTCAACCAAGTAGGCCAAGTCATGGTTGAATTAAAGCATATCTTGATTTAATAACTCTGTGATTTACCAGGTAAGAATGGCCATACTCAGTCAGACCAAATATACCTCCTGCACAGTATCCTGTCTCTGGCAGGGACAAGCAGCAGATGCTTTAGAGTACTTTTTAAACTTTTTTTTGGCCACATACCCCTTTACCTGCAATATATGTCTTCTATACCACCTGATGTGTCTCTTCATGTATATTCCTTAAGATGAGTGTCAACATAGATATTAACACACAGCAATGTCATTGCTCATCACACATTTAGCAATCAGAAGCTTCATTGTCATTAATAACATTTAAGCATCTAGCTTTTGCTTATGTGCCATGTACTACAGTTTGAAACATGCCTCACTAAGCTTCAATTTGGCTTCTTAAATACATTTATTTTATTCCAAGTTTGATTTTTCCATCTTTCAGCTGTTGGATCTTACTCTTTTTCCTCTTTGAAGAGTCCTATTACCAATTTTTTCCACATGTATAGTTAACCTACAGCTTGTAATCAAGTTACCACTTAATCTTCTATGGCACACTAAATAGAAATCTTTTAGTTATTCCATATAAGATGGCACTTTCAATTTTTTAATTATTTTTAGAGACTGTTCCCTGGATCTTCTCAATTTTGTCAACATCTTTCTGGAATTGCAGACACAAGAAATTAACAATGTTGTGATATCCACAAATTATTGTAATTAATTTTATATTTCCTTTTTGGCTATTGATAAAATTATTTTTAGAAAAATAAACTCATCACCACGAGGCCTTGCCAGAGGCATACCAGCTCAATAAGAGTCCTCTGTTTGAGCCCTGACATTTAATCGGTTTTTAATCTTTGTCATATTGATTTTTATTTATTTATTCATTTGTAGGTAGGTCAGGCACCTTGATTTTTTGTTTTGGTTTGTTTCATTCTGTCTCCTAATCAGAATAGCTTCCAGTACTAAGTCAAATGCCTTTCAGGAGTCTAGTTACATGTATTGCATATTTACATGAATGCTGCTACTTTCTTTTAATGTCCTCAGAAAATATACATACTAGTTACTCCGAACTAATAACCAAAAGAAAATTGAATATGTTTTATGTTTTAAAAAGGTGGCAAATTCTGATAGCTAATCATGTTTCTATAAGCTAAAATGGTGATACTTATAATGGAAAAGTATAAATTCTAGGGAGATGCACAAGCATCAACACTGCTCCAATAACTTCAGATTCTGATGTACTTATGCACTGAATAGAAGATTACTGTACCCATAGCTTCTTGACTTAAATGGGCCTATCTGTGAGACAAAGCAGTAGTATGCAAACCTGACTTCTCATTAACCCATGATTCTAGCACACTAATAGGTTTTTAATATGAGCGTAGATTACCTTTTACATTCACTTTCAAGGAGTCTTCAGCCACATTGTCCTGGAAGTGTAATGTGTGAATGAGAATCAGATCATGTGAAAATAAGGAAGGGTATGAGAAGTTGATCACAAAAATTATGCTCCTGCAAAGCACCGACTCACAGCAAGCCATCCACCACTCTTCTCTCCATGAATTCATACATGGCAGGTGCAGACTCTGCTGCCTTACCCAAGTGACCCTATGTAGCCCTAATGTTGCCATGGAGTGATCTGGCCACAGGCAAAATCACTATCTTATTTTGGACTAAGGTTTGATTCATTCCACACTGTAAGAATATAGTTCAACAGGAAACAACTTTCTTCCAAAAGTGCTGTCCTGTGGAGTAAATTACAGCTTTTAATCCCTTAATAAACCATTTTAATGAGAGAATCTCATCTTCCACAAAGCTTTCCAATGTTAAATTGAAAATTCATTGGGACTAGATTATTCTAGCCCCTATACAGGCATGATGAGTACTAAAGAGTAAGCTTCTACCTGTGCTGCCTCTTCTCTGTTACCACCACTCTGTCTGCTCTATCTGGTCATGGATGGGGAAGAGAGTGGACTAGCTAGCTACTAGTGCTCATTGCATGGAGAAAGAACATATTGGAAGAGGAACAGGAAAAGCTCTAGCTTCCCCAGTGGAGTTGGCAGGGGTCCCCCCATGGTCCCTGTTGAAGAGCCGCGGGTATGGCTCTTAGGTTCTTACTATGCTCGGCCCGGATGAAAGAACCAGTCACGAGTTCTGAGGGTTTTTCTTTATTTTTATTTTTTTATTTATATATATAAGGTTTATACGTAAGGCAGGATATGGCTTGTCCACTGGGTCATGGGGTTCAAGTTAAACTCCCTTGCTTTCAAAACTACCTGTAGCAGGCAGCCTTGGGGCAGCTGAGTTTAATTTTAGTCCCAGACCTGGTCAGCGGCTCATAAATTTTCCTTGTTTCTTATCAAAACTACTTAGACTTACAGTTAAAAAGGTTATTAACACAACAACAGTTTAGAAAGGAAATAGGAAGTGAAAATACTGAACAAATTCAATACATTACCAAACAGAACCATACAACCGACATTTTCAATGGATTTTACGCGAAGGCCTTAAGGACGTCTTCTGCAGGAGAAGAGGAGAGCGGCTGCTCGGGTGATCAGACTGACTGCCGTTGCTGCACTTGTTGCTCGTGTTCCGTGTTCTCTCCAACGTGGCTTTTGCCGTGTTGGTATTTTATACTATGCCTTGTCCAATTATATGTCGGTATTGTATTCACTCCTTATATGGGGCCAATTATATTTTGGTATTGTATTCACTCCTAATATGGGGCCAAATATATTTCGGTATTGTATTCACTCTTTATATGGTCACATGTGTGTTTCTTTCTGTTTCTGCGCATGCCCGCGAATGTCTGCTTTTTGCCTCCGGCTTCCCAGGGGCACTAGCTGACTCAGAAGCTGCCATGTGCTGCACGTGTAGCGTATGCGGCTAGCTTAGTATGGGCATGCCAGAGCGGCCTGGCCATTCATCCGGGTTTTGGATGCAACAGTCCCCTCCCCCTTCCTTCAGCCCCCCCCCCCACTTACCAGTAAGGAACCTGGGTCCAGCTCCCTGTGGCTGGCAAGCTGCCTGCCCTGCATGGTCAGGAAGTGTGCTTCAGCACTGGGGTGAGGGCCAGCCATAGAGGTGCTCTGGCTGGCTGCCAGAGGGGCTCTGTGGAGGACCTGAGCCTTGGTTGCCTCAGGACACAGTTGGGGACCATGCCCTGTCCAACTTTTTTTGCCCAGGGTATTTTTTGACTGATCTAATTTTGCCCCCCCCACATTGCAAATTTGCAGCACAGGGAATGGTTTTTGTTCCCAAATGTGCCTCTTACAAAACAAAAGCCCTTTGATATGCTACAAGAGGCACGCATGCGTTCTTCTGGATGCACCCCTATGCTCTAGTATCAGTCAGTCAAACATGGCCCCTGTCAGGCTTCACATTTATTGCATTCATCAAGCAATAACTTGCAACCTGACACATACTCAAGTACTTTATCATTTTTCACTTGATAAATATGAGAAACACCCCCTCCCCAAATGTAAACAAGTTTCATGAATGATCAATGTAGACCATCTTAGTAGCTTGTTTTTATCAGGCTTTAAATTTGAACATGTAGCACAGTACCCACAAAATAGAGGGCTTCCCTGGGGTCTCTAGCATCCCAAGATGCACTTTCATTTCCCTCATCTCACAACTGGGCTGTCAAACACAGCCTGGATCTGCCTGCAGAAAAAAGGCAGGTACACTTGCCACTCCATGGCAGTCAGTGAACTAGAGCTGTACACTTAACCCTGGCCACTGTCACTGGTCAGAGACCAGTGTGGGCAGAGGGAGCTCTGGAGAAAACCTCTATTTTTCTCCCTTTTGCATGCCTTTTGTCATACTTCAGTCAGGGAGCTCTGAATGTGTAAATGCCTTTAGCACTTCATTTTTTCTATGATGCTAGAAACCCCATAGCTCAATAAAAATAATATCTGCTGGGGCACCAATATCACACCTGTTTTGCCGAGTGTTTCCTTTTTCTTCTTCTTTTAGTTCTATCATTTACAGTAAAGAAATGCTGCCAGTTTGAGCCATTCCACTCAAACTACCCTGCTTTAAATAATTAAAGGTTATCCTACAGAATGCCATAGCAATCTTTGTTCAGCATGATCTACCTTTATACATCAATATTATTATTTTTGACATTCAAGTTTAACATGTGATATTGTATATTTGTGTTAAAAATGATGCCTGCATATCAACTTTGAGGCTGATAATGTGACTTTACAATCTTCTCTAAGGAGGAAGCACATAGCTTCCTCCCTACTCTTTCTACAGCACCTCAGAAAATGAACTAAGTCAAAGTTAGACCTCTTCACTTGATGCAGCCAAGATTCTAAAAGAGTAACAGAATTTCAAGATGGACATAGATCAACTTTTATATTCACGTTAAGGTGTCTTTGGCTACAGTGCCATGGGGGGCATAATGTGTGAATGAGAATGAAAGCATGTGAAAATAAGGAAGGGTATAAGACAGGGGTGGCCAACCCACAGCTCTGCAGTCCAAACTTCTGAGTCCAAACTAAGTAATGTTCTCACTGCGAGTAGTCGCAACATGTGACATGATGTAATGGCTATGAAAGCTGGTCACCATATGCTTGCGTCAAGGAGATGCATATTAACTTCTGAAGAGTCACATGTGGCTCCAGAGCTGCAGGTTGGCCACCACTGGTATAAGAATTTGGTTGCATTAAATATGAGCCTACAAAGTGCTGACTCACTACTGTCCACAACTCAAAGCTCTTCTCTGCATGGGTTTATGCCTTGATCAGGGGAGATCAGGGAGCAGGCAGGGGATGGAGGTGGGCAAGGCAGTGATTGGAGGGGCTTAGGAAGCAGGTGGGGTATGGGGCCAGTTGGGGCAGCAATTGGGGAGTGAGGGGGATGGGGGAGCAGGCAGGGGATGAAGCTGTGTGGGGCAGTGGTCCAAACACCTCAGGATGAGACCTGCTGGCAGGAGCTGTGGCTGCAGGGGCAGCTGTCCCCACATCCTAGTTAGTGAAGGGTTCAAGGAGATCTCTAACTGCTCTATGGTAAGAAAACCGAAGGCAAACAGCAAAATATATAGATATTTAGAATTCATTTTATTATAATGATAGAGACACTGGTAGGCTTCCAAATTGCTATAACACTATAGATATATCAGTAAAAGATTGCCCAGCTGATTGCGCACTCTCTCTCTCTCTCCCCGTTTATATATAGTGGTCTTTTGTTTTAATTGTGGGGGAACATGGATTTCAGGGTATTTTATGGAGTGACTTTAGGATTTTTTTTTTATGAGGGATTTTTCAGTTTTCCAATAGGGAACACCAGAATTCCTGCTAGGGAGGCCAGTGGCAGGACCCTGCCTACTCAGAACTGACACCTTGGACCCAGCTGGAGGTGGCTGACCTCCTGGCCAGTTGGGGCCAGGAGGACATGCCTTGACAGTTCAAAGCAGGCCACAACACTGGGAACATCTTCTGGGCAATAGTTGCCCAGATGGCCAGGCAGGGGCACACATGGCAGTAGTGCCGCACAAAGACCAACTCTGCAGCTACAGCCCACTGGCAGCTGGCCCAGAGAGGCAGGCAGATGCCTCTACTGGCTGTGCAGTCCCCATCTGGGTCTGGCAGGTGCACAGCAGGTCACAGGCAGGCAGCAGCCCCCACTGCCAGACTGTTGCCGTGGATAAAGTGTGCAGGGAACTTTCAGAGCTGCTTCAGCAGGCCAGCTGGCAAAAGCAGTACTGTCCCCAGGTACCAACTGCCCAGGCCTCAGAAGCTCCTGACAGCAAGTAGCCCTTAGGTCCTTGAAAGGGCAACTTTTTGTAATGATGGAGCCAGGGTGCTGGCCCCAGGCTCTATCTCCCCCTGGCTGCAGATCGGGGAGCAGCCAGGCAGGGTTATTTTGCCCCCAGTGGCACACCTTGCACCACACCAAAGTACATGTCTGGGCACATGCACTGAGGCAAAAAGCCCCAGCTCAGGTTTGTACCACTTCTGTTTGAGCTGCTGCAAATGCATGTGCCTGCATGTGTGGGCGTGCCCTAGTAGTTTTCAGTGCAGGTTGTTTATAGGAGAAAGAAGTTAATGCAAATGAACATTCTTGGGCCTTGGAGTCTAGAATTCTGATTCTTAGAATCAGTTTTCTTCAGCAAAAGCCAACAACTATGAAGTCAAGAATTTTTCTACTCACATAGTTGTATTTCCTTAGTATGGACAAATGTTTCAGTGGGTATCTTGTCCTTAGGTATTAAGTCCAACTTGTTCAGTACAGCATCTAAGCATTTACTTCAGTAGAAAATAAGTATGTGATTAGAAATTTAGTAAGGCTAAAAACTTATATAATCTTTTAATAGGAATTCACCCTTTCCCTTAGGCTGGGTTTGAAATGATCTATTTTAGTGATATTCCATCCAGTAACTGAAATTAATTGAGTGGTAGCAGAAACTGTACAGAATGAGGCTGTGAACCAAAATGAATTGATTTTTTAAATTAAAAAAATATTACCATGATTGCTTCATCTAACACTGGCAAAATTAGAATATTTCCTACCAGCTCAAATCTTCATTTAATTCAGTATAAGTCTAGATATCGGGCGCATGTACACATGCACTTTAATGTGCATTAGCCTATTTTAATGCAGCCTCATTAAAAAAATGCTATTTATTTAATGTTCATTAAGACATGCCAATGCACATTGTTTTAGTACCTCACAATGGAGGTAAAAGGGCACTTTTACATGGAGGTTGGGAGGCAGCACTGATACACAAGATGCAGTGGCGCTTTAATTAGAGGGGCTCTCAGAGTACTAAATAAATGCATAGTAACCACTGCACAGTAGCATCTTACGTAGATGTGGCTTGACACAGTTTGTCATCCTATTTTAAGTGCAGTGTGGATATCTAAGCACCTGCTTGGCTACTCAGTATGCTCAGTAACCTGCAGTCTAGCCAGATAGGTTTATGGTGCTTCATACACCATGTTCATAAGTCTCAAAATTGCTGCTGGGCAAAAACCCATGAGTAGTAGGCATTAGTTATTGGAGGAGAAGCCCCACCAATATTTCTGCCCAAATCCATAGTGGTTAGGTCACTTGCAGATGAATCCAGTGAACCCAGGTTTTAAGCTGCTCTCACACAAAGGGTATTTGCACCCATGTTACCTACTTCCCAGTACAGTGCTGTAACCACTAAATCATGTTAGACATTATTCAGGTGTTTCTGTTTAATATTTGTTGAATAAAATGGATAGAGAGCTTAGGGACATTTGTCCTATTGGGAAGAAGAGTCCAGAGGCAAGAACCTAGAGCTCTCTCCCATCTAGTTTGGCAGCTGTCTCATTGAGCCATCTCATCTTCTAGCTCATTCTTTTCTTCCTGGTGCCACCTCTACCTCTCTCTTGGCTCAGGTATCCAGCTTTTAAAGGAGGGATGGTTAAGGGAAATTGATGGTGGATAAAACATAAAGCAGAAGATGTACATTCAAATCCCCTCTGGTTGAAGTGGGCCTAGAACACTCTGTTGGACTGCCTGAGTAGGACTTCTTTAGCCCCTAGGTTATTGGGGCTAAATATGGAAGGTTCTTCACCCCTCTCCCAGCTCCCTCCTCTGTTACTACTACATTCTTTGGATAGCTGTTAGGCATGCAATTTTGTCCGACTACAATTTCAGGACTTATGCTGACACAGGTGTACATGTATGCATATATATTTGCACAGCCACCGTGTGCATGGAATAAGACCACGAATAGCAGTTACATGGCTGCATATGTGACATTTAGACAGGTGAAATGAACCAAGATTCTGCTCTTGGTGCAGCCCCTGTGCCCACTAGAAAAGGTGGAATCTGGGATGTTACCAAGGGTATAGCTACTAGAGTTGGTGAAACAGGTTTTTATACAACTTTTGATTTCAGAAATGCCTATTTTTAAATATAAGAATTCTTGTGTAAAGTTTTCAGCCTTCCAAAATTTTCTATCTATCTGCCTTTTTCCTATCTTTCTCCTTTGCCTTTCTTTCTTTATCCTCTACGTCACTAAAAATAATAAAATGAATAATGTCTGGGTTTCTCCCTTTTCGTTTCTTTATTTTATTTTACTTTTGGCACTCTAAGTTTTTGAACATTTGAAAAGAAAAGGAAAGAAATGGAAATAGTTGAAAAATGATGATGGCATTGTCAAATTTTGACCCAACCCAAAGAATCCATGTGGGGAAAAGAAGACTTCTAAATTTTCTAAATATGTTTCCTTTTATTTTTGGATCAGATCTAAGAGTCACATGTTACAAAACAGAAGTCCCAATTGGAAGCAGTCTCTGTATTCACAACCTGAGAGAGTTACATTTCTTGCTGGGCTATTGTATTAGATGGTTCTTTTTCTGATTGCAGAAACAGAGGGTCTTCTATTCCAGTAGGTGACTTAAGAGGATGAGTATTTGAAGTGTCACTGGATTAAAGATTTTTTTTGTTTATGTTCCAAATCATCTTAACTGTAGACTTAAAACTTTGTCTCCTGTGACAACCTGTTGACCTAGGTTTGCCTCTGTAGGACAGAAAGATTATCCTTCTTCAGGGTGCTTTGGGCACAACTGCAGTCACATCTGCTTCTGGCTGCAGTTACTGCTGTCAAATAGACACCTCTTCTTGTTTTGTAATCCACTTGTACAGGGGCTAGGATTGTGAGATATCCTCTTGTTCTCTTTGTAGCTATTACTGAGCTATTCTGTGCAGCAAAATAGAGGAGGCATATCTCTGTGTTAGTCACTCAAATCTAAAATGGTTTATCTTTTTGGTCTTTGTCAGTATAATACTTTTATTTGTTTTATGATGTTGACAGAGCAAGGTGAAAATTGCTTCTCTTGGTATTGCTTCACCTTGTATTTCTCCTCTTCTGTCCTTCCTTTGTTTTTGAAGATACAGTCTGGTGCTTGTTCCTTACAGTATTTATTATTATTATTATTATTATTATTACTACTACTACTACTACTACTAGCTAATTGCCCACCAAGAATGACACATATCATGAAGAGTTTACATGTATATGTCTGACATGTTCAGCAACACTTGAGCAGTTTTTATTCTGAAGGTTACAAGTGAGATTTTGAAAGCCCTTTAAAAGGATTTAGATACTCAATTTCCACTCAAATAAATGGGAATTAGACTACCACAAGCCTCACTGCCATTTTCTTAAAGTACATGGCATATTCTTCTTCTGACCTTGCCTTCTTGAACATAAATACATAACAACTCTGAACAGCCCTACCAAAACAGGATGCTCTGTTTTGCAGACTTCTGCCCCGATGAGAGAACAAATAAAGAATAGACATGTAGACACTTCAGAATCAAAGTACAGAGGATAACAAAGTTCAGTGTTGCTGAACTTTTGGTGATCCTCCTTTTGTTGTGGTAAAAACATGAGTGTTCTAAATGAATTAGTAAAGAAAGTAGGCCTGTCTCATAAAAATAATGAGTCGGCAAACATAATAAATAGGGTTTTTAAATGCAGAAAACTTCTCTACTGATGAAAGCACAAAACTCAGCTGCAGGGCATGGAAAAAGTGCCGTCACACTTAGGATTCTATTAGTTCATGTTTGAAGTGGTCTATGTTATGCAAGCATCTGGAGTTTAGTTTCCTTAAACTTCAGAGATTATCAAATAGACAGTGTAATTAACCAGTCCACCACAGGCTACCTGGGACCTAGCTTTCAAATGAGTAAGTTTAATGAAATTTGGCTGACCGTGTGTGTGCATGGGTTGGTGGGTTTTTTGTAGAGTAGCCTTTCGTTACTGCCTAATAATGAACATTTATATTGCTTTATTGTAACATAGTATTTTTATTTTCCCCTTGGAAAACAATGTAATGGAACATGCATTCTAATCAGTTAAATAGTAATTAAAAGCTTGGTATAATGGCTAATTGTGGCAGAGCACCTTTGCGTGCCTGACACCTTAAGGGCTTCAGCAGGCTGTGAAGAAGCCTGCACGTGATAGCAGAGTCAGCCAGGAGGCTGCCTGATTGGGGGATGGCTGGGCACTCTGGGTATAAGACCAGGCCCTGAGAAGCAGAACTGGCAATTGCTACAGGGAAGCTGCTGGAGTAACATCACCCAACTGGAGGAGTCTGCTTCCAAAACAACTTGGGGGCGGGGAGGGAGGCACTGCTGAGAGAGGATCAGAGGTAAGCCAGCAAGTAGGCTGGTATGAAGGAGGCTGAAGATGAGCCTCCTGATGGGAGGTATCCTATAAGGGGCCTGAGAGAGATGGGACCTGTGACTGAGAGGTAGGGTGCAAGATGGAGGTGGTAGTAGAAAGCCCAGGAGGAACATTGAGGAGCCCAGTGAGAGGAAGAAAGACCAGGGCAGATAGGCCTGCATTGGTCCTGAGGAATGACCTAAAAATATACCCTGCTGGGGTTGGATGGTG
>NW_017729027.1:41078708-41084699 GCF_001723915.1 Gavialis gangeticus
TAATGTGGGATAAATATGGGGTGGGGGTGCTTGTGGGGGGGGAAGTCTCTAGGAAACGCCACACCTGTTCCTCCCTAGTGAAAGATGAGGATGTGGCACCAGAAAGCCTCAGCCCTAAAGCCTTGTGGGTGACGCTGTGGAAGGGAAAGACTAGGGGAGCACAACCTGACAAAAAGCACCAGGGTTTGGCAAAAGCGCAGGGGCCAGGAGGGCCCAACGCCCAAAGAGTGAGGCTTGGGGGACAACACAGGGGCCAGAAGGGTCCGAGGTCCAACAAGTGAGACATAGTAGGAGGCCTGAGTGATAGTTAGGCCCAGGCATATTGACAGACACCTGAGGCCTGAGTAGGCCATAGGTCAAGTTATGGGTCCAGATATGTCAACAGATGCCTGGGGCCTGAGTGAGCTGAAGACCAAGAGTGGAATCCAGGCACATTGACAAACACCTGAGGTACAAGGGATGCAAGGCCCAGAAGCCCCAGTGAGTGGGTGAAGTGGTGGCCCCAGTGAGGGGACATGTGGCCCAGGCATGTCTAAGGATACCTGAGGCCAAATTGGGCCAGAGGCCAGGCCAAGGTATATCAGAAGATGTCTGAGGCAAAGTTAGGACCAATGGCTTGCTGTGGCCCAGCAATGGGTCCAGGAGAGTTGGAAGCCAGTTTGGATGCCATCTGCAAGGCATGGGACATGGTAAAGGGAAGGTTGGAGCCATGTATTATGCCCTTGGCATCAGGAAACAAAATGGGCAGCCTCCCGCATTTTTTTCCATCAGGCTTTGTTGCATCATGGCACGGCAGATGAGTCAGGGCGGACTACTCTAGACAGGTGGGCGGCAATATTGTGACTGGCCCTGGAATGGCCCTCTCACACTTACTGAGTCACTAAATTGTGACTATATGCATTTACTGATTTTCTGAAACTTTTACTGAAAGATCTCCCTATGAACATCATGAATGATTCAGTTTACAGCTTGGAAGAGCCAAACCTTGCTCAACAAAGAGATACAATATGGTAACAACATGCCAATATCTCAGGGTGGAAATAATGCACTAAATTATTGCACCTTTTTTCCCACATGGAACTGTGGTCTGGAGAGACAAGAGGTTCCAGGATCTTCATCTGAACTGTAGCTTGTGGGCTCCAGGATCCAACAAAGTCATGCAAAAGCTATGCTGCTAAGGAAGAAAAATCACTGTAGTCAACTGACCAAGGCTAGCTTCAATGTTAATATAGAGTACATAAATGTATGGGCTATTTGGCTATTTTGGCTGGCCATTTTATATGTATTTCAGTTTGTTATAACTACTGATGCTATTTTTAGAAGTGACAGATTGCACTGTTTTTTTTTTTCCTTGGTAGCATAATTTTTTACATTTGAACTTGCCAGGTACAGCTGCCTCTCTTGAATGAAGGTAGGAAGTACAAATTTAAGAACTATGATAGGTGTCCTCCATTTATGAAAGCCCTTATCTTCAATGTAGTATGACCTCATTGTCCCCGTTGTGGAAGTCACATTGCTAGAGATAAACAAAGGTTTTGATAAATGAAAAGCATCTGAGACCAGAAGCCTGCTGCTTTTTATTAGCTCCTTAGGCAAGGGACTTCAGGGTTTGTAAATTTTATTGAGAACTGTGTTTCTTATGTGGACTCATTAACACTGCAGGAGAATAGCTTTTTACTGAGGACCTTATATCCTCACAAGAAAACTTCTGTGTTCAAGTCCAAGTCTGAAGGATATATCTGACCTTTATATGGGATAGCTTTGGTCAAAAGGCATCCAATTGATTGCATGCTCCAGTCTATTAAATCTTTTTCGATGCACAACTAGAAATGGTAGATTCCACAGAAGGGACCTGTGCAGCTACACACCAATTTACTTTGAAAATTTTAGAAAAGCTCATAAATAATATAATCCTGTCAGATAGTTCTTTATCTTGACAAGTGATGATATCTTGTGAACTATGGTATATTTTATTGAGCATGGTTATCAGTCTTAGATCACTCATCTTTTTTTTGTTTTTCAGTAAGTTGTTGCAAAATGTTGGTAACCTCAAGGAGTCAAACTCCATTATTTCTAGTGGTTCTTGACAGAAGTAGTGAGAGGAAAATCTCATAAAAGTTGCACTGTAGGACAGTTTCTTTATGGGGATGGCAGATTGGATTGGTGCAGTGTGATTTTTGACAGCTGTTTGCTACCTTCAGTCATCATTTATTTGAGAGGTGTAGATTTGCTATGATACCTCTTTCCTTCAGAACGATGTTTTTCAGAATTCATGTGAATACTGTATGTGTGGGGGTGGGCCTGGGGGAAATAAATGGGAGGGGGGTTCTTTTTTCATATGACACATCAGCCAGAAAAACCTGTGTGGAAAGGGAATTATACTGTTGGAAGCAGATTTATCATAAGTCTGCTTATAGGGCTTTGTAAAATTAAAAAAAAAGAATAGAGATGGGCTCCTGCATCAATGTTCAGGTCTCACACTATATATAAGCCATGTAATGAGTGTCCTTGAAATAAAGAAAGGGACTGCTACACATTTGACTTATGACTTAGAATAAAACTGCATTGCTTTTAATAACATCTTTCTAATAAAAATCATACTGTTGTCAGTTTTGATCCTAACAATGTGACTCATACAATTAAGAAATTGCCTATAAACATGTACTATGTTTGCATAAATTATGTTGCCCACTTTGTGAATTGAACTTAATTAATGTTTATATTTACCATCAATTAATAAACTCACAGAGAATTATACTGTTTTGCATTTATGTGACGTGTATCGCTTCTGCACTGTTATATGTATACATAAATAAAATGGTTTTTATATCTGATTTCTGTGGAATAGGTGTGTCAAATTCATCAAGCCTTGTTGGCCCGGTGAGGCTGGAGTGGGACCAGAGCTCAAGCCTGCTCTGGCAGGGTGCCAGATGCAGAACCAGATCCACCCCACATGCCAGACTGGCTCTGTTTGCTGCATGTAGCTGCAGGGTCATTCTGAGACCCCTGGGCTAGATCATATGGCTCCACAGGCCAGATCTGGCCCACGAGCTATTTGTTTGACACCCCAGCTGCAGATAATCAGAAGCTAAACATCCCAAAATTCTATGGAATTTACTAACATGAAGCTGAGACTCACAATATTTTCCCCCATGAGAGAGATTAGGTTTCAGTTTGGAACCAATGACATTTTCTAGCCCTTTTGGTTGTAGATTCAAAAGCAGAAAAAAGGAGGTCTGGGTTGTCCCCCCAGCCTTACCACTTATTCTCTGAGCTAACTAAATCATCCTATAACCTCTTTGTACCTTAAATTGTTTCTAAAACAGCTACAAACTTGCCTAACTCACAAGGTTTGTTATGTTTTATGAGCCATACTTGAGGTTTGAGATCTTCTGGTGAAAAGACTTATATAAACACAATTATTGTTTTGATTTATAGAAACCAGTAAGTTGTTTTAAATGTGGGCCTTTAACGTAAAATTCTTTTAAACGTTCTGATAGGTTTAAACTTAAGTGTAATTATGACTATTTCAATGCTAGCGCTGCCAAGTGTTCTACTGATGAACCACTAAGGATGTACGTCCAATAAATACACTTGTCTGATGCCTGGGACCTAATTAGCATTGATATAGTGCTTTACATCCTCAAAAGTGTTGTACAAATATTAACTAATTAATCCTCTCAAAGCCCGTGAGAGAGTAGTAAGTATTCGTTTCTTTATTTTACAAATGGAGCAACACAGAGGGAGGAGGGAGAGAGGTTAAATGTTTTGTCCATGACCAAACAGGGATTCAGAAGCAATGCCTGAATTAGTCTCAAATTCCTTGATCTCCTTTATGGAATGTATTTACTTTGGCTCTGTTTCATATATTTGAATGGACAGTACTCTAGGTACTGCTGTTACTGTTTCTCATACATGCTGTCTTTCACTGTGCCAACAAAACAAAATACCTCCATATTATTACAAGTACTAGATCACCAAGCCAAGTGAAAAACAAACATCTATCATTTTGGATGTTTTTAAGTTGAGGAGTACTATATGCATGCTGTGTATTTTAGGTAATCTGGTATATCTGCTTACAAACAATAACATTTTTTTTTTGCCCAAAATACAATAAATCTGTTCCCTTGCCCTGTCAAACCTCAGTTTTTCATAGTTGATCTCCTTAAATTTTCTGTCTACTCCTAGAATGAAAGTGCAATTTTGTTACTGTAGAGTATTTTAATTAATTCCTATATTTTAAATGTTAAAACTGTACATTTATCTAAACTGAAAATCATCTAAATAGGGGCAAACGGTGATCAAGCCTTTACTCAGGCAAGTCAGATGGAATCTGTTTTTTAAGAAGTATGTAAGATTAAAGAAACTGTGTATATATTTGGATCCTTTTTTAATAGTATCTAAAAGGACCTGGAATATTTGCATAAGACCATTTTTATTTCTTCCATCTTGCAGTAGAAATAGCTAGACTTATAGGGCATAATGCCATTTGGTTTTGAGTTGATGGGAATATGAAGTATTGATGGAATGTTAAATCAAAGGACTGGGTTCAGAACTCGCATGTGAAAGTGATGAAACGGTAAACCTTACTATTTGTTAAAATGTATTCCATAGTCCAGGTATACATTCTTGATATTAGACTAAGAAAACTAAAAGGAAAGTAGGTGTTTAACAATGATTCTATATATATTGATTAAAAAATAATGCAAGATATTTCTTTTCTCAAGGGTTAATAGTATTTTTTTTTTCCTGTTCTCTTCTTTCAACAGTGCTACCTAGCCACACTTGTGGAAACCCAGGAGAAATACCCAAAGGAGTACTTCATGGAACTAGGTTCAACATTGGAGACAAAATTAGATACAGCTGTGTATCAGGCTATATTCTGGAGGGCCATGCTATGCTAACGTGTATTGTGAGTCCTGGAAATGGTGCATCATGGGATTTTCCAGCTCCATTTTGCAGAGGTAAAAAATAAGAATTAATGGAGAAAATCCACGACTATTGGTGTTAGAGGATTGTATAAGATGTTGAGAAAACCCATACACTGATGTTATTTTAGAACGTTTTTAGATAATGCTGAAGTTTCATAGTTTGTAGGGTCGGAAGGGACCTGAGCATATCATCAAGTCCAACCCCCTGCTATGGCAGGAAAGAGTACTGGGGTCAAACGACCCCAGCAAGGTGTTCATCTAGCCTCCTCTTTAAGACCCCCAGGGTAGGAGCCAGCACCACTTCTCTTGGAAGTTGGTTCCAGATCCTAGCTGCTCTGACCGTGAAGTAACACCACCTGATATGTAGCCTGAGTCTACCCTCTGTCAGCTTGTGACTGTTATTCCTGGTCACTCCTGGTAGTGCTCGGGGGAACAGGGACTTCCCCAGTGCCTTCTGGTCCCCTCTGACTAGTTTGTAACAGGCCACTAGATCCCCCCTCAGCCTTCTCTTGTGGAGGCTGAACAGGTTCAGGTCCCGCCTGCCCTCCTGCCCCCTGATCATGCGAGTGGCCCTCCTCTGGACCCTCTCCATGTTGTCCACATCCCTCTTGAAGTGCAGTGCCCAGAACTGGATGCAGTAATCCAGATGCGGCCTGACCAGTGCCGCGTAGAGGGGGAGGATCACCTCCTTGGACCTGCTCGAGATGCATCTGTGGATGCATGACAAGGTGCGGATGGCCTTCCTAACTGCATCCCCACACTGCCGGCCCATGTTCATCTTGGCATCAATGATGACTCCAAGATCCTTTTCTGCCTCTGCACTGACGAGAAGGGAGTTCCCCAGCCTGTAGGTATGGTTCTTGTTCTTCTTCCTCAGGTGCAGCACCTTGCACTTGTCAGTGTTGTATTTGGTTCAACCTGTTATCTGGGGCCAGATACAGACATTACACCTTTTCTGATATAAGTGATTGGAAACTGGTTTACACCCATAACAGAACAGAAGTTCAGCACACTTATTTTGGCTTAAAAATGGGAGAATGCAGTCTAAGATTTGCTCCAC
>NW_017729027.1:41084840-41088157 GCF_001723915.1 Gavialis gangeticus
AGGACAAATGTGTGTTCTGTTGGCTACCAATGTAAACTACTCTGCCTATAGAAAACTGCATAACTTTATTTATGTTAAATAAAGTTAAAATAACTGCATAACTTTATTCCACCTCAGGCTTTTAGAATGTCTGTATCTACCCTCAGTGTTACTGGCAATTGCTTCTTAGTATTAATAAACCATCACTGTTTTATCTAAGATCTAAATCTACTCAGTTCAGTTAAAATGATGATTTCTAGCAGTTCACACACAGTGGAATCTGAGATTCATCAGCTTCCTGTCATTTAAATTGGATTATATCTATGGTTATAGTCACTTGGGGCAACAGCTGGCAAATACTGACCAGTGTCTCTGTCATACCTGGGTAATAGAAGCCTAATTCTCAACCCAGTCCCCTCCTTTATGAATTAGTTTTTGTCAAGACTTGCTTTGATAAAGGCTTTTATAATCTAGCTCCACAAAGTAAAAGTCTTACAATTGTTTCTTCCATTGTATTTAATACATAAGAAGGATAAAAACTATCTTTTACTTTAATAATAAAGAAAAAATATGAAGAAGTTAGGGAACTCAGTACAGTTTCTTAAACTGACTCATGGTTTCTTAAACTGAAAGCAAGGAAAAAAAATCTATTGATTACATTCCCCTTTTTAAGTATGGGAGAATATCAGTAGAAGTTGTATATTCAGATATCTTTAACTTCAGTAAATTAAGTGTGAGTTTCTGTCAGCCATACAGTAGACTGTGCCCTAATTAATGAAAATTCAGTTGAGGATTTAAATCTTTCCTAAAACCATGCAAAGCCTTACACAAACTATCGCACTGGCAAAAAATGACTCAAACTGGTTTCCTTAGACTGGGAGGACCAGGCTGTGATGCTACAGTTTTTTTCTATCTAGCTCCTTGAATGCCTGCTCTTTCTCAGTGGCAATGACTAGGCAGCTTTATTTCCCTGCACCCCAAACCAGCATGTTCCAGGTTTAGATCCCCTTTGATTGCAGAGTTTGGTCTGCAAAGTCTATGCTCTGCCACCTTGGATAAAGTCTTTGATAACACCAGGTCATTTTCATAGTTTTATATTGTATTGTATTTTTTTATGGCTAATTTTAAATAAAGTCATAGCAGACAGGTGGGATAGTATCTTACAGTTAAACTGAAATAAGTAACTTCCTCCCTTTTCCACACTGTGTGCATCATCATGAACAATTAATGCAAGGCAATAAACTCCAGAGACATTTAAGTTGGAGGAAACTGCTCCCAGGTGCAGTGTCTATACGTGTGCCTGGGAAAGCAGCAGTTTGAGCCAGGGTTGAGTAGGACCCTGGCTGTTTGGGTTGACTGGGCACAATTTATTCTTATGATTAGCGTTCACATGTGAGTTTCAGTGCAGTAAATCTGTCCACTTATGGCAGAGTTAATTAATTTATTGCTGCCTGATACTGGTGCATGTGTAGATGGCAATGCTTTACTGTGGAGATAATTAGTCTACTCTGAAGTAAAAAGTACAAGTGGATGTATTCTCTGGTCGCGTCTACATGAGACACTACGCTGCTGTAGCGGCAAGCTATGGTGACGTTGCTCATCGCTACAGCAATGTAGTGTCAGTGGGCACTAACCATGACATTGCCACTACTGTGTGGTAGTAACGAGAGTAGTAATCAATGGCTTGATGTCTAGTTGGCAGCCAGGATTAAGTAGAGTGCCACAGGGGTTGGTCCTGTGGCCAGTTTTGTTCAACGTCTTCATCAACAACCTAGAAGATGGAATAGAGCGCACTCTCAGCAAGTTTGCAGAGGACACCAAGCTGGAGGGAGTAGTAGATACATTGGAGGTTATGGCTAGGATTCAGTGACTTAGACAAATCAGAGAATTAGGCCAAAAGAAATCTCATGAGGTTCAACAAGAACAAATGCAAAGTCCTACACTTAGGACTGAACAATCTCATGCATCACTACATGCTGGGGACTGACTCGCTGGGCAGAAGCTCTGCAGAAAAGGACCTGGGGGTAACGGTGGACAATAAGCTGAATATGAGCCATAAGTGTGCCCTTGTTGCCAGGAAGGCTAATGACATACTGGGTTGCATTGGAAGATGTGTTGCCAGTAGGTCAAGGGAAGTGATTCTTCCCCTGTATTCAGCACTGGTGAGGCTACATCTGGAGTACTGTGTTCAGTTTTGGGCCCCCACTACAGAAAGGATGTGAACAAATTGGAGACAGTCCAGAGGAGGGCAAGAAGAAAGGTGAGGGGGCTGTGGACATGACTTGTGAGGAAAGATTGATGGAACTGGGATTATTTAGTCTAGAGAAAAGATTGATGGGGGAATTTAATTTTAGACAACATTACATTCAAAAAAATTGTAACAGGGATCAAGTATTGGTGAAGGCATGTTACAGAGCTCAGCTTGCAGGTTTAAACTTCTGTGTGATGGGCCTCTAATTCCTTTAAATTTTTGCTCCCCTCCCACTTCTGTGCAGACCAAGAGTCTCTCTTGCCCTTTGCCCATTAAAGCAATCCTGTGTGAGACCCAGAACCAGGAGCACTGATTCAGTTCCAGCTTGAACTTTCTTTAAAATAAAATTATGAAGAAAATAAATTACATTTCAGAGTATTACAATTACTACACTGATTTATGAAATGTGAAAAGAACGTAAAAATAACCTAATATAATGTTAAGGATCTTTGTCTGACTTTACTCATATGAGTAGAGACTGCTAACATTATGAACACAAATTGGGTTAGTGTATTTGTAAGCTTTCCCTCATGCTGTGAACAAAGTTATGGTGTGTGTGTGGGGGGGGGAAATGAAATGAAAGCATTGTTTACTAAAGAAGCGTAATCTTTATAGGGAGAATAGAACAGGAGAAAAATTAACAGATGCAGGCAGGAATATCAAGAAGGCCCAAAAGGATTGAACAGTAATTAATCAGGTTTGTGAATTAAAATGGTGACTGAAACATAGCAGAGAAGAATTTTCAGTGAAGGAGAATACACATCCATTGTATAGTGAGAGAACAAGAAAATTAAGGCTAAGTACAGATATTCAGGCAGGTTAGCAGCTCATGCCTTACCAACCTGATTGCCTTCTGGGACTAGCTTTGTGAGTGCGGGGAGACCAGTGGATATGGTGTACCCGGATTTTAGCAAGGCTTTTGATACAGTCTCCCACAGCATTCTCACAGGCAAGCTAAGGAAGTATGGCCAGATGAATGAACTGTAAGGTGGATAGAAAATGAGGGGTGGGGGGTGGTTAATAGCAACCTTCAACTACCTGTAGTGTGGTACGAGAGAGGATGGAACTAGACTGGTCTCAGTGGCGG
>NW_017729027.1:41093157-41101457 GCF_001723915.1 Gavialis gangeticus
TTAGGCTTCTGGCAGGCACAGGCAGATAACAAAACAAGGAGCAATGGTCTCAAGTTGCAGCAAGGGAAGTTTAGGTTAGATATTAAGAAGAATTTTCTCACTAGGAGGGTAGTAAAACACTGGAACAGGTTACCGAGAGAGGTGGTGGAAGCTCCTCCTTGGATGTTTTCAAAACTTGGCTAGACAAAGCTTTGGCTGGAATGATCTAGTTGGGGATAGTCATGCTTTGAGGAGGGGGTTGGATTAGATGACCTCCTGAGGTCCCTTCCAACCCTAATTTTCTATGATTGTATACCTAATGAGTTAAGACACTCATCTATGAAACATGAAAAGTGCAGCCCAGGAACTACTGAGGCCAGCAGCTGGCTTTCCCAGCCCTGCATATGTATTGGGAACTGTACAGAAGTTTGGGAGTTAGATAGGTCTAAAAATCCCCAACCCAATTTAAGATACAGTTAACCCTACCTTGAGGGACTCTACAGACAAGTTTTTCCTTAGGGTTTTTTTAGACTGATCGAATCTTCCCAGAATTTCTGTACAGTTCACACTTAGATCGACATAACTAGGGGTCTAAGTTTAAGGTCCACACCTGGGTGAACTAAGACAGATTGTGTGGCCATTTTTAATGTGATCTAACCTCCTTCTCCCCCTTTCTCCCTGAACTTCTATACTTAGCCTAAAAGAGTAGCAAGTTATTCAACATATGTAAGCTGAAAAAGGTAATTACCTTTTTACATGTAATGAATTCTTCAGAAGAAAAGATCTGAGTTTTTGAGGGTTAGTTAACTTTGTGTGTCTGCACATGTATGCATGACTGCCCATGTGTTAGCTATTTATTTTATTTATTTTGGCCTCTTCATTGCACTGGAGAGTCTTCATAGCCAGCATGGGAAATGTACACTTTCATTACCATATCTATGACAACTCTATGCCGTGATGTTTCCTGCTAGTTGTTATACCAATGATTCATTTACTATTTCTGGGGGTGCAACAGGGATTTAAAAGAGGATGGGGGGAAAAAAGCAATTATTTTTTCCAGTTCAAGGAGAGAAGAAAAGTGTCTTAAGGTCATTACTTTTTACAGTTCTTACAAAGAAGAATAGGTTTTGCATCTGTGTATCCTAACACAATTAGCTAATCCTTAACTAACTTGGGTGGCTTGGTACCTGAGGTAGTAAAGGTTCTATGGTTTAGTAGCTAATGTTTGTTGCTGAACCAAAGGTTGATCAAGACAAAGAAAGGCTTTTCTGTCCTATGAACATTTTTAAAACTTCAAAATTTTGCTTTAGGCAAAGCCAAGCCTAACTGAAAACTAGAGAGAGAAGGGACACAGTTCCTGTGCCCCAGCCAAATAGCTTAGCCAGTAGTAGGAGCACTTACTTGAAATGAAGAAGAAACAAATTCAAGTCCCTGATCTGAACTTCACTCTTCAAGGATTTGAACCTGGATTATCTGTTGCCTAACCCCTGGGCTGTCTTCCAATGGGATGTGTTTATTAGAGATTCTATTCTGGACCTGGAAAGTCTTTGTAAAGAAAGATGATTCTTACAGTGTCTTTTCACAAACTATTTCAGTGTTGAGGGAATCATTTGGTTTGAAAATGCCCAGCCTAGCCATCTTGTTGGCTGTGAATTATATAACTAAACAAGAGCAATGAAGACTCAAAAGAAAACTTCAATGATGATTGTGTCTACAAGGCATCAGACCTTTTCTTTGTGTTTATCAACATTATCTGAACTGTTCAATGTCTGAGTTCAGAACAAAGGTGTCAGAATGGAAGCACCAGTGATAAGCGTCTTAAGGGAAAGAAAGCAGGTTATACAAGAGTAAATGCTTATAGAGTAATACAGGCATGACCAACAAATGAATAGGAGAGGCCAGGTCATGGCTGTGCCCCTTCTGTATTTGGAGCCCAGAGAGCAGAAAAAAATGTGACATGAGGGCAGATCTATAGTGCAGAGGGAGGCTATGAAATAAAGTATCTTTGAAAAAGGGCAAGAAATAGAAATTTGGAGAGAAGTGACTCATAAGGGATGAGATAATGGGGGCAATAGAAGAGAGAGGTTTATGAAGAAGCATTATGGAAGTGCCAAAAGGAGTAAGATGATCTAATAAACTACAGAACTTCCTGAAATAGCTCACCAGAAGAAATGTCTCACGAGGAAAGAATTCCCTAGTGACACCGGCTGTACTTCTTCATTATTGAAGTGGCACGTATGAAAATCTGGGCTATTCTTAATTTGGCTATAGAGACACATTAACCTGTGATTTTGAAAATTAAGGCATCTACCTCATCTTTGTGGAGAATTGCTATGTTAAAGAATGTAGTGTTAAAAATGAATCAATATTCTCAAATTAATTTAATTATTAAATCACTGGGGAGAAGCCTAAGATTCCTCATTGAAACTGAAAAAGTAGTCTTCAGCTGCCTAGTAGGATGATATAACCAGAAGACATGGTCTTAACAGGCTGTTTAGTAGAGTGATGTTTTGGTAGTATAGTGAAAATACTGACATACAAAGTAGGAGATGTTTTTTAATTAGTGAAATTTAGGGAACCAAATAATCCATATCCTGCTGTCTTTTTAAAGATAGTTTCCTTCTTACATGACAGTTTTCCAAGAGGCAGCACTATCAGCTTGTAATCTAGTCTGACTTTAAAAGATTACATTTGTCCTGGAGCCCCATACCAATTTTTTGTGGCTGCATAGTCACATTTCCCTATTTAAAAACTGCAACAATCGCAACAAAACATCCCAAACAGAAACAAGTGAAAAAACAAACAAGTCCATTGTAGCCCCAGTAGCTAACATGGAGCAGGGGTTGGCACGCAATGGCTTGCAGGGCAGATCCAGCCCTTCAGGAGATGGATCCGGCTCATGGCAGCTTGGTGAACCAGCAGCACCCTGCGGCCTGGACAGAGGCATCCTCAGGATCTGGTCCCTCTGTGGCATCTACTGATTGCCTACCCCTCCTTGCTCCATTCCTGCAGTGCCTCAGATGTAAACCTGTCAAAACCCTGTCTCAGGTAGAAAGAGGTTTTAGTTTTATTTTGTTTTGTTTCTTAGTGTTCTTCCCCCAAAAGTGAATATGCCGCCTACCTCCACATGAGCATAGATATTTATTTCCCCATGGACAAGAAGGAACTTGTTGCTAAGGAACACCTGTGCCACATGCCCTCTGGTGCACAGCAGATTACCCCAGGAGGGGTAGGGGAGGCTGGGTCCAGCAAGGGAGTTAGCCCCAGCAGCTTTACCTGGGGTCCTGGGGGCCTCAGGGAGCTACAGTCACAGCACTCCTGCAGCTGGGAGCCTAGCTGGCAGGTGGAGCATGGCTCTGGCAGGCCAGGCTCAGTTTTTGGATGGCACACGCTACCAACACATGCTCTGCCTCACTTTTTTAAGCTGCAGGGTTTTTTTGACCCCAAGATATCCTGGGGTTAACCCAAGGTAACAGTACAAGGAATACCTGAATGTGCAGTATGTGATGCTGCAGAGGGGTCTGTGGCACCACATACCACATGCCCACCCTCATCTGGACACAGCCGACTTAGAAACTTAGAAAACAGTACAGGTCCCGTTAACTTGTAATAAAACTTAAAATTCTGAGTAGAGATGGAAAGGGATTTGTTTTTGCATCCGCAAGATGTTTGACTTTTTCAAGAGAAATCCCATAATTGGACACATTCAAGTCCTTTTGAAATTTTGACCTAGAAAGTACCTTCTCATATGCAAGTGACATAATATATATTTAAAATATATATTTAATTGAGGTGAAGTTGAGCAACTCTCTCTAATAGGAGAGAGATGCAAAAGGGGAGATCATGAAACTCTAGCCCAAAGGATAAAACAATTACCCTGGATATGGGGAATACAGCCTCAAGCCCTTCCTCTAAATTTGGGCAATGCACAGATTTGAACCATTGTACCTATATTACAAGCAAGTGTGTTATTCTGGATCACTGGTTAGAATGTAACTAGTACTCAGACCACCCTGTTTTACCATAATCCTGACCAGCTCTAGTTCTGAGTTACTTTTGAAAATTTTACCCAATGTAGAAAATCAGCAAGGAATATTTTTGTCCTTTACATTTCTTCTATCTGAAATATTCTAAGTAACACATTAATATTGTTACTTGAAACAATATTAATTGGGAAAAAGTGCATGTGGTGGAGGGGGCAGGGGAAGAGTTGTTGTTGTTTTACTTTAAGCAAGGCTCCTTCTTAAAATAGTAAATTATTTTAAGACTTCTTTTCCCTCCTTCCCATTTTTTTTAAACTTAATCTAAACATGGCTTGGAAATGAAAAAAGGAATATTTCTGGTTAACAGATTATTTTCTTCATTGTACTATGACTTGAAATTTATACATGCATTTTTCTGGCAAGGTAAATACTGTTACCTAACAAATATGACAACATTTTTGATAGAAATGGAAACATTGGTCAGCTTGGTATTAGACATACAAAAACAGTTTTGTCATTCATTTATTTTTTATAGTTTGGAAGTGGGAGTAAGCAGTCTTGTGGTTAAAGAACTAACTGCCAGCTGGGTCTAGATCTGATCAATGTGTCTAATGAACATGTAATACTCTATATCATTCTAACACCCAATGATGTTTCTGGACATTATGAATTTTAACAATTTGTCAATTGGCACTGACAATTTTACTTCTAAATTTATATCATTAGGTGTTATAAAGTGGCAGTTTAAATGTATAATTTCATGAAGTAGTTTTGTCTGTTTTCATGTATTAACAGTTTCTAGAATACCTAGTATTGATATATGCAAATAATTATTTATGATTTATATTGATCTGTTTTCTGCTGTTAAATAGTTTAATAAATGAGGGAGAAATAAATAGTTTCCCAAGAATCATGTATAGAAAACTGCCACTTAATAAAGAGCTGTTTTAGTGATACTTTTAATAAAGCAGACTAAGTAATGTGTGCCCATGGCTCATTTAAGACCATCTAAAGCTGCACTATTCTTTAATTGATAAGACTTACATAATGTGACTGACAATGACAAAATATGTCACTTGCTGGTGCTTCATAAAATGTCAGTCAAGGTTTTTTTAACTGTACCTATTCTGTTGCTAGTGATAAAGGGGCAAGGAAGAGATCTGGTGTTACATAATATAGGAAAAGAAGACTTGTGATTTTTTTTTTCTATAACTGACTGTGGATTCTATGATATTTAAATCACAACTGTGTTTTTATCAGTTATGTTACATCATTATCAAAGTAAAATGAATCTTAATAATCTGACAAATCAGGAGTAAATAGTGTCAATTAAGATTGAACAGGATTGTCTTGATGAGCTGAATCTAGGTTCTAAATTAAGTTTAAGTTTAAAAGGGTTAGCCTCAAGTGATTCAATTACTGGTTGTAATGCTTTTCAATAAACACATAAGAACATACTGGGCACATCTACACATATTTTACTCAAGATTAGAGCCAATTACTGAGCAGTAAGCATCTACATGTTTTTTTTTTGTTTTTTTTTACTCAGCATCTACATGTGCAGATGATTACTGCAGAGTAATATGCTCTAATCCTGAGTAAACTTTCTACTTGTAAATACAAGTAGCAAATTTTACTCAGGAGCAATTACTGCGCAAGATGCCATGTGTAGACCGCTGACTGGTGACCAGGCAGCAGAGGACAGGAGACTGCTCCCTGTCCCTTGGAGCTGCCTACTGTCAGGACAGGTTCCACCAGTGGAGCCTGAGCAGGGACAATGTCCCCCTGCCCCAGCAGCAGGGAGCTCCCAGACTCTGCTTCACAGTCACGATCACAGAGCGGGGACTGGGAAATTTATATCTCGCAGCCTTGGCTTTGCGATCTTGGAGCAGAGGCTGGGAAATAAGAATCTCCTAGTCTCAGCTCCATGGTCATGATAGAGGAACAGGTGTCAGCAGCAGTGTCGGCATCAGGGGCATGGTGGTGGCAAGTTGGGAGCTCCTACAGGTGGCCACAGCAGTGTTGGTGGCGGGAGGGTGGTGAACACCAAATGGTGGCTGGCCACCACCCACAGATGCCACTGGCGGCGGTGGCCAGCAGCGGTCAGGGACTGCCTGTAGACACTGCCAGTAGTGTTGGGGGGGTGGCAAGAGATGACTGCTCGCAGGTACCACCAGCAGCCTCTGCAGTGCTTTTTGCAGGGGGTACACTGCCAAGGTCATGGGGTACACATGCACCCATGTGCACCCCCTACATGTCACCAATGGGCTGGGAGCTCCCTGCTGCCAGGGCAGGGTTATCCTGTTCCCACCTGGGCTCTGGTTGTTGAGCAATCTCTCAGCCCCTGCCAGAAGACAGCTGTCTCTTGGTCCTGGGCTACCTTCCAGCCCCTGCATTAGCACCCAGGGGGAGCCTAGAGCTCCCCTTGGCTTCTGCAAGGGGCCAGTGCAGGGCTGGCAGAGGCAGGAGTAGACTGCTGCCATGAGCAGCAAATCTGCTCCCACTTCTCAGCACATGTAGTAGATACCTGCCTGGGGTGGGTAAAGTACTCTAGAGTAAACCCATCCTGGAGCATTTTCACGTGTAGATGCGCCCACAATCACTTGAATGACTGAGATTTATTGAGGCAGAGAAATGCTCTTTGGGTAAACATTATATATTTTATTAGACCAACTAAATAATTGGAAAAATTGTTCTTTACAAACTTTCAGGTATGAACAACTTTCTTCAGGCGCACGGAGTTTGTTGTTACTTTGTCTGCTCTCCCCGGTGGAATAGAAACCAATAATCCTGAAGTTTATTTTATTTTGTTTTTAAAGAAAATTAAAGATGTATGGTAGTATAAAGCTCTGAAAATAACAGCCCTCCCCAGCCTTTGCTGTAAATTGCTGATTGTAGGATGCAATAAAATTACTGCATGTTAAGATGTCATCTACTACAAAAAAGGAAAGGAAATTATCTGAAATGACCCATGTACTCTTAATCTTCTTACATATGCTTAGTTACTAGATTATATGTTCCTCTTTTGGAGTGGGTCATTTTGTACACTTAGGTGACATGAATAAGAAGGGAAAAAAAAGGGTGGAGATATAGGGCAGAATGACCTATAGCCCAAAGAGAACTGCCACAGGCCCACTTAGCAGCCAGAAATGAAGAGCCTTGTTACATGCTATTGCTCAAAGGATCCTGGAGGTAAGAATCCTCCTACCATCCCATTCTGGGCTGTTCCTCTACCCTCTTGGGCTACTCCTGGTTGCCTCCAACCCGTGGGATTTCCCTTCTACTCCCCCCCCCACCATTTCCAGGGCTTTACCCCTACTGACTCTCCCCCACCCTCTAATTACTTGTGGCTGCCCATGCTGTCTGTCCCAGATGAGAACTCAGGGAAGGGTTAACCAGTCTGCTTGATCCCTGCTATTGCTGATGCCCTGCTGATGCTCTTTTCCAGGCTGAACCTGTCCCAGAGTGCAGCAGCAGTGACAGTGGCCAGGGAGACAGATTAAACATTTCATGCCTGCTCCCTGGGACACTCACTCCTGGAGCCACACAAATGTGCCACCTGGGCCAGCAGCACATGAAATACCAAACAGTCCTGTTCCAGTGGCTGGTGGTGGTGCCGGAGGAGCGGGAGTCATAGGACCAAGCACAGAGCAGGTGCAAGAGGCATAGGAATAAGCCTGGTGGGAAGAGGACATCACCTGGGCACAGGTGTGGGACAAGGTGCTGAGGGACCACTGGGCATGAATGGAGACCCTGGAGCAGCAGTGGCTAGAGCAGTTCCAGCTGCAGGCGAACACTGACTGCCAGGCCATCCAAGCTCTCCTGGTCCTGGCATCACCGGCCATGTCCACCACAGCACAGTCACCACTCATGGCTCCATAGCTGGCCCCTGCCCAGCCCTGGGAGGAGGCCCTCCAGTGCCTCCTGGCTGTTGCAGTCCCTGACTCAGCCCCTGCCCCCTGGTCCACCACCACCCACCTGGGACCAGCCCTGACACTCGCCCCGAGGCCATGCACATGAACACCAGGGGGTGCCAGGAATGGCACCACAAGGACGTGCTGGCCCTGGACTGGGGCAGGCAGAGGGGGAGCCACCCTCCATGGAAGAGTGCCATCCAGCATCACCTGCAGATGATCCCTCCACCTGCTGTGGTTACCACAGCTCCTGGACCTGCAGGGGAAGTGGCTAAAGCCAAAGTGCTGGGTGCCTGCCCCGGGGCTCTTCCCCCTAGGCACCCCAATCCCATGGCTCCCCACTCTGGGACTCAGAGACAGAGACTGAGATTTTTGTAAATAGGTTGACACTGGGGAGATTTTTTTTATTGTTGATGGGTAGGAA
>NW_017729027.1:41106457-41106658 GCF_001723915.1 Gavialis gangeticus
TGTGTCAACCATGTGCAGGTCATGAGTGTGGTGCTGGGACTGGGTGGGGGGTAGGGGGTGTGTGGGCAGTGAGGCAGGTGGGCTGGAGCAGGGATTGCAGGAGGAGGGGGTAAGCCAAGGCCTTGTGCAGCCAGTGTCCTGGCCCCCACTGGTGGGTGCATGGCTGTCCTGGGGAATGGGGTGGGAGACGGTGTCAAAGGC
>NW_017729027.1:41107035-41120544 GCF_001723915.1 Gavialis gangeticus
GGGGGGGGGTGCTGCTGGGACCAACAAGGTTAGCACCATGGCCATCAGGGGTGCAGGATGTTGGCCATTGCTGGCAGGGGCCAGGCTGGAGTAGTGGGGCACTGGGTGCTGCTCTCAGGGAAAGGTTCAGGGGAAAGGGCAGGGGAAGGGGCAGGAGCAGCCCTAGCATGAGGATTCTGGGCAAGCAAGGAGCGACCTGCCCTGTGCTGCCCTTGTGCTGGGCACGTGACTCCTGAGCAGGGCTTGTGAGGGATCAGAGCTTCCAGCTGGCAGCTGTCTCTGGCTTCAATATGGCTGCCAAATGCTAGCAGCTATGTGTCTGGAGGCTGGAACACCTCCCGGTGGCCACAAGGCAGGGCTGAAATGACTTGGGACTAAAGTTAGTTCCAAGTCCCACCACGTGTATACACCTGCCAAAAAAAATACTTAATGCTTATTAGCTTAATGCCATGAAACTTAAGGGCACTTAAATTCACATGTAGACACTCCTAGTAGGACCCTGACAATTCTTTAAGTGGTATCCTAATAGTGTCCTAAGAAAAAAAAGCAAGATTTGGTTGGTGATACATTTTTTCTTATATATTTATATACACCACCTATGTACTTGGAGGAGGTCTTAGACATGCTTCTTAGCACAAAGTGCCTTTTCTCAAGTCTGGGAAGGGAGAAGACATAACCTATGCTAAGTATCAGATAAAGCAATAACTTTGGTTTAACTCCATTATATAAATTGAGTCACTTAAAGAAGAGGAAGGGGGTAGTAAACCTGGTTCAAAGAGAAGTAGCTCCAAAACAAATAAAGGGTAGTTGAAATAGAGAAGTTACTGGTGTGCCAAAATAAGACAGTGTAAAACGGAACAGGGTACCACAGGGGGTGGGCATATGTCTTATTTGCTGTTTAGATGGATTCATGTTCTGCTTAGTGAATTGATTAGCAGGGATGAGTTAGGTGAACTTGATAGGTTGTTTTAAATAGAAGTTAGGGTATATTTGCACCTTATACACAAAGTGTGTGTTGTCGGGAAATTGCGGCCCCAAGGTCACGGTGGGCCGAGGGTTCGGATCGGATTAGGAGGGATTAGCAGGGAGGAGTCAAAGTGGTTCGGGACACGTGCGGTTTCAAACAGATTAGATTTTATTTACTTACGCCACTGATGGTGATGTAGCGTAGGCAGAAAGCTTGCTTGTTCAGTTACAGTATAAACAAACAAACAACAAGAGCGGTCTGTTGGTCCATGGGATTCTTAAGCTGAGCCCTTGCTTTCTAGCCCGGGGGCTAGGTGCGGCTGCCCAACTCAATAGTCCCAGGACTGGTCAACAGCTCATAAACGGGAACAACAGACAATGAACTGTAACGTAATGAAAGTTCAACGTGGGCGAAAACAGGTTGAGAACGATGCTGTAGTCAATGCGGGAATGAGGTAATGAGGCCATGGTCAGTGGTCGATGCAGCGGGTCAGTCAAATTGTGGTCAGTGTCAAAGCCAGAAGGAGGTTCAGTAACGAAGGAATCAGTACGGAGACGAACAGGAACAAGCGTGAAACCGCAGCGGTGAGGAGACCATTGGAGCTCTGGAATTGAACCAAGGCTCTAGGCCTAAAGGCTCTCCTGAGGAGCAGTCCCTGCAATAGCAGCCTCTGCTCTCAGGTCGGGTCTGGTCTCCCTTTTCTGGCGGAAACTTACAAGGCTTTTATATAATTCTGGTGGACAATCAGGTAGCTTTCTTCAAGGAATTTTCTAATTTAATTGTCATACTTTGTGTAAGACTGAGCATGCACAGGGTGTCAGTTTAGATTGCCTCATGGCAGAGCCATGATTGACAAGCCAGAGGTCGTACAGGGGACACGTGCTGGGCATGCTTATCTGCCCTCTGGGGATTTTCCATGGCCTGTCTGCACATGTCAACACTTTAACTCTGTGTTATCCAGCATACACTTTGAAATTTGGTTCAGACATGTGTGTGTTTGTGTGTGTCTGTATGTGTGTATACACAATACAAATCTACCCTATCTTCTACATGACTTCAGACTAACATGGCTAAGTCTGCCAGGTTGTTTTAAAGACAGGAGTGGGGGGACTGGGAGTATTTCTCTCAAGGTGTTGTCTTTTTCAAGTACAGTAATTTTGATTTTACAGGTTCCTCTGTGTAACAGTGTATGGCAAGCAGGGGTGTATACTCAATGACCGGGGGGGGGCAGGGGGAGCGGTTCTGTATTTTAAGTTAGTACAGCACAGGGCATATGAGTGGCTCTTTGAAAGTTGTGCTCTACTTCTTAGTTGGAGTGTCCTTGTTGGTTAAAAGAAGTTTTTAGCTTGATGAGGTGGGTGGTATCAGTGTTCTCCTTGGAGCAGCTGTGGTGTAATCTGAGACTTGGCTAAAGATTGGAAGGAGGGGCCATTTGTTTGTGTTTTGTTTTTTCCTGTGTTTGGGATGCTTACTATTTTTGTGGTGTATAAGTATGGTGGCCCATGGGGTGTTCTTGTCTAAAGGACCTTGTAGGGTGCCCGTCAAGGAAGTTTAGAATGCTCCACAGATAATTTCGTAGCTGAGTGGTAGTTGTTGAAGGTGTGGTTTAATCCAGGTGTTCAGTCTAGGTGATGTTGTCACCTATGTGTTGCAGGTATAGTGCAGGTCTGATGGTGCAGTTTTCTAAGAACTCTTCTGTTACTCTAAATGTTACCTGGGGTTGACAGCAAGATTTGTGACCTCTGGTCACAATGCAAAATTTTTATTAGGATACAGAATAGCAAAGACTTATTTGTATTAATAAAGATAGTGCTTATGTAGCCATGGATTCAAGAGAAAAACAGGTCCACTGGCCGGGCTTCTCTGTTCCCTTTCACTGTTTTTTTGGGGGGTTGGGTTTTTTTTGCTGAGCTTCAGAGAAGTCTGAAGTCACACAGTTTAGCCATGATTTTGCTCTTAACACAGATTTTTCCATATTTGGTTATGGTTTGGAGATATGCTAGTCCGTTTTCACTTCGTATTATTTTAATGCACCATAACATTATGCACAGTGCATGCTTAATTGTGCTACATAAGTCAAGCTTACGTCAGGTCATAATATGCCCTGTTACTCATAGCTTGTGCTGTACACAGCCTATGATGCACTTATGGACTATACCTCTCCATGGCAGTTCATGGATGTTGGCATATTGGCAGTCCATCTTTGTGTCCCCAACTGTGCTCATAGTCTGGACAAAGTGTACCTTGTTTGAAATACAGAAGCTGTGAGTAAGGGTGATTGGTGCCATATATTATGGTTAAACATGAGTGAAGTCCATGGTCTTGCAGATATTTCAGGCAGGCAGGCAGTCAGTAATGCCTTCATGGTTCAGGATTTTTGTGTACAGATTAGTGATACTTACAGTTTAAGCATGGCTTTCTCAGGGAGGTATCTAATATTCTGAATCTTCTTTGTGTCTTTTAGAAAACTGTCTCTGCTGAGTGGCACATGCTTTGGGAATTATTTCTATAAAGCCTTATAGGTCTTCAGTGAGAGTACTATACTTTGATAAGATGCCTTCACCAAGGTTACTTTTATTTGCATATCTTAGGGAATCTGTAGTGTTATCTGTGTGGTATATTTTTTCCCCTAAAGCTTGTATGGAAAGGATTTGATGATGTCTTTGAATTGAAGAACAACTGTACAGGGACTCCCTGAGTTCTTTATAATAGTTAGTGTCTAGACCATCACAGCTAGAACTGCTCTCCAACCCTACTACTAAGTAAAAAGGACAGCCAGTACCTGTGAGCTAAGTGTGGCTGACTGTGTGTGACTAAGCAAGTGATGTACATGTTGCTTACTGCCCTGAGTACAAGTACAAACACTTTAGTGATATAGGAGAAAGGATGAGCATCTTGGTGACTGAGTATGCTGTAAGACCCCGACATTACAATTAATCAATTTTTTTCCCTCTAAAAAAGGAAACACAAACAATCAGCAGTATTAAAACCTAAGAAAACAGAAAAAAAAGAATTGAGAGAGAGAATGAAATTGGCCATTCCTCAGATTTTTTTTTAAATAGGTCAGGTATGACTTGACATTGATGCTGACCCCAGTGGAAATCAATATCTCTATATTACTTTGTGTGCTGAAGTACTGGCACAGAATTCATCAAGTTAGTTTGTTTTTTTAGCTGGATTAGAAGATGATCTGAAGTGAGCTGCTTGAAACTTCAAGACATAATAGACTTGAAATTTATTCAGTTAAAATATAAAGGCTTCAAACAAACATTACACTGAAAAATTTGGGGATTAGATCAAGTTAAAATAGGCTCTGTCTAACTCAGTGATTAGATAAGTGTTAGGTGCCTGATCTAAGGTGGGTCAGGATAGGGGGAGGAGTAGGTGGGGTTGGGAGGGCTATTGACATCCTTTGGGAGGTTGGGGGGATTGACAGCTAACAGGGTCTGTGGGGGGTTGGAGAGATTGGGAGGCTAGCAAAGTCCTCAGGGGGGCTTGGGAAGATGGGGATATTAGTGGGATTGGAGAGCCTTTGGAATACCAAGAAAATGTCCTGGACCCCTCCAGCTCCTCCTCTCTGATGCTGCTGAACTGCCCCATATCCAACAAACTGCTCTCAGTGCCAGTTTTACCATCATTCACTGGTACCAGTTGAAGTAAGTTGGAGGTGGGGGAAGCATGGGAAGATTGGGGGGGAGGTCTGGCAGCTTCATGCAGGGGTTGGCAGTGGTGGGCTGTAGCAACTTCATTCCAGGAGTTTGTGTGGCCCAGGGGAGTTGACAGGATCAGGGGGCTCTATCATTCCCTTCCCCCCGCCCCCCGCCCACCAAACAAGGACTATTTTGAGTTCCAAACCCACTCCCTGGACAAACAACCTCCCTTGCAAATCAACCCCTCAATCCCACTTGTACATCCTACTACCCTGACTTTCTTCAGTCAGCTCCCAGAATCAGTAAATGCTGGTAAAACTGGCACCAAGAGTAGCTTGTGGTATTGGGGGAAGGAAGGTTGACAGGCTTAGGTGGGGTCCAGAGGGGACAAAGTTGTCCATTTGGGGGCAGGGGAGATACCAGGGGGCTAAAAATAGCCTGGTGGCAGGAGAGATAGGAAAAATGCAGTCTTGGGACTGGATCAAATGACTGGGCTTTCCCAGCCTTGGGGTGTGCTTGGAATGTGTACAGAAGTTCAGTTAGATTGGTTTAACTGCATCTGATCTGACTTAATGCACCTCTAAGGTACAATGAAATTAAATTAGGTCAGTCATTTTCTGCCTGATCTAACCTTCCTGGAACTTCTGTACAGTTCACACTAAGATCAACCTAATTAGGGATCAAAGTGTAAGGTCCATACAAGGATGAACTAAGTTTGTTTGGGTGGCCAATTTTAATGTAATCTAACCTCTCCTTAACTTCCTCACCTGAAATGTAGTCAGCTTCTCTGCCAATTCTTTTTAAAGCCACGATTGTGGATTTACAGTCATGTTTATGACTTATGGAAGGGCTGAGGGGTTTTTGTTTGTTTAGAGACTCAGCTGAAAGCCTTGCCCAAACAAAAAGGCAAACTGATCTGTGTATACTGTTTTTCTTTCCCAAGTAGAGTTAGTAAAAGTGCAGTAAAAGATACATATAGACAAACTCAAAAAATGAAGATTCTCCAGTCATAAGGTCCTTTTAGTTAGCTGTTTGTTGAATACTATTAGGCAGAAATATATTAAGACATAGGAAGGTTGTGTTTCCATGTCCCCCAGTCCCCCCCGAAGTTTGACAGTGCCTGTTTTAGAATTTTGAGAATGTTAAATGAATTGGATGATGTATGTTGAGAATTATGCCTTTTGAATATTTTGTTTTATCCAAATGTTTGCCTTGCTCTTTGTCTCTTTTTGTTTTCTTTTTTTAATATGTACATCTTAAATTACAAAGTGACAAAAAGAAGGATCCAAAATACAATTTGATTTTGCAGAAGAGTGGGAAGTTTTATTAGTGTTGAAAAATTTTAATTTGTTCAAGGGATGTTTTGTCTAGCATTTAAAAAAAAAAAAGGAAACTACTTTCTGAAGCCTTCTGTGTGCATTACATTTATTGAGGAGAAGGGGAAATTTCACATCTACCAGAATTCCAGTTTCAAAACCATAATATAATACACACTGGTTTATAACATAATATATTATACTATAGCTTTCATTCTGTACAACTTTAAAAGTTTTTCTTTTAATTCCAAGGCTACTTAGCAAATGGCAGAAGACATTATAAACTGCTTGAATCCCTTCCATAGTTTACTCTTCCTTCACCTCACCAAGGTTATGTTCCTTGTCTTGCTGTTCATGGCTTTAAACAATTCCTCCTTTTTCTGTCTCTTGGCTCCTTTCCTTTCCTTTCCTTTCCTTCCCTTGATTTCTCCTCCCTTCTTAATCCTGTTTCTCCCCCTGTTGACTTTATTCCCCACAATGGCATCCCTTTTTATTATGTTTCAAGTGAGTTTCTATTCCTTTTAATCTTACTTTAATTTAATTTCACTATCTAACCTTTCAGTTCTGATTACCTATAACTCTACTTCTACCCTTATGGTGAGTTGTTTTATTATTTATGCTGCTGTATCCTAATTAGATTGTATGTTCTTGGAGCCAGGAACCTTGTCAAGCCATTTGCCTTTAACGCCTCAAATGCACCTATGATAAATAAATTGATTAGCACTATATAGTGATGGTAATACTAAGTACAGCTAATAAAATGGGTAAAAATGAAACCATTCTCTCCTGCTCATTCTCCACTTTTGCAGAAACATTTTTAATTATTATTGCTCTAGCTTTTGTAGCCATATTACCAATCACTGAAAGCAACTTAATGAGTTTTTAATTTTTCCTGGCAATAAGCTTCATGGCTGACATGTTTTTGTAATTATATATGTTTTAATATCCAGTGCTAATATTAGTCAGAGAATCTTTTAAAGCTTTAAATGAAAATCTATGGGAGAGAAAGTGCACAAAAAGGTCTATCTTATCCATTTTGTATTAAACAACATTCTAGACTTAAAAATATGTTTCTGTCCTCAGTGTTTTATGAAGCACAGTTATCATGTAAAGCAAAAATATGCCATTATCTAATTACATGAAAACCATGAAGGTTCACTTAAGGGTCAAAACATGTTGTTACTTATTGTACAAACTTGTACCATGTGACTCAATGTAGATTATCCCTGTAGAAGATGCAATTGTCTGATGTTTTTTACAAGTTTTCTGGCCTGGCATAGGTCATATTTGCAAGAATATTCTCCTGGACCTTTTCTGTTTTTAGTTACAGATTTTAAAAAGAAGCAGTGAAAGTTCAGGGGGAAAAGTCTTGGAGGGACAGTAGGAAGAGAAACCAATATTCCCAATACTGTGTTTGTGAACTGTTGCATATGCTTTGTCTTATTATTTTTCTGAAGTTTTGAAAAAAAAAGGTGGCTACGCCATATGGAAAAGTTTGTGGAGCTTTGTTTTATCCTTTGAGTTCTTAATAATGTGTTTTGATTAATAAGTGGATGTGGAAGCCAAGAGATGGGTATTTTCTGGGTTTTCCTGACCATACACAAGGAGATTAATTTTAAAAAAAATCAGCCAATCTACCACGTTGATATTATGAGTGAACTGCTTAATGGAAATATATATCAGCTTTGAAAACTAACAACAGTGTTCTTAAAACTCTTTTTGGGTACTAATTGAGTAAAACCAGAGGTGAATTTATTTGCTATGCTTAGCTTCTTCTGAGTAAATTACAGTGTTTTAAAAACTTCTCTAATCATAGTGCATTTGATTTGCTATTTTTCAACAGGTATATACCTTAGGATAGATCAGTTTGTCTTTTAAAATACTATTATTTTATTAGTAACTGATGTTGTTTTCATCAGCTGAAGGTGCTTGTGGAGGAACTCTACGTGGGACAAGTGGAATTATTTCAAGCCCTCATTTCCCTTCAGAGTATGAAAATAATGCTGATTGCACATGGACCATTTTGGCTGAACCAGGAGACACCATTGCTCTGGTCTTTACAGATTTCCAGTTAGAGGAAGGATATGATTTCTTGGAGATAAGTGGAACCGAAGCACCTTCAATATGGTAAGTTTAATGAAAGGACAATGATCCTATTCTATTTTCTTGTTTGCTGGAGAGCTGTTGCTAAGGACACGTATGGGGATGGTGTTTTGTTTGTATGTGCTGGTCACAAGCATTTCATTCTATATTTTTTCCTCAGAGTTCTTGACCATCCTGGAGTAGAAATATTTTGATTTGGGCTTTAATTGGATCACTCTACTCCAACTCCACCTTCCCCCAGAAAAGTAATTGTATTTATAGAAAGCTTTAGGCCATATGCAGGCCTAAGTATGATTAATTACCTGTGCCGGTAGGAAAATTTAAGGTGTAAGTAAAATAATGTATAATTATCTGTATCTGTTACTTTTTCTATGACAAACAATATGGGAGAACCCCAAATGACCATGCTATATTTGGTACCAGCTGTTCCTTCTCCCCTCCCTCTTCTCTCAAAAATGTTAGCCTGATTCCCTAGGAAATCGGGGTATATTTTTCAGACTTGCAAGAAAGCTGGCATCCTGTTCGTGTTCCAGATTAAATTGTATTACTCACAAGAGTACTGCAAGCACCTGCAACATTGACTTTGCTACTCAAGGTATATTGAGAGTGAGGGTGTTTTGTTTTTTTTAAAGTTATGATCATCTAATCATCTGGTCATGTATTTATGTAATTCTCCCTCCATTAGATGGTGTTAGAGCTTCTGTATCGGGTATTATTACTACACCTGTAACATTGTTTTCTTTCTAGAGAACAAAATAGAGATTGTTTTGTTCATAAAACTGTTTATAATCTATTTCAGTCAATTCATTTCAGAAGTGCCCAGGCCTTTATTAGGGTTTGAAGCATAGGTGATCTGGATCAAGCTTTGAATATCTGGAAAGTGTTTGTGTTGTGTCTTCTCTGATGTAACCTAGACAAAACAGAATGGTAGCCAGTTATAGATAGCTAATGGAGATGATCTTCAACTTGTGCTTTTGGATTTCTGATCTAACTCACTTGGTACCATAGCATTCTGACCAATCATATAATTAAGTATATTAATATCTTGTAGTTTTAGGTAGTCAGCAATCGGTTTTAGACTACTTGTTTCAAGTAAAGTGTTGCATAGTAAAGGAACTGTAAGTGGGTTTAATGACATGCCTAGATTTTTCCATTTTGTGCCTGCTCTTTAATTTTCTCACCCATCTTAGTAGCTAACATTTAGTTCCGTATTGCTTTGTGTCTTAGGGCAAAACTTAGAACTAGAAGTTAAAGGTCTTTGTTCAATCTTGCAGTACCACATAAAAACTCTGTGCGTCTATGTATGCAAAAGTCTTGGGCTGGGGTCAGCAGCATATAACTTGTAAGCTGGATCTGGGCTGTGGAGCTGGGGTCTCCAGTGAAGTTCTCATGGTGGGGCCAGGCAGCAAGGACCTGCACAGGGGCTGGCCAGCAGAGGGTTCTCTGGTACCAGGGTCAACAGCAAAAAGGTGCACTGGGGTTTCTGTGCAGAATTGTAGCCACACCACAGAATGGGGGTAGGGAGAAGCAAGATCAGGGAAGAGCTGCAGTGGCAGTGGCCAGGGTGGGACTTTTGCCTGCCTTGGACTTGAGCTGGGTTGTTCTGGCCTGTAGCTCCAAAAAGCTGCTGACCACTGATCTAGAAGGTATTTCTTGGACTAGTATTTGCACATTCATTTGTCCAAATTAGTTGATGTTGTAGTGAAAGGATGTACAGGCAACATCAAGTTTTTATGTGTGCAGACAGTTCTGTCCCCCCCAAACTTGGCCATAGTAATTTTTTTCCCATCATGCATTTCTTATTATAGTTAGAAAACAGGTGACTTTTTCTGAGCAGGAATAGGCTAAGCAGCTAATAATTAAAAATATACCCGGCACTAACATTAGTTAGTTCTGCAACTGGCTTACCTGATATGTTTGGTTTGGAAGTATTTAATATAGCATTGTCCATCTTCAAAGTGACTGGGGTCTGCAAACCCCACAGGCTGCACCAGAAGGGACCATATGCCTGTGGGCCACACCAGAGCAAGCCATGGGTGCAGCCCAGGGCACATGTAGCACAAACTGCCTCCCCACCCACCATTGCTACACCACATACCTGCACACACATATCTGCACTGTTAAGTATGGGTGAGCCCCCATCTATCCCCTGACACCCTGCACTGTGAGTCCCTAGGTTTACCTTCAGCTGTCTGTTTAATGCCATGCCACCCAATCCCCTGGGGTGGGAATAGGACACGGGAGCCAGAAGAGGGAAGGGGAGCTTGGAGACTACAGCTGTAGTTGAAACCAGGGTGGTAGGGGCAGTAGCAACCAGGGAGCCACCAGTTTGATAGCCCTGATTTAGTATACTAAAACCTGATTCATGAGCAATTTCATAGATTTAGTATACAGTTTTGGGTGCGATTGTCCGTCACCAAGAATCTTACTTCACAGTACTGTTACATCTTTATTGTCACATACATGCATATTTTATCACATATGCATACATGCTGCTGAACAGATGCCAGAACAGTAGCATATACTCTATGTAGAACAATCACAGCAAGCATAGAACAGAACTAACCAAAAGGAAATTCTCTTTGCTCAACATTAAATGAAAAGTTGGGTTTTTTTCTGAGAAATTATATCAGGAACATTAATAGGATTCTCCATCATGATCCACTGATTTGGAACAAAGTTACATACTCAGCTTTGTTTTAAGCAAGAGCAGTTACCATAACTACGCTACAGGCATATTCACTATCGTGCATGATGTTATCTACTAAACTGAATGATATATTAAATAATGAAGTTCAGCATTTAAACCTAATGGTCTAATTGTTTATCATTTGAAAATGGGATTTCCCCCGACCCCCAGTTACTCCCATTTTATCCAATCTGGATTCTTGTAATGCTCTAATATAGAATTTCTATTTCTTGGACACTTTTTTTAACATGGTCCAGTAATGATGATTGTTCTTTCAATTAAACAAATGTTTGTTGGTGGAACTAGATGAACATTTTCATAATGAAGTGCTTAGGGAGAGAGCATACATCACTACTGCTAAAGCTAAACATGGGTGGTGAGAAGAAAGATGATGATTTCTGGCTGATGATTCTTTAGTGATTTGCTTTTTCTATATAGCACAATAATTGCGTGTGACCCTTTAACTAACATATAATTAGACAAGGTTTTTAATCCTAGGTGATTACAATCTAAATTGGGCATTACATAAACAATTCAATATTTAGCTGCAAGAGTGAGAAAACAGATTCTTAGAATAATACAGGCTAGAAAAAATGGTTTGTCTTTTTATCACATTATGTAACACTACACAGGAACCTTGGGTTTACTTCAACCAATGCATACAAAAAAAATTTAAATACATACAAAAGCACCAGCCTTGTACACCCAAAGATCATACATGATGGGTAATATGGTTTAAAAAAAGTCACTGTTGTTTCATTTTGTTTGTATCCTAGGCCTCTAGTTTGTCAATGATAAAGACAAAGGGACTGTCAAAGGAGACCTGCAGTGCTTGAGGGGTTGCATGTTTCTGTGAGTTTGTCTTCCTGGTGTGGCATGTGTAGTCTCTACATATAGGTAGTGTCAAGCTGTGTTTAGCCTTACCATCTTTATGTTTATATGAATTGTGGTATTTGATGTAAATGCATTTATTATAAGTTATAAAAGGACTATGATTGCATAATGTTTTTTGTACCTGGGAGAGACATAAAGCCTGAATGGTTAAAGAGAGAGAATCACTGGAAATCAGCATTCAACATGGGTGTGCTAAATAGCCAGGCCCTTCCAATGGCAAATTTAGATACTAAAAGAAAAGACCATAAGAACAGTACCTAGCTATTCTGACCACGTGGAGGAAGGACATTTCTGACAATGGGAAAATTGAGTAAGAGGCAGTATCTTCAGGATATTGGATTAGTAATCTTCATCTCTGAAAGGATGTAAATATTCTGCTGGTTTTAATTAGAACAGGAAAGACTTCTCCTCTGGTAAACAAATATAACTTTGTGGGGACAAAGGAGATATATATCTAGTGTGGGATCTCCAAAAATCCATTGGATGATGTGTATAAATGGCCAGATAAGAAACCATGCCTAAGCTTTGCCTTGAGAATAAGTCTTTTAGTTTCCCCAGATTTAGGGGAAGCTTTAGGCCGTCAGCCAGTGGGCTGAGTATTTGGTCTAAAATAAAGGTCAGAAGGGCCTGGGAAAAGGTCAGAGGAAGGGGCTGCTATCTAACAGGTTGAGCTGGGTAAAAGCTACATTCTTGGGTTTAAAATGCAGGATTATATCAGATGATTGTCTTGATTTATTTTGGTTTATTTATTTTAATATCTCAACATGTGGTTACTGATTTAAGTTCCTTTTGTCACTATAATAAATCATTTTGTTATCTTTTATAATTTACTTATTGGCAGGGAAGGCAAGTCTGATTTCAGAGTATTTGACCATACAGGCAAGCCTCTTCCCTAGAAGCAAATCCATCTTTTGTGCATGTGCATGACTGGACAACGGTGTTATTCTTCTGGCTGGCAAAGTCACCTCTGTTGAGACCTGGCAAGAACTAGGTGAAGGAGATAAAGCCACAGACCTTTGGAGCATCTCAGTCTGTCCTCAGTAGTTAAGCAGCAAACAGCAGGGTGGTGTTTCAGGGCAGATGTGAGAATACCCCAGAAGTTCTCTGACAACCCATCTGCTGCTTTTCTCATGCACAGCATTAACAGATGCCTCCCTTCTCTCAACCTCTGTCACTCAGGCACCCCACCCCCTTTCTATATACTACCCCTTCCCCAGGGGCAGGTGCAGAAATTAGAGACCAGAGGAATGGGAAGAAGCCATGCAGCGGCTGTCAGGGTGCTCATGCCCACTTCTGGCAGAGACCCCCTAGCTGTGCAGCACCTCCTTAGACCTGGCAGCTGCACATAGTGCTGGCCCAGCCTGGCCCACCTGCCCTCAGACAGAACTGGGCCATCTCTTGCTGTCACCCAGGGTCCTAGCACTGTAGGCAGATGCTGTGTGCCCTCAGGCTGGGCTGGGTCCTGCCTCCATGTGTCCCACATGCCACTGGGCCAGGCTGGCTCCATGGAGGCAGGACCCAGCCTGGCTCAATAGCGCACAGCTTCTGGCTGCAGTGCCAGGACCCTGGGTGACACTAAGAGTGGCCCAGTTTTGCCCTAGGTTGTGCACCAGCAGGATAGGCCCATGCTGTGCACCATGTATGTAGATGTACACCTAGATGTACACCTTGCTGGGGTCTTTGACCCCAGTACTCTTTCTTGCCATGGTAGGAGGTCGGACTCAATGATCTGCTCAGGTCCCTTCCAACCCTAGAAACTATGAAACTGTGTACAGCCCCAGGTCTGAGATGCTGCCACACAGCCTGGGATCTCTGCCAGGAGTGGGCAAGAGCACCCCAATGGGCTCTGCTGTTGCTGGGGAGGGCTGTGCTCCATATGGGGGAGGGTGT
>NW_017729027.1:41125544-41144036 GCF_001723915.1 Gavialis gangeticus
GACCCCAGTACTCTTTCTTGCCATGGTAGGAGGTCGGACTCAATGATCTGCTCAGGTCCCTTCCAACCCTAGAAACTATGAAACTGTGTACAGCCCCAGGTCTGAGATGCTGCCACACAGCCTGGGATCTCTGCCAGGAGTGGGCAAGAGCACCCCAATGGGCTCTGCTGTTGCTGGGGAGGGCTGTGCTCCATATGGGGGAGGGTGTTGGGGGGGCTACCCCTCCCAAGCAATCCCTCCCACCCCCACAGTCCCTCTCTACCCACAGTTCCCCCTACCCCCATGTCCCTACTTACCGGGGACAGAGCATGGGTGAATCCACTGCTGCAGCCTTGCCCCACTCCTATTTGCCCCAGCACTCTGAGGCAGCATGCTGGAGCAGCATGGGCATCCAGAGATACTCTGGCTGGGGTCCAGAGCATCTCCTTGGAGGACCCAGCCTCTGGTTGCCTCTGGGCATACTCCAGGAGCATGCCCTCCACCACTTTTTTCTTGCATGATTTTTTTTATTATTATTTTGCTTTTAATGTGCCTCTTGCAGCATCTCAAACTGCTTTGAAGCACCACAACCGGCATGTGCTTGCTCATCTGGATGAGCCTTAGAAACCAACTGGTTCATCCTTGCCTTAGAGGAACTGGTTCATCTCTTGCCTTAGAGACTAACTGGTTCATCCTACTTCCTCAGAATCTATGCTTCCTTAGATGTTGTTTCATATGAAGCCTTATGCTTCTCTAAACCACTTAATTTCTTGCAGTATTGTAACTAAGAGCCAGGCAGGGCACTATGTCTTGATGACAATTTGCAGGAGAATGCACAAACATAGCAAGCATGACTGTTGCTTTCCTAGCTGCCACCTCCTGGGCAAAGTCCAGCACTCTAGCCACAAAACTGCTCAGCTGAGCCTTTTCATGAAGAACTATAAGTAATGCACCAGATTTGTGGGTATAAATCACTAATTTCATAGGAAGTCTATGGAAATAAGCTAATGTAAGTATCTAGCCCTGTATCGTATAATTAAAGCATCATCTACTGGATTACAATAAAGAGCATCGTTCCTCTAAAGTTTGTTCAATAAAGTTCTCTGTGCACTGTATAAAGCTTTCTGACTGTGCATTTTACACTAAAGAATTTCCTTTTCTTCACCTGCCAGAAGGAAAGACAGACTGTCAGCCATTCAGACAAAGGAGGATGAGCAACTTTAGTTTTAATTAAGCTGCAGCTTTATCAACTCCTCTGAGAATCTTGCCAGGCAATAAATTATACAGTGAAGGTTCTCTCTCTTCCTGACTTTTTGTGATAAGTTGGCCATTACCTCCCTTTCTGTCCAAGGAGGTCCCTGATCTGCTGTGGTGAAGGCTGTGGGTGAAGAGGGAACTTGACTTGGCCAGTACAAAGATGAAAGAAAAAATGCTTTCTTGGACGAAGAGAAGACAGGGACTAGTATAGTCAACAGCATATCCTACATCCCAGTCTTACACAGATCCTTATCATAGAAGTTGCTACTAAGGAGCAAGTTGGCTCAGTGAGGGTATAAACACCTTTCCCTTATACCTAACACAGTCAAATGAGCTGCTTCTATCTGCTGACCACCTATTCCATCCTTTGTAACTTCAATGGCTTTGAGAAGCAATGACCTTTTTTCTCTTTCCCTTAGGGCATTTGTACACATACATTTGTCTGTTCCAATGCACTGGAGATCTGGAACACGGGAGCAGACTTGATTAATTGAGTCTGCTCTCCATGCGACCTGATGTGCCTGGTGCTGCATCGCATGCATTTGTATAAACGGCAAAATGTGAGTCAGTGCTAAGAAAACGGCGGTGGTACACTTTTGAACTAAAATGCCTTTGATGTGTGTTTGTTTAAAAGTGTGCCACCACCATTTTCTCAGTGCTGATGTACACTTTGTTATTTATACAAATGCACGCACTATAGCACCGGGCACTTTTAAAGGTGTCCGGTACTGCAGCGCCAACATGTGTACAAATGCCCTTAATAAGACAAAGACCACTCTTACCCTGGTTAAGTGCAGACGTCGGTGAGTATGTTTCCTTTTAGGTTGAAAGGAAAAGACAGTCACATAATTACCCTTTGGCTTTCATCCATTAGTTTCCATGTGCAAAGTGCATAGCACATTTTGTCTGATGCATAAACAACAACAAAAGCATAATGAATATCATGCCTGGAATTCAGCATTAACACTGCTTAGCACTTGAAAGTTTTTTAACATTTTCAGAGATGAGTAACAACATTAACTAGTATAGCTTTGTCATCCAGACATAGTTTTATATTTGCAAAGTGCAGCTGAAAATATTTCATAAGGTTAGTTTAATTTACAGAATGAGAGGGGAAGATAATTTGTGTTTGTATATGCTTCTTCAGAGGATTGAAGAAGTAAAGATGAAGTGGGCAGGATAGAATCCTGGATATTTAAAAAACCTTTAACTTATTTTACATGAAAATGAGTACAAAGTGTTATGTTAACAAGGGCTAAGTACAAATGTCCAAAAAGCCCCTGGCAGAAAGTGTTCTAGCTATCACACTTTATTTAAAGTGCTGTAAGTTACAGTATGTTCCAGCTGAACAGACGTGCATTGTTCAGTTGTGGGGAGGGGGAGGCTTAGTGCCTGCCTCCACTTGCCAAAGTGAGCAGCTGAGCCCCAAGCCAGCAACTCGTGGAGAGGTCCTCATAGTCAAGGCAGGAGGACCCTTATTTCCCTTTTTCTCGCAGTGGCTGCTTACAGTCAGCAGCCTGCACAGGAAGGTGTGGGTGGGGAGAGAGGCCACTCCAGCAGCAGCTGTCAGGAGACAGACCCCAGACTCCTTGTTTTCCAGCACCCTCCTGGCTAGGCTGTGACATGCTGCAGGGCTGGGGCAGCTGCAGGGACAGAAACCCCCCTGTCCCCACCACCCAGCCAGGCTGTGCATGTGGCTGGGATCAGAGGATCTGGCATAGACATTTAATAAAGCATTTTAACAGAAACTGCTTTAAGTTGGTACACATCCATCTAGGGTTAACTTGGGCCACAATCCACCATTTTTAAAGTGCTGTGTGCCATGTATGTCTGTTCTGTTACAGCTGTAAAACACTTTCTGCATGCTTAAAGTACATTAAGTGTAACCTCTGTGCCTAGCTTAAATGCATAACTGTTTAATAAACAGAACATCAGATTCCATCTTTTTTTCCTTCTGGCTTTCTGTGCATCAAAACCTCTCCTTCTTCTGCCTCAAAACTCAGTTTTTCCCTCAATGTCAATCTGTGTCCTGCCTTATACAACGAGAGCTTCTTTTCACTGTCCAAAAACCAAAATGAGATGTGCTTAGTCATAATTATGCATAAACCTTTCCTAAGGGCACTGAACTAGATTTTTTAGATGTTTTGGATATAGAGTGCTTCATCTGGATCTCAGAACTGTTAAAACAAGACCCAGGAAGGATTATGGGCTCAAAGATGACACGAGAATGCCTAGGCTCCTATGTTTTACATAAATTTATCTTAGTTTGTTCAGTCTCTGTGACACACTGTACATCACTGTATTTACCTGAAGGACATTCTTTTTACATAGTCCCATTACTCTATGATATTTAGTTCCTGGTTAATAAAAGTCAGTATGTCAAGACTTCCATTTCCTTTGCCATGATGTTCCTTTGGTAAGTGAACAGTTGCATCCCATTGTCAATGAGCTGCTTCATACTTACCTAAGTGCCTACCTGTTATCACCCAGTTGTGTAATGGGTTGGGGGCAGGCAATAGTGGCAACAGCCATGGGGTTGCAAAAGCAACAGTGGTGGCTGACTATGCCTCTGCAATCAGCATGGTAAAAGTTGGCATTCCTCCCCTGCTATACCTTGCTTGTTGTTTGCCTGTATTCACCTCTCCTACCCCAAACCAAAGGTTAACTGTTCGATCCCAGTGGATCTTAGTACAAAGGTAATGAAGCATGTATATATTTAGTACCAAAGCCAAAAAAGTTCATACTCCGCAGTGTATATTACATCCCAGCCTTAAGTCATTGCTGTTCACAGCAAACTGCAATTGCTAGACCCTTGCCAATTTTTCTAGGCACATTGGAAAGCATGTCTAAAAGATCTGGGAATGCAATGAGACTTTCTAAATCAAGCTGATACAATGATGTTACTGTTTTGATGTTACTTTCTCTCACTGCCTTTATATCTTAAATAGATCTCTTCATAACATTTGCAACTTTTTGTGGTGTATTTGTACAGGGTCTTGCCTAATGGAGCCCTCATCCATTATTGAGCCTCCTGGGACTCTACAACAATATGAGGAGTAGTAGTCACTCGATGAGGACAATTTTGGCATTTGTCTTTGTAGCTAGATAGATAGATAGTTAGCTCTTGTTACTATAGTAGCCTAATACCTACTGAGTACTGAAATGAAGTCCCAGTAACTACAAATAAATTTATATATTTTTGCTTCCCTAATAATACCAGGGAAATGTGAATGAAAGCCTAAAGTGCATGTATGTGCATGCATGCATGGGATGGGGAGTGTGGGAAGTGGGGGAAGTGTAGAGTGTTTAAATGAATGTTGCTGTATGATTGTATAAGTACATGAAGAGTTAGTTATTGTGAGAACACTGAGTAGAAGAAAAATAATAAAAATGTGATCTAGTTCTCCAAGGCAATAGAAAAGTTGAGAACAACTCTATATACTCTATAAATCTGGAAGGCAGGGAGAGGGGAACTATTATCAATAGAGCTTTAGCAAGTTCTTGGTCAGCACCTGATTTTTGTTTCAGGAATGATGCAAGGCTCTTCAAGGACTTGTAGTATGCCAAAGTTGTACTGCCCTCAGCTCCCATTTATGTCAATAGGTACTCAGTAACTCATAGGATCAGGCATCTCCAACATACAGCTCTTTTACTGTAATATATCTCAACTATTGTGACTGTAATTTTAGCCATAAACATTTCCTTTGAAAGAAACAAGTTTTGTTTATAGAACTCCTTATTTTTTTCAAATACCATATGTTGCTTCTTACGATCAAATACGAGAGAGTTACTGTTTGTTTTATGGTGGAAGTCTCCCCTTTGAGCTAGTTCTGAGTATGACATAAAAATGTCACAACAATTAAGAGGACCCAACATTTAAAAATAATAACATACTGTTTTTACACAAAGGTAACACATTCAGAAAACGAATTCAGTTGTGACCTGTAGTTTCCTCTTTGACATGATTATACCCATAAGACAGACTTATTAAACTGAATTGTGAGTTAATGTGTGTACTCAGCAAGACAGACAGATGGACAAAAAAGACTTCACTGAAAGCTTTATTGGCTGGTTTCCCATTCTTTGAATGATTCCACTAACAAGAACAGTACTGTAGTCTACATTAACTCAGAATAAACTCATCAATGAGCTGTTCCGACAGTAATGTTCAATAAACATCTTGGCCCATGATATTACTGTTTAGTTAGCACACAGAATCTATTGATTACTTCAACTCTTAAAGAATGTTAAATGGAATTTAAATAACATGGTCATTGGCAACTATATACATATATATCTATATTGATATCTAGATAGATATAGATATCGATATCTATATCTATCTATATACAGGAAACCCTCAGTATTCGCAGGTTCAGCATTTGTGGTTTCAAATATTCGCGAATGCTGAACCTGCATTTTAAATACACTTTCAACACTTACTGGAGATCCTTGGGAGCTCCATACTTGCTGCTGCTGGGCTTCCACCATCGCTGCTGGGCTCAGCCACCGGAGCCATGACCCGCCGTCCCCCAGCTGCTGAGGGCACTGCATTCATGAACACAGACTGTGTTCATGAACGCAGTGCGCTATTCACAGATTTCGCTATTCACAGGGATCATGGGAACGTATTCCCCACGAATGGCAAGGGTCACCTGTGTGTGTGTGTGTGTGTCTGTGCAACAGGCTGGTGATTTGTCTTTATATGTTTGGATTTTTCAGTGCACTTGGAAAATATGCTGCTTGGTTACACTGATGTTGTGAGGAATAGTTAGTTATGATTGTACAAAAAATTCAAGTACTGGTGTAGGTAATGACTGAACCATCCATTTATACTGTTCCCATCCCCAAGTGGGTAAGTGAGATGAGGTTCAACAGTAAAATTAAATGGCTGTGAAAAATAAATGAAAGATTTTTAGTGGCTAGACATTTCAGTGAAATGTGCCACAGAGCTCTAATGAGTGAGAGGGGATCTGGTGGCCATCTATAAACTCACCACAGGGCACCAGCGGAGAATAGGTGAGGCTCTGTTTCCCTGGGCACCACAGGGGATAATAAGGAATAGTGGCCACAAATTGATTGACAGCAGGATCAGGCTTGATATCAGGAGGCATTACTTTATGGTAATGTAAGGCTGCTAGGCTTCGAAATGGGCTCCCAAGGGAGGTGGTGCTCTCCCCTACCTTGGGGGTCTTTGAGAGGAGGTTGGATAGATATCTGACTGGGGTATTATGATCCCAGCACTCATTCCTATCCAGGGCAGAGGGTCAGACTTGATGATCTGTTGAGGTCCCTTCCGATCCTAGAAACTATGAAACTATGAGTACTGAAAGCAGCAATGAGAGAGAGAGAAAGCCTAAAATGAAAAGCAAGTAATAATGCTGAGAACGTAATACTCTTCAAATTCAAAACATCTAACATACTGGTTATTTGAAATAGACAATAACTAGTATCTGACTTCTAAAGGCAGGGGTTGGGGGGAGGGTGCAAATAAGGCAGGAAATAAAAATGTACTTTGTCAAAACCAAAGACTATGCCAGCACCCGTATTGTCTCCAGAGTTCCTGTCTCTCAATCCTGATTTTGTGATTAAGAAAAGACTACCTTTTTCCTAAACTGAAGATGTGGAGGTCTGAATCATGAAGTAGAAACATACATGCTTTTGCAAAATTTAAGACATTAGGATAGGTCCAATACCTGAAGCACCTCAAATCCAGAGCTGCTTTACCAAGACACTTCTGAATAGGTGAAATGTGCCTGTGAGCAGGTGTTTGTGATAGTCACACGGAGCTGTTGTAGACCTATCCTCTGAAGGCTCTAATATCAGTGTTAAATGACAAAGATAATCTTATTTTCAGAAAAAGGGCAGAACACAAAAAGGAACCCACTGTAAATCTATGTTTCAAAGATCAACTTACATCTCACAAGATTTATGTCCTACATTTTAGAACTATTTAAGGAATGCTAAAATGGCATTTTGATATTATCACCTCAAAATAAAGTGATAAAAGATGAAAGTTTAGGGAAATCTTTTGGGAAGATTAAAATAAATATAAAGATTACACCTTCGAAAAGTTTTTAATTAAAGCCATTATAGGATAAAAATTGAAAATTAGAACAGCAACAAATATTTAAATGAATAGTAGCTAAATGAGTAAAAGTGCATCCTCTATTAATGCCCATGTCTGAAGAGACTTCAGGTCTGTTGTGTGGAGGAAATTTTTCTCAACTGTAACCACATAGCCTTATCTTGGTAAGGGATAATTGGGTAAGATGGACTTTGTATCAGTGAGTCTTAGTCATCAGCTGGACAGAAAGGTCAGTGTTAACTCCTACTCTGATGATATTTACTATATTCTTCCTCACTTTATTTATGTTCAAACATGATACCATTTTTTTCTTCCATACAGCACATCCCCTAAATAAGAAGTGCACCTTGTTTTTTGAAAGGCCAAATAAAGAAAAAAAAGCTTCCCTTAAAAATACTAGTAAATACAGTATTTTCCCAGGGAAAACACAGGTAGTTGCAGGGGGTGGGGAGGGGGGGATAACTGTGGCTGTTCTGCTAACCCCCTAGCTGCAGGATGTTGCTACCATTTGAGTCAAATTGTCCAGCCTCTCTCCTTTTCTCATGCTGTAATGGGTGGGCAGGTAGTAGTGCCTGTCAGGTCAGCTGTATGCATGATCTGAGCAAGCAACACCTGTGGACTCTGAAGGCCTATCTTCAGAGTAGGAGGCTCAGAAGGAGCCTCAAGGTTTGGCATCTAGGGCTTGAGTCCATTTTAGAAATACAGTAGAGGTAAGCCAATAGCAACTATATTTTCTTATATGCAATCTATGCTTTTCCCGAAAATCAGCTGCTGGGAAATCGGGGTGCACATTTTAGGTGAGGAAACATGGTAACAGCAGTTTCTGAAGCATGAGCCTCTGCCAGCAGAAAGGAACAGTAATGCTGCCGCTGGCTAGCACAGTGAACGTATAGAGTTCCTACTGTCCACATCCAGCAGCTCGGAGCCCCAAGAGCTTACTGTGTTGCCCCTGTGCATCATGTTCAGCATTATTTTCTCTCTTTCTGACAGAAACTTTTACTGCAGAGGGTGCTGTTACCAAATTTTCTCTCTTAAAATGTGCACCCCAATTTCCAGCAGCTGATTTGTGCAAAAAAGGTGCACATTACATGTAAGAAAATACAGTATGTAGCTTCTTATTATCTGACTTATAACCCACTCATCACCACTGATGGCAGAAGCTGCCACAGTAATTTCTAGATTTATCCTCTTTCCCCTATGTCTGCACTGAATGGTGCACTTTTTGGTTCTGATTAGTTCTTTATGAAATATGACAAGGACCATCTGAGAAAAATATTTGGAAAAGGAAAATCTGTACCCCGAATACAATATCCTTTGTCAGAAAGTTATATGCAGCTCATGTAAAAAGTGGCCAGAAATTATTCCTATCTAATATATCTATACATGTGATAACACCAATATGACATTCTCTTTCTTGTTTAATGCACATGTTGTACAAATCATTGCAACTAATAAGCCATCCATTTAAGAAGATACACCAAACATGTAATGAGCTTGGAAAACTACTCTCAGCTGCAGGCACAGGATAGTGTGGTGAAACTTGAACTGTTGCTGTCTCGATTCCTATTCTGTGGCTAAGGTGCAGTCTCTCTGATTGATAATCTTACCACTTATTTGAGTACTAAAATGAAAGTAAAGAAAAATACTTGGAAGAAATACTTTTAACAAACCATAGTTCACAAACTAGTAGGTATAATTCATATTAGGAGGAAAGTACACTTTGAGAGTCTTTACTCATGCTCCGGGGTGGAGGAGGGGCACTTTAATTAAAGCAGCTCTGAGACCTGCTCTAATGAAAGCACCTGCAAGTGTCATGTGTATTCAGTGTCCCACACTTCAACACAGTGGTGGGGGCACTTTAACTAAAGCTCATTGGACTAGCTTTGGTTAAAGTGCCCCACCACCATTTTGAAGTGTGAGGACACTGAATACACATGATGCAGAGGTTGCTGGAATGTGCTAATTAGGACAGTCTGGCAGACTCAGTTGATTGAGTCTGCTGCAATACATACTATTAGCATGGGTCAGAGAAGATATCTGACATACGTATATGCCCCAACTCAAAAATATTAAAACACAATATTTAGGACAACCCTTTTTAAGCAGGTAGACTGGGATATTTTGAATTCAAGAGCCTTAAAGGAGTGGGCTGAGGAAATTTCTGCTACCCTCATGATGTTAATAAATCTTGGAAATTTAGAGAATGTAGAGAAATATAAGATCATTATTAGTCCAAGATTTAAAAAGGAAGGGCAAATGGGATGACTCAGGTATGTATATTTTAAGCTTAATTCCAACTTGAATAATGGTGGCTTTTTACTGATTAAAATATAGGAGTATATATTGCTTGTAAACTTGTTTCTAGGTCTGGTAGATTAAAACTGATTTCATATTTTAAGCAGGTTACAATCTTAATTAATATAGGAAACCAGATGTAGTATACTTAAATTGTTTCAGAATAGTTGGCTAGTTATCATATAGAATTTTTATTTAAAAAAATAACCTTATACAAATATTTTAAAGGATGTAGAAAAGAACTATAAAAATGATTCAATGGCTCCTTATAGTAAGAGAGACAGCTCTCATTTAATTAAAATTTGAAATGCAACTTATTTATAATGTGTGAGTAAGAAGAAAATGGTGAGTGACAAAGGACACTTTGAGTGTTTTACATATGCTCCAGGGGTGGGGGTGGGAGCACTTTAATTAGAGTGACTCTAAGAGCTACTCTATTTAAAGTGTTGCAAAGTCCCATGGATCAGTGTCCCTGCACTTCAAAATGACAGGGGGGCCAAAGCTCATCAAATGCCATTTTGAAGGATGGGGACACTGATACATGAGATGCAGAGGCTGATTGGAGCACACCAGTTAACACACTCCAGCAGACTTGATTAATCCAGATTGCTTCATTTTGCTGTAATTACAGCACATTAGAGCAGCCTCCCAACACATCTACAGGCACCCTTTGATCTGACAAAGAAAGGTATAACAAAAACCAATGGAAGATATATCAGATAAATTTCAGATAGAAATTAGGTACATTGACAAAGGAGATTAATCATTGGAAGAAAATGCCAAAAAAAGGGGTGGATCCTTTTTTTTTTATGTCTTTTAATTGAGATTAGATTGTTTTTAATTATTAGGCTCAGTGTCAGGATAACTGGACAACAGTAATGTCTTAGGCTGAGGGGAGAAGTAGATACACTGGAGGGTAAAGCTAGGATTCAGAGACATATTGGAGGATTTGGGGAGAAAAGAAATCTCATGAGGTTCAACAAGGACAAGTGCAAAGTCCTGCACTTAGGATAGGACAATCCCATGTCCCAGTACAGGCTGGGGGCTAACTGGCTGGGCAGCAGGTCTGCGGAAAAGGCCTGGGGTTACAGTGGACAATAAGCTGAATATGAGCTAGCACTGTGCCCCTGTTGCCAAGAAGACTAATGACATACAAGGCAGGTCTGTTGCCAGCAGGTCAAGGGGGGTATTTATTCCCCTCTATTCAGTACAGGGGAAGCCACACCTGGAGTACTGTGTTCAGTTTTTGGCCCCCATTTACAGCAAGGATGTGGACAAACTGGGGATAGTCCAGCAGAGGGCAGCAAAAATAGTTTGGGGGCTGGTGCACATGACTTACGAGGAGAGGCTGAGGGAACTGAGTTTACTTAGTCTGGGGAAGAGAAGACCGAGAGGGGATTTAATAGCAGCCTTCAACTACATGAGGTGGGGGGTGCAAAAATGGGTGGAGCTACACTGTTCTCAGTGGTGTCCGATGACAAAACAAGGAGCAACAGTCTCAAGTTGCAGCAAGGAAAGTTTAATTTAAATATTACAAAGCATTTTCTCACTGGGAGAGTAGTAAAACACTGCAACAGTGTTACCCACAGAGGTTACTGAATCTCCATCCTTGGAGGTTTTTAAGACAGGACTAGACAAAGTTGGGATGAACTAGTAGGGGATGGTTCTGCTTTGAGCAGGGAGTTAGACTAGATGACTTCTTGAGGTCCCTTCCAATCCTAATTTTCTGTGATTCTATGGGCATTTATACACATTCTGTGGGCATCTATACGTTTATATACTTTTTGTGCTGTGATGCACTGGAGATCCAGCACGTCAGAGCAGACTCAACTAATTGAGTCTGTTCTGCACACAAGCTGGCACACCCAGTGCTGTGTTGCATGCATTTGTAAAAATGGCAAAATGTGCATCAGTGCTGGGAAAAAATGCCGCATGAATCTCTGTCGTATAGGACTTCAGGGGTAGATGACCTAAACTGTACAGAAAGCTGCTTCTCTTGCCTTCTTTTTCTATCAGCTACCACCAGAAGACTACATTAAAGAAGTGAATTTTGTATTCAGCTGTGAAGATAATGGAATCTATTCCCATCCATAGCATCTCCAAATAGCTCATAATCTTGAGCTATTTGAGAAGTTCTATCTCCTGCTTTCACATGTACACTTTGAAGTTGATAGTTTTATTTGTGAGCCAAACTGTCTAGGAAGATATTGGTTACTTAAATACTGCTATGGGAGGGTTTAAAGACAAAAAACACTGCTAACCCAGTACCCTCTCAGTAGGCAAATAGCGATGACAAGTAAATATGCTATGATTTAGCCCAACTGGATTTTTTTTAAAAGTAGTTAACATATACATTCGTACATAATAAATAGCTGTTATCTATTGGGAGCCTACATTAACTTGGGGATTGAATGAACAATCTCTCTTACATATATATATTTAGATTTGGAACTTTAAGACTGGAGGCATCAGTGATTGTTAAAAAAACTAAAATGACTGGCATCAAACAAAATAAGTATGGATTCTTTCATGCTGAGAGAAACTTATACCATTGTCAAATCTCATTCATTAATCATCTGCTAGCTTTACAGCAAAAAAAAGTTTAATCCTTTAAATTTTTTTAAGTACCTTCGTGTACTTCTCAGAAGACTGATGAAAAGGATTATTTGATCAATACCAATATGGTTTTCAAAGAGACTATGTACATTTTGCCATCTCCTCCAAGTTTTAAAAAATATTTCATATTTCAGTATTTTGTTCTCCAGAAGTTCTCTTGTGCTCAAAGTACAATATCTAGAATAGTGATCTGCATTCAATAGATTGTTGGATATATTTAAGCAATCTTTCTTATATGTAAAAGACTTGATTATATTTAGTTTGCACCTTCTGTTTTGGATTCTACTTCTAAACTTTTAAAAAAATTCTTTAAAAACTCTTGTTTTGTTTAAAGATTTTTTTTTTTGTTATTAACAATCATTTCTATCAACTGGAGCATAAGTAGATTGGTTATATATATATCCTGAATTAAAGGAGTATAATTAAAAACATAAAATGTTGTTAGTTTTTGTTAACTTAAAAAGCCAAGATTCAAACATCTGATGTAAGTTTAATGTATATTCCCATTCAAAAAAAGTTTTTTCACCAGTCAGTTCAGCAATACATAAAAAATAAGTGTGTTATAAGCAGGGATCTGAGTTTTCTGTTTCCCATGGAAAAAATGGACGAAACCACGGATTCCCTGTGTTTATTGGAGAAAATGATTTCCCCTTTTAGCAGAGAAATCTGTGGAGTCTCTGCTTTTGCAAAGAGCTCTTGCAGGCTGGCACAATTCCAGTCTGGAAGAGCTGATTGCAGAAAGGGCGGGAAACCCCCAGCCCTACCCAGAGGGGGAGTGAGAGGGGGAAGGGTGGGGCCTGAACCTCTGAGTCAGCCAAGGCTGGGCTCATGCTCTGGCTCAGGCTCAGGCTTAGTCTCAGACCTCATCCTGGAGGTAAGTGGGGCTTGGGGGTTGTGGGGCAGGGCTAGGAAAGGTGGCTGGGGACTGAGGGAGCTGGGGGTGCCCCTAGTCCCAGGCGGCACACCGCAGCCAAGAGCAGGGCCGGGGGGTGAGGGCAGGGGTGCCCCTCTGTGGGCTACACACATGCCAGCCAGCCTGATGGGGGGTTCGCACGTGGAAGCCACTGCCTTCCTGCAGCTGGCCGCACGGCTTTGCAGGCAAGTGATGCGGGATGTAGTGTGATGGTGACTGCCATATGTGGGCTGCACATATGCAGCCCGGATGGATGGCCAGGGGAGGAGGGGCTCACATGTGGCCAGCTAAGGACTCCACGGCCACAGATCCACAGCAGCGGTGAGGGATGGTGGCTGCGTGGGGCAGAGGAAGCTTGTACATGGAGAGCCATGCCAGAAGTGGTGGCTGCTGCATACAAAACCTCTCCACACCACTGCTGCCATCGCAGAGACATGCCCATGGAGCTGTGTGGTTGGCCACAGGGTGGCAGCAGCAGTGTTGTGGCAGCCGTGGCCACCCCATGCAAGCCCCCCATCTGCGGGCTTAGCTTCTTAAACAAGCAGCAGTGGTGGCGCGGGATGGTGGTGGTGGCAGCTGCGAGCCACCCAGCTGGCTAGTGGGGGTGGGGAGATTTTGCACATGGTGGCTGCCACCACCTCACACCACTGCCGCTGCTTGTCTGCAGAGCCAGGCCCATGGACAGGGGGGCTCATGTGCAGCACAGCTCCATAGGCAAGCAGCAGCAGTGGCACCTGCCACGTGCAAGCCCCCACCTGCCCCCCACAGACACCATCCCTCACCACTGCTGCAGAGCCATGGCCATGGCCACACAGCCATGCAGCCAGCTGCATGCGAGTCCCCACCTCCCCCTCCCCTGACCAGCTGGCTGGGTGGCATGTGTGCAGCCCACACATGGTGGGCATCACCACACTGTGGCCCCACTTCACTTGCCAGCCAGGTGGCATGTATGTGGCCCACAGATGGTGGCTGCCACTGCACTGCTGCTGCTGCGCTTTGCACCACTTGCCCGCAAAGCTGTGTGGGTGGCCATAGGATGGTAGCACAGGGGTGCAGTGGCAGAGTTGCGGTGGTGGCCTCCGTGTGTGAACCTCCCATCAGGCTGGCTGGTGCATGTGCGGCCTACAGAGTGGCACCCCTGCCCTCACCCCCTAGCCCTTCTCCTGCGAGTGGGCACAGAGGCATGCCCCCCCTTTTTGATCTACCCCCCTGCAATGTTCCCTGCCCCCCTTTCCCCCCCCCACACACTCATCTGCTGTGGTGATTAAATTGCTGTAGAGTTTGTGTCTTGCAGGATACCCATACCAGGATTTCCAAAGCAATTCCCAGCTTCTTCTGCTGCCACTTTAAGAGAAACAGCTGGGCTAGCAGAGTGTGTGACAGCAGCAACAGCAGCTCAGCCAGGAACTGTTTAGGAGTTTGCAGCCTGGGTATGACTTTCCCACCCCCACTCTCAAAACCCAATACCCCTGCTCTCAAAACCCAGGCATGACACCCCCCCCCCCGCAAATCTCAAAACCATGTACACCCTCCCCTTCATTCCCCATTTCCACAGGGTTTGCCCTGGTTACCAACTCTGTTTATTATGCCACTTATAAAACCTTCCCAGTTTGAACATGAACACTGTTTAGTGATACGTCTGATTTACAGCTTAACAGGGCTGAAGAGTCTACCACATTTGATAAACATATATACTGTCTTTTTCATCTGAATTTGCTGAGCTTCAGTTTTCAGCTGTAGGGTGATCTTCTTTTTGTCTGTATAATATTCTATAATGTGTACTTTTTCTGGCTTATTTCCATTATGCCTTACACTGAACATGTGGCACAATTAAGATTGCACTGGGGTGTCCAATCCCAGTGTGGACCCTGCCAGCCATTGATCAGCTGATTTTTGACTGGATCAGACTTGAACTGGCCTTGGTGGAGTCCCTGAAGCCAGCTTATAATCAGCTGATCATTATCTAGCTTTGAGACCACACCATACTATGCATTTGGCTTGATGCAGTCCTGACCCAACTGACAATCAGATGATCAATAGCTGGCTCCAAGGGCTGGTTTGAGCCCTGGTGCAGTCTTGCTGGGCACTTGGATTTCAACTTTCTGGTACAGTGAGCAAGTAAAACACAATTAACCCCTAAACCCAAAACCATATGTCATGTCATGCATATAGGGGCTCTATCAGCGGCTCAAAGATCATATTTTTCCTTTTGGTTAATTTAAATATTGTATGTTATCCATGACTTCTCTTAATTAACACTATCTTCTAGTCTTTGTGCCACCTAATTATTTTATAAGTAATTGTTGAGGGACCCAGGCCAAACAACCACACCAGAATGGGGGCCACATGCCACACACTCAGCAGGCATCTCACTCTTTTGCTTTCACATTTCACTTGCCATTAGTTGGTGTAATTGCAAAGATATATAGGGAGGTGGTACCTGCTTAGAGTGAGTTAGCTAAGGATGGCATGGGTCATAGTGTATGTGGCTCTTCTGTGGGGCTCCTCCTCCCTTATGCCCCACCTCTTTCCACTCAGGGCTCCAGTTGGTGCTGGATAGACATGCTTGAATGGCCTGAGTCACTGGCCTTGCAGCTCAGGTGCAGGAAGAAGGAACAATGTTCTCCAGAGTTGGCATATTTCGGCTACATCCTGGATTCTACTGCAGGTCCATCATCTGGCCTGTGTAAAGAAACAAATAAACTGATAACAGCTTAGATAGCTGTGCCTTACGCTTCTTTCTGGCCTCACCAGGCACTTCAGTCATCTTCTCTCAGGCAATCAGTCTTCCATGGCTTGCCCTGTATTTGTTCAGGCTAACCCCTTTGGAGTAAAGTGGAGCCAGGGGAGTAGCAAACCCTACCACATCCCTTGAGGGTACCTGGCTCCTTATAACTGCCTGGTGATCACACATCAGTCTGGAGAGCTGAAGTGATCCAGATCATGGGCTCCTGGTCTCCTGCCTTTGTGGGGAAAAGCAATGAGTAATCTCACCTGTATGTGTGTTCCCCCTGCCCTGGGGCTGTTGCATACTTACACAGGGGGTTCCAGGTGGGTGGAGCCAATCCAGACCCTTGTTCACCCTGATGTATCCTGCTCCTGCTGACAGGTGCAGGGAGCCCCTAAATGCCTCATTATTCCCTGCACTTTCCACCCCAGGCAGTACTCCTGACACCAGCCTGCTGCTCCCTCTGGGCTGTAGCCTGCATCCATGTGGAGCTGGGGTTCTGACCCCCACCCCAATCTGAAAGCAGAGCCTGGGGTGTGCCTGTTTCATGCCAGCTGCCTATCTGGCAGCACAGCGGAGCATGCCCTGGGAGTGTGGACTTGCCATTTCCCCACAAACTTGTCTGAGGATCTGCCATCTGTGAGGTATGCCAGCAGCCTGGCCTGGCCCCTGCTACAGTAATGATTTAGTTTTATTATACTTATAAAAATGTTTAGAAGTATAGTCCTTTAATCCCTGAAGGACCCCTCCTAGAAACACACCAACTCAGTAATGTTTTCCTATATCCAGTTATATTTTCAGGCCTATCACTTAGTTAGTTTTTAATGTTTGATGCTGCTTTTTAAAATTTGAAATTTGAAATTGCATAGTCAAAATGATATGCAGTGCCAAATCAAATGCATTATAATAGTCTAGGTGAATTACATCTATACTATTACCTTTACCAAATATATTTATAATCTTTTAAAGTAATTTTAACCAACTCTATTTTCTATTTGTGTTGGTTTTCATTAATTTATATTACCCTCCACTCATTAATCATGCATAAATGATTTTTTTCAGCCATTCCAATACATGCCTGTGAATGGTATTAGGCTGATATGATTATGCAAATTTTCTTTTATAAACAAAGTTTTGACACAGCATTTAGCATGACACACTATATTTATTTATTTATTTATTTATATTATTATAACGTAAGAGCGTGAGTTATAGTCCAGACCTCTATTTTAATAGAAACTGTATGAACACAGAACAAAGAGACTGACCATATCCTCAAGCACCCTAGAATTTAAGTAAAAAAGCAAGAGCTAGACATAGGGATATATGTATGTGAGACTCCAAAGAAGCAATTGGACTATATTGGTCAGCATGCTATCTCTGTGTTTTTGGTATGTCTGTTCTGCTTGTGTGTGTTTTGTTTTAGATATTTTTGGTAGTTTTTTTTAATGTCAGTGGTAACTTATTTGTGCAAAGAGAAAAATAGAGGGCAGAGCCAGTGGCTGTCTGGAAAACAGGTAGAGTGCACAAAGTCAGAGTGATGGGCTACGTAAATTAGTAAAATAGATTTAAGTCAAAAAGGATGCTCTGGTTAAGCTTCTGAATAACAGGGAGATGGTGGTGGTGCCCAAAATGGATAAACAAGGTATCAGAGAGGGATTGATTAGCATGAAAAATAGAAAACTGTGTTTTAACTGTATTGGCTAAGTACAGACATTCAAAAAGCCAAAGACTGAATTGATTCAGTCTTTGCAGGTTAGTCTAAGCTGCAGAGATTGAATCAATAAGTAAATAAACACACATTCACTTTTGATTCAGGAAATTCAGCCACATGTCTGCAGTTGCTGAAGCCAGAAGCCAGGAAGTAGGCATGTGCGAAATTTCATCAGGCATTTCATTTTGAAGCTCTTTCACCATGTTCTGAGCTCAAAACAGCAAAATAAATATGAAACAAAAGGCTTTGAAGCAGACTCAAATCTAAACGAAGGCACTCGAAATGTTTCAAAAGTTTTGAAACTTTTTGAGTTTCAAAGCCAGGCGTATTTGTCTTCAGTGCCAGTCCCAGGCAGCAGCGACAGCCTCCTCTCATCCAGCACACAGATCTGGGTGCCTGCACCACCGGAAGGACTGTGGGGCTGTGCCAGCTCCTTAAGTACCCTGGGGTGTAAACTGTCTGGGCCAGCTGACTTTAAGGTGTCCAGCCTCTTAAGGTGTTCCTTTACATGGTCTACGCAGGGACAGGCAATTGTTTTGGGCGGAGGGCTGTTTACTGAGTTTTGGCAAGCCATCAAGGGCCACATGACAGGCAGCCAGGGGGAGATAAATAGTAATTTTCTAAATTTTTTAGGGGCCCTGTGGGCCAAATATAATTCCCTGGCAGGTTGCATCTGGCCCATGGGCTGCATTTTGCCCACCCCGGTCTACAGTGATGTAGGGTAACAATTCTCTCTCACCCTGGCCATCCCGTACCATGTTGAGCAGGGCAGTCTCTTGGGATCGTGAAAGACTGACACAGAATACCCATTAAGCAGATTGGCTTTTTCCTGAGTGTTGGTTGTCAGTTTCATAGTTTCATAGTTTATAGATTTAGGGTCGGAAGGGACCTAGTAGATCTTC
>NW_017729027.1:41144056-41155095 GCF_001723915.1 Gavialis gangeticus
AATGACTTTTTATTGTCCTTGATACATGTAGCCAGTTGGAGTTCATTCACAGGCCTGGCTTTCCTGGTTCACTACCTACAGCTCTGGACCAGAGCAGAATATTCCTCTTTTGCGGTGATTCCGGTCTTCCATCCTTTATATGCAGGAGGTCCACAAGTTCCCTGCAGAGCCAAGGGGGTTGCTGTGCCCTTTTGCTACCTTTCCTCTGAGATGGGATTGACATTGCTTGTGCTTTCAGGATCATTCCCTTGAGAAGCAACCAGTGATCCTGATCTTCCTTCCCCTTCAAGTCATGGTCCCTTAGGGCCTCACCAACAAGCCTCCTGAGCTTGTCAAAGTCAGCTTTCCTGAAGTCGAGAACTTCTGCATTGCTGACTGTCTTGCCAGCTTTGCAGTGGATAGTGAAAGTGATCAGCTCGTGGTCACTGTCTTCCAGCTTCCCTTATCATTAGGTCACTAACTAGATCATCCCTCTTTGCGACTACCAGGTCGAGCAGCGCTTTGCATCTTGTCAGTCTGTAGATTTCTAAACTCAGATAGGGCTTGCTCATGCATGTGAGGAAGCTTTGCAACTGTTCAGATTTGGCTGAGTGTTCTTCCCATGAGATTTCTGGGTAGTTAAAGTTTCCCATGACAACCATGCACTGGAAGCGTGCAGCCTCAGCCAGTTCCTTGGCTAATTCCTGGTCGAGCTCTTGTTCCTGATGTGCATGGTAAGAGTATATCATTAAGGAAAACCTTTTCAGAAGTGACTGTGATCAGATTTCTAAGTCATTTAGGCACTGTTTATTTAAAAAAATACAGAAATAATTATGTACAAGACTACTAAGGCCCACATCCACAAATAGACTAAGAAAGAAACAAGATGATGAAACCAATTGAGAAGGGAACATTTCTGGAAGTGCACACTTCTGGGTTCTGGTCTCTGCTATCAGGACCATGTATGCAATTCTCATTAGATATTCATTGGATAAAACTCACAAGCAAAACTGAGGAGTAGGGAGTTAGAGCCAGGGCTCCCTTAGTTCTCTCATCACAGATCTATGAGATCATGTTTCCTCTCCCTTACTATTTTTCTGACCTCATAACTTCTCCACTCTACGGCAACTTCATCAGGGGGTTGTAGAGTGTTATATCATCCTAGTCTTCCCTCTAGCTGCTGGGTAAATACTTTCCTGGAAAATGGAGATGTGATTTTGAATGTCCTCAGATTAAGGAAACAGGTATTGGACCCAAGTATTTCAAGTGCTCTAATCACTGGCAGTAGCATGATAGCTAATTTGTAAATCCCAAATGGGCTTAGGTGAAAGGTGCTGAGACATTCTGGTCTTCCAAAATTGCAGTATTTATGAGTATATGAAGCAGGATCTTAAGAAAAGCAAGGGTAACATTGGGTCAACTGACAACCAACACCCAGGAAAAAGCCAACCTGCTTAATGGATATTTTGTGTCAGTTTTTCACCAGCCCAAAAGGACCACCTTGCTTAACACAATGTGGGACAGCCAGGGTGAGGGTGAATTTATACCCTACATCAGTGTAGACCATGTTAAGGAACACCTTGAGAGGCTGGATACCTTCAAGTCAGCTAGTCCTGACAATTTGCACCCCTGCGTGCAAGGATATTTGAGAATTCGTGATGCTCAGGTGAAGTGCCCGAAGACTGGAAGAAGGCCATTGTGGTGCCTATCCTCAAGAAAGGGAGGAAAGGAGATCTGGGGAACTACAGGCCAACGAGCCTGACTTCTATCCCTGGGAAGATCTTGGAAAAAAATATCAGAGAAACCATTCTTGGCAAACTGGCTGATGGCAACATCCTGAGGGACAGCCAGCACAAGTTTGTTGTGGGCAGGTCTTTCCTGACCAATCTCATCCTCTACTATGACCAGGTGACAGATCACCTGGACAAGGGAGAAAAGATTGATGTCTTATATCTGAACTTTAAAAAAGCCTGTGATCTGATGTCCTATGATCTCATGGAAAATTGGCCAACTGCAGCCTTGGCTACATCACAGTCCAATGGCTGGGGAATTGGCTCAGAGCTTGGACCCAGAGAGTGGTAGTCTATGGAAGTGAATCATCATGGTGCTCTGTGACCAGTGGTGTCCCCCAGGACTCCGTCCTTGGGCCTATACTCTTTAACGTCTTTATTAATGATGTGGACATTGGTATCAGAATTGAACTGGTCAAGTTCGCTGATGACACCAAACTTTGGGGTAAAGCATCTACATGTGAGGATAGGCTGGTGATCCAGGACAACCTTGAAAGGCTCAGAACATGGGTGGATAAAAACCTGATGACATTCAGTATGGAAAAATGCAAGGTACTCCACTTTGGGGCGGGGGAAACCTGTATCACACTTATAGGCTCACTAGCACCACAGCCAAAAGGGACTTGGAAGCCATGACTGACCACAAAATGAACATGAGCCACCACTGTGATGCCACAGCTGGTAAAATGAGCAAAAGTGTGGCTTGCATCCATAGATGCTTCTCAGGCAAATCTCAGGATGTCATCCTCCCCTGTGCTCAGCCTTGGTGAGGCTGCAGCTGGGGTACTGCATCCAATTCTGGGCTGCACAATTTAAAAAGGATGTGGAGAAGCTTGAGAGAGTCCAGAGGAGAGCCACATGCATGATCAGAGGGCAAGAGAACAGGCTTTATGATGAGAGGCTGAGAGCCATGGGTTTCTTCATCCTAGAAAAACACTGGCTCATAGTGGCTCACAGGGGACATAGTGGCTGCCTATAAGTATATAAGGGGTATACATCAGGATCTGGGGGAATGCCTGTTCACCAGAGTGTCCCAAGAGATCACAAAATCAAATGGTCACAAACTCCTCCAAGACTATTTTAGGCTGGAGATAAGGAAAAACTTCTTTACTTTCTGAGCCCCCAAGGCTTGGAATAGACTGCCTCCAGAGGTGGTGCAAGCACCTACTCTGGACTCTTTCAAGAAACATTTGGGTACCTATTGTGCTGGGATACTTTGACCCTAGCTGACTTCCTGCCTCTGGGATAGGGGGCTGGACTCGAGGATCTTTTGAGGTCCCTTCCAGCCCTGATGTCTATGAAATCTATGAAATCTATGAAGCCATGCTTGTATTCAAGTGTCACTGCTGAGAAGCACGTTTTACCCATGTGCTTCTACATTTAACGAAGTCAGAAAATCAGGTAGTATAGCCATTTTCAAATAACTGTTAGTACAAGCCAAGTAGCATGTCCAACAGAGCAAGAGTCAAACTTGGGCTCATGGCTGAGTATCTAATTTTAATTTCCCTTCTTTGATGCAGTGAATATGAAAAGCTTTGTTTCAGAATCCAACATGTAATGTTCAGTGCAGTTATATAAACTTTATGTTTTGAAAGAAGAAAATACACAAATATATTAAAACTACTGGTTTGGAATCTTTATTTTACCTATACAGAAGTTTCTGCTTCCATAATTATGTACCTTTCCTTTAATAGTCAAGTAATGTTTTGGTGTTGTTTAAAAAGTACCAGTTTTGGATTTGGCTTCATGTGTTCAATATGTAAGCACACAGCCAAGATTCTGACTGATTAGAAAGCTGTGCTTTATTGAACAGTGTATAGGAACTACTAAGACTGATTTATTTGATAAGCTGTGCAAGACCAAAAGCTTAGGAAGAAAAAGAGAAAGTAAATATTAAAAAATATTGTATGAAAAATTAATGAAAAATCATTTTTATTCTCAGCATGTTACTAGAACCAGAACACATCTAACCCATCCAACACCTGCATCATGTAGAAATTCTCTGAGTGCGTGTGTAGGTGAAGAGAATATAAAGCACTAGTTGAATGGTGAAAACATAGGCAGAGAAGCAAGGAAGGATACTTTCAGTAACCATATAAAAACTATCAAGATAACAGGATAATTTAGGATTGCTTTCTTGTTACAAGAGGCAGCATAAACTGAAAAATTAATGTGTTAAAGAATTTCTCTTAATTCTTCTTATACTTTTTTTCCGTCAAATATCCACCTGCTCATGAAAGCTCATACACAATTACCAAGGGGGAAAAAACAAAAATAGAGATGGTGTTTGACACTATTTATATAAATCTCTGATGACACTAACATTTTAGTTTAGTAACACTCAAATTTAATATTGCTAGTAATAGAAATAAAGTTACAGGGTGATGTCTAGCATGACTATGATTGGTAATTTGTGTAAATCAGATGTGTGTAAATCAGAGGTGTGTGCATGCTCTCATTCTCTCTTTTTGTTTGTATATATCGTATGTATATAATTTATGTTATATAAAATATATGACTGATAAGGGCTCATATTTTGTATAACTGATGGGGATCCAATATAGGAGATGGAGGCTTCTCCATTACAGTATATAGATCAATTGATCGATCGATCTGTCTGTCTATTTATCTATCTACCTATAATAGATGCAATATTCTACTGGGGTGAAGACTGTAATTATTAGCTATAATGATTAGACATAGAACATTTGAAAGAATGGTGCTGAAGAAGTCCAAAGAAGTTTCACAACAAAATAGGTTAATAAAACTAATGAGGGCTCGTATTTTATATGACTGATGGGGATCTAATATAAGAGATAGGGACTTCTCTATTATATAGGAATACAAACCAATATATATTCTGTTTATAGGACTTCCTCAGCACCAGTTTTTCAAATGATTGTTCTTTACTTACAACACTGTCAGCCACAAAGGTTCCTATGCCTAATCATTGCAGCTAATAATTACTGTCTTAGCCCCAATAGAATATTGCTTCTCTATCAACCCTACAGCAAGTTATGTTGCATTTTGTTTTTATTACAGATAGATTCATATACAAAGTCCATTTTCAGAGAATTTATCTTTATTTTTTATTAGTTTTAAAAAATAGGAGATATTTCTGGATGAACAATTTTTTCATCAACTGGAATTTGAAGTATGTTGGTTTCATTGTTATTATTTACACTTTGCATAAAAACAATTCTATGGACACATTTTTAATCATATGCCTTCTCATTGTAGGTATTTTATTTAAAATAAAAAGTAAAGTGGGCTGCATTTTGGGCTGACTAATTATCAATGTGTTTCAAAGTATAAAATAGTTGAATGAACTCAAAATATTTTTTTTAACTGAGTAAATGGATTTTGGATTAAGATCAATGAATCTAAAGAAATCATTTCATTTCTGTTCAAAGAGATCTCCACAATTTTAGCTTTCTAACATTTCATTTAGTTTGGTGAATGGGGAACATCCCTGACCATCACAACCATGTCCATTAAGTCCATCTAAATGAAATATTTCACTCGACTGTGGCTCAGCCCCATAATAGAGCTTCTGTACCCACCTTTTTGAGTTATTTTATAAGAAACGCATCAGATCCTCACCATTTTCTTACTCCAAAATGTCATGTTTCCAGGAGATTCCAATCCTTGGATGTGAACCTAACCCTTAGGTTTCGGTTTCTGCTTTGGGTTCAAACAACAGCAACACAAATCTTTTTCTGGTTTGGTAATGTTGGAGTGATGCTTTAGCTGTGATGGTAGGAAACATGGACGAAGCAGGGAATTTTCTGAGTGATATCTTCTTATTGGACCTATATTTGCCATTTTCCAATCATCCGAGACCTCCTTCAATCACCACACGTTTTCAAAGATAATGGCCAGCTGCTCTGGAATCACATCAGCCAACTCCGTTAACACTCTCAGATGGACTTGTACACATCCAGCTTTTTCAGATAGGCCCTAACCTGCTCTTTCACCACTGAGGGCTGCTGATCTCCACCCCAGAAAGTGCTGCCCAGTGCAGTAGTCTGAGAGCTGAACTTGCCCGTGAAGACCAAGGTAAAGAAGGTATTGAGTCCTTCAGCCTTTTCCTCATCATCTGTCATTAGGTTGCCTCTTCCATTCAGTAAGGGATCTGCACTCTCCCTGACCTTCCTCTTGTTGCTAACATATTTATAGAAACCCTTCTTTTTACCCTTCATGTCCCTTGCTAGCTGCAACTCCAGTTACACTTTGGTCTTCCTGACTTCATCCCTGCAATATTCTTATACTCCTCCCTAGTTGTTTGTCTAAGCTTCCACTTCTTGTAAGATTTCTTTTTGTGTTTAAGCTCACTGTAGAGTTCTTTGCTAAGCCAAGCTGGCCACTTGCCATACTTGCTATTCTTCCCCCACATCAGGATGGTTTGTTCCTCCACCCTCAGTAAGGTTTCTTTAAAATACAGTCAGCTCTCCTGGACTCCTTTCTCCCTTAGGCTGGCCTCCCAGGGGATCCTGCCCATCAGTTCCTCTTGTCCTGCCACTCACACCTCTGACCTAGTTTGTGGGAAAAGTGGGGATTTTCCCTGCTGCTCCCTCTACTCTGCTCTTGAATACTGGGAGCAGAGCAGAGGAGGCTGCCTCCTACCTGTTCCCCAGACTGGGTGACCCCAACCTGTGGCAGGCAGGAGTAGTCTTTCCCTGCTGTTCTGTTTTCACCAGCACCCTCCCCACCCTGATGACCAGGAGGAAAGGCACAACCACTGATCCCCTTGCCTTCTGTAGACTGGGATCACCTGATCTGGGGAAGGTACAGAGAGCAGGAGAAAGAGGGTAGTCATTGGCTAAATGCCTGTATGCTCCTGTTCCTGGAAAGGTTTCTATCAGTGGAAATTTCCACTGTAGAAATGAATGCCCATTTGTGGCCTTAAGCAAGCCTTTGAATATAGTGCATTCTTTTCTTTGTCTTTTCCTGTTTCATTTTTATTCAAATGAGCTGAGAAGACCTGTATGGCTCATGAAATTTCACTAGTACAGATGCCAAACTTTGCCCTGGCTTGACTTTAAACAAGTTCTTCAGCCTGTAGCTTAGATATGAGCTGAGTACATGAATGAAAACCTAGGCCCATCGCCATCAACGGGGCCAGTATTGCTTTAGTATTGTATTCAGTGGGGCCAGGATTTCACCCTTCTTTTTTATCACTATCTTCCATTGTCTGAAAGAGGAAAAATGAGATCCTTCTGACATTTAAATGTTTTCTATTCTTCCTTCTTTTCATATCATCTTCTTATTTGGCTGACTTCTCTGTAAAATGTGCCTAAAATGTATGAGAATAGCATTATACCTACAGAAACATAACAAGGTTTTGTGCAAGCACTCTACCTTCTGAATGCAGTTAAGGATGATGTTCTATCCATCAGGATATTAATAATAAAAATTTTATTTCCTTTGAACTAATGTCAACACAGTAAAGATGACTACTTGATATTTGACAAAGCTAATGAAATATTTCTCATGCTTACTTATTATGCTCACTGTAACTGCTATCTTGGAGGCTGTCCCATCCCTAATAGTTCTATTAGGAAAGTTATGAAAGCAGTGAAAGTTTAAGAGCAACTATAAAAGTAAGGTTATATTCCTTGAGAAAAGTAAAATGCATCATTTTTATATGCTGAAAGTATTTTAATTACTGAGTAAAACATGTACATTGTCCCTAAACACAATTTAAATGACATATATTTTCCTCTATTACCTCTATTTTAATTTTAATATATTCAACTTGAATTGGAATCTTTCCATTGATTTAGAGAAAAAAATGATATAATGGGCAATAGAATTAATTCTTAAATGTTAAATTGATTGTGTCTGCTTTCTTTTCCTTCCCTTCACCTTAATATTTATGTCTAGATTTTCTAACTCTATAGTCCTATTTTTATACTGTTTCAGAATGGAGTAATATGTTAGTAAGTAATTGCTCAGTTGAACAAGACTTAATAAAATAGATGAACAAAGATATTCAACTGAATCGTGAGTGAAGATGCTGAATAGCAGAATAGTTACCCCCCATTTCATGCTAATTAGCTGTCATGTTACTGATAGAATATTTAAATAGAACTATTTTGACAGATGTGGATATATAACTACACACTGCTTTTGCAGTTTTGTGTTAGTTTATTTATCTGTTTAGATACCTGTTTTTGGTAGTCATGCAATGTCATTTCATAAAGTGAAGTACTACATCAAGCTTAATGTTTTCCCTTCTATTGCTTGTCAGACTGCTACCTGCATTTGAGAGAGATCATGATAATAGGCAGAGTGCTTAAAGAAACTGTAAATGGTTGCATTTCTGTTTTGAAATTGTTGCTCATATTCAGACCTTTCATGACTGACATATTATTGCTAAATTGCTGAAAAGCAGAACTGCAGCGCACAGTTTTAATTTGAGTAGTGATGGATATTGGCAATTGAAGAGAATCTTGCTAGCAGTGAATCTATATATACAGTGTCAAAAACACAGTGAGATATAATTGGCCTTGCTTCTTATAGAGACAACTGATAAATGATTTCTGAGATGCACTGATAGGCAATTGGGTATACATTATTTACTGTAGTAAAGACTAGCAATGACCAGAGCCTATAGATTTTGATGGCATATTAAGGCCGGCTTTTTTCCACCCCCAGCTATTATAGTAGACTTTTGAAACAGGAAATATGATTTCTGATGCACATAGCCCTGTTTCTCACATACAATAACAATTTTTACTGTATTTAATACAAGAACTCTCCTTTGATGTGTTTACAAGCATTGCTAAGGAAAGGTGTGTAAGTATAGGAAGAGAAACTGCAAAAATATGTTCTCTCTCCAGGGTAAGTAGGGTACTTTAAAGGACTAAGAACTGAAATGAGAAGCATGACTAAAAGGGAACAGGGCATAAGAAAGGAAAAGTAAGAAGGAAAGTAACATAAAGGAGAAAGGGATAGCAAAAGGAAGCTAATAAGTGAATGGATTTTAGACATAGATTGTGATGTTTTTATAAGTTCTGGGAGAGACAGTGAATGCCTAAACCAATGTCTGATGTGAGAAAAGAGGTTTATTTCCTGAGCAAAATATTTTTCTCCCCTTCCTTCTTCATTTTGCAGTAATCTGCTACTGACCTATACCAGTAATAGATCACTCTGTCCTCTATTAGCTCAGCCATGCTGGCTGGCACATTGCAGGGTGGCTTCAAAAATGTACCCATTCCCGACCCAGTTGAATATGGGGACTAGAAGAGCAGTGTACGTGGAGAGCATTGGTGGCATCCTTGCTGACAGTGCTCTTCCATCTCCCTGTACATATACCAGAATGTCCTGAAGCAAGTTAGGAGATGCCTTCAGTATTACTACTTTTATTTGTAGCTGCACTATGCAAATGACATTCTTACCTTTAATATTGATCAGCTGACTTAATGTTTGATTCTGGAGTACTTCCTGTGTTGTTGATTGGCTATAATTAATTATATTTTGTCAAAAAAGTAAAGTTACGTCTCCAAATATTTGATTTAGCTTTATTCTGTTTTATATTACAAGAAGGCTGGTTTACATTCCCTGCCTTACCCTCCCAAATTGTACATTTCTGCCCCTCCAAGCCTGCACACACCCACACTCACACAGATGTGTTTCATGAAAGTAAGTTGACCAGTGTAACTTCAGGCAATAGTATTTATAATTTTTAAATCATTGCAGTAGTAGTATTCTGCAATGAGCAGTTTTTTCCTGAAAGATTTAGAGTGCTTTACGTGATATGCTGAGCAGATGCTCCCTGCTGCCATTAATCTTCAATTGTCCTTGGGTATCTTTATGACCATTGCCATAATGTCTGAGCATATCAGAGTCTTTATTCTGTATAACACACAACACCCACATGAAGTAGTGACGTGTTGTTGATCCCATTAGATGAGGAAATGAGGCACAGAGAGACTAAATGGCTTGCCCAAGGTCATACAGGAAGTCTGTAGCAGAGCAGAATATTTGGCATTATTTTGATATATATTTCTGCATGGTTATCATACACCAAAGACCTAGCTTGTAATATCTGAATGAAGGGAGACTTCCACAAGTGATCTAAACATGACATATGTTGGCATATGATGCAAAAATACATGGAAACAAGGTTATGACATACAAGAAAATGAAAGTTAAGGTTAATTCCTTATGTCATAATAAGAGTTAATTGCATAACTGTAAGGCTGCACTTAATTGTGTGTCCAAACTCTCCTAATTTCTTAGGAAATTATCCTATTATATATTAAAGTTTTCATTCTGTTTTTCTTTTTGTTTTTGTATCTTTTTCTATTAATTTTATACAAAATATTCCTATCTTGTTTGTTTCATATAACTTCAGAACACTTATTCCATTTTGGTTCTTATACTACAAATCTTTTGTAATCCTGCTGTATCGGTTATGTAGTTATTACATTTATAATGCTGTAACCACACTTGTGTTTTGAAGCTAAATGGCAAAAGTTTTATCAGCAACTGTTGGTACAGAAATATTATAATAAACGCTACATAAACACAGTTCTTGCAGCAACTGAATCAATCAATTTCAGCTAAAATGTTGAATGTTTGAAATGTTTCAAATAAAATTCCTCAAATTTAATTTCAGAATTAGCATAATTTTCTTTTAAATGTATAGAGTTAAGTAAGCCTCCAAATTTTAAACATTTCTAATGGAACAAAATATTTTAATACAATTTCAGCAACAACAAACAGTGGTTAAATCCATTTCTTTTCTTTTTTTGATTAGGCTACTGAATAGAACAAATATTTATTCACAAAGCTATACTTCTTTAGCAACTTTATAAGAAATAGTTGTTGTTAAATATTGGTGTTGGTGGTCTGGCTATGTTAAATTGTTGGTCATTTTTAGACAATATTGTTGTCCTATGGGGCCAGGCCAACTCACAGGATCTCAGAACTGCACAGTTAGATGGGAGGGTGTGACACAATTAAACATATACACACACAAAAATCAATTAGGTGCATACACATACACTAGGCGCATGCACCCCCACCACCAACACAGGCGTGCGCACATCCAAAATTACCAGCCTAGACACATACACACCTATCACCAATTCAAACACATACACACTGTACACACTGAAAATTAGACAAAAATCAGTTGTCAACACCCACACACTTAATACATATACACGGATCACTAATTTGTATATCACGCACACAATGATATATATATTTGCCAGTTCACACACACACTACCCACCTACACATACACACAGGTGAATT
>NW_017729027.1:41155106-41156211 GCF_001723915.1 Gavialis gangeticus
ACAATGATATATATATTTGCCAGTTCACACACACACTACCCACCTACACATACACACAGGTGAATTCCTAACTGGGGTGGTATGGTGTGTATGTGTGTGCTTGGGATACTTGGTAACTAAAGAGTAACAATACCTTCTTGTTATTGTAATAACTTGTTATTGTTATTGTAATAACTTTGTGGCTGGTTTTTATCACACCTTTAATTGAGAACCTTGGTCAGCTGATCAAGGTTTCCAGCTGGGGGAACTCACCATGTGCTACTTGTTGGTGCATGGTAATTGGATTGGGCTCTCCCTGCACTGGCAATATGGCACAATGGGATCTTAGGTGGGATCCCCCAGTCATACCTCCTGCCTTGCATATGTAGCGCTGCAGGAAGTGTGATTGATGATACCCCTCATCAGATCCTAGCATGATTTTAATTTAACATCTGTCGGGGCCAGTGACTTGATGCTCTTGCCAGCAGTTGCTGTCAAGTGTGAAGCCACCCTATGCCCCTCAGCTTCACTCATATTTACATTAGGAATTCCTCATGTACAGGGAAGGGTGACTTAAAAATCCCCTTTGCATGTAGCCAGTTTCACTGTTTTTCTGAATACTTTTGTGCCCTCACAGCAACACATACTGGTTTGAGTGGACCTGAGATTTTGGCCTTCTCTGTTTTAGCATTTGTTCCACATTTACTTCATTTCTAGGATTTCCTGATACAAAGTAGACTAAAATTTAACATTGTTTCACACATTTTTAATACTTTCTGACTTCTTCCTTCATTTTTCTTTTTGTGTCCTATGTAAGTAGGTACATGTGACTGTGTCCTTTGAAATAGAAGCCCTTCTCAGAGGAGAAAGCATGTAAAAATCCTATTAGCCCTTCATCAGCAATGCATTTATCTTCTGGAAAAAGTCCTATTCTTTCTTGGCCAGCTTGGCCTATTTCATTTAAGTGATTTATAAAATGAATTTAATGTTGTTTAGAGACTGCATTTGTACTTCCTGATTTAACTCTGGTACCACATACCTCTCTTATCACTTACAATTTTGTTTTATACTGACTTAAAGGGAAATTCTAGCTGCCCTGTAATTCTCTCCCCCCCCCGCCCCCCCC
>NW_017729027.1:41156261-41160102 GCF_001723915.1 Gavialis gangeticus
CAACTTGTTTTAAATTCAAAACCTGTTGTAATTTATGGTTATACAATAAAAACCTTCTGGAGATTTCATTCAGAAAAAAAATGATTTCCCATTTAATACATTTAGTTTTTTATTTCTTTATTCTTCAGTGAGTTTTTCGTCTCAAGATTTACTAAACCCATTGTATTATGCATGTTGGGGCTGTTCAAAATGACTTTCTTATTTGGCCTTTGCTTACTATATCAGTCAATATTTCATTCTTATTGTATATAGCAACTGGACCACAGATTATTCATTTTACTGTCCTCAGTAACACATTTTCAGTTTCATAATTTCATAGAATGAAATAGATGCTTATTTCTTTAATATCCTCTGCCTAAAATATGATTTAGCTCTGTGTTAATGGTATGTAAATTTTATGAATACAGGAGCCACTTTTTCTAGATTAAAATTCATACAACTTTAATTGGGTAGTATCTACAAGAAAGGCAGAAAACATAAAAGGAGTATTCTGTAATGCAGCACATATGAAAGCATCACAAAGGTACTTTCTAAGGAAATATATTGCTGTTCAACCATAACCTAAAGGCTATTCCAGTTTTAGCAGTAAGCTATGTTTTTTAAATAAATGTGCTATTTTTACAAGCATAATTCTGTGTCAAAAATGTTTTTACTGTTGGCTTAATAATGCTGTTTTTCTAATTTTAAAACATGGCCTTTTCATGCATAATTATTTTCTATTTTATTTACCCAAAATTGATTCACATTTTTAAGTGAACTTTACTAGTCTTATTTGGTTTAGAGTAAATTTATTGAATCATGTCCCTGGGTTGTAACTGAGAGTCAAAATAATGCACTTGCCCATAGAGGCTTCAGTGCACTTTAATTAGATCTGACTCAATGTTGCAATGCAGAATTAACTGGTCTACCAATTAATCTATGTGTTATCACAGAATCATAGAAAATTAGAGTTGGAAGAGACCTCAGAAGGTCAACTAGTCCACCCCTTGCTCAAAGCAAGGCCATCCCCAACTATATCATTCCAGTTATCTTCTCACGTACTACTTTTCCCCCTTGGGAAAAAAGTACACATTAAACTGTGCTTATGATCAGCAGCAGTACTGCTCTAGAAGCAAAATGATCCTGTAATTGCATACTGCATCAGATCAACATATACTGTCATATGACCAAACTTAAAGAAACAGTTGTCTGGTTTCAGCATTAACAGCCACTCTTCTCCTCAAAGTAAAGGCTGGCACTTTGACACATAGAAAAAAAACATAGCCCCAGACTTGGAGCCTTTTTTTAAATAGTGTGCCACTTTTTGCACAGAGGGTAGCTTATCTATTTGTTATATGACAAAAGACCACAACTACCAGAGAGTTTTAACAAACATTTTGAAATGCCTGATCTCTTAGTTAGTCACTAAGGGGCAAATTTACGCTGCCAAATATACAGCAAGACAGGCTTGTGGTGTTCACTCCTTAACCTGAAAATCTCACAAAATCCAGGAAAGGACATGCCACCTGGGCTTCCTCAAACATTGGGTATGGACAAATGTACTTCTTGAGCCATATCAAAAGAGGAGGAAGCACTCTTCCACCAAACTGTGTAGCAACTATCAACCTTGGAAGCTACTGGGCAGCTACCATAAAATAACAGTTCATCTGTCTGGTGTGCTTCAGTGTATGAAATCTATAAAAGTGACACCAAAGTACATACATCATTGTAAGGCTGAAAGCTGAAAGCTGGGAGCCTGGAGAGACCAAGTTAGGGGTTGAGAGGGCAGTGAGCTGGCATGATCAAGGGCACAATTTGCGCTGGTGGTGTGCTGCTAGAAAGCTGGCAAGCTGGGCAGGAATGGAACAGACTTGGAAGCTACTGGGCAGCTACCATAAAATAACAGTTCATCTGTCTGGTGTGCTTCAGTGTATGAAAACTATAAAAGTGACACCAAAGTACATACATCATTGTAAGGCTGGCCCTGCAGAAATGAAATTCAGACCTTCCTCCATTTTCCAATAAAATGGATGGAGGTTTTGAGTAGGTATACTTTTTGCATCAGCAAGGGACCTATTTTACTTAGATAATAAAGTCTTCGAAGATGAGACTGTCAAGATCTCTAGTTGCTACTATAATATGAATAATAAATGCTTCTCCTTTTTAATATTTCATGCCCTCTATGGAGATCCACATCTGTGGCTTGAACCCAAGTCAATTGTAGCAATAATTGTCAAGCACCATTTCTGAATGGCCTCCAGTCTAATAAAAATAAAGGTTAGGTAACTTCAGAGAAGTAGGGTGTGCAAGTTCACCCTGGAGAGTGGCAGTAGCAGCCAAGCAGGTTTGCCATCCCTGCCAACTCCTCAGGTTGCTGCAGCCCGCCCTGCCCAGGCATGTCTGCTAGGCCCAGTGCCTACCCACTCATCTTTCAATCCCTCAGTGACTGTCCAACCTCTCCCTTGGGGGGAAGAGGGTAGCAGAAGGGAGAGGGGTGGGGAAGCGAGGAGCTTATGGGCATCCATGAGGAACTGGGGCCTGATCTGGGCACGTGGGGGGGGAGGGGTGCCATGCACTTCTGCACTCCTCCCGCAACTGCCCAGCAGCTCCATACCCACCTGCAACCCTCCTCCCTTAATCCCATGTGCCCGTCTTTTCCCTACTACACTTCTGCTCCCCCTCCTCCCATCCCCCTTGCCCCACTTCTTTTTTCCCTCCATTCTCCTGTCATTCCTTCCCCATTCAACTGCTACCTTGATGTCCCCAGTGGTCAGTCCAGGGCTGTCACATTCTGGAGGATAGCTGATCCATTCTGGAAGGGGTGCCTCCTGTGATGCTCCAGAACTGTCTTTTCATGAGTGGACCAGCTAGAAGTTAACGTAACTTGAGTTAGGTAGTAGCAGGGTTCAAAGATAATCCTCACCCGAAGTGATATAACTTTAAGATGTCTAGAGCACACTTAGCATTTGTTAACAAGTCTTTCACATGCCTTAATGTGCAGATGTCCAGGTTTTAAGCACCGTTAACATGATGTAACTGTAATGTAGAACCTCACCTTTACAATTAATTGCCAAAGGAATCCAAAGTCTTCATTCTGAAATTCTAGATTAATAATTAATTTTCCATGTTCAAAGCAGTAAAAGATAAAACCAATAAAAAGTGCTATGTAGTCATGTATTCTAATATACTCAGAACACTGTAAACTGCTTTCTTAAAAATCTGTTTATTCGTTTACTAAAGGAAATGAGTTTTCAAATTTAGAGTCCATGCTACAAATATGCAGCATGGGGAACATTTTTTTTGTTCCTAGCGTGCCTCCTCCAACATCTTGCACTTCTTTGAGATGCCAGAACAGGCACAGGCTCACTTGTCTAGATGTGGCTCATAAGGTTACACATGTAGGACCAGCTTGCAGAGGGCCCCATTGGTAGTCCAGCGTGATACATACTGGTCCATGTTTGTTGCGAGAGGGGTGTCCAAATTCAAATGTGACATGCATCTGTACCACGAGTTAGTGGGTGTCATTGAAGAGTTTGTGGGTGTCATTGAAGCTGGCCCCTGCAAGCCAGTTTCTGTGGCTTTTCAGGCTACCATCTTGTCCTGGCCCAAGGAGATCATACTCACCTTGGCCAGTCAGTACAGGACAGGGAAGATCCACACAGTTTCAAGTCAAGTGTGCCAAAGAGGGTGCTGAGGGCATGAAAGAGCAGTTGAGGGCAATCCATGAAGGTGTGGAAGAGAGTCTCCTCCACAGGTGCATCTCTAGCAGGGACAGGTGCATCTCTAGCAGGGACAAGGAGGTGATCCTCCCCGTCTATGCAACACTGGTCAGGCCACAGCTGGAGTACTGTGTCCAGTTCTG
>NW_017729027.1:41160447-41163438 GCF_001723915.1 Gavialis gangeticus
CAAGGGAAGTGGTGCTGGCTCCTACCCTGGGGGTCTTTAAAAGGAGGCTTGATGCCTACCTAGCTGGGATCATTTGAGCCCAGTTTTTATTCCTGCCCTGGCAGGGGGGTCAGACTTGAAGATCTATAAGGTCCCTTCCAACCCTACTTCTATGATTCTATGATCTTCTCACAGATAGCAGGCCACCAATGCCACTGGGTCTAAGTGACAGATGAAAGTACATGTGGCCAGGACCACATGCAGCAGTTGATACTGGAAGTCACTCTTGGCCATGCCAAGTGGTACAGAGTGTGGGAAGCTAGGCGGGCTTGCTCTGGTGTTCCGGCCACTAGGCACTGCTTCCAAGTCATGTCAGGCAGGCAGCAAGGACATGGGCATGATGCCCTTTGACTGTCAGGATATCTTTCCAGGCAGGATATCAAGGCAGATCCTACCACTATTCTTGTTAGGCTGATAGAAGGATGGCAAAGTGCCAGGCCTGCCACACGCATTGCAATCCACAGCCAGAAAGAGAGAGAGCATGCACAGCTGGAGAGAGAGAGGCTTTTCTCATCAATTAAATGATGAATCTATTTTAAAAGACATTTGAATACTAACCATTATTTGTGTGTGTGTAATATAAAGACTCTAGATTTAAATATCTATTTTAAAAAAATGTATTTGGATATGTTGTGTGAGAGGAAACCTGGTTAGAGATCTGAGAGGAGACATGAGAGAAAATGCCCTGTTACATGTGGGAAGCAACATGCTCTACCAATTAGAATGAAGTTCGTAAAACCTGATTTCTAATTTTAGGTCTTCTAATGAGTTTTGTGAGGCCATGTTAGATATATTTCTTCCCTCTCTGCCCTCTCCAACTATCTTCTTTCTGTCAGTCACATTTCACAGATGATAGACAAATAAAATAGCCCTTCATTGCAATTTTTAATATATATCAAGCTGGCTTTGAGTAAAATAAAAGACAAGCTCAGTTACTGATTCCACTCTGCAGCAATGTAAGTTGTTTGTAGTGATAATGGGGTATTTCCATATGTCCCAAATATAAACATACAACAAATAGTTATTAAAATTCGACCTTTACATACCCCAAATGATTTTGCAATACATGGTACCTATGAGGCAGTGCTCACAGAAGGCTGCACCAGGATTTTATCCTATTAGTTGATATATAGGACCCTGGCACATGATTGGCAGTACTAATTGTAATGGAATGTGGAAATTGGATGCACTATTATTCTCTTGAGTTTTAAAATTTCTATTCAGTGTTTATGATCCCCCAACCTCTGAGCATCTAAGGTTGCTGTTAGTTATGCTTTTATCTTTGCAACAGCTAGCAAAGCACTGTTTTGATTATTAATAAAGCCAGTAGACCATTTGCGCATTTTAAAAAGCCTCTTTTAAAATAACTGGCAATGATGGTTTAGTCATTCATTTCAATTAACAATTTATATCTAGCTGAAACAGGATTTGGGCTGTAATTATAGGGTTATTCCATAAGCATAACCATTAATATACATACTCTATGTTTTTTTAATCCATTGATGCAGTTGCAGACTCCTGAATATCTATGAGACCTTAGTAAATACAATGTAGTTTGGGCTTTTACTTCTCCAGATGTACCTTCTCTTTCTGTGTTCAGCTGGTACCTTTCTCTCTTTCTTTATGCCATTTGTTTCTCTGCAATACTGTATATGATGAAACAATTGCTACGAGGAGCTAACAGCATTTAAAAGCAGCTGTATCTCACCATAAAATAGCTATCTATATCAATATTATTAAAAAAACCCCACTCTAAACCATAATAAATTTTGTCAGTTTTAGAAATAACTCTAGACTGCCTAAAGTATTAGCTTGTTAATGAAAATATCAAGCATATTCAGATTATATTATTAAACAATGTAAAATAGGACTGTACAGTGACACTTGATATTGCTATGAATTTTAGTTGGGCCTTTAATACCACAATACCAGAAAATAGTCTGTCCCAACCTGAACCAGTCACTTATGGCTTAGTATGATCTGTTTGTTACAGCTGTGACGCACACTTTAGACTCTGTTTAAATACATGAACAGGCTAGCAAAACTTTTCTTTGTTACCCATTGGTGATAGTCTTTTGTGCTTTGTTCAGAAAATGGCCATAATACTACCATCTATCATCTTCTGCAAACCTAGGAACAGGTTTTGTTACTTATTCCACCCTCCAAGAGTCCCTGAAAGGAGGCTAGAACATTAGAGGTACACTGATACATCGGTTCCATATCAGATTGGCACCAATTTAAAGAAAATTTACAGTATTGACAATCGGCTTTTTTTGGTTGATATGGCTGATAATGGCACCAATAAATTCCCCATGCATGTGCACAGCTGCAGCACAGCATGCAGGTGGCCAGGAGTGCAGCTTGGCAGCATGGAGAGCAGCCAGGTTCAGCTGGTAAGTTTGTTGTGAGGGAAGGGATGTGGGGGTGGGGGCACAGATTGAGGCCCCAGTGGTGAGAGGGGGAGTGGGGATGGCCCTGGTGCTGGGGCAGGGGCAGGGGCAGGGGCAGGTGCTGCACAGCCAGGGTGGGGTGCAGGACTGTGCCATGAGTGGCTCATCCAGGGAGCATGGGGGTGAGGGGTGGTTTCCACCACTGCGTGCACCCCAGCAGAACATATACTATTGTAACATGCTGTCATGCCTCAGGTCCCAAGGCACAAAAAAAAAGCCTGACCAGTGAGGAGGAGAACCCACATACCTTTTATGCTAATTAGTTTTCAGACAGTTGAGCAAGATCAAATAAGATCACACTTAGGCATTAAGGGCACTTTTACACTGTGACAGGGGCCAACCTTGGGGCCCAGTCTCGAGCCATCCCTCACACTTGTCTCCCCAGTCTCGCCTGCCACAACTTTGCTGATAGATTTTACTGATGGTAAATGCAGGAGGCCCTGATGCCAGGGGGTGCTATCTGCAGCTCCAAACCTTCCCTACACTGTGGCCCATGCCTCAC
>NW_017729027.1:41163449-41183096 GCF_001723915.1 Gavialis gangeticus
AAGGAACAAAGAAGCATAGAGAAAAGTATCTATTTTCACTACACAGATAGCATCCAGGATCAAGTAACACATCCGGCCTAAAGCTGGACCAAATTTAGTCATCTTGTCAGACCTCTTACACACACACATTCATACCATTCCCCTTCTCACTGGGGCCTCCTGCACTCCACCCCCTCTAACAAGGTCTTTGTTGCTGCACCATACTGTGCCCCCTCCACTCTGCCCTGCTGGGAAATCTTTGACCAGGTTCTGCTGTTTTTAAATCAGTCTAGATTCCTATTCTGTTATGGGGATAGACTGGTTTCCAATAACTTATACTGGTAAAAGTGTAATGTCTGTATCTGGCCTAAAGCACCTAGTAGTGGAATAGTAACAAATTATAAACACTAACATCAGAGTCTAATTTTGCACATGCTGTTATTTATAGTTGCAAATCTACATTATTTGCAAGGATAAAAATGTTTGTTGCCCAATATTTGCAGTTTGTTCTGCATGGATGAAATCCTGTACCCATACAGATCTAGTTGTTGAATGATAACAGTTAGTATGCTATCATTTATTTTAACTCAACTGATTTTGTTGTAAAATCACTTGTTTGTAAAAAGTTAGCTACAAATTTGGAGGCCACATTGAAACATCCTAGCAAAAATAGCTATACAGGTTCAAAACCATTTTTTTCCCCTGGGAAATATGTCAATACAAACATTTGTTGGTATTTTTTTCTTTTTTTCTTTTTTTGAATGCAGCAGGAGTTTTTTCCCCATAGAACAATACCAAAATATCTTCAGAAGAATAAAAATAGATTCAATTTTCACCTTCATTTTAAGACACTAATTGTTACGAGTTGTGTTTTTCTGATAGGCACAAAGGCAACTCTCCAAGAGTTGTGTCTCGTTTTACAATTAAATTATCATAATTCTTTCAAAATGACTTGTGAGTCTCGCTGTATCATAATATGCTTTGAGGTAATTCAGTTTTTAGAGAGGTTTAATTTTTATTAATACGTTGGCACTGGATAGAACCAGCTACCTTTTTATAATTAATTTGTTCTTTATTTTCAAGGAGAAAGTTATTTGGTTACTTTGTGCTGAAAAGTAATAGGTGCAGTATTCTAAATATCTTATGGTCTGTGGTTTTGGAGCATGAGGTGGAGGGTTGGCTTTTGTTTTCTGTTTTTATTTTATTAGTGTTGTTTTTGTTAATATTATTATTGTGTATTGTTATTTAATCTCATGGGTGACACATTTAATTTTTATTGTCTGCAATTTACAAAAATGTATATACAAGGTCAGAATAGATTTTCCTTTCTTTATCTGTTACTACTCAGAATCTTCACTGCATCCAACACTTGTCAATTTACCAAGGATTAACAAATGTCTTTATTATGGGAAAACTAAGTGGGTGGAAGGGGAACACCAATTTGGCAGCACTTGACATCAAATGGCAGTGATTCAACTGTAGTTGTTACCAATGAATTGATGCCCTCATTTGGCTATATTAGAAAATCACACATCATGATGATAAATTCCTATTTCCTAATTGGTAATTCCACTAGCAAATTCTAAAGAATGTGAAAATATTGCCCCTAGTTGTGCATGTATTGGTATGGCTATATTTTAATATTTAAATTGTATTTTCTAGTTCTATCAATATAAAGTTCTGAAATTCTTGAACAGGCAGAGAAACGCCACACCTATTTATATAATATATTCTATGTATAATGTATTCTATGTTCTTAATTGTTTAAAATATAATAAACTGTGTATCGCTTGTTCATTATTCCCAGAAATATTTTCAATGCTTTACAGAAAAAAAAACATAGCAAGTCAGATCCATGTTCAAAAAGTTTACATTGTAAAGGAAACAGAACTATAAAGTTATTCATGTAGGATGGGAGTTTATGGGCCATTACAATTAACCCACTCCCTCTTCTAATCTCTATACTCCACAGGTAATAAGGAACATCTTGTTTGAATGGATTTATTCTTGTAGGTAATTAGGTTTATTCATTTCACCCTTTTTCACTTGGTCTGCAACTGCTTCTGATAACTTCTTTTTTGTCCACTAGTTCATGGCCTCCTTACTTTTTTAAGTGACCTGCTTCAATTACACAATGCTTTTAAAAGTAATTGCTCTGCCTGGTTGAAACTTAAGCCATATCTACTTTTTCTCTCAACCTCAGGAAGGGCACTTTATGCCTTAAAGTTTATGTCAGGTGATCCAGTAAAATATGCTACTAAACAAATCTTCTCTCCTATCTTGTGCTATAAAACCACAACAAGGAGTGCTTTCCCATTCTGAACAGCTTTTAACTATGTTTAATTCTCTACATGGTTAAATGTCCCTCTAAACTGAATAAAGATGGACTTGACAGGTAAGTGAAGCTGCCACAAACATCAGGAAAGGAAGGGCTAAAGAAGTTCTACATATAATAGTTGATCACTAAGTTTAGGCTTATATAGTGCTTTACAATATTTATGTTCCTCTTTTTTGACAGTGGTTGCACTGCAATTTAGACAGCATTCCAGAAAAGGGGTTCTGAGGCGATTTCATTGAAATCCAGGTAGATACTTTGTGTACTGCTTATGGGACTATTGTATATACATGCGGATAATTTCTATATTTGTCTCAAGAATGACACTATCATTTCATACTGGTATTATCAAAATATTTTTGCCATTATATAATTACCATTCAAAGAATGGGTTTAGCACAATGAATCCTAAGGCTTGCATTCCTTTTTACAGTTTTGTTGGCCTGGATATTTGTGTGCTTATGTTTTTTCAGAGGAGGGGAGAAAGAGAAATGCTTGTGGGTACACCTTTGTAGATGCCTAAAACTGTACCAGGAAGGTCTGATTTTCTGTGAAAAGCTTTTTCCTTATAAACTATTGAATACTTATTAAAATTGTGTAGGCAGGAAGATAGCCTGAAAACAAATTATTCATGAATATAGTACATTAAAATGTGTACTTTTTATTCAAAATATGTAAGTCATATATCTTTAATGTGGATTTTTAGGAAACACTGGAGAATAACATTAAAGTTAAAAAATAACTTTGTGAAATCCAGGATTATTAGGGACAGAAGTATCACATTAAGGTGTTTCTTATCATTTGGCTGTTGGAGAGTTTTGGAGCTTGGCATTAGAACTTTTTGTCAGTTCTATCACCTGTGGTACATATTTTAGGGTTAGCATATGCCCAGGCTTTCCTGGATATGTCCTCTTTTTTGGACTCCTGTGCTGCGTCCGGGTGGGTTTTTTAAATGCAGGCAAAATGTCTGGGATTTCCTCCCCTGGCCTGTTTTCAATACGGCCACTGCTAAGTAGAACTACAATTCCCAGAATTCCTAGCATGATGCATGTATGGTCAGGACTTGAGTTTGTGATTTTGCTTTGCTGCACTGGTGGCAGCAGGGGGAGTGCAATCAGAGGCAGCAGGGAGTGAAGCGCGGAAGGTCAGGACTGAGCTACCAGCAGGGCTGAGGGGCAGGGAATGGAATGAGCGGCAGTGGCAGGGCTGGGGGTATAGAAGGCTGCGGGTTAGGAGTGAGGGGCACCACAGGGCGGGGGGAGGGGCGAGGGCTGCCGGTTGGGAGTGAGGGGCCCCGTGGGCCTACGAGGGGAAGGGAGCTGTAGGTCAGGAGTGAGGGGTGCCAGCAGGGCTGGCAAGGGGCAGGGGGCTGTAGATCAGGATTGAGGGGCACAAAGGGGGACATATGACTTTGGGTTGGGTCTGTGGGGCACTGGCAGCACCAGGAGGCGGTAGATTGGGCGTAAGGGGCACCAGCAGAGAGGTGGGGGGCAGGGTACTGCTTTTTGGGAGTGAGGTGCTGTGGTAGGGCTGGGGTCAGTGGGTTGGGAGTGAGGGGCAGCAATAGGGCTGTGGGGGCTGTGGCTTGGGAGTGAGGGGCAACAGAATGGGCAGGAGCAGGGCACCAGCATGTCTGTTCCTGCCCCCCTCCCTCCCCAGGTGTCCTCTTTTTAGGACCTGAAATTATGGTAACTCGATCATATTTCTCTTTTGTACCAGTGCTAATTCCTTTATAACATGTGTTCAAAACACAATTAATGAAAAAAATCTATTACATCATTATATAACATCAATGTCTGATACATTCTACTTGGAATTGCTCTGTACACAAATTCTGTATTTTTAAAGTATTTAGAATCATAAAAACTAACTTTAATTTTATAGTAAATATTCACTATTTTCCAACCTTCCACATATCAACTGCCTTTATAAAATATGCTGCCTTTCTCACCCCAGCCCCTGCAATGATTCCCTTCCATTACTTTTTCTTGTTTCTAGGCAACCACTTGCCTTTCTTTCCCAGCACTGGTCTTGGAACACCTCAAACTTTCCCCAGACCCCTTTTCCATTGGCAGGCATTCCTCAGCCAGCTTTTAACCCTGCCATTATGTTCAGGTTTAGCATTTGCCAAATGTTAATGGTAATACTTGGCAAATTAGCAATAAAAATGATTAATTCAATGCTTAATTAATACTGGGTTTTATGCTCTGAACATGCTTAGTGTCATATCCAAAAAGTATCTCATTCATACTTGGTCAGTCTGTCAGGGAGAGGGAATATCAATCCCTTCACTGGAGAAGCCTCTTTCAACTGCCCCCTTATATTATCTTATATGCAGTATACAGAGAGGAAACTTAGACTTTATGGCTGTGGGAAGGAGGAGGGCAAGGGGGAGGGGAAGGGGAAGGGGAAATGCTTGCTGCACATTAACTTTCCTTCTCTTTGGCTTCTAACATTCTGAAATTTAATCTTCAAAAAATTACTCTCCTCTCCAATAGGGTGATATGCCCTAGCTGAAGTACCACATAAATAAGGGAGATAATTTCAGGGAGGATCAGAGACAGACTTGAAATTTCACGAGTTGGAAATTCCTTCCTTCTGCTTTGGATGCTTTGGACCAGGCTCACTTGGAGCTGCATGGGGTGATCCTGAGCGTAAGACTCCCCAGATTCCTATCTCTTTTCTTTTCTGACTCCCACCTATCTAAAGGTCTCTTGCTTATGTTTATATCCCTTTCTGAATCTTTTCTTGCATTTTCACAGTGTTTTTTCTTCTTTTTCTTTGCTCTCTGTCCCTTCCCCTTCACTTCTGATTTCTTTGTCTGTGAGTTGCTACTTCACAGCATTTTTCTTTACTGTTTCTTTTTCTTTCTTTCTCTCTTTTTTGCTTGTTTGTTGCACAGAATTATTTTTTATATATTTTGCCTTTCAAGGGGTGCTCTTAATTATCCCTTTTTTCTTTTTTTTCTCTTTCTGTTTTTTTCCTAACCCTCATAACACCACCCCCTACTCTTTTCACTCCGTCTCTTTCCCCCTCCCATTTAGTTTTTTATGGCCGCATTCCTAGATGCTTATCTCTGTAGTTACTATACACATCCTTTTTTTTTTTTTATTCTTTTAGCTTTTAGCTTTTGAAATTAACCCTGTCCTAGCAGGTATGGCTGCTCCTACACCCAAAAGCTGGCATGAGGATGCCTCTCAAGACCTCCCCCTTACCCATGGCTTGAGGGTTCACACTCCTCCCTATGTCAGGGTTGAGGTCTGCATAGGTGCCCTAGCTGGTCTCCTGGGACAGTGTAACATAAGTTATGCAGGTCATGTTAACATGGTCCCAGTGATTTACCTGAGCACTTCCACCCTGGTCAGCAGGGTGTGCGCAGAGGGCCTGGACATCACAGGCATACACTATCCTGTCACACCCCTAGACATGCAGGGAATGAGGGCGGTGATTTCCAGTGTGCCTGCACATGTGACCAGTCAGGAGCTGGCCAAGGAACTTGAGCTCTATGGGGTTCCTATGAGTCCCTTTTCCTGATTGACAATTGGAAACAAGGAACCAAAGCTGAAGCATGCCCTGTCTTTTTGAAGGCAGGTTTTCATGCTCCTCAGGGAGGACCCTCAGTCTCTGCTTCACACATTGAACCTCACGCTCCACAGGCATTGGTTTGTGATATATTTTTCCTTGGGGGAGACCACATGTTTCTAGTGTAGTAGCTCTTCCCACCTAGTAGTCCAGTGCCCATGGGGGAAAGCAGCCAAAACATTGGTGACAGATGGCACATCCACTTCTGGGACACAGATCCCACCCAGTGAGACTGTGAGCTCTTCCTGACCTCCTTTCACCCCTGTTCCATCTGAGGGGGCTGGGGTCTCTGGCATGAGAGCACCATCCAGTGGAGGGGCTGGGACTACTCCCCAGTCCTCTCTCCCACCCATTCCACCTACAGTGCCCACCCCCTATGGTGCAGAGGCCTCACCAGGTGGAGGGACTGATGCCTCCACTTGTCCCCTGCCTCCTCTGACCACCCCAGCTGAGACAGCTGGGGTGGCCAGTGACTGTGGTGCCAAGGCCCTGTTGGACAATGGGGCTCAGGCCTCCTCCTTGCTTCCCTCCACCGTGGCCTTGTCTGAGGTGGCTGCCCCTGAGGAAGTGGTCCAGGAGCAGTCCAGCCCATCCCCTATGAAGGGTGGTATGTCTGCCACTAGGAAGAAGAAAAACAAAGAAAGGAAGGTGAAGGGGGCCTCTTGGGACACCCCATCCCCACTTGGACCCTCCTTGGCTGGCGCCAGGGGAGCCCCTGCTGGAGAGCCTAACCTCACTCCAGCTGTCATGCTGGAGACCTGTTGACCACAGATGGGGATGGCTTGGAGTTGGGGGAGGTGAAGGTGGCGGTCACCAATCCCTCGCCTGTCTCCCAGCTTCCAGAGTCAGGTGGCAGTAAAAGTTATGCACAATACCTGTCTTCTGGAGGCCTGACCCAGGGGGTGGCAGAGGAGTCTGTTGACCTTTTGGTCACGTCCCAACCTACCAAATTGGATGAGGAAACTAGTGAGATGGAGATCCACCTTTCTGACTGTCACAAGCAACCTTGAGAGCAGGATGACCTGGCTGCCCTGAAGAAGGCAGGGATAGCTCTTTGACCTGGACAACGAGAGGAGGCTGATGTGTCTAGACATTGAGGGTGTAGACACTATGTTTATGGGTGAGCTCCCACTTGGGGAGCAGCCTCACTGTGCTTCTGTCGGAAATGTCCAGCACATGTTGGCAGATGCCCCCTGGGTCGGCCCCTACTATGGGGGTCTCCTGGCCTTTTTGAAACAGACCAAAGGGCAGAAGAATGTAGTACGGCATATCACCCAGCAGTGTGCAGATCCTAAACTTGTTGTCAAGGCTGCCAGAGTTGCGGCCAAACTTATGCAACAGGATCTAGGCACTTGGCAGATGGTTTACCTTCTTGAGAAGCTCGCACAGCTGGTGAGAAACAAGTGGGGTCTGGGGGATCCCTGGAGTACAGTAGGGCATGGTAGGCCTTCCCTGACCTGTCTCTGCTTTTTGCTGTGCTCTTGGGTGCTCATTCTTTCACCTACACCTTACCTCACTCTTCCTCTTCCATAACCACTCCCATGACAACCAGGACCATTGGCACTTTTAACATCAACAGCCATCGAGATCCAGTGAAACAGGAGGCTGTCCTGGAGCTTCTGTACCAGAAGCAGTTAGCTGTCACCTTCCTCCTGGAGACACATTCCGATGGGCTCAACCAGGTGGCTTGGCATGCTGCCTGGTAAGGCCACTTGTTCCTGAGCCATGGCACCAACCTTAGCGCCAGGGTCATGACTCTCCTATTGCCACAACTACAGCATGATATGGCAGTGGCACAGGAGGTTGTTCCCAGCTTCCTGCTGACTGTTCGTGTCATCTTAGTACAACACCACCTGCTACATGTCAACATCTATGCACCCACAGATGGCCAGGAGAGGGTTGCTTTCTTCGAGACTTTGGCCACCCTCCTGCATGAAGCTAGTGAGGATGATGACCTGCTTGTCATAAGTGAGGACTTTAACTGCACCATTGATGCTTCACTCGACCGCATGGGGCCTGAGCCTCACCTGCCCTCAGCCTGCAAGCTGCAATCTCCCCTGGTGACTGCAGGCCTCATTGATGTCTGGCAAGCCCTGCATCCTGACATGTGCCAGTACACCTGGGCCAGGGTGAGTGCCAGTGGTCTCACCATGGCCCGCCTTGACTGCCTTTACATCACCAGGCACCATCTGCCACTCCTGTGCAGTGGCCACATTGTTCCCTTAGGCCTGTCAGATCATAGCATGGCCTGCTGTGAACTGAGCCTGTGGAGGAGATACTGTGCATGGGTGCCCTATTGGTGCTTCAATGTCAGCCTGTTTCAAGACTCCTACTTCTGGGACTGGTTCACCTCATTTTGGCAGGGCTGGGAGGCCGCAAAACTGAGCTACTCCTCCTGGAAGCTATGGTGGGACATGGGCAAGATACAGATCCAGGCTTTTCAACATCAGTACACCCAGCTGGCCACAAACGAACTGCACTGCCACATCTGAGAGCTGAAGGAGGATGTGGCAGAGCTTGAGGCCACCCTGCTGGCTGCCAGCAGTAATGCGGTGCTACATGAGGGCCTCTGTTTCCACAGGAAATGCCTGCGTGTCTTTGCAGAGAGCGCAACCCATGGAGCAAGGATCTGCACCTGCTGCCAAGAGCTGGAAGAAACTGATGCCCCGACCTGCTTCTTCTTCAACCTGGAGTGGTGGCGGGCAGTGAGCAAAGTCTTAGATTACCTCAAGAACCCCAAGGGCCGGCTAATCATGGACCCGGGTGAAGTATGTGAGCATGCCGTCACTTTCTATTGTGACCTGTTTGTGGCTGAGATGTCCTGGCCCGAGGCCATTTGGGAACTCTACGAGGGCCTGCCATGTCTGTGTACCTTGGAGGCCAGCGAGATTGAGCAGGAATTGTCTCTGGAGGAGCTGGCAGCCGCCATGACTGGCTTCTCCTCCAGCAAAACACCAGGCCTCAGTCGGTTACCTGCCAAGTTCTACAAGATATTCTGGCCTTTCCTCAGCCCCTGCCTCCTGTGCATTTTCCAGGAGAGCCTTGCCAACAAGGTCCTGCCAATCAGCTGCCACTGAGTGGTGCTCATGCTACTGCCCAAGAAGGGAGACCTTGGCTGCATTAAGAACTGGCAGCCGGTCTCCCTGCTGTGTGTGGACTGCAAGATTCTGGCCCAAGTCCTGGCAACCCACCTTCACATTGTCATGAGCTTTGTCACTGGGCCTGAGCAGAACTACTGCATGCTGGGCAGGACCATCCAAGACAACCTAGTCCTGCTGTGTGACCTACTCACAGCCAGTGAACTCTTTAGCCTAGACATCAGCCTCATCTCTCTGGACTAGGAGAAGGCCATTGATCAGGTGGGCCATGCCTACCTCCTCCAGACCCTGGAGGCCTTTGGCTTCAGGCCCCTCTTCACTGGGGTCCTCCAGGTCTTGTATCAAGCACCTCCAGCCTGCTCAAGATGAATGGCATGCTCTGTGCTCCATTCTGTATATGCAGAGGCATCCGTCAGGGCTGCCCCCTGTCAGGGATGCTCTATGCCCTCGCCATTGAATCACTGCTGCATGCACTGTGGTACCACCTGAGTGGTGTGGTCTTGCCGTTGGCCATGGGACCATCCATTGGCCCCATGTTCCAGCTCTTGGTGTAAGAATATGATGTGAGCATCTTCCTTAACACCCAGGAAGACAAGTGGGCCCTGACAGACTGCCAGTGAGACTATGAATATGCCTCTTGACCTGTATCAACTGGGCCAAGAGTGATACCCTGCTGCTTGGTGTGTGGATCAGCGCAACCCTCCCCCCCTCCCGGATTTGTCAGGGGGCTTCACCTGGTGCCGCGAGGGCCTCAAGATCCTGGGCATGTTCCTGGGGCCACCAACTGCCTACAGTGGTGGTGCTGACTCCTACCCGGCCTCTCTTACCATGGATGTGTCCTCATTGCCAACAACCTGCTGATGGTGACCCTGTGGCACTGGTGTGTTTTACGCAACCCACTACAAGACTTACTTGAGAGGCTCCAGCACCACCTGGTAGATTTTTTCTGGGAGGGGCACCACTGTCTCCCATGAGCCATCCTTGACCTACCTGTCACTGAAAGGGGCCAGAGCCTGATTGACCCTGCAAGCAAGGTGGCTGCCTTGCACCTGCAAGCCCTTCAGCAACTTCTCTGCAGTGCCCTGGCAACAAATGTGTGCCAGTTCCTGCCAAAGGTGGGGCCCCTCAGCTTCAACCAGGAGCTCTTCTTGGTGAACCTCATGCTCCTGAACTGAGCAGTGCTTCAAGCCTTCTATCGCAGCATGATATGAGCCTGGCAGGTCACCTTCTGCCTTCAGCCCCATGCCCAGTGGCTGCAGTTACTGCAGCTGCTGAGGGAGCCCTGGTGCACAACCCAGCCCTGTGGCACCCTGTGCAAAGCCTGGCCTTTACCAGCCTCACAGCTACCCTCTTCTGGGCACATGTCCTCCACCTGAGCCAACTCCTTGAGCCCACTTGGTCAGCCTGGCCCTTACCCAAGGACCTGACCACCCGGCTAGGCATGCGCTCTGTCCACAGCATGGGCTGTCTCCTGTGTGACATCCAGGCTGCCCTCCCACCAGAGGCAGCAGCCACCCTAGATAACCATCTCTGGGCATGCTAGGGCCCTCACTCTGTGGATGCCCTGAGCAAGGCTTTTCCCATGCTTCCAATCACCCCAACAATGGCCAGTGAGCTAGCTGGTGGCACCCTGCTGACACTCCCTATGCCTCCTGACAGTGACACAGGTTGCCCTTTTTGCTTTTCTGTCACATAGAAGCCTTTATGCCTGCATGGTTCACGTCTGCCATGCCCAAGTGTTGGTGGGCTACCCCGATACACCATGGCGACCCAGCCCACCTCCAGCAGCCCACCCGGCTTGGCACACATTGTGTAAGCCACCAACTGCCAAGAAGACTGGCGACCTGCAGTGGTGGTTGCTGCACAGCATCCTAGCCAGTGGCACGTTTGCATCCCACTTTGACCCAGCTTCCTTGACAGCCTGCCCCTTCTGCCCTGGGGGCATTGAGGAGAACTTCTTTCACTCCTTCCTTGACTGTCCCCACCTGTGGCTGCTCTGTTACCCAGCGAGCACTGGGCAGGAGCGTCTCAGAGACCATCTATGCATGCTCCTACCTGTACTGAGAGGGGCACTGTCTGCCTGGCCAACTTTCTACTGGGTCAGGCCAAAATGGCCATCCTCAAGAGCTGCTGCAACCACTCCTGGTGTGGGCCTGCCTCTCCCTGGAGTTTAAGTATGCTGTGCTCTAGTGGGCAGTGCCTGCCTTTGAGGCATGCTGGGCCCTAGAGGGAGTGCTGTGCTACATGGAGGGCAGCCATCTTCAATATGTGCTCTGATGTCATGACCCGTCTGGGCAACCGGGCAGGCACAGTGTCAGACTGTGACTCCCAGCTCATGCTATACCCTGGGCCCTCACCAGGCTGCTTTTTTCTTTGTGTGGGAAGTTGAGGGTGTTGTCAAATGTATGATTGGATAGAGCAGGGTAGGAATTGTTTGTTTATAGAGGGCTTTGGTCTATACAACTGTCTGGCCAGTGTCTTGACCACATAACGGCACGTTAGGCATGATGTGTAATACAATAAAGGTGTCTGTCACGATGGTGCTCTTGGTTTGATGGTAATTTGTTTGTCTTTGCTTTGTATGTTAGACCTGGACCTCAGAGGGGCCAACTTTTTGTACCCCAAACCCCTGAATAAAGTAGTTAAAAAATCAGTCCTTCTTTTCTTCCTTCTTTCCATAGTTATAAAATGTTCCTCTTAGGGCAATCTTTACCAAGGGGACACCTTTTGTCAAGTGATCCCTCACTGATCATACTAATACTGTTCCCTACTATGAGACAACAGATTTCAAGACAAATGCTTTTTAAGGCCCTAGAGTCTGTTTTTTCAATACACAGAGACACCGAGCACAGAGACAGAGCATATCTACACATGAATTTATGCCATCTTAAATTTACTGTGCAGTAAATTACTGTGCAATAAGCAGGAATAGGGCAGTGTCTGCATGTGCAGGCAACCTGGGACTAAATATAGTCCCAGATCACAGAAGACTGCCATGTGTCCCTGTGGCCACCAAGGGGGAGCCCCAGCTTCTGGCCACATGGCTGTCAGCCCTTGGTACTAACTTTAGTTCCAAACTGAACCCAGGAGGGCTAGCCAGCCAGAAGTCATGGGGGTGGGCTCAGGCTGGGCCCCTAGGCGAAGGTATTTTGCAGGTATAAAATTTATGCTCAAGTCAACATAAGTTGTCATATTTACTGTGCAGTATGGGCATGTATATATAGACATATGCCTGTACTGCATAGTAATTTCAGTTACTGTGTGCATCTGTAGACAGTCCCTGAATGTAGTGAAATACTTTGAGATTTCAGATATAAAAGAAATGGAACGTCAAGGGCAGGAAGTCAGCTGGGGTCATAGGATCCCAGCAAGATAAGCATCCAATTTACTCTTGAAGGTGTTCAATGTAGTGCTTGAACCACCTCTGATGGCAGGCTGTTCCAGACTTTGGGGGCTCAGACAGTAAGGAAATTCTTCCTTATGTCTAGCCTGAAATGGTCTTGCAGTAGTTTATAAGTGTTTGACCTCGTCATCCCTTGGGGTGCTCTGGTGAGCAAATACTAAAATAATGTTCCACACAAATAAATATCAAGTAAGACTGCATTTTGAAAGCAGTGCCAGAATTTAATTAGTTTTCATTCTTTAGCTTGCTTAGTATAGATTTTAAAACTTGGTACTCTTTTATGTTTTAATCCTCTTTGGGAGGTGCTGGTAATATCCAAGATGTGATATTTGTTTGATAAATGTGTTTGATCTGTAATATGAACTATTGGAAAATAGATTCCTGTTTACCAGGATTTCCACACACACATTTACAGGAATGGGAAGTCACTTTTTGCATTAAAACAGATACTCCGTTACCTCTGTCTAGGGCACAATAATTTAATATTGTATGGATTTATTTGTAAAGCTCTTTATAAAGCTTTCAATTACTTTTCCTACTCTTTTAAGCTCTGACTTCCTGCTTAGTATGTATTGTTTACTATTTTGTGAACTCCAGAGATTTGGCAAAATTTGCAAAACCACCTCTGTGACTTAAGAGTCTAAATTCTGTTTTCAAAAATGTCTTAAGTACTCATGAACCTAAATCATAATGAGTTGCAATTAGCGCTCTGATTGTCTTAAATTTGCTTGATTATCAGAGGTAGCTGTTTAGAACATTATGAAAATGAGAATTTTTTCAAGTATCTCGAATTACAAGGTGTCTTAGATTGCCTTGAGGTGCTATAAATCTGTAATTTCTTCTGAAACTTCTTAGGCTTCCAAATTCCATTCATCCCCTATGAACATTTTTACTTGATGATGTAATGTACATGGGCCTGATCATTCTTTTTATGGTAAAGCCTTAGAAAGAAGATAATTTGCATGTTTTTCTGACTAAAGGATCCAGTATATTGCAGTAATATCTGGAGCTGGTTGGGGTGTTCTTATGTCTCTGGAGAGGTACAGGTTGATGGCTTGCAATGGTTATTCAACCTGTTGAGTAAAGAAATAATCTTATGTGTACTTAAAGTGGCAGCAGTCTGCAGTATTGGGGGTGGGGGGAGGTAGGGAATACAGCAACTCTTGAAAACATATATATTTCTGTTTCAGTTAGTTGGTTGTAGATTGGGTATGGCAAACAGCTACACATAACCCTAACTTGCATTCTGCTTGACTTCAGACTGACATAGCTTCTCTGTTTGTAGGAGAGAGCAGTAATTAACACTGTTAGTCTAAAGTTAGGCAGAAGACAGGGCAGGATGGCACCTTAAAGAGTAACTCTTTTTGTAGAAGAGAAGTTAATTTTCTTCTGTTCTCCTAATTGTCCTGTGTGTGTGGGTGTGTATGTGCACACACATGTGCTTATGCACATATGGACACACTATGAAGACTCTACCACATATTTTCCACTGAAATAGATCTTGTTATCTGATATTACAAGGGCGTAGGCTGTAGCATTGTTGGTCTAACATACAATCATCCAGGAAGAGCACACACCAACTGCAGAAACTTCCTCAGCCTGACAAAGGGTTTTTAAACCTGAAAACTTGCTTAATTTTTTTACCCAACTATTTAAGTTGGTCTAATAAAAGATATCCGATTCACCCAAAGAACCCTGTCTGCCTATTATCTGATATTGATATTTTTCTTAAATCTTACAGTGTTGATTTTTTGTTCTGCTTTTAAAGAATGTCAAGTTAAACTGACATAAAGAAATAACATACAGCATCCTTCAAAAACATAAACATAAAACTAGCTTACATGTTTGCATAGAAGCTTTGAAATAATATCATATAACATCAAGAAAGTTTATGTTTGTGTTCTTGCCAATTTATTGCAGCTCTTCTGTTTTGAGAACATACCATAAAAGTCAGAGTAAAATCAGTAACATATTTGTAACTTTATTGCTTAGTCTCTTTGTAGCTTCCTTAACAATTTGCAAAATGTCAGCAGAAGTGTTCACTAAAAGATGATATTGTATCTAGACTCAAGCTAGACAGAATACTAATTAAATTGCAATCAGCTGAACTTTAACTATATGAACTGATTGATTTAATAAGGTTAACATCTGTCACTTTTTCAATAAGCTGAGCATTAAGACCCTACATATTAAGGTACTATTGCCAGGCTTAAGGTAGTTTGAGAGAGATAAATACCATCAAGAAATGTCAATGTCTTTGGCATATGCTGTAAGTCAAAAAAAAAATACATAAATAAAAAAGAAGTTATTTATCTTTACTGGTGACATAAAAAATGTGCATTCCACTTACTGAAGAGTATTAATATTTGTTGGGTCCTGTAGTTATCACATCGGTTCAGTAGCACAAGTTCTAATCAAATGTTGCTTACCATTCATTCAACAATGTGCTCATGATATTCAATATTGGCATAATATAGCTTCCTTACAGTCTCACTGTTGTCAGGAAAGAGTACATCTAAAGCTGATTGCTTTCTGGAATGGCCATATGCAGAAGTAGCATGGCTGATGTTTGGTTGGCTTAGCTGTGATCTTATGTTGACTCAGTACTCCTGAACCTGCCTAATGTAGCTTAAACAATTAAATTATCAGAATGAAAACATTTCTGGCCTCATGTGTAGAGACAGACAGCTTAGTGTAACCTTCCTCCCTGCTGTCACCTTGGTATCCATAGTAATGTAAAGCTCACCTGGGTTTTGCTCCTGATATTACAATTGGCTTGGAGACTTGGGATGAGTGGGAGATTTAAGGTTAGAACATTCATACAGACATCCAGGTCATTTTTACACACTTCTAAAAGCACCCGGTGCTGAAGCACATACAGTTGTATAAGTGGCAAAATGTACATTAGAGCTGAAAAAATGATGGCAGTGCACTTTTGAACTAAAACACAGCAAAGTGTTTTAGTTCAAAAGTGCATTGCCACCATTTTCTGCATGCTGACATGGATTTTGCCACTTATACAAGTACGTGCAACCCAGTGCACATCAGCTCAATTAATTGAGCCTGCTCCAACATGCCAGATCTCTGGGATGCAGTTTTGATTCCAGTCCTTACCTCCAGTATGTCAGTTGTCAGAGGAACTAAATGGTGCCAGTTGTTGTCAACATTTTTAGACTAAAGGCACCTATGTTAGACTCAAGGCACCCCTTGAAAAATTTCAGCTCTTAGTTTTCATTTGTTTTTTGACTACAGAAAAAAAATAGGGAAATTCTTCTGTTGCAAAGAATTCAAAGACTACAACAGGCCTGAATGGTTTTTATGCAAAGGTTGGATGATCACCTGCCAGGGGTCAAACCAAGTGGACTAAAATTAGAAATAATTTAAAATTACTAAAAGTGTAATGAAGAACTATATATGCTACAGAGTCTAAAGTTTGTTATGGATAGCTTTTGGATTAATCAACTATATGTAGATTCATAGATTGTAAGGGGCTGGAAGCGACCTCACAAGATCATTGTGTCCAGTCTCCCTGCATTAGGCAGGAAAGACAACTGGGGTCAGGTGATCCCAGCAAGGTGACTGTCCAGTCTCTTCCTGAAGCTTTCCAGGGCAGGTTATTGCACCACCTCTGGAGGGAGTTTATTCTGCTGTCTGGACACCCTAACTGTGAAGCGGTTTTTCCTCATGTTAAGCCTGAAACAGTCTTCAGGGAGTTTGTGGCCATTACTCCTGATTTTCTCCAAGGTGCCCTGGTGAACAGTTGTTCACTGAGCCCTTGATGCATTCCCCTGATGTAGCAGTAAGCTACTACTAAGTCCCTTCTCAGCCTTCTCTTTTTTTAGGATGAAGAGGCCCAAATCCCTCAACCTTTCCTCATATGGCTTGCCTTGTAAGTTTCTGATCATACAGGTGGCTCTTCTCTGGACTCTCTCAAGGTTTTTGATGTCCTTGTTGAAGTGAGGTGTCCAGAATTGGACTCAGTACTCCAGCTGTGGCCTCACCAGTGCTGAGTAAAGTGGAAGAATCACTTCCTTGGTTTTGTTTGAGATGCACTGGTTGATGCATGCCAGAGTATTGTTTGCCCTGCTGACTACAATATGGCACTGATGGTTCATGTTCATACTATGGTCTATTATTACCCTTAGGTTCCTTTCAGTTGTGGTATTAGTCAGTTTGGTGCCATCAAGGCTATAAGTATGGTGGGGATTGTTCATGCCCTCATGGAGCACTTCACAATTCTCAGTGTTGAAATTCATCTGGTTCCGATTCGCCCAACTTGCTAGCCTGGCTAGGTCCACCTGTATCTGCAGCCTATCTTCAAGTGTGACCACACTTCCCCATAACTTGGTGTCGTCCATGAACTTGGCCAGTGAGCTCTTCACCCCCACATCTAAATCATTGATAAAGAAGTTGAAGAGCACTGAACCAAGAATGAACCCCTGGGGGACACCACTGGCCACTTCTTACCAGGACGACACAGATCCATTCATTAGAACTCTTTGGATCCTACCCCACAGCCAGCTTCCTATCCACCTAACTGTTTAGCAGTTAAGCCCTCAATCCTCCAATTTTCCCGTGAGAATATTGTGGGATACCAGATCAAAGGTCTTTTGGAAGTCTAGGTATACAATGTCAACCTCCTTTCTCTTATCCAGGTGGTGAGTTACCTAGTCATAGAAGGAAATAGATTGGTAAGACAAGACCTGCCCATAACAAAGCTATGCTGGCTGTCATTCAGAATCCTACTTTCTGCAAGTGTATCGCACATAGACTCTTTGATGGATTTTTCCAGGAATTTCCCCGTGTCCCAGGACACAAAGATACTCACAGGTGACTCCAGAGCCCACAAATGGAGAGCAAGAGGCAAAGCCTGCGCAGCTCATTAGCTGCTTGTTTATCCAGCTGCAGCCGGCTGGTGACATAAACACGGAGTGCTGGCCGGCTCAAATAAAAATGGCAGCACACGCTGCGGGGCCAGCAGAGAGGGTGAGGAGGCTGCACCCGACGTCCCTGCAACCAAGGCAGGCAGGAACATCGGGGCAAGGGGAGAGAAACACCCAGGATGGGTGTGAGAAGAAGGAAGAAAGATGCTCGGACAGCGCTGCAGCTGCGGCTGCCTGGAAGCACCTGAATCGCCCCTTGGGAACTGTGGAGGATACCCCAGAAGAGGTCAATCTCAGGAACGAGAGACTGCGAGGAATCCTGGAGAGAGGTGCCACCAAGGGAAACACTGGACTGAGAGGTGCCTGGGAATAGGCAGGGACTGAGTGCCTAGGCTTAAGGCAGTCAGTGCTCCAGTAAGGTGCGGGGGGGAGTTAAAGGGATGGTATGCCCAAGTTTTGCGTTTGGAGTTTCTTTGGTTTTCTTTGGGATTTGCCTTCTCCCTGAACCCCAGGGGGTACCAGAGGGCATAAAATCCTCACCGTAGGCCTAGTCGGCGTTAGGAAAGAGCCTGCATAGGATCTAGTCAAGAAGCCAGAGGACGGAACAACGAACAGCTTGGCACCACTGTACAGGAGGCGTGAGGCCGGGGTGTAGGGGTGGTGGAGCCCCAAGACTGGCCATCAGGAGGAACCCCAGGGCCGACAAGCGCGCGTGATGAGTGACCCCAGACACTGAAACCATCAAGTCGTGGCAGGAGGGAACAGGGTCAAGGAGTCATGCAGAAACCATTAGCTCGGGCGAAGGCGCAAACACTGGAGGGGTGGGACATCAGTCACCCGGGGAAGAGTGGCACGAGAACAACTAGTCGAGTCCCGGCGGCGACACCCCGGAATACAAGTTATGCTAATTGACCTATAGTGCCTAGGTCCTCTCTCCTCCCCTTCTTGAAGATGGGCACAACACTGACCCTCTTCCAATCTTCAGGGACCTCCCCCAAGCACCACGAGTTTTGGAAGAGTTTCTCCAGAGGTCCTGTGATGACTTTGGCCAGCTCCTTCAGTGCTCTCAAATGAAGTTCATCCAGTCCTGCTGACTTATAAATGTCTAATTTTTCTAACTGATCATGCACCAGCTCAAAGTCAATGATAGAAAATCCATCATTCCCACCATGACCATTCTGAACTCTATCTAGTATGGACCCCTTAGTTCAGTGAAATAATGAAGAAAAGTAGTCATTGAGGAGTTCAGTTTTCTCCTGAGTGTTGGTAGCTGTGAGAGTTAAGCTACACCTGCAAAATAAATCAGCATATCTTGTTTTAATATGAACTGGTTAATTTCCTTTATTTCTTGCCTGCCATAACTTTGATGAAATAAGGTACAGATATAAACACAGTCCTGATAGATGAGGAAGATATCATGTCTGTGGTTCAACAAAAATAACTCTTCTGCACAACTATTATGTTTCTCTTAGATAAATAACATCTTAAATATATTTAGTTCCCTCTCTGTGCACTCTCGAATTCTTGGTTGTTTGTCCCATTCTGCTCCGCACGGGTCCCAAGCAAATATCAATCCTATGTTACCTTGTATTTACTACTGATATCAAAATTGTGGGGTTCTCTTCTCTTTGTTAGTTTTCAACCACTTTCATTCCTTTCTCTTAACTTTAAGTCTCTGGGATGTTACTTGATGCTTTCAGGTATTAAACTCACTGACTCAAAGTTCTCCTTTGTTAACTCACTTTAGCTTCCCAGGTAAGTCTGTCTCCAGGATCCTTCTTAAATTCCCTTTTCTCTTTCTTGTAGTTTCTCCCTGTTTCTTCTGAGTTCTTTCTTTTCTTTTTCCTGCTGGGTTACTTCCCCTTTAAATCCTTCCAGTCATCTGCGGCCTCTCTCACAGCTAGCACTGTCTCCCCTCTGCCTTCGCACGTGCTGCTCTCTTTGTTTTATGTTTTCATCTGGGCCTCTCTCTCCCCCAATCCAGGTAGCCCCACCCCTTTTCTCCTGGAACTGGTTGCTAAGGTAAATTTTCTGTTTTCCATCACTCCCCTGAAGTTCTGTGATGGGGCAGGCTTGGTGCCGCATCACAGTAGCCAAGTGTCCTGAGTTGTTAAGCAATGGCCCCACATTTCCATTTGTTTTTCTCCTGTATATCTGTTATCTTTCAGGGCATATGTCACTGTCTACTGACAGGGTGGGAAAGTACACTTTTTTGCACTGGCAGTATTATTCCATTATTGTGAACTACTGTCTTTCTTTCACATTTTTATGAAGCATCTGTTTTTTTCGGAATAATTTCAGAGACAGAATAAAAGACAAGAGACAATCATCTGACTCAATTTAATGATTACCATGCTTCTAAATTGG
>NW_017729027.1:41188096-41190227 GCF_001723915.1 Gavialis gangeticus
TATATCTGTTATCTTTCAGGGCATATGTCACTGTCTACTGACAGGGTGGGAAAGTACACTTTTTTGCACTGGCAGTATTATTCCATTATTGTGAACTACTGTCTTTCTTTCACATTTTTATGAAGCATCTGTTTTTTTCGGAATAATTTCAGAGACAGAATAAAAGACAAGAGACAATCATCTGACTCAATTTAATGATTACCATGCTTCTAAATTGGGGTCATCATATACAACCTATTTTTTAGGGAAAAGCTTAAATTGAAACCATTATAAAATTCTGCTTATAAATCTTAACATAGTCTCTTGTACATGATTTACTATTGATTGTGGGTAATACAAATCTGATCTGTTTTTCCCATTGCATCTTAGACAACTTAAATAAGATTATCAGAGGCAAATCTCAGAATATCAAGCTATACTCTGCTCAGTCGTGAGTCCATTGGCATTAATTTTGTATCCTGCCTTTTGAGACCTTATCCTTGGCATCTCAGATACCTGTTTATGTTATAGATTATTCAATATTTTCTACATTAAATTCTCTTGTCTTCTATGTTTTTGGAATGTAATCTTATGTGTATATATTCCTCGAACTTGCTAATATTGTATATTTTAATTTAGAACAAAAAATGCTACTGTTGAAGTGAAAAATATATTTGGAAAGCAGTGATGTAAAAATTTAACTTTCATTACCTACATATTTACAGAAGGAACCATAGATTTGCTGTTAGATTAAGCCATAGGCCAATGAGAGTCAGAAAACCTCTGTTATTTCCTGTTCTTTTGCTAACTTGCTTTATTGTATTTCATGAAGCTTTATCTCATTATTCTGTTCCTTAAAAAACTAAAAATGATAATACTTAGCCAAATTTGTAAAGCACTTGAGGTCTTTTTTAACACTGTTGCAGAAGAACCAAGGAAGTAGCTACACTGGTTAGAATTAAAAGATTCATTGCAACTATTTATAATTAGGTTATGATCTCCTAGGCTGCCAACAGATGTTGCCCTTGTGCCACCATAAAAAAAAAACTGTGGTTGCACAAAACCTGAGGAACAGATGTCCTTGCCCCTTGTTTCACCACGAAAGCCCAAAATTATGAGTGCAATGATTCCTAGAAATAATTTGTGCTGTCTTTTTATGGTAAATGTCTGTTTGCTTATATCATGAGAGCTGATGGACTTCCCTGCTATGCATCTTCAGATGCATACTCTGAGTTAGAGGCTGGCATCCAGAGCCACTGTCTTGCTGGATCAGGTCCCTCAAGCACAGGGAGCAGGAGGGGCCTAATCCTGAGGGACAAAGGCCCCGAGTGATGTCTGCCTTAGCCCATCTATAGAACCAGCCATGCTAGGGCACATCCCAGCATAACTGATTTTGCCACAAAGATGATATCTGTTTGTAGCCCTAGTTTCCCTAACTAGGTGCATAATTTTGCATTACTGTCTGATCTCTGCTAAGTGAGGCTTTCAGATTGTTCATTTCTACCAACTCTGAAGGAAAATGTTACCATTTTAGCAATAATGTCATAAAATAAGAAGGCCGTATTGTACCCTTTTTACTTTGGGAGGGAAAGATCTCCCAATCTGTGTTGAGACTCAGTTGTCTGTACCACATTGTGTCTCTGCTTCCCTTTGGCCTGATAAGTTCCAGTGATTCATGACTGAACAGTGGTCAAGGAATGGGTAAGCCATAATAAAAGAATGGAAGTTGGCTCTGATTAGGGCTACTAATTTCTTCCATTACAAGAACAAGTACAGTCCTGCATTTGGGACAAAAGAACTGTATACACAAGTACAAACTGGGGAATGACTGGCTAGGCTGCAGTTCTGCAGAGAAGGACCTGGACTTTATAGTAAACTGAAGCTGACTATGAACCTATGGTGCACCCCTTGTTGCAAAAAGGCCAACAGTATATTGGGTTTTATTAATAGGAATGTCACTTGCAAATCAAGAGAAGTGATTCTTCTAATCTATTCAGCATAGAGGTGCGGCTTTGCATAGAGTTCTGTGTCCAGTTTTGGGCCCCACAATTCACAGATTGAACAGATTTGAAAGAGTCCTGTAGAAAGCAAAAAAAAAAAAAAAAGTTAGGGGCCTAGGAAACTTGACTTTAGAAGAAAGGCTGAAAGAGCT
>NW_017729027.1:41190238-41192154 GCF_001723915.1 Gavialis gangeticus
GACTCACATGTTTACTGTTAAATTTTATCTTGTTCAGGACCGGCGTACTTGGAATCTGGTAAGACTGAACCCTCAAGTAATTTTTCCTGGATCTCAAAGAGTGTGTTTTGATGGTGCAAGGCAATACCATGCTGACATATGCTGTACTTGCTTTGTATGTTTGCTCTCAAATGGAAACAGTGTAACCATAGGTGGATCTAGGATTTTAAAAGCAGATAGTGTGGTACATCATTGCATGTAGCACAAAACATTTTTATCCAGTTAAAAAGAAGTTTTACTAAAAAGTTAGTGGCCTAGGAAACTTGACTTTAGAAGAAAGGCTGAAAGAGCTAGTCTGGAGAGTAGAAGACCAAGGTGGGATTTGAACAGTTCTTCAAACACCTAAAGAGCAATTACAAAAAGGATGGAGATGGGCAGATTTAGTAGTGGATAGGACTATGAAAAATGGCCTCAAGCTGCAGCCACTGAGCAGAAGAAATTCAGGTTGGAAATTAAGAAAAATTTTCTGACCATGAAAATGGTCATGCATGCCAAGTCTCTGTACACCAGCTTCCCTCATAAGGATGGATTATAAACCACAAAGAACATTATCCCTGGCCAAAAAACCTGCTCCTGTTTCCAAGAAGCTCTCCCACTTTGTCCTCACAAACAACTATTTCAGGTTTGAGGACTCCCTATACCTGTGCCATGGGCACTCCGTATGCCAACATGTTTATGACAGATCTTGAAGTTCATTTCCTCTGAAGTTTCCCTATAATCTTCATTGTATACCTCAGGCACATCCATGATATCTTCATAGTATGAACACACGGGGTGGAATTTCTAGAGAAATGTCACCAGGACTTAAACACCTTCCACCTCTCCATCAACTACCTGTGGAATATTTCACACAGTAGATTCATTTCCTAGGTGTGACAGTGAAGGTTTTCAGTGGCCACATTGTATCAGAAACCTACAAAATGCCACCGCTACCTTCATGCTGCCAGCTTTCATCCTAAGCGTTACTAGATCCATCATCTACAACCAACTTGGCAAAAGTTCATGTTGCAAAGAGGCTTCTGGAATGAACTTCTCAGGGTATCTGGTAGGTGTAAAAGATCTAATTTTACATGCTCTAGTTTCAAGTCTTATTTCGGCTGAAGTGCTCACATTGATCAGTCCAGTTTCAAGGTGTATGAGCACCCCCTCCAGCCCCAGTTGTAAAATTAGGTAGAGATAAGCTTCCTTAAAATTAATTAGAAATCTTTTCACTTTTTGTTAGGACCATTGGGTCAGCACCCTGAAGTTCTGTTCCATATAATAAAATGAACCGTACCTTGACTCTATACACCTTTAGTGTTGCCAGAACTGCTCTTCTGCCTGTCATATTGTAGAATAGTAAAATTCCACCCAAGGCTATTTTGTTCTAGTGTTTACATTTTCAGTGTGCTTTTTCCAGCTCAGATTTTTGCTAAAATAGAATCCAAGGTATTTAAAAGAAGACTCAACTCTAGTTTATTTTCCTGTAAAAATCTAACCTGCTCCATCCTAACTTTCCCAGAAAAATAATACTGTGGATTTATCTGGGTTGACTTCCAAGACACAGTGCTGCTGAAAAGCATCTAATAACTTCTGGAGGCCTATTTGGGATCGTGACATTATTAATGAAGTCATTTGCATAAAACAAGACAGGGTAGGACCATTCAATATCATAGCTACATTAAATTGTTTCCCTTTTAGCGCCTTTTTGAGATCATTCAAGAATAAATTAAAAAGTGGAGCAAGAAAAATCCTTGTCATACCTCTCTCTTAGTTGGGACTATTACTCCATCGACATATTACACCTGGCCACATATTCAATCAATTAATGGCATGATAAAAAGAGGAATAAGCTACAAAGTTATTCCACAAAATTTGTGCAATAACTTTGTAGCTGC
>NW_017729027.1:41197154-41204069 GCF_001723915.1 Gavialis gangeticus
ATCATTCAAGAATAAATTAAAAAGTGGAGCAAGAAAAATCCTTGTCATACCTCTCTCTTAGTTGGGACTATTACTCCATCGACATATTACACCTGGCCACATATTCAATCAATTAATGGCATGATAAAAAGAGGAATAAGCTACAAAGTTATTCCACAAAATTTGTGCAATAACTTTGTAGCTGCTTTCCATCATGCCATTAATTGAACATGTGACATGGGAGCCCTGTCAGCTGATTGGAGCTCCCAGCTGGGAGGGCCATGTGCACTCCCAAGCCAGAGAGCTTCCAGTTGACAGAGCTCCCAGCCTCAGGCGTCCCCATGCACCTTCTTGGCTGGGACACTGCACCTGCTGCAATCTCCCAGCTGTGGGGCCACATCATACATCCTTTAGACTAGGAGACTGCAGCTGCTGTGATCTCCCAGTGGCATGGGCACACCACACACCCCTACAGCTGGGAATCCAGCTGCTCTGATCTCTCAGCCATGGAGGTGCATGGTGCACCCCTGAACATAAGAGATTGTAGCAGCTGGTCTCCCAGCTGTGGGGGTGCATGAAGTGCCCATGTAGCTGGAAGATCACAGTTGCTGCAGTCTCCCAGCTGTGGAGTGTGTGGGGAGCCCCCATAGCTGGGAGACTCAGGGTGCCCATCAGGCTTTCTATGCATCATCAATAAGGTGTGATGGGATCTTATTCATAATCCCACAATCACTCCTTCTGCCATGTGCATGTGGCACAGCAGGAGTGTGATTGTGTGCATCATCCATTATATCTCATCAAACCTTTACCTGCACATGTAGAGGGGTCCTATTGGACAGAGTATGGCTAATCCTGTAATACTCGTGAGATGCTGCATTCAAATAGTGCTTTATCTATTGATACTATTGCCAGATACTTCCATAATTTTAATTTGTATATGGGCTTAAAAGCTTGCGTGAGAGTTATGAAGGTTACATATGTGATTTTGTCTTTTTACCTATTTAGATGGTATAAATTTAGATGGTATAAATATAAATAAATAAACTAAGCAATAGTTCATGTAGGAAAAACCTTCTCTAAAACCAGCCTTCTCTTTTCCCAAAACATCATTTTCAGAAATGCATGTCTGAAGATGAAAAGTAAATGTCTCCCCAGTATTTTATCAGGAATACATGTAAGACTAATGGGATGATATGATAGAAGATCTCTCTTATGGCCATTTTTAAAAATTGGGACAATTATATTTTCATTTCAGTGCTTTGGATAAATGCCTTTTAAAATAATTATATTAAAAAATGTAGTCAAAATTGGACACTACCAGTTAGTTAATTCCTGGAAGATTTCTAGGTGAAAAATCAAGACTGGGGGCCTTTCCATTTTGCAGTAAGGATATATATCATCTTACTTTAGATTCAGAAGTCAGATAATGATCTGCTTGTAGCTTAACATGGGGGTGCTCAACCTCTGTCCTGCCTGTTAAATCCAGCCCAGAGAACCATGGCATCTGGCCCATGGGTATGCCCACTGGTGAAGAAATTGTGGCAGAGGCGGAGAGCGGTGGGAGCTCCATGCAGTTGAATCCAGCCCCACCCAGGCCATTGCTGCATGGCTGGATTAGGGCCAGGCCCACCACCAGATAGCAAGATCAGGGCAAACTGCTCTCCACCTTCTGTGTATATTTGCATCAGGGCTGGGATCATCCTGCACCCCCTCCACCCACATGTTCAGAGTGGGGATAGGCCTCTCTGCCCCCATTTCTTCTGCCCATCTGTGCATATCTAGATCGGGACAGGGACACATTCAGATCAGGGCTGAAATGCACACCTGCCCCACATGCTGGACCAAGCCCACCAGCAGTGCGATGAAACAGTTACCCACAGGCTTAACAGACAAAATTTCCTTCAGCAAGAAGCCATTGTTTCCCTCACTGTCTTCAAGTAAGTTGTTAAACTTGTTTTTTTAAAAAACAAGACCCATGCATCTTCACAAATATACCCACCAAGAATCAAGCTCATTTTTTTTTGTCCCTTCAACTATAATTTGCCAACAACAGCACAAATCATTATTTTTCACTGCAGTTACCAGTTCCTTCCATAGCTTCATTCTTCTTTATGTCTATTAAATTTTGTAGTCTGTTTTTATCTTCTTGATCTGTTGGAAGCTACTGCAATTCACTTTTAGACTTGTGTTCCTTCAAGGCATCTGTTAAACCAACTTTAATACAGTCCTCATCAAATGATGGTTTATACCACTGACATCACCTGTTCTTAACAAAGATGCTCTCTTTTGTGAGGGCATAATCCAACTGCTCAAGATAAGTGGTTTGAGAAAGTGTCTTTGAATAGAGGAACACATGTATCTTGTAACTCATTATCCCAGTAAATTCTCTTTTTTTTTTTACTGCCTTTAATTTGGGGGCTAGTTTATAGCTTTTGGGGAAGGCTGTCCATAAGTCTGTAATGTAACTTTTAGAAAGAGAAGGAATGTTCATTTTCCACATGTGATAACATTTCAAATGACGTATGTTTATACCATGTATGTTGTTCTGTTAAAATATAATCTATTGCACATGCTGCATTAGTCATAGCAAATGTGAATGTCCCAAGTACATCTTTACCAGTCTGTCCATTAAGCATTCTAAAATTATTTTCTGTAGTAAATTTCAAGAGGCATCACCCTCCTTCATTTAGTTTCTTGTCACATAAGGTTGCTAGGGGGAGGGGAGCTCCCCATATTTCATTTATGACATCTTTGTAATCATAGGTGCTGATGCCACCAATTATAGCATCACCTCAAGAGCATTATGTAAAAATTCTCATTTCAAGGTTACATAAAACCATGATGTGAATGTTGGAAAATCAGCATTAATAAGAGTCAAGGGAGATCTACCATGAGATTTAGTGAGGGCTTCTTACAAATAGTTAGAATCTATTTCAATTCCTAATCCTTCAGTCAGACTCTTTATCTAGCTTAGTTTATCCAAGTATCCCTGCAGCCTCCTTTTGGTTCTACCCTCCTAGCCATTTTTATAAAATTAAATAAATTAAGGAATTAATGCCATCTTCCTATACCATGTCTCTTGTAAAATAACAATTTCAAAATCATTAATAAAAATTCTTCACAGTGGGCATGTCTATACGTGCAAATGCTGTGGGGTAGCTTTGCTCTAGAGTAAACCCACCCTGAGTAGGTGTTTACACATACAGGGATGCGGGAGCAGATTTGCTGCTCCTGGCAGCAGTCTGCTTTCACCCCCTCCTGCTCTGCACTGGTCCCCCTGCAGCAGCCAAGGCACTAGGCTCCCCCTGGGTGCAAGCCCAGGTCTTTCCCCTGGCAGAGGCTGAGAGTTTGCTCCTTCCCCTGGGAACTGTGTGCTGCCAGGGTGGGATCCAGTGGTAGATCCTGCATGGGGACAATGTCTCCCCGCTGCAACAGCAGTGAGTTCCTGGCACTGGGCCTCTGATCCAGAGCAGGGGGCTTGTATCTGGGCAGTGCACTTTGACCTGTATCAATGGGGACCTCAGAAATTCTTTGTACTTCACATTCATAACATCTTTTACCCTCTTTAATGTTTACATATAAGTAATAATTTATTAAAATGTTGTTAAAAGGTGAAAGTTGACACAACAGTATGATTAATGTTGGTTTTATTTAAGTAATGTTTGGTTGTATTAATACTATGTAGTTACTCATTTTTTAGTAGCATAACTTAGGTGGGATGACGGGGCCAGTAGCCCAGGGTGCCAGCCTAAGGGAAAAAGCATGTGGAAGAAAAATGACAGCCACATATGCGATGCCAGCATCTGGAAGTATGGGTAGGTTTACTCTAGATGCTAGAGTCATTTGCATGCCTGATGAGCATCTCATGACTGTTTTGGCCTGTAAAATGCACTATAAGAGGAATACATTGTATGCCAAATGTAATTAAGTATAAATTTCAAATGCATGCAGAGAGGGACTAACTGCAACAGCAGGGGTTATAAGAGTACATGCTGTTACTATCAAAGGAGAGGGATCCAGAAATGTAAATGATAAGGTAGCTTAGAAATGTCTTTTCTTTAATAATCTACCATTTCCTGGTTAAATATGGTGAGACCCTGAACTCTGTCATATTGTAGATGCCAATTAATAATTGTAGATTGCTGAAGGGATTTTCCCCCTCCCTCTATAATTAATAGATATCAAGGAACATAATTTTCAGGGGTCTTTTGGAGTATTTTAAATTTGCATTAACTGAGCTTATACTGTCATTGTTACTTCTGTTTTCCGTCATGTATTTAATTAAATGGAGAAGTCTATTTCATAAACCCTCTTCAGTGCCTTAAGACTAGGATTTTCATGACTGCCTACATGATTTAGGCACCCAAATTCCATTCAAATAAAATAGGCATTAGATCCCTAACTCTTGTAGGTTCCTTTGACAACCTTAATACCAGTTTTATTATTGAAGAAAAGTCAGGTGGTACAGTGGAGAACACAGGAAACTGGAAGGCTTGAGTACTGTTTTGTTGCTGATTTTTCCCTTCCTCTAACTTTTTGCATGTATTATGATGATGATGATGATGATGATGCAATGGTTTCACTTCCTTGGTTTTGATGCTGGAAATTCAGTTTAGATATAGCAATTTTTCTAGTGTTTGGGGTTTACATTTCCTAATTTTTAGCCTCAAAATATGACTTTTCCAGGTTTAGTGGGAGAGTTGCTCTACATGTCAATTGTACTGATGCAGAGTATTTACATAGAGGTTCATAGCCACCCAAAATCTGGTCCTAAAAATTTTACATATATGTTTATGCACTTATGCATAAAAAAGTATTGTTGAAGTTGTTGAGGTTCCTCTTAAGAAAATTAGTTGCAATGGCAGCATCTGGTTCAACACCTGGGCCAAATTGTTAGTGCTTTCTAAACAATTATGCTCTAACTGAGGGCAATGAGAGTTAACAGAGGTAATGAAGTTGCCTAGAAAGAATGCAAAGGGGCACATGCAAAAGATCTTTCTTGCATAAGTACTTGGAATTTGGGTTTCTGAGGGAAGTAGAGGCAGTGAATTAAGCTAATTAAGCTTTTCTGTGAGCATGTCAGCACAAGATGTTACATCACCATAACAACGAGCAGCTCGTTTTTTTCCAGGACATGAGAAGGGTGGAATAGGACTGGACTTTAGTGTCTAACCCACTTACATGCCTAATAGGAGGAATAGTATCTGGTTCTTAGTGATGTGATGAAATAGAAATGGAGGGGATTTGCACTGCAGGCAGTATTCATAATACTATAACAAATCTCCTCCATTTTTATCACATCACACTTTTTGGAATCATTCAAGATGGGATTTATAGACCTTGCCAGTAGCACATGCTGACATTGTCCTGCTATTGCCTATTACAGCTAATTGCCTATAGTTCCCTTTGTGATATGTGACCATGATCCAAGAACATTGAATACAGAAAGGAATCTGTAATTTAGCCAGACTGAAGAGAAAATAGCAGACTGCATATCATTTTTGTCATCATGGAGATGGCCCACCAATAAACAGCTTGGCAGTTTTTCATATTATTTTTTAAGGGACTGTATATCTAAATCTTAACACATTGATTTACGTTTACTGTCAGAGGCTTAGTTTCTCTTGTCCATAGTAGTTGGTCTTATTCTTGTAGTCATCTATAATTATTTTAAAAGAAGATCCAAATACAGTGTGCAGCTATTGTTTACTCTGTCTAAATTAGCAAATTTAATATAAGGCATATAGGAATCCTTTTTCATTCGAAAGCTCAGGAGTTACTTCATAAAGTAAATACGGTCACACTGGCTAAGCGCAGACAGTCGAAAAGCCCAAAGCTAAATCAATTCAGTCTTTGCAGGTTAGTCTAAGCTGCACAGATTAAATTGAAACAGAAGTGAACAGACATTTACCTTTGATTCAGGAAATGCAGCCACATGCCTGCAGTGGCTCAGGCCAAAAGCTGGGGGGTGCTAGAGCACAGCTGTCTGGCTACGTGTTCACTTCCTTTCCCTGCTGCACCCAAGGTCTCCAGGATTTGCAGTCCAGAATTACAGCAACAGGACTCTGTAGGGCTGCTCATCACTCTTCTTTCTGCTTCCAGGTGTCTCCGGAATTTGTAGTTCACAGTCGCAGCCAGCAGTAAGTTTGAGTGGGGGAAAGGTATTGAACCTCCCTCCCTGGTCCCAGGCCCCAGCTGGAGTTTGCTGGGGCATAGTCCCCACCTCCGCCTGCAGACTGGGTTGCATCTGCAGCCGGACTTGCCCCCGCCCCAACATCCCTTGTCAGTTAGCCCTCACTGCTCCAGCTAGGGAGCAGAGGGGCGGGGCCAGCCCTGCTCTCTGGAGCAGACAGCCCAGCCCAGCCCAGGGCTGGAATGATGCTGGAATGCTATGATTTAACTTGAAATAGGAAGGGGTCTGGGACAGAAGTTTTAGAAACCAGTTTGACCCAAATCAGTCTCACACTACATTCAACCAGGTTTATTTTAGACCAGGTTCAGCCATTTTGAAACTGATTTATGTGCACTGAATCATAGAATTATAGAATCAATGAGTCGGAAGGGACCTAGACAGATCATCGAGTCCAACCCCCTGCCATGGGCAGGAAGGAGCACTGGGGGTGGCAGGGGTCATAAGAACCCAGCCAGGTGCCTATCCAGTCTCCTCTTGAAGATTTCCAGGGACGGTGAGAGCACCACCTCTCTGGGAAGCCCATTCCAGGCTCTGGAAGTAGTTCTTCCTAATATCTAACCTAAACCTAACCTCCCTCAGCTTGTGGCCATTGTTCCTAGTGACTCCAAGGGGGGGCCTGGTGAACAGACTTTCCCCGAGTCCCTGCTGCTGGCCCATGATAAGGTTGTAGGCAGCCACAAGATCCCCCTTCAGTCTTCTCTTGTGGAGACTGAAGAGATTCAAGTCCCTCAGCCTCTCCTCAT
>NW_017729027.1:41204901-41205133 GCF_001723915.1 Gavialis gangeticus
GCCCTTTTCCAGTCCTCAGGGACTTGGCCTGAGCACCAGGAGTCCTCAAACAGCTGTACCAGTGGCTCTGCAATGACACCAGCCAATTCCCTCAGCACCTGTGGATGATGGTCATCTGGGCCTGCTGACTTGGACATATCTAAGCCATCCAGGTAATCCTTAACTAGGTCTGAACTAACAACTGGGGGACTCGCATCCTTCCTGGGCCTCTCTACGCTATCATCTGAGAGCA
>NW_017729027.1:41206483-41222119 GCF_001723915.1 Gavialis gangeticus
CTACCTGAGAGACAACTGGTCCCTTGGTATTTACCTGAGCGCTTACCTGAGCACGTCCTACACCTGGCTGAGTTTTTTCCCTCTCCTGGGGAAACTTAGTTTAAAGCCCGCCAGAGGAGGCCAACTAGCCTATAAGAAAACAAACTCTTACCTTTGGGGGAGAGATGGTGACAATCATGTCACGGATGCAGGTGCTCTGCCACTGATGGGGTCAACTAACTGGGAGGAGTGACAAAAAGACCACCTGGGCCCCTTACTCTCTAAGCTTGGCCCCCAGAGCCCTGTAGTCATCCATGATCTGGTCCGGACTACTCCAGTCTGCATCATTGGTTCCCACATAGATGAGGACCATAGGATAGTAGTCGGAAGGCTGGATGAGGTCAGTGATCTTCCCTGTGATGTCCCCAATCTTGGCTTCTGGGAGACAGTACACTTCTCTCACATTGGGTTATGCGCGGTGAATGGGTCCCTCCATTCCTCTGAGGAAGGAGTCCCCTATGACAATGACCCAACGTCTCTTCCTCTGGGTCACTGGATGATGCTCAGTTGGTACAGATGATGGCTTGCTGGATGAGGGCGTGGCTTCCTCTCTTCCTCCTTCCTCACACCCAGTCTCCTTCAGTGTTGCCGGGGCTGCATACCTGTTCCCCAGTTGTGCTGGGGTGACAGTTGACACAGCTACGCACCGCCTGCGACATAGCCTGGCCCTGGAGTTGACCATCCTCCATTTGGCTCCTGCAGACTCCTGGGTGGTGACAGCCCAGGAGGATGGGCCCCACAGAGAGAAAAAGTACCCATCAATCTCATCCTTCACAGCCCTGATCTCCTGCAACCTGCTCACCTCCACCTGGAGCTCTCTCACCTGCCCCTCCAGCGCCGCAATCCTGGCACAGGTGGGACAGGTAAGAGAAGCCCCTGGCTCCGTGTCCCCCCCCACCAGCCAGGGACCCCCAGCCAGTACCAGTCCCTGGGCCAGGAGGCAGCCATGGGGCAGGAGCCCTGGCTGCACTCCGCGTGACAACTCCCATTCTGTCACTCCCACTCACTTACCTGGAGACTTCTGCTGCTGCTGCCGCCGTTGGCTCCTCCGCTGCCTGCGGCCTCTCTCTTGCGCCTCCCTATGCGAACCCCGGCGCAAACTCCAGCGCGCCCCTAAAGAGCGCACCTGTTTGCGCTCCCTGTTCGCGTGGCTTTGGAGCGCGGCTCCTGCCCAGTGCGGCTAAATAGGGTCAGGTGGGGAAAGAGTCCCCTGCCCGATCACCAGTACCTGGCCCCACTTACTCCCTTCCCCCGGCTTACCTTCTCATTCCCGCAGCTGTCCCTTAGCTGCCAGTCGCTGCTGCTGCTGTCTCAAGGGTTGGGGGATACCAGGGGCAGAACTTCTATTCTGTTATGGGTTTAAACCAGTTTCTGATGGCTTAAACTTTTTTGTGTGTAACTTCTGTCCCTAGCCACTGGGTTCTTACCACTGTGAGATTAGAAGCTCTTTATACTTTTAAAATCAGTTAATAATTATAATAGCAGCAGCAGCTACAACAACAATAAGAATCATAATAATAAGACTGCTACTACTAATAATGATAATGATGGTGGTAGTGGTCATGATGATAATGGTGTGAGACACACCCCCTCCTCACCAAATAACTGGCTTCTTTTACTTTGTCTATATTGCAAATGGTTTGGCCAAGAGTTTTCTACCCTAATGTGAGTGTTACATTCTCCTCTTTATGCTAGTGGTGTATATTAGCTATTTATTAAAAATAATTCCCCAGCTAACTAGAGACTGAAGTAACTGAACAGTGTTTTAAATTCAAAATCAATTTCTCTGATATTAATATTTTCAGGATTCATATTAATAATTGAAACATTATGGATTTATAAAACAAAAGCAAAGTCTAAATTGTAATTAAAGTGCCAAATATAATCATATAAAGTCATCAAGTTTCACAGTGGAGGGTAAACAAAGTTAAGTAGTGCCTTATTGATACTTTTCATGGCATTGTGCAAGTAAAGGTCTCTTTTCAAAGGACGTTTCCTTTAACATAAACCTGGTGACTTAATTAGATAATTAAACTTCCTAGAAACTAATCCATGTATAAATTGCTGAAACACAATTAGAACAAAGTTAGATTGTTATAGAGAAAAGCAGGGCTGTGTAAAGAAGTTAAGTTTAGTTCATTAAGAATATATAAATAAAATTACAATGCATGGTAAAGAAAGAAGACATAGTCTGTTGTGAAAATTAGTCTTTTGAAAATAAATCCCACTCCTTAAGATGATAAATTTAATTAATTTGTTTCTAGGCTATAGATTTCAGTTAAGACAAATACGTATCAGACTAAGCATATAATTGTAAAGGCAAGAATATTATTAAATGGGCAATGATATGTGAAACAATTGCAGAGTTGAGGACATGGAAATTTTGGATTTTCTAGAGAAAACACAACTGATGAGTTGGATGTAACGTGAGCTCTGAAGCAGAGTTTGTACATGTGTGAATAATTTTGGAGAGTTTGGAAAGTTTGGGGCCAGATTCCATTCCACATCTTAAGTACCAGAGTCCACTTACATGCCTAACTTTAGTTCTATTTAATCCTGCTTGAATCTGTAAAATACTGTGTATACAAAAGGTTAGTAGGTCTTCTCCTGCTTGATGCTTTGTTGTGACTCAGTCTTAAGAATAAGGTGGTGTGTTTTAAAAGTAGATGTGTTAATGAATCTTCAGGACTTGAACAGAGTGAATAGAATTGCACTTAAGTACCTAAAGTGAAATGGGATATGGTCTTAGATATATTTTTCATACAAGGAGAGTGACAAGAAGAGAACAACAGAAAAGAACACATGGGAACTTGACCTAATAGGAAAGTGGAAAGGATTGGGTTTTTGTAGGCTAAAGCCAAAAAGAATGGGAGGGGATATGAGGATATGACTTCTCAGAGATATAAAAGATTACTGACAACAAAGTTATACTGTTCTTCATGTCCATTGGGAGTAGAACAAAATTTTAAGTTAAACATGGGGGGGGAGGGATAACCCCCCCCCACACACACACACAAAAAAGCCCCAAACAAACTGTAGGCTAGTTAAGCATTGGGGAAGTTTACCTAGGGATGTTGGTGAATCTCAGTGGAGGTGGCTAAAATCAGATTAAATAAACATCTGGCAGAAATGATTTCATTATAACTGAACCTGCCTTGGGGTAATAAGATGGATTCAATGACCTGTTGAAGTCCCTTCCAGCACTCTTTTCTGTTATTCTTTGGTTCCCTAATTTTACAGTGTCTACTAAAGTTAGCAAATAGATGTTGGCTTGTATCAAAAGAGACAATTTCTCCTTAGGGTGGATATGGATGTCAGTATCAATCCTTGCCACATAATCACACACATTCAATATTTTTCCATGGGAAAAATCAAGTAAATAGAATTGATGACTTTAGATGACATAGTTACAGGTTGAAAGTTTCATGCCTTCTGTGATTGGTTTTCTGAATAATTCTACTGATCATTTATGATGGAAAGGTTAATGTTTAAGTGTATGAACTTTCTTTTCTTATACTTATTAACCCAAAAGAGCAGGTGTACCAAATTTGAAGATTCTAGCCTACTAGAGAAATAAAAATGGATTAATTGTTGATGATCTCAATACAAGTGTCTATATTGTACTATTTCTAAACAAGAAAAAGACGTATTTTAAAATAATTGCATTCACCTTCTTAAAAGCCCCAAATTCTTTACTTATTATTTCCTGTTATATGCAAGCCTTTTCATAAACCTTGATCATAAACATTTCTGAAAGAAATGTTACAGGCAGATGTTTTGTCTGGTCACTTTATAGCGAATGAGATATTTTCAATAACTTTATTTTTATTTTTCATTTTGCAGTAAGTGTATCTACTTGAAAGCAGGTTCCTTAGCCTGCTGGCTTCTGCAGGCAAGTTTTGCTCCCTGAGGAGCTCCTCAGCCAGCCTTCTACAATAAGAGGCAGCATTTAAGTAACAAGCAAGCAGATAAAACAAACCTTTCTTCCCTGTCCCAGGCATGTATACCTAATGCTGCAGCCTGGCCTCGCCTTACAGCAAGGTGTTCTGCTCACATTTTACTTCCTCCTTCCATTCGTAATCTTCTGAGAGTTTTTTAAAGCTCCAGTAAAACACTCCCTGCCTATCCAAGTGCCCTACAGCTGGGTTTTGTCAACAGGGCTGCCTTTCCTCTTAAAGCGATAGGGCTGCCTTGTTACACTCTCTCAGTGTACATTAGTTACTCTTTCACTTATTCTGGTGTAAATCATTGTCATTAGCCTATACTCGTACTGTGGCAGAGATCCTGGGAAATAAGATGATGATTTAAAAAATGTTAAAATACATATGTATGTGTAGCTTTATGAACAACTTCAGTTTCAGAATTTGCTAATTGTTGGTGCTTAATTCTCCAAATTGTAATATTTTAATGCATATTTTATATGTAATTACCTAAGTGATATATTTTATAGTAGCAGTAGTTCATTAATTTAAGACAAATGAGAACACAATTGAATTTCATTAATATAGAATTATTTGCTTAAAAGCAGTAGAATCCTGCCTAAAAGATGCACCCAATAAGGCAAACATTTGCAGTAAAGAAGGCAGTTCACTAGGAAAGTCTACGAGATCCACTATATGCTAAGGATCTCTGAAGATGGGGCCTTTCATAAGTCTAAGTATAAATGTATTCACTAAAGTTTGGAAATATAAACTAGCACTCTTACATGCTAAATATACTATACAGTATATAGTAACTTAATAATGTAACCACACACACATAATCTGAATACCTTATAGTGCACTTTCAAATAACAATTTAAGAGTAGTGATATATACAAGAGGCAATGTTTTCTTGGAGTAATTTTTTTTATTTGGACCAACTATGTGGTAGAGATAGAGTTAGACAAGTTTTTGAATGCAAGACATGCTTTCTCAGGATAGCTTGTGAAACTTGTTTTCCTAAGAAATCTTTTCCCCTCTCATAATTTTTGTACCATCATGGCTACAACATCACTTTTGCACTACCGTAACCGAATTCTAATATATACATTCATTCTCATGGCAACTTTCTATCCTTTCATTTTTTAAGAGGTGGTCATCATTTATTCATATACTATCTCTGATGCCTTATTCTAATGTGCATAATTTTCCTACCAGTATCTAGGTGTTAGACTGAAGATTCAAATTCAGATTCCTGGTTAGGGAATGGAACTAAAAAAACAAATGTCAAAGGAGAACAATGCAAACATTTTAAGATAGAAAAGTAAAACAAACAAAAAGCCATAGAAATATTCAGTGAAAAAGATGTATAATATGCTGGAATTACACAATTACAGCTTTTGATGTGGTGCTTTCTTACTTTAATGGTCTACCTACTTACTTAATGTAAGTATTTGGTAAGATGTGTAGAGACTTTCCAATGCAAACCTTTAAAAAGTTAATAGGAATTATGTATCTTATTTGGAACAGGTTGGAGCACAGTTAGTCACAATTAAACCACCATTGTTATTTTTGTACCAAGATATAGGAACCAAAAATATTCTGATTTATGATGTTAGAGAGACACTACTGAATACTGTCTTGAGCAAAACCTGAGGAACTGAAAATGCCTTATACTTAAGAATTAGAAAGCAGGTTTGGGTTGTTTGACTTTTTTTTGTTTATTCCAATAAAAATAAAATATACATAACATACAGACCCTGTCACAGGCCAGCTGGGCACTGTAAGTATATCAATTTAGCCACTCAGCTGTTTGGTTCGGGATCGAGGAGGCAGAGTTGGGAGTGGCAAATTTATTATGGCTTAAAACAATGGCAAATTTATTATAGCTTACACACACACAACAGTTACCAGAGAAATAAATGCAATAAGCAGATAATGCAATATTAAAGAGCTAATAATAATAACAGATAATAACAACAGATAAATAGATCAATCTGTTGTGGGCCATTTAGGCACTGTGAGAATATCCGCCCCTGGTCTGTTTAAAACAACAAATAGACAGACATGGGTTGGCAACTTATCGGCAGTCCATCAATGCCAGGTGCGCACTGAGTGACTCCAGCGAAGTTAGGCATCCCCGATCAACGCTGTCCGAAGGATTATCAGGGGAGGTCCCTTGATCAGGATCCAATCCTCACTCACACCGGGAGTCCGGACTCCAGGCTTGGAACAGCAATTTCCGTCCTGTTCCCTCTTTTCTTCCCTTTTCCCATTGGTCACCTGATGCATGCGCTTTTTATACCTAGTCTTATGCTAATTTGCTGGCCTTAGGGCCATTCACAATCTTGTTTTATACCTATTACCCTATGGGATTAAAAGGTGTTAAAATTATTACGAAAAGTTACTACCCAGACTTGGGTTTATCCAATAAGCAAATTGCAACAGAGCATCTTCAGGTTTGAAATTAACATTACCCCACCTAAATCCAGCCCCTTTAGAACTCACTATGTTTTTTTGGGATGTCCTTTCTTGAAATGTGTTGGATAAGCTAGGCAGTTGAATCCAGTTTTTATCATCATGAAGGCTAAATTCTGAGCAAGAAAGAACTATTAGGTCAGCTAATTTCACAGCTGTAGCTTTGTCTTTGAGGCCTAGTCAGTTCCACAAACGGTTACAAGTTACATTTGCAGGTTACAAAAATACAAGCTTTATATCAGACAGAAGTTCCAAATGCCTCTTAGAAGCACATATGTATTGCTTATTAATTTCTTTGGTTTTGACCATCTCAAGACCCTTACAAAATAAATAAAATAAAATAAATTGAGAAATAAACTTAGAGCTGATATACTGTGAAAAACTTTTAACTGATGTAAATGTTTATCATCTATCAGATACAAATGTTTTACTTGCAGTCACACATATGGTTTGAATTAATGTATCTTAATAATTTTGTGTGAGATCTCTAATTATTGAAGCGAAGTAATTTTGGTCAGAAAATTCAAGTGACATTTCTACAAGCATGATGTGATTGAACATTTTTTAACATCTTCCTGTTCCTGACCTTTTTTTATTTTTTCCCTCCAAACTTTATAACCTAAAATGTATATATAAAATTAAGGTATTCATTTTCTTTATCTGTACAATAATAATATTCAACTATAATATGTAATACATAATATATAATATGTAGTTCTATATGTCTGGTTTGACTTAAACATAGAAGAGACAGACCTTTTAACATTCATACTCTTCCATACAATACCTTCATAAGCAGGTGGACATTTTTTTTTCTCCAGGATTTTTCCAAGTTTCCTTGTTGTCATTATAAAGGAACGAATCTACCTTTAGTGCTTAGTGCTACCAGTTAGCAATGTTAGTAGAGATTAGCAAGTGCTCACCTAACCTCTGACAGAGTTTTGCCAAGGATGTAAACCTTGTTATTTATTCTTCTGCCACCCATATACCACCTCTATCTATTCTTCAAACACAGAAAAATACTTTAGTACCTCTGATATAAGTGTTTACTCTGTGTTTTGGTAACTCAACTAACCTTCTTATTTCCCCTGAAATTGACTTATATTACTAAATTAGAACTGATGAATCTAGTAATAGTAAAAGTAGTCAGTGGTTCAGTTTTGGTTGTGTTAAATGTATATTGACAGTTAAAGACTATGGAGGAAATTTTGGAGATGAGCCAAAATCCAGGACAGGATGGATAGAGATGAATTACGTGTAGAAGAGTAGATTTATAATTTGTCAGCATGGGAGTTGAAACTGCATGAATAGATAAAGCTACGCAAGGATCCTCTCCAAGAATCATACATAAGAATAGTTTTCAATAATATATTTAATAAATAAACAAAAAACAAATAAAACTAATGGCAAACCAAAACAGGGGTGACAAACTCTATAAAGAAAACAAATAGCTTTTTAGCTTTTTCTCTTTTCCACCCCTTTTATTTCAGTGGAGGTATAATTGAGAATAAATGTGATCCAGTGTTCTAAATCTGCTACATAATGGGTATGATTACACATGAAATTAATTCAACACAACAGTTTGCACTGGTGTTTATTGTTTCCCAGTACAGCATTTACACATATGCCTAGGACAGCAGCACGTTGAGCGGGGGTGGTGCAGCCCCAGATGGCAGGGGGCCCAGGGTCAGCCTGCCAGCCCAGGGCTTCTCTGGCCCAGCTCAACATGATGCGGAGGGGCTGGCCAGGGCACAAGGGTGCTACAGTGTGGGGCTAGCCAGCCAGCCATGGTCACCATCTACACATGCATTGCAGTAGAGTAAATAACACTGTCATACAGTAGTACTTGTGTTCGGCAGTACTATTCTATGGCAGAGTTAATTAGTCTACTCTGACCTAATAGCATGACTCATGTAGACAGTGACACTTTACTGCAAAGTTAATTAGGAAAATCTGCAGTGAGTGTCTCACGTAGACATACTCAGCCTCTATTAAATTTACTGGGGTTTGCATTGTAAATTTTCTACACATGACACTGAATACTTGTATTTAATGGTCTACATTAAACTCACTTAAGTATGAAAACACTGTTAAAAAGGTGTCATTCTAGCATATTAGAAATCTGTTTTTCATTGAGTGAGTTTCCATTACTTTTTGTCAGAAGAGAAAGGAACCAAGGACAATTCCTTATAGCTGTATTCTGAAAGATAAACAAGTTGAGGACCCACTAAATAGAAGAGAAGGTAGATTTGCACCTTATAGACTAACCAAACACACGTGTGTGTGTGTGTGTGTGTGTGTGTGTACTCACTGAAGAGACAAAAGGACAGTTCAAGTATTAACAGCGAGAACTGGCAGAAATTGTTGATTACAATTGGATACATATATCCAGTTGGATATATATTTACTTTGGTTAGTCTATAAGGTACAAATCTACTTTCCCTTCTATTGGGATTGGTCAAGCAAGACCTACCCACAACAAACCCATGCTGGCTATCACTCAGGATGTTGGCATCAGCCAGTCCATTAAGGATGGCCTCTTTAATAAACTTTTCTAAGACCTTCCCTGGGATAGAGGTCAGGCTGACGGGCCTGTAGTTTGCCAGATCCAATTTCCTCTCTTTCTTGAAGATAGGCACCACATTGGCCTTCTTCCAGTCTTCAGGCACTACACCAGACCACCAGGAGTTCTCAAAGATCTGTGCCAGAGGCTGGGCTATGATGCTTGCCAGCTCCATGAGTACCTTGGGGTGTAGATTGTCAGGACCAGCTGACATGAAGGTATCCAGCCTCTCCAGGTGTTCCTTTACAAGGTCAGCATTGATGGAGGGCAGGGGATCACCTTCACCCCGACCTCCCTGTCCTGTAGTGGGCATGGGTGTCCCATGGGATTGAGGAAAGACCAACACAAGTACCCATTTAATAGGTTGGCTTTTTCCTGAGTAAAGAATATAGAGACAATGAATTCGTTAAAGAGGTCAGCTTTTTTGTTTGCCGTAATCACCAGATTGTCAGGCCTATCCTGTAGTGGCCCCATATTACCCAGTGCCTTCTTCTTACTTCCTATGCATTTGAAAAAGGACTTTTTATTATCCTTAATTTTGGTCACTCGCCCTAGGTCCATCTCTGCCTCGGCCTTCCTAACAGTCTCCCTGGAGTCCCGAGCAACGGAGGTGTAATCCTCCTTGGTGATAGCCCCTTGTTTCCACTGTTTGTATGCCTCATTTTTTGCCCTCAGGTATCCCTGGATGCCTTTGCTGGGCTGTGGGGGCTTCTTAGCACTTCTGCCCCCCTTGGTGTGCATTGGGAATGACTCCCTTTGAGGTCGGAGGATTGTTTCCTTGAGGAACAACCACCCATCATGGACTCCCATCTCGTTGAAGCTCTGAGACCCCAATGCCTCTCCTACTAACCTTCTTAGCTTACAGAAGTCAGTCCTCCTGAAGTTGAGGACCTCTGCCTTGCTGCTTAATTTCACCACCCTGCACTGGATAGTAAATTCCAGCAGGCAATGATCACTGTCGCCCAGGTGGTCGGGTACCTGCAGACCCCTTACCAGGTCATCACCTGTGGCAAGGACCAAGTCCAGCAAAGCATTTTCCCTGGTGGGACTATGCACCTCCTGGGTTAGGTGGAGGTCCTGTATCCTGGCTAGGAACGTACATGGGTGGTCAGACCTGGCTGACTGCTCCTCCCAGAAGATGTCTGGGTAGTTTAGGTTACCCATGACAACCACATTCCTTGACTTTACAGCCTCCATGAGCTTACCTGAGAATTCCAGGTCCAGCTTGTCCCCTTCGTGAGGTGGTTTGTAGTAGACACCCACTATCAAGTCCGTTTCCCCATGATCCCCTTGCATTCTTACCCAGAGCGCCTCATTTTGCCCCTCCTATGACCCCATCCTGATCATTGAAGATGTGTATTGCTCTTTGACGTTTAGTGCTACTCCCCCCACCCCTTTTCCCTGCTCTGTCTTGCCTTTACAGCCCGTATCCCTCAATGCCCACTGCCCAGTTGTGGATAGAATCCCACCAGGTTTCCATGAGCCCCTGTAGACGTGCCCAGTTTGTTATTGTTTCACATTCACTGGCTCAGCATCCTTATGATACCTGACGCTTTGCTGATACGGGAATTCAGTTCAGCCTTACAAGACAGTCTGTTGATAATGTACTAAAACTGAGGACAATGGAGAAAATGTACTAAAATTGAAGAGCTCAGTAAACTAGGGGCTGAACCAAGGAAACGGTCAAAAGCAAGCTGATCTCAACAGTAGTAAGCTAGACTTTAGTAAGTTGTAGCTGCTATATTCCATATCGGTACATACTCCATGAGCCAGTCCACATATATATGCTCTTACCTCTTGATAATCTCAAGGTAGTTTGCCCCACTTTCAGTAAGGGCAGTAAGCTACTTTGCATTTGTCACAGGTTAAAAATGTACACATAAGCAGAGGCTTTAGAGTGGTTCATGAATGGTATAGAATTGGGAACCCCTCCTCCAATTTCCTCCTTGTACCCTGGGATTTAGGAATGTATGTTGACATTATTGTTTATTTGCTCTTCTTTCTGCATAAATTCTTAGAATAAAGAATGAGAGATCGTTTTCAAATACTGAACAGATTTGAATAAATGACAAAAATGAAGCTACCTCAGTTATGTATCTGAATAACTGTAGGCATACTTGGTACTCTATCCCAATTTGCATGTTCAGGAAATTAAGATTAAATTATATTTTATGATATTTTTCACAAACAGTACTTTGCTAACTATATTCATAAAAATATATACTCCTGGGGTAAGCAGTATACTTGGAGAATTGCACCTGATTTGTTTTTATACTCTTAATTGCTTAGGAAACATATAAAATGTCTATGTATGTAATAAAGTTCAAAGAGAGGATCTGATAAATGACTTAATTAGTGATATTTGGCTGTTTTCATAATAGCTGTATATTAAAATAATGTGTCTTTCTCCATATTAGAACAAAAGCACCAATATATTTGGAATAATTCCTGCAAAAAATTACTGTGAGCCTACCACACTATAAGAATAAGTATCAGGTTTGGATGACTCAGGAATAAGGAAAACTATGAATGACTGAAAATCCATATATTTGGAAGACTCTTACATTGTCTAGTTTGTTTTGCTGGGTTTGCTGCAGAAGGATTTTTCAGACTTTTTAGTAAGAGTAACACTCCTCTGTCTTGACAGGTTTGTGATATTCTGTGGTTATGAAAGGTGTTTTGAAATGTAGGAAACCACTTTAATAAGAATTATGTAAGAATCTTTGTGTATGAATGTGGATGGCTCTTTTTCTTTTTAAGAGACTGAGTAATACCCAGAAGAATAATTCTGGTTAAGGTGGACAAAAGCTGCAGCCACAAACTGCAGATCTCTAGAGACCCAGAAAACCACATAAAGCTAATCACTGCAGGAGGCTGAAGCTGTCTGCCAAAAGTCACTTAATGATGGGTGTGAGGAACATGCCAGAGAAGGAAGCAGAAACAAGTAGGTAAATGTGAGAGTTAGGAGCAATAGTATGGAAAGGAGCGTATACAAAATTTGAAGTTAAAAATACAGACTTAGAGGACACTAAAATGTTCACTATTGAGGTATAAAAATAACAAAGATTGTGCAATTTTAATTCTGCCTTTCACATTTATTGTTCTTTTTCATAAAGCACTTCTGGGAAGCGGGCTTCCCTAGGGCAAGGCCTATACAACACAGTGCACTGTCATTATGAGAAGTTTGGGTATATTAATGTAGTATTTGCCCAGGATAATTGGATTTCCTGAGAAGGAGGGTACTTTTTGTGTGGAGGGAGTGTCATAATAATATTTTGCTGCTGAAAGTAGGGCTATCTCAGGCATTTCTACACAATATGTTATATGCAACAGTCTTTCTCCATTTACAAATTGATTGACAAATATTTTGTTCCCTTTTCCCATATATCATTGCATTGCTTTAATTCAGTGAGAGCTGTCACCAGGAAAAAAAGACATTTATTTTCAGATAACATCTCAGCATGCACTTGGAAGACACTAGAGAAAGCTGTTAGCTTTGAGGATCCTACACTTTGTCTCCTACAAAGCTGGAAACCTCATTCTGCCAGTGCTCAAAGATAACATCAAAGGACTTTGGGGTATGGCAGGAGGGACAACTTGGCCTTCTAGATAAATGGCAGAGATGAAAAGACTTAGCAAAAGTTAAACATATGGGGCATTTGTACGTGTGCTCTAGCCATTGGGGGTAGAGGCACTTTAATTAGAGCAGCTCCAAGAGCTGTACCTGGAGTGTCACATGTATCAGTGTCCACACACTGAAAAATTGCAGCAGGAGCACTTTAACGACAGCTCATCAAATGAGCTTTACTTAAAGCACCACTGCTGCCATTTTAAAGTGAGGGGATGCTGATACATGTGACACCGGAGTCTGCTGGGCTAAGTACTGAGAACCAAGAAGCCGGAGGCTGAATTCATTCAGTCTTGTAGGTTAGTCTAAGCTGCAAAGATTGAACCAATAAGCAAATGAACAGACATTCACTTTTGATTCAGGAAATGTCTGCAGTGGCTCAAGCCAGAAGCCAAGGGGTGCTAGAGCACACCTGCCAGCCACTGCCAAATAGAAGGGAAGAGAGAAGCCCTCCAAAGGTTTTCCCCTCCTCCCTACTGGAGAGGAGCAGGTGTGACCAAACCTTAGCCTGCACTCTGCCTGGGTGGGGGGAAATGGGGGGTAGGGAGGGCTGACAGGCTGTGGCTGGGGGGGCAGGAAGGGAAGGTAGTGACATTGAATTCATAAAAGCTTGAAGAAGAATAGTTCATTCTCTGAAGAACTATATGCTGAAGAACTATAAACACAGCTCAGCTGTATTAACTTCCTCTTCCTACTGTCTCTGGGATTTGCAGTCCATAATCACAGAAGCAAGCGTCTGCAGAGTTACTCATCACTTCCTCTTCCTGTTTCCAGGTGCCTCTGGGATTTGTAGTCCACAGTCTCAGCCAGCAGTAAATAAGCCAGCAAAGCAGGGCAGCTCTATACTTGGGGAAAGGGAGTTTAGCCCCACTCCCTGGCCTCAGCCCTCAGCCAGGATTTGCCTGGGGGGGCAGTGAGCCAGCTCTCAGTACTATGGCTATGAACCAGAAGGGTGAGGCCAGCCCTGCTCTCTGGAGCAGACAGCATAGCCTAGCCTTGGGCCTCAGAGCATGCTGGGGAACTCCGATTTAACTTGAACCAGGAAGGAGTTTGGGACAAAGGTTTATAAACTTGTTTGACCTAAATCAGTTAAGTCTGATACTACATTCAATCGTGTTTTTCTTAAACCATTTTCAGCCATTTTGAAACTGGTTTATGTGCACTGAATTCTATGCCTGTGTGAGTAGGCAGCTATTCAACCTGGCTTCAGAGCTGGCCACTTTGGATGCCAGGGTTCTGATCCAGAGCTCCCAACTGAGTTTCTGCTTTTATCTGACTGAATCAGCTTCAAAGCTTTGGAGCCACCTTGGAGATCTGGCCATAGGGTATAATGGGGGATCAATTAAATACCTATAACTTCATTGTTTTTTGTGCAAATTGGATTAAATATGCAGGGGTGGTAGCCTCTGCTGACAGCATAAAGGCTGCCATGTTTAAAGAAGATCATTTCAGGGGGAACTGCACCCCAAATTCTTGAAAGCCAGCTGTTGAGGAGCAGGGGTACAGGGGTTCTGGGTTCTGGGGCCCTGCACCTCTGGCTGCTGACAGTCAATGTGCATTATGGATTTTTCCCCCATGACCACCATCCACCCCAGGGAGGAGTCCCTAGAGTAGGGCTCTTCATCCCAGGGCAGGGAGGGAAGCTGGGCAGCAGCCTGCCCCACCACTCCTTATCCCAAGAGCAATCATCTCCCTGTAGGAGGTGGGGCTGACGTCACTTATCCTGACACTATGATTCAGATCAATAGTGGTGAGGGTGGCCTCCCTTAGACAGTGGGTAACTGTCTGTAGACTTTGTTATTGGACCTTTGCAGTACATTCCTGGGTCTATATATTTTGTTCAAGTGCTGTGGCAGCTCAGGTGCAAGCAGTCACCAATCTGTCTATTTCAACCCCCTATTTGGGGATCCATTCCAACCCTCATCAAGAATCCCATTTGGTCCTCATTTCTTTGGTGCCATCTGTGCACATGTCTTTGACACTCTGCAGGTGTCCAGTCAACCATCCTAGATCCAGCATCTCAGGCTCCATGATTGGGCCTCCCATACACAAATGAAGAGTCTGCAGACAAGGGAGAAATTGAGAGACCTATAATGAATACCCTGTCTGTAACATTTCCTCCTCCTGTGGCCGGAAGCTGTGCAGCTGCTCACAACCCAGCACTGGCCGTGCTGTGGAATGCCTTCATACCACCTCCCCACTGGGAAAACCCAGTTGCCTAGGTACCATATGCCTGCTGTAGGAGCTGGGAGGGCTGGGAATTCAGATAACCTGGGGATAACCTACAGAAGGGGTCAGCAATGTTTTGGGGCAGAGTGCGGAAAACACCCACAACCTCAACTTGTAAGATGTTGGTGTGCCTGGGGTGGATGGTGGGGGATCCATGAGGTGCCCAATCCTTGTTTAGGCAGTGAAGCCCTGGCTTCTTCCTTGGCCTCTGCCCTAAGGAGCATGTGTGAAGCAAAATGCCTTTGTGTGCTACATTGTAACAGCATTCCTGCCTACCATGTGAGAGATCTGGGTTCAAGTCCCAGCTGAGGTGACTTGGGGTGAGTGAACTAACAAGAAACCACACTCTTTCACCTGTGCCATGGGTTGCCTACTCCTGAACTACAGCATTGAAGTGTGATACAACATCCATCCAGGGTTATCTTTGAGTAGGACCTGCCATTTTTATAGTGGTCTATGTTCCCTGACTATCTGTTCAATTACATCGGTAGAGCACTTTATGCACACTTACCCCACAGTAAGTGTAATTTCTGTACCTGCCTTCCATGGCTAGCTAGCTAGCTAGCTAGCTAGATAGATAGTTTCATAGTTTCTAGGGTTGGAAGGGACCTGAGCAGATCATCTAGTCCAACCCCGTGCCATGGCAGGAAAGAGTACTGGGGTCAAACGACCGCAGCAAGGTGTTCATCTAACCTCCTCTTAAAAACCCCCAGGGTAGGAGCCTGCACCACCTCTCTTGGAAGTTGGTTCCAGACCCTAGCCGCCCTGACTGTGAAATA
>NW_017729027.1:41227119-41243958 GCF_001723915.1 Gavialis gangeticus
TGTTGGTTGCCCCTAAGCATGCAGTCCCCTGCTGGCCCCTCCTGGATGTGTGCCAGAATAATTTTCTCAAACAGCTTGCCTAGGATCGAGGTAAGACTAACTGGCCTATAGTTTCCCGGGTCCTCCTTCCTCCCTTTTTTGAAGATGGGAACCACATTGGCCCTCTTCCAGTCCACCGGTACCTCTCCAGAGTGCCATGAGATAGATTGATCTCACCAACACTATTGATTCCTATTATCAGGCAGAGTAGGTATGAAACATTAATGACAATTGAAAGTCCTGCTTTAAGCATTAGAATTAGCTATGTCCGCATGTTAATGGCAGATTGTGCTATGAATTCAGTTTTGAGTTATAGAGAGCACAAAACTTTCAGGCACAATGATTCTCCTGCTGATGCATTTACTTCTGAAATGGGTCAGGTACACCAGTCAAGAGAGGCAAACAGGTGTTGATATGGCAGGTGTCCTATCAACTTCTTTGTGTATCTGCACTTGGGATGGAATAACTGCATACACACATATGAACTGGCGAACAACTGGCTAGGCTGCAGTACCTCAGAGAAGGACCTACATTTACAACAGACCATAAGCTGAAGATAAGCCAAGAATGTGCTCTTGTTGAAAAAAAATGCCAACAGCATATTGGATTGTTTTAACCGGAGTGTCACTTTCAAATCAAGGAAAGTGATTCATAGATTCATAGATTGTTAGGGGCTGGAAGGGACCTTGTAGATCATTGGGTCCAGTCCCCCTGCAAGTGACCCCGGTGAAGTGACTGTCCATTTTTCCATTTTATTCAGCCTCACCTGGAGTACTGTGTTCATTCTTAAGCCCCACACTTCAAGAAGGATAAAGACAGATTGAAAAGAGTCCAGTGCAAGCAGCAAAAGTGATCAAGGGCCTGGAAAACAAGATTTATGAGGAAAGGCTGAAACAACTGAGGTCAATTAGTCTGGAGAAAAGAAGCCTGAGGAGGGTGGGGCAGGTTGACAACTATCTTCAAATACCTTCAACAATCTTCAAAACTGATTATAGAGAGAATAGAGATGGCTTTTCTCTCTGGGTGAAGGGGACAGGACTAAGAACAATGACCTCAAGCTGTAACAGGAAAAATTTAGGTTAGAAATTGGGAGGAACTTTCTATCTATGAGGGTGGTCAAGCACTGGAACAGGCTACCTAGAGAAGGTGTGGATTATGTGGGAGTCTATAGATGTGTGGGGAGCCTGCTCTGACATGCTAGAAATCCAGGATGTCAGAGCAGACTCAATTAATCGAGTCTGCTGGAGTATGGAAATTGACGTGCTCTGGCAGCCGTCTGAGTCATGTACATCAGTGTCCCCATGCTAAAAAATTGGCAGCAGTGCACTTTGAAATAAAACACATTTAATGAGCTTTGGGATGCTCATGGAGAGCCCCCCATGTTATGTGGGGGGAGGGGGCAGCGGGGATCACCCCCTGCCAGGCAGGAACCAGTGAGTCCAGCGTTTTTTGTTTTTTTGTTTTCTTAAAGGGCTGGAGCTGGGGCAGGTGGGGTAGCCATGGGGGGAGGATGGGGCAGCAGGGTGGGGAACAAGGGGGCTCATGGCAGAGCCACCCATGCATCATGGGGCAGTGGGAGGCAGCAGGGATTGCTTCCCACTGGGCAGTAGTCAGTGAGTTGGGGCTTTTTTTTTTCAAAGTGCTGGCATCTGGGGCTGGGTGGGGCAACCATTGCCAGGGCTGGAAGAGTGGGTGGAGGATGGGCCTGTGTGATTTGGAGATTCAGCTGAATCGATTTGGGACAGTGATTCAAATCACCGAATAGAATCACTGTCCCCTGAATCAGATGAATCCAAATCCAAAGTGAATACTAGCTGCTTTGCACAGACCTACTAGAAAGAACAGCAGCATGGAAAGCAGGTGGGAAATTATAAAGATTAGGGTGGGCTGTCAAAAAGAGAATGCATTGTATAGTTTTCATGTCACATACAAATAGTGTTACAAAAGACTGTTCCTTTGAAACAGGAATTTCCTTCTAACAGTTTCAGGAAAACTGTGTCTCTGTTAAATCTCTTGCAGCATCCCAGCTGCCTGCTGGGAGCAGCCTGCTCTGCCGGCTGGCAGCAGCTCCCCAGAGACAGGAGGCTCCAAACACGTGTGCCGGGCTCTGGCATCAGCTCCACACCAGTGTGTGCACCCACACGTTGGATCAGGCAGTAGGGGAGGAGCCTGAGGCAGTGCAACCCCAGTCTCCCCAGCTCCCAGCACGGAGGTGATAGCAGGGTTCTGGAGCCTAGCAAAACTGTTTGTAGGCAGTCTGGGCTCTGGGCAGCTGCAGCAAGCAGTGGGCAGGCTACAAACAGCTGCACCGGGCTCCACAGCTCTGGCATCAACTCTGTGCTGGCGGTGACTGCATGGGCACCTTGGAGCAGACAGTGGGGCAGGCCCCTCCCCCACCGCCCACTCCGACACGCGGGTGCACGCACTGGTGCAAAGCTGATGCCAGAGCCTGGAGCCCAGCACAACTGTTTGGAGCCTCCCGGCTCTGGGTAGCTGCTGCCAGCCAGAAGCCCAGGCTGCTCCCAGCTGGCAGCTGGAAAGCTGAAAAGCCCTGCTGGGAGCAGCCTTGGCTCCGTTGCTGGCAGCAGCTACCTGGAGTCGGGGCTGGCCCTGGTGTGCGAAGCAAAATGGCTTTGTATGCCATGCTCGGCACATGTGCCAGGGGCTGCTAACCCCTGTCCTAGATTCATTAGATTGATCATAAAATAGCACTATAGGCATCGGGGGGCGGGGGGGCAGGGAGAGAATGAGACTCAGAAGTGTAAGTATCTAATAAGAATGAAAAAAGGTATTTATATGATAAACTTTTCTTGAAGTTTAAATAACTTTATATTTAAAGACCTAATTTCCTATATTCAATTTAAAAAATGTATTACTTGAAGCTAACAACTGTGAGACTATAGTTATAAATGAATTACAGCTTTTAATTAATAAGTCAGGAAGCTGTTGAATATTTAATTATGCTGTTGATTGGTCATAGTCCACCTGAAAACCATTCAAAATGGAGTGATACATCACAAATTACCTTAATCAAGCTAGTTTCAGGCCTGAAAGCGGTTTGTTGATTGACTCATCTAATTATTACCTTATCCTAATGAAAATTTAAATCAGTTTACATACTTTTGAATATGGTTTCTGTGCATGTGCTTGGACATTATAGACAGATTTGAAAATTGAGTTAATTTTAAAATCACATACTTAGGTTTATCCAGACCAATAAAAGGTCAACGTATCTGAGTTAGTGTACCTAAATACTGTACAGCTGTATGAGCCTCAAACTGATATATTGATGTAGCAGACACTTCCCCAGTAATTCTAGTTGTTAATCATGAAAGTAATTCGTATAGTTGGAAGCATCAGAACAAGATCAATGCACTTTTTCCCCTTCAATTACTCTCTCTTGTTAGCAGTAACACTGAACATTTATTTTAGCTTCATCAATGAACATTTATTTCTTGTAAATAGCACAACTCTGGCAACAAATCAATGTGGAAATGCAGAAAATAATTTAAGTAAGTTTTGTTGTTGTTGTTGTTTGTTATTGAAAGATGTAAGAACTCAAAAAAAATGTGTATTGGGAGAATTTTCCATTACTGCAATAAAACAAGTGTAGAATATTTTGTATAATAAAAATGATTTAATTTTTAAACAATAATTATATATTTGATTTCTCTGGTGTTCTCCTTCTAACTCTTGAATATAAAGGAAATAAAATTGAAATGAAACAAGAGTTTATGCCAAATGGTGAATAGAAAAAGGTAGATACGACCTGTTTATTTAAGGAATTATGTTTATTTTAAATCTAATAATTTTTCTAGAATTATAAAAGTAAATGCCTGGATCCTAAAGTTTAGACTCTACAAATATCTCCTTGAACAAATGGGTTGTTAATGCTGTTTTGCTTCCAGCAATTAGGGGTTACTGATGGGTAAAAGATATGAGTTTGGTTATTGAATTTTCAGGTTCTTGGATCTATACTTGACCTCTACTACTTGGCTTAGGTTTAGCAAAAAACAGCAGTATTTTGGAAGGCTTATAAATGCATCACTTACTTTGAACTGTAGGGTCTTTTTTTTGTTTGTTCTTTGAAAATGTATTTAAGATTAAGTTGATCATATTGGCATACTAATGACTTCATGAAACTACTGTACCAGTTTTGGTCCTAATCCTGCCATCTGATTTATGTGGGGAAATTTTTGTACTAATGTGAAACCTGCCATCTCCAGGGGATCAGCCTGCAGAATAAAGGTCTTAAATGCTAAAGGGCAGATTTATACATATATTTGAACATCAAACAGTGTAGATTGGTTCCTAATAAGATTTTGGAAAGTACCTAAGTATTTTAGGCACTTTCCCCCCCTAAGATTATCTTCAATTTGTAGCCAGCTTATTATGTTCCGTTTTTCATAATTTACACATATTTTAGTCTTTTCTAAATACGGATATCATTAAGCATTTGATTAAATCATATTATTATCTGCTATGCTTAGGTAATACTAAGACCCCATGGCACAGGGTACCTGTATAACATCAGAAATCTGTGGAATGTTGTGATATCATAAAATTATGGCATTATTAGAGAAGTCTTAGGCAGAGCTGCCATCTTGTTTCAGACTTACATAACTATGACTTGCCACCAGAGGACTGGTGAGCAAGGGAGTCGACAGAGGCCAGGATTCTATACCTCCCCTGTGGTGGGAGAGGAGTAGTGAGGGTGGCATGTAGCTGGGAGGCAGAGAAACCAGCATGGGGTCTTCCCACCCTCCATATCCAGCAGGACCTCAGCCAAAGCAGAAGGTGGAAGGAAAGAAATCTTGAAAAACTGTTTGAAGTTAGGTAGGAGGGGTTAAGGCACAGAAATAAAGAGAAAGAAGAGCAAAAAAAATAACAAAAAGGACTAAAATCTTTTATGTGTCTCAGTGAATTGGGATTGGCTTGTGGGGGTGGGTAGTTATGGGCAACAGGGGTTCTGCTGGTTGGGAGTGGGGTGCTGCCTGGGCCCAAGTGGTGAGACTCTGCATGCTTTTCCCAGCTCCAAGGTCCCAAGCTGCTTCTCCTAGGCTCTGTGCTACGGTTGAAACTTAGGCTGCAGACAGAAATGCAGCTCCCAGCTATAACTCAGAACCATTTTTGGAAAGCATTCTGAGATATGTTACCCCAGCCCAAACAGAAGTTCACTGTCAGCGTGCAACCAGGTTCCCATAGCAAGGGCCAGGGTCTCTGTCAGTGCTTACTATTTTCAAAATAGGAAGGGGGTAAGGCAATGGAGGGAGCTCATTCTTGGGGCTCCCTGGCTGGTGGTGAAGGGTAGGGTGGGTAAATTGGAGCCCCCCTCACCTTGTGGGGGGGGAGCTGCAGCTCACCACCCCACCCCCCAGGGGGGATGAGAACCACCCAGACTGAACTCCCTTTGCTCCCATTCTGAAAACAGCAACAGGCTAGGAGCTTTGCAGACAGAAGCTACAAAACACACTACATTTTGTAACATCTTTACTTGATACCTCATGCAATGAAGTAATGCAAAATTTTCACCCAATCAGTCATTTTTGAAGCTGTGTGCAGCTGTGCACTTGTGTTTGGTCATAGCTATAAACTGCTTTTTGTGGCAGATCAGGCAAAAATTGTCACTTCTGTCTGCACCTTTAAAGCACTGGCCTCCCTGGAGCTCTCTGCTTGGGCTGAAATTGAGCTTCAGCAGCTGGACCATGTGGCTGGACGAAGCAGGCTTCCCTAGTTCATGTTGTCCCTTTCTCTGCAATTAAGCTCAGAGCAGTTGCTCTTAGTGGGAAGGAGGGAAGGGATAGAACCACTGGAGTTTTGAAGGGTGGGAAGGGATAGAGCAGCTTGGAGCAGGGAAACCCCCTGAGCATGGCAGTGCACCCCCTCCAAAAAGGCACCACTGACATTGTTCGTAGTGCCTGTGGGTGGTCACCACCCACATCCCCACCAGCACTCACCACCACCCCTCCCCACCGACTGCTGACAGCGCCGGTGGTGTCTGTGGGAGCTCCTGCTTACCGCTACTGCACTCCCACCGCTGCCATGTCCTGCCAGCTGCAGGGGGAACATGTTGTTTATGGCTTGGAGCTGTGTACCCTGGGATTCTGGAGGAATGAAAGTATAGCATTTTACCTCCCCTGTCCATTGAAACAATACCCTGGAAAGACACAGGTAAAACATCTCCAAGATAAACCTCCTTTTGAGTGACTTATCTTTAAAACATGCAGAGGGTACTAAACTAATGACTGCTCTTGTTTTAAATGCCTTTATGATGTTTTTAAAGTAACTTGTGCCAAGGCCCTAAGTTGTTTCATTGCATAAACCTAAAACACTAAATCCTTTTAAATGATTACTTTCTAATGCCAGGTCTAACACCGCTGTTAAGAATTAATGGCTTTAGAGAAATGAGTCCATTTATAGGGATTGGCAAAAGGAAGTTGTGGGGAAATTGAAGGGAAAGCTGTATGAGTTCTGGGAGTCAAGGCTGGGAAGGAAAATTAGTAGGCAGAATTTAAAATTGTAGTAGTGTGCAAGTTTCTGCAGTCTAGAAAGTGAGAATTAGTAAACTGCATAACTCTATCATGCCATCAATATGCAGATAGCTTTAATAGACTTCAGCACACATAAAAAATAATTCTGGGTGGAACTGAAGATTGCAACCAGATGTTCTAGGGATTGCATAGCAGTAACAAGAGCTATGTTCAAATTTAGGGGTTTAAAACAAACTTTTAAAGTCTGGAACAAGCCCTCACCCAGAAACTTGGAAAAATAAACTTGGGTGTTATAAAGTGAACAACCTTCCTTACTTCCAAGTAATGTTAAATTAAAAGAGTGTTTATTGCAGGGGGGAAGGGGAGAACATATAACCTTACTACTACTACTACTACTACTACTTAATTTAAGTGAAACAGCTGAATCAGTTAACAGCCTGTCACTAGCAAACCAATTCAGGGAAGGTACCACCTAGACCAGTCAGCTGGGCACCTGTCTGGGGGCTCTACCATGTATGCCATCCAACAGCAGGTGCTGGTTAGGGAGGCCAACCCCAGAGGACCCTGTAGCTCCTTCTCATCAGAGTTTGCCGCTCTGCTCCAGGGACTCTACCACTTACACCAGCTCAAGTACCAAGTACTGGGTAGGGAGGCCAATACCCCACTCCATTGCTGGGGTCACTGCTCCACCATCAGAGCTTATTACCACTGTTCCACCACCAGGGATCACTACCACTGCTCTTCAGTCAAACTTCCCAGGACAATAGTAAGCAACACATTATCTGAAGACTATAGCAACTAAGTTGCTATGAGAGGGAGAGTTTGCAGCCCTTGATTTATAATCAAGATGCCCCATCCCATGCCAGTTCTTTTGTCTCTCTCTGTTGGGATGTCCCTTTATATTTGTCTGTTTGCCAAGTACAAACACTTGCAGCTCCCCCCTTGCCAACTTTGGATATCTCCAGCTCATTCCCTGCTGAGTTTGAACTTTTCCAGCTTACTCCAAACTGAATTTGGGTGTCTCTGGCCCTTCCAGAGTACAGCTCACTTCTTGTTATCTTTCCTTTACTAGAAGATTATAACTTTTTATTTCTTAAGTTGTTCGGTGTCTGCTTCTTCTTTGAATCAGCATTTCTGCTCACTGTGTCTTTTATCAGGTCATTCAGTGGTCATAGCTACATACTACCATAGCTGGAGCTCCTACAAACTCGAGCCTTTAGTACTTTCAGCCATCACATTTCACTGGCACTCAACTACTTCTAAAATTTGTTTTTTTTCAAAAGGTTATGTGTGTTTCTCCCCCACTCCCCATAGGATGGTGTAAGCACCATTTTCAGAGGCCAGGTACAGACATTACGCTATCATTGGTATAAGTGATCAGAAACTGGTCTATACCTGTAACAGAACAGAAGGTTGGTACATATAGACTGGTTTAAAAATGGCAGTACCCAGTCTTAGTCAAAGATTTGCCTCCCCATACCACCACCACCAAAAGGGTGACTGGGTGTACTCTTTGCTACCCATCTAAATTATTTAGTTTACAGAAAACTACATTATTTAGTTTGAATACAACTCAGGCTTTTTGAATGTGTGTACTGAGCCACATAGTCCAAGTCAGCTACCTAAGATAATCATGTTGAAAAGTTTTAATGAAAATAGGACATGGGCACATGTTTTTAAGGGATAAATTTCATTCTTCTTATTTTGTATATACCTTACTATACAAAATAAGGTGAATGGTAGGGTTGCTGGACTGGACTTCTAATGCTACCAATTTTTACTATTAATCAATACAATGATATGCAACAACAAAAAAAGGAGATATAAGGTTACTTCACATTTTTAAGGTGCAAAAAAGCTGCAATTAGTTTTTCACATCACTAATATTGGCAGTCAGCAGGAGCCAGAGCTCACCTAGTCCTGATCAGTTAGTGTTGGTTTTGTTTTTTATTTTTTAAAAGGACAGTCTGGTTCAGTTTAGCAGGTCGCACCGTTCTTCACAGAGAGTTCCCTTGGAACACTTCCCTCCAGGCCAACTGCCACATGCTCTACAACCTGGTTCCTAGGATAGTGTTAATCAAGCTCAACCTCAGTGTTTAGCGACTTCAACCTCACCTCAACCTCAGTGGTGCACCCACCATAGCTGCCAGCCATGCCACTGCCATTTCCCTACTGAGCATGCTTAAGAGGGTTTCCACAGGATGGATGCATTTTGAAAAGTTCCCTCTTATAGTGCATGGGGTTACATTTACACGTATTTGATCCTTTTGAATAACTTAATAGATTAAATTAGAAAATGTTGGAAAACATGGTATTATATAAAACATTGCAAGAGACTTTCCAGAGTGAATGGTATTCCACATGGATGATTTATTCCATATAGAATAAAACTGAGTATTGAATTTTCTCCTTTTTTTGGTGTTTCCATTGAAGAACAGTCAATAATGGATAACGATATGACTGCCTTCAGTACTGGACCATTCCTAGAAGCTACAAGATCAATTTTACAAACTTCCAAGCGCTGTAAAAATGAGGGAGAGCAACTGTTCTTCATTGCTGCAGCATGATTTTAAATAGCAACAGAATAGATTTAGATTAGATCTTAAGAAAAACTTCCCTACGGTTAGCACAGAAAGGCAGTAGAATAGACTGCCCAAGGAAACTGGAATCTTCTTCATTGGAGTTTTTCAAAAGAAGATTGGATAAGCATTGATCTGGGATGTTTTACCATTCCTGCTTTTGTACCAGTGTTGGATGATTTTAGGGTGAGAGGGGACTTCTGTAATAATCTGCTGTATCTTCATCAAAAAAAAATTCAGCAAAAAAAATATATATATATGTTCATTCATTCTTTTTCAAACTAGAGTTTAGCCTTTCATGGTAGGAGAGATTTGATTTTAAAATTTGCAGCAATGGATGATTTACCTTCACTTCTATAACTATATACAATCAAAATGAAAATAAGTATAACTTTATTTTAAATGCATTATATTCAGCTAGGCATATGGAATAAACAAGGCATTATGTGAGGATATAGTTGGCTTTGAAGAAGGCCTCCATACACTTTTTACCTTTGTACTTTTTTAAAAAATTGTATTTCTTTTTTATATTCATACTAAATTTTAAATGCAGTACAAGTAAGAAAGTTGTCTATTAGAACTGGTATTACAGTTCGTTATGCCAGACTGGGTCAATAAAAATCTGTTGCTGTTGTTGCAGGTGTCTTTGTTTGTGATCCCTGCAGTGAGAGCAAGTGTAAACAGCTTTCCTGTGGTTTCTTTCTGATTCATCTAGAAGTCTGAAGAATTCATTAATCATGGGGGATTATTTAATCAGCAGGGCAAATACCATGTGCCTGTTACAGTTTTCTTGAATACACACAATTGTGGTGGAAGAAGCAAAGCAAAACAAAACCAAAATTGCTGAACCTGGGCATTAGTGGTTAGTTGATAATTTGTCCCTTTTAAGTAAGAGAAAAAACTGAACTCACCCAGTTACTGCTGTTCTGTGAAAATGCTTTGACCTCTAAGATTATACCACAAAATCAATTTTGGAAAGTGAAATTTCAGCTGTCATTTATATCTCTCAGACTTGTGTCTAAGAGATATGAAAGAGCTCCCTTTCTCTCTTTCTATTTTCATTGTTAATCCTTAATAAGACAATTTAGCTGACACATGTTCCTGACCTTGAATAAATGTGAATAAATATTTTGTTTTTAATCTTCAGTGGCTTCTCAGCAGCTACATTTGCCTCTCTTTCATTGTGAGTCTTCAAAAGTATAGCATACTAGTATTACACATCTTTTTCCTCTGTTGGAATATGCTTCTTGATTTAAGAGTGCGTTTAGTAAAAAGGAGATTTCTTTCCAGTTAAGAGTCACACCATCAGGTTAGCATGTTTTGTTTTGCTAAGAATCCATTTTCTTGTAATTATCAAACCCTTCAGCTATGAGTTTCCTGGATCTAAAAAAAAATGAGTTTGACATTTCAAGAAGCAGATTTTCTTTTGAGAGGTCTAGTACTTCCCAGATCTATTTCAAATATTTGGCACTATTTTCTTAGTCCTAAAGGGAATCAATAAGTACTGAGTATGAAATATATGTATATGTGTATATATAATTTAAAAGAACATATATTTGAATGTTTTACTCTTTAAATGTTTGTTCAGGGTTTGGAGTAAAATATATTGTAAGTTCATATTTTTTATCCCTTTAATACACATTTTAATGTGTTATTTTACTCAAGTGGATCTGTTTCAGTGTAGGCGGATTCTTCTGACTGTGAATTATTTCACAATAATCATATAAATGCCTATGTTATGGGCACACTGACATTATTATTAGTCAGTTAGAGTGCAGATAATTGAATAATACATTTACTTTTACTGGTGAATGATATATTCATTAAACATGTTTCTTCTTCTGATTGGCTATTATCTTCAAAGTCTAAATCCCTCATTCCACAACAAAAATAGCCACCTCAAATTGTGACCCACTCTCAGCCTTTCAGTCTTTATTAAGCGCCATACACTTAATAGTTATTAGGTACAATTTAATTTAAAAAGAGCTCTTATTGAAGGAGTCTTTTGCATTGTACTAAAAGAGAATTATCAAATTTATTGGAAATAATCTCTTTCCATAGCATGATATGAAAAAAAAACAGGCCCCAAAGTGAGGTGGTCATGATCATATTCATTATGGATTTGGTGATTTCCTGGAGCAACTTTCAATTTCAACAAAAGGATTTTAAATAAGCCATTTCTGTAAGAAAACAATAATTTAAGGGAACACCGTGCTAACTCACTAAATGCAGTTAACTCAGTTATTGTTTCCTCAGCTAATAAAGTTCTCAGTAGTTCAGGATATTATCTTCTTGTAAAGAGGCTGCACCTTCGCTTTATGACATTTGTTGAGTGAAGGAGTGCCCGTGATGCAGAGCCAAAGGAGCCTGGGCTCGGGGACCTATGGCCCAGTGTCAGGGTGCAGGCACTTGAGGCCCTCTGGCCCTACTCGTGCAGAGGGCTCCTGTCCACATGGGTGAGTTGCTACTGGGCCAGAGCTTAACAGATCCAGAGAGCCTGCCACTGTGTAGGGCTGGGGCCACCAGCATCAGCAGGGGCGGGGGGGAATACAGGAATCCAGGACATGCAAGCGCACACACACACACTTTCTACCTCCAACCTAACCTTGGGTGCCAGGAGTAAAGCTTAGACCTTAGAGCTCTTCTGCCTTGGACTTCTTGAATGCCTGTACTTACCCTCACAGTCTAGCTCAATTAGAAGACATAAACTGTGCATGGATTTTTGAAACAGAAGCTATTGTGAAACAAAACCTTTTTTTTTAAGGCTTTGTGAAAGAATTATGATGTTCACCTTATATAATAAATATGCAATAGGCTATTTAGACATTTATTTCCCTTCAGATATTTTCTTCAGGAAAGGGTTTTATTTTTTCCATAGGTTGATTGTGAGACTGAACAGGTTGATGATTTGATCATCAGGAGCTCTAGGAGTCTGCAGTTCAGCTATGTCCAAGTAATTTATAGTACCCTGTAATCAGATGTTGTCCTCATAACTACTCCATTGACAGGTTCAGGCATTTATATTTTCATTTAACAATATAAATGTCACTAGAAGTGCCAATAAATACTGACAAATCCCTGAAAAGGTCAAATTGGTTCTATAACTCAAATACATTTCTGATGCTAATGGTTTTCAAGGTTTTGTGTGAACACTTAAAAATAAATAGCCTTTCATCAGGATTCTGCAACCTTTTTTTTCATGTACACTTTTCTCTCATCCAAGTAGTGCTACTGTTCTCCAGATAGTGTGGATATTAACACTTTTACTACAGAGGTGCATTATTTCCTTTAAGGTTTAAAAGCATATTAGCAAAATGGGAAAGAAGTAAAAGGGGAAGTGCTGACAAAGCTGGCACTAAATAGTGTCCTCACAGGCAAGCACTGCTATAGGAACTAATGTGAGTCTTGAGGGTGCATCTACACATGCGATCAGTGTTCCTCCATAAACCCCAGTGCAGTTCACACCAGTCAGCTGGTCCTGGGTGTAGCATCTTTGCATGCACCCAGGACTGTAGCAGTTTGAGCCAGGGCAGAGCAGCCACAGGCTGGCAGCAGGTTTGGGAGCCAGTCCCAGGCTCCAGGTCACAGCATCAAGCAGTGGAGCAGCTGGCTGTGGGGCCAAAGACTGGAGCCACGTGGCTAGGCAGTAGCCAAGAGTCTGTCCCCCTGCTGCCTGGGCAGACTGGTCATAATTTATGCCCAGGTCAGCATTTACTATTTTATGGCAAACAAATTAGTTTTCTGCAGTCTAATAGCATTGCATGTGTAGACTGTGGTGCTTTACACTGCAGCAAATTAGTCTACTGTGCATTTAGGTGTATGTGTAGATGCACCTAGAGATGTTTATTCTCTCCCTTCTAGTTTCAAGTACACCAAAGCCACTGCCCAGTTCAGCATGTATATTGGTTCAGTGCCCACTAATTTTCGTACTAGTAGGTGTAGTTCCTGTTGGAGGCAGAAACTTATTTTTTAAACCTCATGTTTAACCTCCCTAAAATATCCCTGTTTTCTTTTTTATTTTATTTAATTTGAAAAGGGGAACTGACAGTTCATGTAAGAGAAGCTGGATAATCTGGTGCTGATGCATGAATTCTGACATTATTTTAAAAAGTACCAACAACAAAGATTTAAGATGGTAAAACATGTTAATCCTACCCTGTCCATATTCAACTTACTCCACTTTTCACGTATGAAGGGATGCAAAGTTAATACTTGTCATTGATTTATAATTGAATTGGAGAATCTATATGGAAACATTTAATCAGGTGCTCTACTTAAGACATCCCAAAAATTCACGGTTAATAGGGATGGTAATTTTTTTCTGCATTATCATTTTGCTGGAAAAATACTTTGTAGATAAGTTATCGCTGTTCAGAAAGGCTAGGTACAGACATTGCATTTTTACCAGTATAAGTGATTGGAAACTGGTCTGTACCCATAGCAGAACAGAAGTTCAGCACACAAAATTGGTCTGTATCTGTAGCAGAACAGAAGTTCAGCATGCATAGACTGATTTAAAAATGATGGAACCTGCTCTAAGATTTGTCCTGTCCCCCACCCTCCCAAATGGTGAATGTGTATTCTGTTGGCTACTGATCTACACTGCTTACAGAAAACCACATAACTTAGATCAATTTTGCCTCAAACGTTTTGAATGTCTGTACCTAGCCCAAATAAGCTTTACTGTAGTCAGATCAGTAACTGCTTAGTTAGTAAAGTTGTATCAATGGAGAGTTGAATGGCTGATAAAAAGGGTATTTTTCTATAATTTGTTCATTATGAATTTTATATCAGAGACTTATCAGAACAGAAAAAACAGATGAAGTACCAACTGGCAAGCTTTCCCTTAATCTATCATAAGAACTTCATGGACCTGGGGAGAATGTAATCATTCAAACCCTCAGCTGATTCTGTCCTGTTACTATTTTCAGCAAGAATTGGGAATTATATGTTAGCCTTCAGATTATGCATGTCAGAAAATTAAGTTACATAAACTCTGGAAGCAGACCAAAACTTCAGCTATAACCACAACAGTTTTAGACCTTGTGGGCATCTGTTATACCTAGGGTGACCATGTCGGACAATGTGAAATCTGGCACACTACCCCTTCTCCTCCCCCCAACCCCATTGCTACTGGGAGAGGCGGGGCAGAGCACCACTAGTATTACCATTCAGATGGCTAAGGAATCAATGCTCCATTGTTTTCTTCATTGGTGTTAACAATCCCCTTTTTCATGGTCATTTGACTAACCAAGCTAACCTATTAGGGCAACCAAGCTAACCTGTTAGGTGTGGAGTGTCTGCTAGTGTTTCCTATTCATAGCTCCTGCTGCTTAGCCTCCCTGCCCTGTGCCTGAGAGGCTGTTTTAATTTTCATTGGCTGAAATCTGAAACTGTCCTGGCTAAGCTGGGATGTATGGTCACCCTAGTCATACCTCGTGTGTCTGTGATTCTTCCACTGATGTCTAACACTTTTTCCACATGGCTAGAGAAGAGAATACACTTCTGAGTATAGCCTTTCCCTCCTCTGTTGCAGCTTCTGAGTTCATCTTAAATTGTGCGTGTCAAATACACCCTAGAAATGTGTTTGCATCAATTCTCTCTCTCGTATTCTTCTGCACAATTTGTGAGTTCCCATATTGTTTCAGTGCTGAATATGTCTATAAAGTAACATTGCAAAAAGTTTTCACTTTTTCTTTTTTAAAACAAAGCTTCTTGTGCACATAATTTTGAGAATTTCCATTCAGATTGAATCACACCATTGGTATTAGGGAGCTATATCCTGAGCTCTTTGCTTGGTTTCACTCATTCACTCACTCATTCAAGGGACTTTCATGGGTTAATAATGCCTAGAAACCCATGAAGTTGTAGAAAGTCTCTACAACTTTTAGGCAACTGAAAAAGATTTTAGAATTACAACAGCAAAAAAAGGATAAAAATTGCAAAATTTGCGAAGCTACTGAGGAAATTATAGTTATGAATTTGATTGATGTGTTCTGCAATATTTTTTTAAATCTGGCATGCACATAGAGTCAGTATTTATCTTCTTTTATTATTCTTCATGATTAGCATTGATACAAAGTACTAACTGGGGGCATCTACAAGTGTGCTTTACTGTGGAGTTGACTACAAAGTTCCACAGTAAAGTGTCACTGTCTGTACGTGAGGTGTTATTAAGCTGAAGTAATCTAATTAACTCTACTGTAGACTGGTTCTGGCCAACACAAGTACTGTTCTATGGTGGAGTTATTTAGTGCACCACACCACACATGTGGACAGTGACCAGGGCTGGCTGGGGCATGAGGGTGCTACAGTGCAGAGCTGCCTGCCAGTTAGCCCTACACTGAGACACCCTCATGTCCCATCCAGCCCCTCCACAGCACATTGAGACAGGGTGGTGCAGCTCTGGGCTGGCAGGCTAGATTCTTCCCCACTGGGGCTGTGCTCTGACAGCTTAATGTGTTGCAGTCCTGGGAGCATGTGTAAATGCTGCACCCAGGAGCAATAAACTCTGGCATGACGTGCACCAAATTTTATTCAGGTACACTAATTTCACATCTAGATGCTCCCACAGGACAGTAGATAATAAAAAACCTTGCAAGAAGGCAGCTTGTACAATATAGATATGGCAAGTTGAAGCCCCATGTGTTCATGTTTTTCTGGATGGAGTAGAGACACTGAGTTCTAGATTAGATTGATCTGGTCAGATACAATGTTCCCTCTAAGGAGCAGCCATCCATGAGCATGCCGCCTCGGTCCGTGAGCGCACTGCCTCGGTCCATGAGCACTCTGCCTCTGTCTGTGAGTATGCCGCCTCGGTCCTGCATGGGACATTTACCAAAGGGGGCTGGAGACTGGAGCTGGGGGCTGGGGCTGGAGGCTGGGGCCAGGGGCCAGGGGCTGGAGCCGGGAGCCGGAGCCAGGGGCCGGTGTTCAGGGGCTAGAGGCTGGAACCAGGAGCCAGAGGTCAGGGGCTGGAGCTGGGAGTCAGGGGTGACGCCGGTGGCTAGAGGCTGGGGCCAGGGGCTGGAACCAGGGGCCAGGGGCTGGAGCTGGAGCCTGGTGTGGGCTCCCTGGCTCTGAGGAAGTGCTTCGCTCCCCTGCATCAGGGCAGAGGAGGGGAGCACTTCCCCAGAGCCAGCAGAGCCCGTGCCAGCCCCCCGCCCTAGCCTCCATCCCTGCGGGCTCAGAGACCCGCTGCCTGCTGGCCCTGATGCAGGGAAGCAGAGCACTTCCCCAGAGCTGCTGGAGCCTGTGCCAGGCTCCTGCCCCAGCCTCTCCTGGTGTGCGGCCTTGAAAAGGCTGTGCATGGCCACACTTCTGTTGTGTGTGGCCATGCACACACGCACCTTAGAGGGAACCTTTGTCAAATAAGAGGGGAGATGCTCCCCACCTATGAAAACCTATCAAGAAACCTTCAGAAAATTCAAATTATAGGAGCTGGTTAAGGACATCAAATTTTCAGTTGTTTCCCTTTCCTTAAACTATGATTAAAGTAGAAATACATTATTGAACAGAATTTGAAATAAGACTCCCTTCACAGCAGGATTTTGTCCTATAAAAAGAGTTTACCATACTAGTGACCATGGAAGAAATGGTTCATTTGTGGGTGAGAGAGAGGTGATAAAACAATTTTGTAGGTGAACACATGGAAAAATAAAAGAAGGCCATGCTTACTTCTTTTTTCTGTCTGGCAGTGAATTAAACCACAGAAGCCAAACAAACCAACC
>NW_017729027.1:41244186-41272775 GCF_001723915.1 Gavialis gangeticus
CAAAAAAACCACCCCCCCCCTTCCCCCCCCCCCCAAAAAAAACCCCCTGACCCCTCAGATCATAATTTATCAACTGCTAAAACAATGCAAGAATTTATTTTTCCTTTCTTCTTTGAAATAACTTTGCTTCTCTACTTGGTGAGGATGGGACCAAGTGTTTCGAAATGTGATTTAGCTGGTAAATACTTTTATATTTAAATAGGACCTTTTAATGTTTTAGAGATGCTTCCTTTCAAACAAAGTTACATACAGTTAAATGAAACATTTGAAGGCAGGAAACCAGATAAAAGTGTTATTTAATTTTGTTCTTTAATTTGCCTTACTTTTGTGATAGATTATTTGTGTGTGTAAAGTGTGTGACAACTGAGGGACCTGTCTTTTAAACAGGGTTAACATCAGTAGGTTTTCCTTGAAGATTTTAAAGTCTTACAAATCTAAAAATGTTGAAATCCAGTATAATAAAGAAACATGTAAGCATCAGCTTGATGTGTTATGATATTTTTCAAGACACAAGTGTTTATGGCACCCTCATGATGGATTTTTCATGGGTGCTTCCAGATTTTCTGGATTTTGGTTTAGTTTTTACTTAATAAATTAATACTTAGATAAGAGAAGGACCAAACTTATTTTTTTAATGGTAAACTGAATAGTTGCTGTGCCTAAGGAAATGTACTGAGATGTTTATAGATATTACAATGAGGGATATCAGCCTCTATTTTTTCAAATGTTTCTGTAATTCTTTGTATATCCTTTGTGCCTGGATCTGGAAGAGCATTAAAAGTACATATACATTTCAAATATTTAACTGAAATGTGTAAGCTTACCTTAGCTGGCTTTAAACTAGTTTGCTAGGATCTCAGTCGCAGTTCAGGAATAGCATGAAGCTATGAGGGATGCAAAGTCAAATCTGCATAGATATTTGAATGACACGCTTACACAGAGCACTGGGTTATTTGCCTACACTGGTATCAAAGTACCTGAGCTAGTTAGGTTGAACTTAGCTCAAATACATAGGCATAGTTTGTCATTATAACTTAGATGACATCCATCCATATCCTAACTCTATGCACTGATCTGATAACAGACAATTAGCCTTCAGGGCTAGGGACAAACAATACACATAAACCAGTTTGAGTTATCAGAAACTGGTTTAAACCTGTAACAGAACAGATATTCAGTGCACACAAACCAGTTTCAAAATGGCTGAAACTGGTTTGAGATAAATGTGGTTGAATGTAGTATCAGACTTAACTGATTTGGCTCAAATCAGTTTATGCAATGTCGTTCCCAGACCCCTTTCTAGTTTAAGATAAACCTGACACCCCCAGCATCCCAGCATGCTCTCTGGGTTTGGTGGGGCTCTCTGCTCCACAGCACAGTTCACCCCTTCCCTATGCTCCCTGGCTGGAGCTCCAGTAGAGACTGCAGACACAGCTGGGACTGCCTGACTTCCCCCTGCCCTTCCCCCTCAACTTGCTACTCACTGCTCAAGCAGGGACCCATCCCCCAATTCCTCCCTCCCATCTCCCATGGCACGGACCCCAGCCCCATGGACCCTAGGCACCTGGTATGATAGCTAATGCTGCGAGGTGTCTCTGTGTGTCTCTCTCTCCAATGTCACTGGGACAGACAGACATCACAGTGACTGCTTAGGGCTATTTGGAGCTAATCAACAGGTCAGCCAGTAAGCTGTTTGAAGAGTTTGAACTAATAGAGAGACCCTATTGTTTTGCTGATGAGGTGATAATCACTGTTATCAGTCCCCTGCTGGCTTACTCGCCTGTCAGTTTGCTGCAGACAGTATGACAAAGCTGGGAGGGAGATCGAAAAGCTCCATATCATCAACAGATGCATGCACTGCACCTCTCTCCTTGCCTCAGAGTGCTAGTAGGGGGAAAGGGGCTGGGGGCTGCCAACTCTCCCACCACTTGAGGAGCCAGTGGGGAAAAGCCTGGGAGTGTGCAGGCAGACCTTCCTAATCAGAGAGCCCTGCAGGGGCCTGTCCGTGCTCCCCTCAGCTCAGCACTATGGAACGAAGGGAGGGCTTCTCTAGTACCCCCTGGCTTCTAGCCTGAGCCACTGCAGGCATATGCCTGAATTTCCTCGGTCCAGAGAGATTGTCTGTCCAGTTACAAAGCAGTTCAGCCCAGCCAGGTTAGACTAACCAGCAAAGATTGAATCAATTCAGATTCAGGATTTTTAGATGCCTGTCTCTAACCTAAAAGCTGTTCCTGATATTGGCATAGCTAAAAAGTTAAACTAACTGCTATGGTCTCTTAGGCTGCTGACTGGTGGAACCAGCAGGTGTGGCTTTGAGTGGGAAAATTCATAAAATTAAGTAGAGACTTGGGCAGAAATGTTTCTGGGAAGGAAGAGAAAATACGTTTAATGTAAATCCAGTAAATTCCTGAGGAGCAAGCTGAAACTAAGAAATAAGTTCCTGGTTTATACTAATGACAACTGTGTGCAATCTCATGAGGTTGTAAGCCCAGCAAGACCTATGAGGTCTTTGTTTCTTTCTAGATCCTGTATTAAAGAGGCATCCCATATATGTTTTGCTTTACCTTCTCTGTCTTTGGTTGTTTATTCCCTTCTATTCTATTCCCTTCTAACTCCTTTTTAAAACTTGGTTTATATTAGAGCTGTCCAACTGGTGGCCCACAGGCTTGTGACCTGCAACGATTTAAGTTGTGGCCTCCTAGTGAGAAAATTATTCCTAATATTAAACCTACACTTCCCTTGCTGCAGCTTGAGACCATTGCTCCTTATTCTGTCATCTGCCACCACTGAGAACAGTTTAGGTCTACCCTCTTTCAAACCTTCCTTCAGGTAGATTCATAGATTCATAGATGTTAGGGTCACAAGGGACCTCAGTAGATCATTGAGTCTGACCTCCTCCCCTTAGCAGGAAGGAGTGCTGGGGTCAAATGACCCCAGCCAGGTGCCTGTCTAGCCTCCTCTTCAAGACCCCCAAGGTACGGGAGAGCACCACTCCCTTGGAAGCCCATTCCAGATTTTAGCAAGCCTTACCATAAAGAAGTTCATTCTGATGCCTAATCTAAATCTACTCTCCATCAGTTTGTGGCTGTTGTTCCTAGCAACTCCAGGGGATGTACTGATAAACAGAGCATCTCCTATTCCTTGCTGCCTCCACTTGATGAATTTGTAGATGGCCACAAATTCCCCTCTCAGCCTTCTCTTGTGGAGGCTGAAGAGATCCAAGGTCTTCAATCTCTCCTTGTAGGACTTTGTGTGCAGGCTCCCAACCATATCAGTGGCTCTCCTCTGAACCCTCTTGAGGTTGTCCACATCCCTCTTGAAGTGTGGCACCCAAAACTGGATGCAGTACTCCAACTGTGGCCTGACCAGTGCTGCATAAAGGGAAAGTATTACCTCCTTGGATATGTTTGTCATGCACCTGCTAATGCATGATAAAGTGCGGTTGGCTTTACTGATCACTTTGTCACATTGACTCATGCTCATCTTGGAGTCAACAGTGACTCCAAGATCCCTTTCCACTGCTGTACTGCTGTGAAGGTCGTCCCTCAGCCTGTACGCATGCTGGTGGTTCCTTCTCCCTAGGTGCAGCACCTTGCATTTGTCCTTATTAAACTGACATGGGTCTGGAAGTCCTTGTAGAAACCCCTTCTTGTTCCCCTTCACATCTCTTGCTAGCTGCAAATCCAGTTGCACTTTGGCCTTCCTGACTTCATCTCTTCATGCCCGAGCAATGCTCTTATACTCTTCCTTAGTTTTTTGTACAAGTTTCCACTTCTTATAAGCTTCCTTTTTGTCATTTAGGGACAACCCATGTGATACACAGCACAGTGGCTCATACCTCGCCTGGTGCAGCCTCCCCAGCATGTGGTCCCCAGGGGCATAAATGTTGGACAACCCTGGTTTATATTGTGTTTTTTGTGGCAGGAATGTGCCCAGTTTTCCAGCATCTTTATTGACCAGTTTTGCCTGACTACTGAACAAATTAAACATGTGTTTTCAAATACACAAGGAGACAAGTTTATCTTCAGGCTTTTTTTTCCCTCTCAGGATATGTGCAACACTTCATCAAACCAGAACCTTTAATACAGCTAGGAGTGCTAATGCAGTCCTAACTGCTATGCAAGTTTGTTATAGAAACATGTTGTGATGTTAGATGTTAGCTAACATTTGGTTTTAAAGAAAATGTTACTGGTAGGTCACTTATAGAACAAGCATAATTTTTTGTGATTTTTTTGCCACAAAAAGACATATATTCATGTTTTCTAGAAGAACAGCTGTCTGAGACAGTGGAACAAAATATACTAAATTACATGCCAGGTCATGATGTGCCTTGTTTCAGTTTGAGTTGTATTTATTAGGGATAATCAAATCCATTAGTGCAAAAGTAAAAACATTTTGTTTAATACATGTGTAACAGGGAACTCTTACTCTGTTATGAAGAAGCAGAAAGGCCCCTTTAAGGAAACTGTCTTTTTGAACTGGCCAAAGGTAGCTGGTAAGGCTTAAATTAAAAAACAGTCCTGGGGATTAGGAAACAGCCCTGGGGGCAGGTCAGCTGACAGGGCATATGACTGGAAGAGAGTAGGACTCTGAGCATACAAACCAAGAGTGAGGAAAACCAGTTAGCTGGATCTGGCCTGCCAGGCACTTTCATCCAGCCTGCAGACAACCATCAATGAATTGTACCTCACTCAGCCTTTCCACCCCAAGGGTGAGAGCAAGGCACCCACATATACACACAACCCCTCGTGTACCCTATTACAAAAGGTCCCAGCCCACCCAGCATGCAGCTTCTGGGCAGAGCTGCTGCTGTGTCCCTCTCACTCCAGGCAGCAGATAGGGAAGCGGCAGGGGTGGGGGAAGCTGTAGCTGGGTGGGGGTGCAGAGTACAGGGCAGGGACTGGTGACAGTTTGGAGCCTGCGCCCATGGGCATGGCAGGAGCACAGAGCTCCCTGTGCTAGACCCAGCTGCCTCCATCACCCCCTACCACACAGGATTAGGACTCCACTGGAAGTGGAGGGGAGATCTGGCTCCTATTTCCCCATGGCGTCTTGGTACCTGCATGGCAGGGGGCAGTGAAGGCAACTGGTTCCAGTGTGGGGCCCTCCATAGTGCCGCACAAGTATGGGAAGTGTATGTGTGCTGCACAGAGCCCCTATGATAGAGGCAGCCTGGGCAGGCTCTGCTCCTTGACCATGCACAAAATGTTGGCCAGACCTGTGAGCCAGTGGACACCAGTGCCAGTGTGGGGGACAGGACAAGTGCCTCAAACACCCCGACCTGCTGCTGCTGCCAGCAGCAGGAGCTGTGCCACAGGGGGAGTGCGTGGGGGTCTCCACACCCCCCACCCTGCTTCACACCTCACAAACCTCACATACCCACACCCTGCCCCCCGCAACTCCCCAACATACCCTATGCCTCCTCACAAACACCCACATCCCACCATACACCCTAATACCTCACCACCTACACACACACCCCTACACCCCACTATCCACACACATCCTGCCACACCCCACCATACACACACACCCCACACCTCACCATACACACACACACACCACACAATATACAGGAGTAAGACTTTATTTTTGAGTTATTATGCAATTCCCTCCATACAGTACTCAAACACAAATCATGACAAATATTTTTTGTAATAAAATTAAAATACATTATAGTAGGGTTTTTTTTACTTTTAGTGTATGATTTGTTTTTTCTCTGGTTCCAAGATGGCAACCCTCCTCTCCCAGAATGAGTATTTCCAGGGGGAAAGGGGAGGGACTTCTGGTGGCAAAGGTCAGAAGTTAGGGGTCAGGATTTCCATACCTATGTGGCCCTCAGCAGCTCACAACAACTCATTAAGTGGCCATCCAGCTGAAATAACTGCCTGCCCCGAAACAAGACCTGACCAGAGCTAGAGCAGGGCAGTCTGGCCCTGCTGTCACCAAGGAGAAGAACGACGTGTGGGACCCTGAACCAGGGAAGAGTGGCAGAGAGTGGTGAGAGCCCATGGTGGAAGCTGCTCTCAGAGGATGTGGAGAAGAGGTTTTCTTCTTAAAATGGTAGCAAGCTTTTTCTTTCACAGTGTTTGTTATACTGGTGGTTTGGGTTGGGACAGTGAGGGGTGGTCTTTGGAGGTCCTATTAGTGCCCTAGGGGTACATAATTGCCTTGAACCCTGCTAGGGACAGACTCAAGGCATTGTAATGGAGCAAACCCAGTGTCCAGAGCCGGGCAGAGCTTGAAGGCCAGTGGGCCCAGAGCCTGAGAGGAGCAGGACTGATTTTAGGGCCTGGAAGACTTGAAGCCCAAGAAGGGAAGGGACTGAGGCCAGAGGCCCCAGCACCTGAGGGTGCAGAGACAGGAATCTGGGAACCCCAAAGCCTAATTCAGTTAGTGAGTTAGAGTTAAAGGGTTCAACAGAAGGAATAGGTCAGAAGCCGAGAAGGCCCTGGAGCACTACAGCAAGCATTAGGATTGTGAAATAGTGTCCTGATAAGATTAAATCATGGGAAAGTAGGCCTGGAAGGGACCTCATAGGGTCACTGTGAAGAGTAGACCCTTCACCCTTCAGGTTGGTCCGGTCCGAAAGGACCCCTTCTGCTAGAGCGCGTGCCCACTCCCGCGGTGCACCCGCCAAACTCACCTGCCACATCTTTGATATTGCTCTGGTTCAGTTTTGTTCGTCTGGCGCGTGCCTGTCCGAAAGTGGCACCTTGTGTCTGTCGGTCCCCGGGGATGCAGAGGGCTCCTCCACCCCTACACCCTCGCCCTGGCCTCCGGTTTTAGGGTCCCCACTGGCCCGAATAGTCCTCAGATCAATGCCCCTCTTCCCGCAGGGTTTTCACTCGCCCCAGTTTTCCGCACTGGTCTGAGCCGCCCTTCCTCCGGCCGGGCGTCCCGTCCGCTGGGTCCCTACAAGCCCTGTTCTCTCGTGGAGTTCCCCTCTTCCCACTGGGGACGTGGGAGAAGGGGGGAATCCTCACCCTTGTAGGGTTGTCTCTTGCTCCCTGGCCGGGTGAGCCGCTCCCTCCTCACGCCAGCCGCACTGCCCCCACTGCTTCCCCTGACTCCTGAGGGCCTCTCTTGGGCTGGGTTTCTGGCTGCCGGATGCTCTGGCCTGGTCCCCTGCTGGGGTCTTACCCGCGCCCCAGAACGTGCGGGTTCGGCGCTGGGCTGATCGCCTCCGCCTGCCTCCCGTCTCACCGGTGTCCGCCGCTTGTCTGGGCACTTCCGGTTCTGCCCCCGCCACCGTCTCGTGGGCCGCCGGCCCCTTTAACTCAGCCTCTCTCCGACCCCACCTGCAATCGCTTAGTGAGTGCCCCGTCTCGTCGGGCAGGGGCGGGCCCGGCACAGCGGCTATCCTGCTGCGACTTTCCCTGGGGTCTCTGGGTTCCTTAGCTCCCGCACAGTCATCTAGTTCAGCCTCTTGCTCAAGGTAGGATCATCCCTGACTAAACCATCCCAGCCAAGTGACTGACTAACTTGCTTGTGAAAGTTTCCAAGGATGGAGATTCCATAACTTCTCTCAAAAGCCTGTTCCAATACTGGACCACCCTCATAGTCAGAAACTTCCTCCTGCCCTCCTGCATCTGTTGTTCCTAATCCTGTTCCCTACATGCAGTCACAGAGAAAACTCCATTCTCTCTATAGTCACCTTTCAGGAATTTGAAGACTCTTATCAAATCCCACACAGGGATACTGTGGCAAGTATATTGATTATTGTGCTGTCTAGTTTTTCCTGGTTCCTGACCCTGGTTTCTGCTTTCCTTGGACACTGGCCATGGATTTCCCTGAAGATACATTTCCTCATTCCTGATCCCTCATTTGATTCAGTGTTTGGGTTTCTCCCTATGGACTACCATTTGGACTGGGTAACCTAGCTGTAATTTTTTTTTTTTTTTTGGATCCCGATCCCTGATTTGACTTGTTCCTCATGCTTTGCCCTGTGGATTGCTCCTTGAGTGTGGTAACTTGATTGCTGTTTTTCTAGACCCTGTCCCTGACCTGTGTACTGGATTCAACCCCTGGATTTCCCTCTAGATCTGGTAATTTAGCTTCTGACTTCTGATACAATCCCATTAATGGCCCAACCATTAGGCATGACTGCCTGCACCCTGATCCCTAATAGCCAGAATCCATTCATTTTTGTTGCCCTGCTTTGGAATTTTTCCAAACTTTCATCATTCTTCCTGAAGTGTGTGCCTGAAACTGTACACAGTACTCAAGGAAGGCTTTACAAATGCTGAATAGAAAGGAAGAATTGCTTTCCTTGATTTGAAAGTGACACTCCTGTTAATACTACCCAGAATGTCATTGGCTGTTTCTGCAACTAGATCACACTGTTGGCTTATATTTAGCTTATGGTCCACCATAATCTCAACATCCTTCTTTGCAGTACTTCAACCTAGCCAATCATTCCCCAGTCTGTATTTGTATATGTGGTTATTCCATCCCAAGTGCAGGACTTTGCACTTTCCCGTGTTGAATCTTATCTGACTGCTTGCAGGGCATTTCTCCAGTCTGTCCAGGTCATTCTGGATCTTAGTTCTGCCCTCCAGTGTGTCTGCAATTCTACCCATCTTAGCGCCATCCATGGATTTGCTAAGGGTACACTTGATCTCATCATGCAAATCATTAATGAAGATACTGAACAATACTGAACCCAGGACAAGCCCTTGGGGAACCCTACTTGTTGCCTCCTCCAAACTAGACATTGAGTCATTGAGGATTACTTGCTGAGTACAGTGATCCAACCAGTTATGTAACCATCTTATGGTACTTTTATCTAATTTGAATTTCCTTAGTTTGTTGATGAGGACGTGGTAGAAGACAGTGTCAAAAGTCTTGCTAAAATCAAAGTATAACAAGTTTACAGCTGTCCCTTCATTTAGAGATCCTGTTTCTTTATCATAGAAGGAAATCAGATTGGTCAGGTATTGCTTGCTCTTGGTGAATTCATGCCGGCTGTTTGTGATCTCCCTTTTTCTCCTCTAGGTACTTCACAGTGGATTCTTTGAGGACTTTCTTTATGATCTTTCCAGGTATCAAAGTTAGGCCACTAGTTTGTAGTACCCTGGATCCTCTTCCTTTTTTTCTGTGCTATAGTCTGTCTGCACTATATTTGCCCCTTCAAAATCATCCAGGATCTAACCCAACTTCCATGATTTTTTATAAATGGTAGCCAATGGCTCCTAAATTGTCTGAGCCCAAGTCCTTCAGTACCCTTAGTGCATCCCATTTAGCCTTGACAATTCAAAAGCATCTAGCATTCCTAAGGAATCCCTAATTTGTTCTGCAGTTATCCTAGGCTGTTTTTTTATCTTCCCTATCTCTGCTGCCAACTGCACTCATCATCTAATATATGCTTCTGTCTGTGAAAACTGAAGTAAAAAAGGCATTAAATTCTTCAGCCTTGTCTTCACCATATGTGACCACATTGCCTGCCTTATTCCATAAGGAATCACTAGTCTTCCTCTTACATTTGTGTACTTACAGAATCCCCTTTTATGTGTCTTTTATGTGCCTTGCCAACTGCATCTCAAATTGTGTCTTGGCCTTCCTAATTTTCTTCCTGTTTGCCCACCCAATACTCTTATACTCTTCTCTAGTACTGTAAACAAGTTTCCATGTTTTATAGGATTTTTTCATCAATAAGACTGGGTGATGACAGTTAGAAGCAATCATTTATGTAAATTTAACTTGTATACATAGTTGATAAATACTGAGGAAGGAAACATGAAGTTTCCAGAAAACTTCCAATACTGCCTCATTGACATTTTCTGAGTAATCTTCCCAGAAACAGAAGTGCTACAGTTCTATATCTGAAAAGACTGTCATCATCAAGTAATCCTTTGAGGCCTTACCAGTACCTTCTTTAACATGACTAGCATTGTAATCTCTTAATCCCCACTAATAATAACCTCATTTTAGATATTTAGATCAGATGAATACAGTTATTAATCAGTTACAGTTAAAGGATATGCTTATCTGTTTCAAAGAATGCCCAGCACAGGAATGAAGGAATCTGTAAAATCATTACAATTTTTTTTTCTTTCAGCAGTGCTTGGCTAAAGTTTTTTTCTTGTCATACAATTTAACAATAAGGTGTGGAGAGCTTTTGTTTTCTCTATAAAACTGGTTCAAGAGGGTTGAACAGCAGTGCATGGCTGAAAATGTAGTTTTTTATTGTTGAGTGTTTTAATTATTTTCCATTTCCATTTCCGACAATAGGTAACTGTGAAAGAAAGCAAAATAAATTAGTTGAAACCTCGTGTCTATTAGGGCTGTGGGAAATTTCGCCACCAGTTTTGTTTCCATGCTGTTTCGACTCATTTTGAGGTCAAAACAGCAAAATCAAAATGGAACAGATATGGTGGGAACAGCCTCAAAACAAAATGAGGCAAGCCAAAATGTTTCGGTGTTTTGATGCTGTTTCAACGTTTCACCCATAGGCTATAATGGGGAAGGTTGAAACAGCCTATAACTTTGTCATTTCTGGCCTGATTTGGAGGAAGGATGACTTCTTGGGTCTTGCTTGAGATGCATTGGTAGATGAAAGCCAGGTTTTTATTTGCTTTGCCAGCTGTGGCATTGCAACTTGTGGTCAATCATGACCCTCAAGTCTGTTTTGGTTGTGGTGCTGGTGAATGTAGCACTGCTGAGCCTATAAGTATATGTTTTTTTTTTCTCCTGAGGGGGAGCACCTTGTATTTCTCTATGCTGAATGCCATCAGGTTTTGATCTGCCCACCTTGCAAGCCAGCCCAGGTTGGCCTGACTCACCAGCCTATCCTCTAGCTTGACCACACTTCCCCACAATTTGGTGTCATCTGCGAATTTAGCCAGTCCACTTCTGACACCCAAATCCAGATAATTTATTAATTTATTAAAGAGTACTGCTCCAAGTACTGAGCCCTGGGGAACACCACTGGTCACCATGCACCATCACTCTCTGGGGCTGACCACTAAGCCAGTTCCCCAGCCAGTGGAGTGTAAGTTTGTCAAGGCTGCAGTTCCCCAATTTTGCCATGAGGACATCATGGGAGATCAAGTCAAAGGCTTTTTTAAATTCCAAAGGTATGACATCAATCTCTTCTCCATTGTCCAAGTGATGTGTCATCTGGTCATAGAAGGAAATGAGGTTGGTCAAGCAAGACCTACTTGCAATGAAGCCATGTTGGCTATCTCTCAGAATGTTGCCTTCCATTAGCCTGTTATTAATGGTTTCTTTGATGATTTTTTGCAAGATCTTTCCAGGGATTGAGGTTAAACTGATTGGCTTGTAGTTCCCTGGATCTTCCATCCTTCCTTTCTTGAAGATAGGCACCGCATAGCCCCCCTTCCAATCTTCTGGAACCTCTCCCAAGCTCCACAACTTCTCAGATATCCTCACCATTGGTCATACTATTTGGTCTGACCATTGGTCAGTTTGGCTGAGGAGGATGATGCCAGCTAACTCTTTTAGCACTCTTGGGTGTATTCCATCAGGGTCAGCTGACTTGTGGATGTCCAGCCTCTCAAGCTGATCCCTCAAAGGTCTTCACCAATTATAGGTATATGTTCACCCTTCTGCATCCTATCAGTCAGGGTGATCCCCTTGGGCTGGTGGAAAACCAATGCAAAGTAAGCATTGAGGTGTTTTTCCTGGGTGTTGGTTGTTAACTGCCCCATTTGGTTCAGCAAGAGTCCAATGTTTCCCTTGTTTTTTTTCTGACTTCCCATGTATCTGAAGAAGGACTTGTTATTGTCTTTGATTCCCATAGCCAGTTTGTGTTTCGTTTCCTCCTTGGCTTTTCTGATCCACTCCCTACAGGTGTGGACCAGTGCTGCATAATCCTTCTTAGTGGTATTTCCTAACTTCCATCCCTTATGAACATCTCTTTTTAGGTTCAGGAAGTCCATGAGTTCCCTATTGAGCCAAGGGGGTCTCCCGGCCCTTTTGCTACCTTTGTATGGGCTGGGATGGACTTTCCTTGTGCTTTTAGGATTGCATCCTTAAGGAGCAACCAGTCATTGTAGACTCCCCTCCCTGTCAGATCATGGTCTCTCAGGGCATCAACAACCAACCTCCTGAGTTTGTGAAAATCAGCTTTTCTAAAGTTGAGGATTTGTGCATTGCTGACAGATTTGCCAGCTTTGTGATGAATAGAGAAAGTGATCAACTCATGATCACTGTCACCAAATTTCCCTTCAATCCTCAGGTCACTCACTAAGTCATCCCCTTTGGCCAGTACCAGATCCCACAGCACCTTTATTATTGGTTCAATCTTCCAACTCTACCATAATTATTGCTAAGAGTTCCCTCCTCCCCATATTCTGACATCTATACTTCCATTGAGAAGGTGCAATCACTCTGTAAACTCTTGACCTAAAATCTAGGATTTCTTGTTCTTTCTGAATAAATTGTGTTTCATTATTCCACCAGCTAATACAACTGAGATTCATGTTCTAAGTTAGATCAACTGACTCCATGGGATTGTGTGAAAAATCATTACCTAAGGCTGTAATTTCCAGGATTTTATTATCCTGATGGATAAGCAGACACAGTACTGAAGTGACACATGGTAGATTCCACTCATAATCCTCGAGCTGGAAAACAGCTCCTACCACTAGCATAACTCTCTGACACTTTCTCTATCAGTTATTTTATTTTCATGAAGACTGGAACTGAATGATTTAGTCTCCTGTGAATGAAGCTTTCATGGCAACATATTTTTTAATTTTATGTCCACTTCTGGTTTTAAACTTTGTAATGTGTAGTCAGCTATAATAAACAATGTAACTCTTATACTTATTAAATAAATTAGAAGTACAAACCACTATTTAAGTATAACATTATATGGAAATAAGTTGTAAAGGTGTATTATATAGTTATATATTATCATTACAGTTCTTACTTTTGATTAACAAGGGGCAAACTGGGCTATCTTTAACATGATTCCTTGATTGGAGGGAGGGGAAAGGGAAGAATGGTGATAGCTGGTCAGAGCGAGATGAGGCATCACTCAACAAATTGTAAGTATCTATAATCTTATTCTTTCTGCCATATCTTCAACTAAAATATTAAATAAAATAAAAAAAAATATATTCTTTGTAGCCTGAAAATTGAAATAACTATTTGACAATGTAGGAAAGATTGAAGGTAAATTTTAAGTTTTGGATATGAATATGTAGTGCCTGTATTATTCTTAACCACAAATGCCTAAACCTTTTGGCTTGTGGGACATTTATGTAAATTATGTTGTTGAGTGCTATTTTTTGTTATACATTTTGGGCAAACTTTTTGTAAAATAGCCAATTCAAAATCTTAAATGTAAATAAGATATGGAGGAGTGTATATGATGTGAATACACACACAAAGTTACTTTTTGGTTGGGAAAAATCTTTTTTCACATATTCACTGATTTGTTCAAGGATATATAAATAATCTGATACATTATTTAAATTGAAATACTGTTTCATTTTATTTATGTAATTTAGATCTTAGAGATCTCTTGAATTTATTCATAAACAATGAGCCTGTTTGCATTTTGTTAGTGCACGTCTCCATGAAGAATTAACATGATAACTAGACCTTAACATACAAGGAAGCAGAAATGTTTGCTTCAGTCTCCCTTAATTTGTCTTTCTTTTTTATAGCTGAAGAAATATTAGCAAACTTACTACATGTATTTTTTTGCATTAAAACTGATAATAATTCAAAGCTACTTTTTCAAAATTTCAGTTCCACACATTGCCAGGGTTCATGAATGTACTCCTGATGAATGGCAGACAAGGTTTTTAAGGTAAAATTGGTATCTTTTATTAGATCAACTAAAATCGTTGATCTTTTCAAGCTTTAAGAAAATAGTTGTTCTTTGCAAGCTTTTGGGTACAAACACCCTTCTTCAGGCTGAGGAAGTCTGCAGCTGTGAGAATGCCAGTCAGTGAATATGAAAATTGAGGCAGTCAATGGGTGAGAAACAGGTCAGGGAAGGGAAATGTACACTGGGTGATAAGATATAGCGGTTAGCTGGGGTATCAGATGTTAGGCATGTTATAATGTGTCATAAATTCAATATCTATGTAACCCTAGCCATGGTGCTACCTGCGGCCAAATCTGAATTTAGGGTCCTGGGGTGTCAAATACCCTCAGCCAACCTCCCAGCCCCTAAGGCTGGGACCACCTGTGCATGGAGTGCTTTCTGGTGGATTCCCCACACCCTGAAGTACATACAATCAACTATTTACACTGTTCATTATTTACAAAACAGTAACAGTATGAAAAAGGGGGTCTATTCAATTCAGATTTGGATTCAGCCCAAATCGGGGACAGCTATTTGATTAGTCGATTCAGATCAGTGTCCCTGATTTGATTCAGCCAAATCCAATCTGATTCGATGCTGATTCAGAGAATCAATGGTTTGGCCATAGACACAGCTTTAAATTTTTTTTCAACATTCCCTGAGCTACCAGTGTGGCTTGTGAACCATGCAATGCTGGAGCATGGGGGACCGCCCCCAAGAGCTCAGAGGTGAACCCAGAAGTGGATCGGAAGTTCTTCCAGTCCACTTCTGGGTCTACTGGGGACCATGCTAGGGGCACCCCACACTCCTTGGTTTGGCAGTCTGCCACAGGGGATCCCTGGGTGCCCCCCGCAGACCCAGGAGGCACCAGTCACCAAGCCAGGGGGTGGAAGTTCCCCAAACGCTCCCCGGAAGACCCGGAAGTGGACTAGAAATGCTTCTGGTCCACTTCCCAGGCTGCTGCTGAGTGTGCTGGGGAGCTGCCCGCACTTCTGTGGGACGCACCACCCGCCCCAGAATCGCAGCATTCACAAGCAGCCTGCTACCTTGAGGTATGTAAAAAAATATTTAAAGCTGTGTCTATGTCTGAATCACTGAATCTTTCTGAATCTCTCCGAATCAAAAAAAAAAGAATGAAAACCCGCCAGACTGAACTCCCACTGTTCCCTTTCCTGCCTTCCATTCTGAAAACAGCAACAGGCTGGGAGCTCCGCAGACACAAGTTACAAAAGATGCTACATTTTGTAACATCTTTATCCAATACCTCATGCAATGAGGGGTCAGATTTTTCACCCAATTGTCCATTTTTGAAGTGGTTTGCAATCATGCACTTGAGTTTGGTCACAGTTTTAAACTGCTTTTTGTGGCCAGATCAAGAGAAAATTGTCACTTCTGTCTGTACCCTATAACAGCTAGTCATTCTAGCAGTTGTTTCTTTCACACACCCATTTCTTGAGTGCTGAGACCTCACACAGAGCTATTTAAGAACAAGCAAACAACACATAGTTGAGGTTAAATACAGGCACTTAAAGTTCTTACTAAAGATTTCTGAAATCAATTATGAAATTAACAAAATCAAAACACAGCCTGGAAAATAAAGTTAACTGTGTGGTTTGATCCATTTTCACAAAGGATGCCTGCTTTTCATAAACTAAATTATTGTTCAAACCATACTTTTTCAAATGTTGTTTTTCAGTGGCCTGCTTATATCAGAGGCCTTTTAGAAAGTTGCAAGATAAATCAAATTACTTTTGCTATCATTTATAATAATGAACTGAAGGAAAGCTAGACTTCAAAAAATGTTATTTCTCAGAGACTAGCTTTGACTACTCATAAATTTATTCTTGATTTCATTCCATGCTAAATCTTTTTCCAGGTTGTTTCCCTTAAGTTTTATGTGACCTCTTCTTTTCCCTGAAAAAGGATATTTGTATGATTCTCTACATCATCTGTGCCAAAGCAGTGAACTGGAAGCTGGGAATGCCAGAGGTCAAAGCCTGCATACAGATACAGAGCTCCTACAAAGATGTTTGTTCTGTGGATCCCCCTGGACCTCTAAATTTATGAATAATCTCTGCTGTATTTTATGTGGGAATAGGAGTATGTATAATAATGAATAATATGGTTAACTTCTTCCCTCCTAGGTGCATATGAGTTGTCCATGAGAGAGGATGCACTAGACCTTTGAAAGTATTCTTAGGGGAGTGTACCAAAGTCAACAAAGCTAATAGCTGGCAGGCAAGAGTCATCTAGGTGTACCTCTCTGATCACTGTCCCATGCCGACCTAATTTAGCTGCATTAACTTTCTAGACTTCAGGTCTTACTTTTAAACAAGCTTACTTTTATGAAACTCGACAAACCTAAACAAAAATTTCATTTAAGTTTAACCAGGAGACAACATGCAAGATACATATATAACATGGGCATGACATTCTCATCAAGGGCGTAACCTAAGCTTTGCCTTTCTGCAGGCAAGCATAGCTTATCCTGGTTGCATATTGCTCATAATAATAGGAATGGGGCTTACAGTGGTGCACTAACGTAAGACGGGATACTTCTTTATCCATTCATGGAAAGAGCATACGAAAGCCACATGTATCCAGTAATCAAATCTTTTTTGTTTGTATAAAACATTTGGAAATTCTCTCTTTTATTATAAGTATTATACATTTATCACATCTCTGCTGCTTAACAACATCTGTTACCTATAAAGTTTCTTCAGAAATATTAAGGGTCTGGGTTAATACCTGATATTCTGGGTTAATACCTGATATTCACTAGTCATTTATTTGAGAGTGAAAAGAGTTCATCTATCAGTTGTTTCCTGGGATATTTATAAATTGGTTTATAACTGTGACCATTTTTGTTCCTTCCTAATTTTTATAATTGTAAAACCAATTCCAAAACTGCATGCAAGTAGAGATAAAGATGTCTTAAATTGGATTAACACTAAGTCTGTGAAAGAAAACAACCAGTGATATCCACTTACGCTAATCAGTAGCATTTTTCTTTTAAAGATTGGTGCTTGTACAAGCAAACATAATGATCAAAATAAAATGGCTACAAAACCACTAAAAAGTTGCCAAAACAAAGATGACAACTTTTAAGCACTGCACTTGCATAGTAATGCTAAATTTTAAAGCAAAACAATATCAAACAAAGGGCAGAAAAAACCTGGCACTAATACTGCAGTTTCAGCAAATCCTTGTAAGATATTAACAGTAGATGGACATCAGCTATTGAATTTAACTTAATGCTAGAAATTGCTAACTTATACTACCAGCCAACAAACAATACAAAGAGGGCTAGCAGAGGATTAGAGCAAAGAGGAAGTGAAGGGAAAATTGATGACAGCATACAAAATCCAATAGAGACTCACGACTTTTAAATAAATTAATGAAATAAGACCAAATTCCAAAGAGTAAGCAGAAAATACAACCACCTTGGTAAGCAACAATAAAAAGAAATAGTCACATAGCTCTGGGGGAATATATTGGGTAAAGAGCAATCACAACCCTAGCTCTAACTTTCCCTCCTCCAAAGTCTGCTTCTTAAAAAATGTCACAAACATTTTTCAAGGATTAATTATAAATTTAAAAAGTAGAGATATTAGAAAGAATATTAAGGGGGAATCATATTTTTATTATCAACATGGTTAGATTTGCTTTTTTGTGAAGCAAAACCTTAATTATATGTGCAGTATTTTATTCATAAATACCTACATATGGAGATATCATAAACTCTATTATCATCATCCTCAGCAATCCCTCACAGTTGAAGATACTTTTCTTCCATGATTGTCTTAACTGTGAGTCTGAAGATAGCTGACAAGGCCTATCCAGGATCAGCAGACTCTGTTGTAGATCAGGCATATGTTTCCATGTGGGGTGAGTGGCTCTGGGTTCTTGGTTTGGTTTGCGACACACTGTTTCTGCTCCCATTTTTCTGTCTCTTGTTGTTGTTATAAGGTTTCAAACTACTGAGATCCTTGCAGAAGACTCTTCCTTCATGGTGGGGGTGGGGGCAGGGGAAGAGGAGGGAGGGATGCCCTGGGTGATAGTCTCTCATCAGTTAATATCAGTGTTGCATTTTTTTTCAAATTGGCCTTGAGATACATCCTTGAAGCACTTTCTCTGCCATCCTCTTGAGCATATGTCTTGCCTAAGCTGGGGAAATAAAATTTGGTTTAGGAGTCTGAAGTTGGACATCTAGATGATGGGGCCAGCCCAGCAAAGTAGATGTCAGATGATCATCACCTCAATGCTCATAGTGTTTGCTTGCAAGAGGACATTCATGTTGGTGCATGTGTCAACCTCCTGGATTTGAATTATCTTCTGAGGGCAGCACTGACAGCACTTCCCCAGCAACTTGAGATGTCTCCTGTAGGTTGCCCAGTTCTCAGGTCCATACAGTAAGATGGGGATTAAAACTGCTTGATAAGCCATGAGCTTGGTTTTGGAGTCTCACCATGAATCTGAATTACTAGAGTTTGGGTCTGCTCATTAACAGCTTGTTGATGGAGGACCTTAGTCTTCTGAATGTTGACCGTTAGTCCTATTTTCTTGTGTGCCTCAGTAAAGATGTCAATGATTGCCTGAAGGTCTGGTTCTGAGTGTGTGCACACTACAGAATCATCACTATACTAGAACTCAATGATTCAGGTTGGGGTAGTTTTGGTTTTGGCTTGAAGTTGCCTGAGATTAAACAGCTTACCCTTTGTATGGTAGTTTAGTCCCATTCCAACTGGAAGCTCATTGGTGGTCAAATGTAGCATCATGGTAAGGAAAATTGAGAAGAGAGTTGGAGTGATGATGCAGCCTTGCTAAACTGTCTTCTTAGTATCAGAGGAATCTGTGATAGATCTGTTACTGAGAACCATCACTTGCATACCATCATGTATCAGGCAAAGAATAGTGACAAATTCTAGTGGGCATCCATACTTCAGAAGGATCCTCCACAGCACTTCTCAGTTGACAGCCTTAGAGGCTTTCATGAGGTCAAAGAAGACTATGCAGAGAGGTTTATGTAGTTCCCAGCATCTTTCCTGCAGTTAGCAATCAGTGAAGATCATGTCAGTTATGCCCTTTATGTCCTAAACCCACATTGAGATTATTGGAGGAACTCTTTAGCAAGTGGAAGAAGATGGTTCAGGAGGGTTCTTGCAATGATCATTCCTGTGGTGGACAGCAAGGTGATCCCTCAGTAGTTTCCATGGTCAGACCTGTCTCCTTTCTTAAAGATTGTGATGATCATGTGGTCATCTGGGATTTCCTCATCTTTTCAGATCCTTCTGATGAGGGCATGGGACAATGATGCGAGATCCTCTCCCCCATGCTTGAAGATTTTGTTGGGGATTCCATCATCTCCAGATGTCTTGTAATTCTTCATGTACTTTCATCACTCCATCAAGGGTTGGAGGGATTCTGAGATTACTTCTCACTGTGTGTTGCAGGATAGTGTTAAGTACACTTTTTCAACAGCAGAGCCTTGATTGAGAAGATCTTCAAAATGTTCCTTCCAACAGGCATTGATGGCTCCCCTTTCCTTAATCAGATATCCTCTATCTTTAGATCTCAAGGGAGTTGGTCCCCAAGTGCTTGGATTGTAGATGGCTTTGGTGGTACTGAAAAAAACATGCATATCATGGATGTCAACAAGATGTTGAATCTCCTTTGCCTTCTCTTCTCACCATCTGTTCTTCATATTGTGGATCCTCCTTTGGATCTCTGCCTTGGCTTGTTGGAGTTTCAATTTCTTTTGCTTTGATTTGATGGTGTTCTGCCAAGCACAAAAGGCCTTTCACTTGTAATCAATCAACTCTTAGATTTATCAGTCACTTTCTTCAAAGCATTCTTGATGTTTTCTGGTAGAGAATACAAGCATCTCTTCACAGGTACTGATGACTGTGGACATGAAGTCACCCCAAGTACTGCTGACATTCTCCCATTGTTGTTGGTTGGAATCTGCCAGGGTTTTTTGTTGAGGCACCTGTGAAAGAGGTCTCATTTGATTGGGTCCTTGCATCCTTCAACACTGATCTTTTGTTGACATTGTGATTGCGTCTGCTGCAGCCATTGCTTGGAAGCCAATCTGAATGACAGCCAAGTGGATGAGTGAGACCAGTAGTCATCAGCTCCTTGCAGAGCTTGGATAATATGAATATCTTTGTGATCCTAGGCATAAACAATGACATAGTCAATCAAATGCCAATGCCTGGATTGTGCGTGTTGCCATGATGTCTTGTGCCTGTTTTTCTGGTGGAACAGGATGTTGGTGATGGTGAGTCCAAGTTTTGTGCATTTAGTCAAAAGTAGGATGCTATTGGAGTTGACTTTTCCCATTCCTTCCTTGCCAATGGTTCCATTCCAGAGGCTTGAATCTCTTCTGACTCTGGCTTTAAAATCACTGAGAAGATTAAGTCTGTCTCCCCCCAAAACACCATAAATGATTTGGTCAAGGTTGGCAATTTCTCCTTGGTTTCGTTGGTGGCATCAAGAGTTGAGGCATATTGTCCTGATGACAGTGGCATATCACGTCATGACAGTTTAAGACAGAGTCATGAGGCGCTCATTAATTCTGATAGGGAACTTATTGAGTTGTTTTTTTCTGTTCATTCTTAATGGCAAAACCAACTCCATGAAGCTGGTGTTCTCCTTCCTGTTTACCCTACTAGAAGAAGGTATAGCCTCATCTTGTTCTTTGAAGAGAACGCATATTTCCTGCTTGCTGGATCTTGCTCAGTGCAGCAACATTGATTTTATGTTGCCTGAGTTCTTGAGCCACTAGTGCAGTGCAGTGCACTGGATATTCACTGTTAGGAATGTCCATGAGAATCCTGTTGTTTCCAATCCCAGAATTGGCTGCGTCTTTTCATTGATTTTGACAACAATAAAGGTGATCCCACTGGATGCAGTTGTTTAGTCAGGCAAAAGGTAGCCAGCCTATATTTAGAGCACCTTTTCAAGTCCTCTTCCCATGTGGGGTGAGGAAAATGGATCATGAAGAGGGCTTCTCAGTCACAGTACAGCTATTGAATCACACTCCTCACTCAAAGTGCCAGACAACCTTCTTGTAACTGCCGTCTTCATATCAGCTCATGACTAGGAGCTTCTGGACCTCACAATCGTGCTCCTCTCAGCATTAGATGGTCACCAAAGGACTTGAAAAATGTGCTGGAAAAGTTGTTTTCATGGAAAGTGCCAGTGCTTGATTTCTTTTATTACAGAGAAACTGCTGCACATCAGCTTCCACAGAATTATTGACAAAACAGGACCTTGATTAATGGCAAGGAGGCTAAGATAATTGGAGATCTCATTCTGCTGCAGCCTTCATCCACCTTCAAACATCAGAGATTCTAAAATCATCTTCTGCCTGATTTGCTGCTGAGGACTTGTAGACTCATGACTGGCGCTGGACAAGCTTATTATAATGGCGACCTGTTATGTGGCCATGTCACAGCACCATCAAAGGATATATGTGGTTTTTCAGGAGGGAAAGAATTGCTATTTTCTGTCACCACCACATCCTGGTGATGCTGCCCCTGCTTGGTTCACAACTCCTTATTCATCAGTTACCCCTACTTATTTCACACGCTAACCTTCCTTGAAGGTCATTCCACTCTCTGGCACCTGTGGACACACTGGATAGCAGTATAGCTCTGCTGCCAGAATCCCTATTATATTGTAAAAGAAAAATGTAATTGATTCTGTTTCTAAATTATACCAGTATTAGTTCATTGACATTTAGTATGGTTATTGATTATGTCACTAATATATTTCCATGAATTTTTACAGAGGTTCTTTTTGTGGGGCAGAAAACTGAGTTTAAATGAATAATAAGGTTTTAATTTCCAAAGGACTCATCTCATCTGACCATTACAGAAGGTGTTTGTGGTTTCATCAGGCTCTTTTTCAAGATAACTTAATCAGATCCAGTTTCTGAGGTCTTCAGAGAACACCAGATGGCAATTTGGTCAATTCCAGTGAAGGCTGTATAGATAAGTGCCTCCCTGAAACCATAAGTGGAAGGAGAATTCATATAGCCAACTAAAACACTTGCAAATTTGTAAGGGCAGGGGATTTGTAAGGGCAGAGGCTCTAACAATTGCAAAAGTGAATGGATGTAGTATCAGACTTAACTGATTTAGGTTAAATTGTTTTATTGAACTTCTGTCCCAGATCCTCTCCAGTTCAAGTTAACTCACAGTCCTTCAGCATCCCAAGGTACTTTATGCCTCCCCCACAAACCCCTTCCTCACAAGGTAGGTGTTCTAGCCTTGGCCAAAGCTGTCTGCCCTAGGTGAGCGAGGAGGTGTGCTCTAGTCCTCCCTGGCCTCTGGCCAGAGCCACTGAAGGCATGTGGCTGCATTTCTGGAATCAAAAGTGAATTTCTATTCACCTGTTTATCGGGCCAATGTATACAGCTTAGACTAAATGCAAAGATTAAATTGATTCAGCCTTGGGCTTTTTGACTATCTGTACTTAGCCTTCAGCCCCACTGAAGAGATCTAAGGTTAGGATTTGAGGACAGGACTTATGAGGTGTTGCTGCAGAAAGTGAAGAAATCTAAAGGCTCTGATAACATCATACACTCCTGCCAATTATTTAGATACTTGAAATAATGTTCCCTAACATTGGCAGAATCTGCATTCATTAAGATTTCTTTACCCACATGCTGTTTCTCTTAGCCCTAAAAGTAGCATATGTATGAGTGCTCATGTAACTGTAGAAATGTGATGCCTCAGAAACTAATGTAACATGCTTTGATTTGCTTTAAAAACAGAAGAGAAAAAACAACTTAAAAGAAATGGAGTCTTGTGAATTAGAATACTGCATTTTCATGTGTAACCATGAAGTGACATTATTACTCTATGATTTGATTAGTCTTTCCCTCCCAATCCCCCTCCCCCCACTTCAGAAATGGCTTTTTGAATAGTATATCAGCATGGCCTTCAGAAGTTTTCAATTAAATTCTATATTCTTTAACTTATTTTTTTACTTTGGTCTGCTTCTCATTATGAAAGCTGCAAGTCTCAGCTTGTTTGAAGGGATCTTGCTTATTTCCTGCTTAAGTATTTTGCTAAGAGCTACTTACAAGCCATCTTCGTGGCACACATACTTACTCTAATCTGAAATGAGCTAAAGAAAAAGAGAATTCAGGAAACTATTTAGTAGGTCTAATAAAAAATATCACTTCTACCCCAAGAGTATTTTTCTACAGAATTCAAGAAAGTGATGAATCCCAGGGGGATTTGTATAGCACTTTTGGACTTCTAATCGCTTTTAGCTTTCATGCACGTACTTATTTATAAAATTATTACCCACAGGTCAACATGGGATCGTTTTGATTTTCCTTAAGTTTTATTTTAGGTGCAGTAGATGAAATTGTTTGTGGGGCAGTGGGGTTTGATATTTTCACCTTAATATTTGGAATGAAGGGGAAAGCTGCTCATTTTCTGATTCTGTTATCTTTCTGTAGGAGGAGAATTTGAACAGAAAACTAAGAAGCTATCTTACTTTTTCCTCCCACATTCTGCTTTAAAACTACTGTTCTACTTATTGTTGGCATAGTAATGTTGATATTGATAGTTTAGGAGTGATAAATAGTGAGCTACCAGATCTGGTTTGTTTGTCACTTAAAAGGAGTGCACATAATTTAAGAATGCAGCAATAGAGGTAGAAAAAATGTTGTCTCAGACTACCTTATTTATTTTGTTTTGTTGCATTTTCAGGATGCTTATAACTAAAGTACTTTTTCTCATTCTATACATGCACTGAAAAGGACATCGAATTCAAAGAAACATGACTAGCTTGGATTTTTTTTTCTGGCCTAATGATTGTATTTCCAATTATTTCAGTACATGAAGGATGTCAGAGTATCACCCTGAGCATCACAATTCTCTGATCACCAGAGGAGATGGACATATATAATATTTAGAGCAATTTCAATATTGTTTAAACCTGAAGCAGACAGACATAGAAGTCTGTTATACCAGTTTAAATCTGCTTGGAGCATTTCAGAAGTGTACCTGGAATAAAGTACTGTTTTTACCCTGTTCATTGTAATTGGTTTAGTGTTACATGTGAACACCAAGCAGTCTGAAATGGATCTGATTGGTCCTCCAGGCATCCCACACTGTATTGCTCTCCCCCACATACACTGCTTCAACTGCTTGCTCAGGTATACAGGAAGAATTCTATTTTCCTTTTGTTGACACTTTTTTTAACAATGAGTTGACATTGCATAGCTTGTTCAGTAAAAGCTATCTTTCTATCAACCAGCTGTGTCCTTGCTCCTGACTAAATATCAGGCCTTATTGTGCCAAGCACCTTCTTTCCCTCACCCCAAGACAGGCAAACACACTGCAAACTGGCCATCTGAAAGCTGTTGAAGCTTACTGAACTCACATACAGGAAAAAATGGAAAGCATAAAAATGGAAACAGCCCCAGCCATAGGTAGACCCAAAGTATGTTTGCAAACATTTTTTCCCCGCACACACACACTCCCACACACACACACCTACTGAGAGGCATGTGGGGCTGCGCTGCATGCTTTATCCAACCCCCTGGCATCAGAACCATGGCACTTCCACAATTTGAGAACTGTTCAATTGTTATGTGCGTCTATACCCCATAGTCTCCTAAATATTAAGTTAACCAAAGGGGTGTATATTTTACCTACCACAGACCACAATAGAGTTCAATCCTCCATATAGCTACAGGCATGCAGAAATACTGTTTGACATGTATGAAATACTGTTTCATATCCTGATGTTTGCCTTTGACTTCAAGGGGTCATTTCAGTCATTAACTTTTGAAATGTTTGCAACTTTAATTCATGGGCCTTTCTCTGGACCACAAGTTTTGGTTGAACACCTTTTTGCCCTACATCCCACCTATTTTTATTATTCACCCCAGGTCCCAGGTCACATCAAATATCAATAAATAGTTCTTAAGCTCTTCATATTTTGTTATAATTGATTTTCTACTCTCAGGGGCAAAGGTACCACTGTGGGTTTGTTTGTCTGTTTGTTTGTTTGAGAACAGGCTCAAGCTCTGTATGTCTGCCAGCTTCATTGATTCTTATCCCAACATAAATAAACTCAGAACCCATTTTTTGTAGACAGAACTTTTCTCCCCTTTTTGTGGTAAAAGTAAGATGTGTAAGTGAAAACTAGATCATACTCTTGAGAGAGATTGGAAGTTGAATAAAATTGTATTTATTTTTTCTAAACTAAGGTTAGCCCTGAAATTCTGTAAACATTCTTAATGTTCTTATGGAAAGTGCTAGAGAAATCTTTATTTGGAATTGCTGCATTCCTCTCTGGCATGTCATAAGCCTTAATTTCTTATTTTGAGTTCTGATAAGACATCTATATTGCTTAGATATACAACATAATTATTAATTCTTTTATATTTCTGCTCTTGAATGCCAGAGTTAATAGCTCCAGAAGATGGCAGTTCAATGTAAATAGTGATTTCTACAGTTTCCTACTAACTAGATCTTGCGAAAAGAAATAAATACATAAGAGTAAGTCCACCATAGGATGTACATTGAAGTAGCTGGATTTCCATTTTTACACCAATTATACTGATTGCACTTTAAAGAATAATATACTTTTTCTGGCTGTTCCAAAGTCTTGCTGACAAATAAATCTATGAGAGGAAAAATTGATATTTTATTATATAAAATAGCAAAGATCAGCCATTAATCAGAACAACATTAAAATCAGTTCTCTTTGGAGTTGCTTGTCTCTGTGCTTTCCTGACTCTTGCAGATGGAGTAGACCATGTTTGTTATTACTGTCACAAGCTGCCTGCATCAGCCAGCAGGCTATCCCTATTCATGGCATCTGAATGATGACCTGCTCAGAGGCAAAGCTGATTTTTACACCTAATCAGCTAGTCTATAGCAACCCACTGCCAGCTACTGATGCTGTTTGCCTTGAGGCGATCTGGGGATTTGCTGTGTAAAACCCACATGCTGAGAACCTGATTGTGGTATACATGTCAGTGCAGGAGTAATGACCCTGCATGAGGTTAAACATTGTTCTTCAGCAGTGAACATAGGTCCAAACCTCCTACTGTTTCTGTGTGTGTGTGTGTGCGCGCGCGCATGTGTGCGTGCGCATACAAGCACATGTTATCATATCTATCTAGGTACTCATATGGAGTCTGTCCTTGTAGTATCTGAGCATCGAACTGAGGTATTAGAAAATCTCAAAGGATAGCAACTCAGTTGCTCTGTGGTACTGAGATAAAATATCTATGCACTGAAATGACAAATAGCTTTATATACCTATGTGTGGCAGCCCTGCTTTATTGGAAAGTTCTGTTGTGACTTGTTCTATCTATTTAATGCATCCAGAAATGATCTTTTCATAACAAAACATTCATTCCTGAGTTTCCTGCTTAAAATACTAAAATATGAATATCCTAATGAGTAAATATAATGTTTGTTTGCTGCTTCCTTAATCTAAGCAGCCTTCACTTAGCAATAAGGGTAGAGAAAAGAAAATGTCTAAGAATGCTACAAAAATGGTGTTAGTTATGTGAAAATACATGAAATCACTTTCAGAAACATTATTCATTTCCTTAATTTGTTATTTAAAGCATCACCTGAGTTCATGAATTATCATCTTCATTGCAGGAGTATGGTAGAGTTAATCAAAATAGATTAACTCTATTCATCCATTTATGCCACATGACAGAATGAAAATTCTTACTTTATGTGGTTAATTGTGTGAATGAAAAAGAAAAAAAAGAAAGATGTAAAAGAGGAATACTTTCTGTTCCTACTACACTTTTTATTACTAGACAGAACTTAAAATTTCTCTGTGCAATGTAAAAGCATTTACTTTTCTCTGTATCTTTTTTATAAACTATAATATTATAGTTCAATTAAAAAAAGACTCAGATAATAGGTGATACTCTACCTTTGATGTTTAATAATTAGGTTTGGGATAAAGTTAGGTTTCAAGGGGTGCACCTACACATGCCATTAAGGTGGCATGATAAAATCCAGCACAGTTTGCTCTCGAGCCAGCTGCTCCTGGATGCAGCATCTGGACACGTACCTGAGACTGCAACAGTTTGAGCTGGGGCAGAGAAGCCTGGGCTGACAGGGAGCCCAGGGGGTCAGCCCTGGTCTCCAGGTGGCAACACTAAGCAGCAGAGGGACTAGCTCGGGCAATATGGTACTCAAATGTGGGGCTAGGCAGCAGGCAGCCCCACACTTTAGCACCCTCACACCTCAGCTAGACCATCACTGTCTACAAATGCATTTCAGTGCATGTAATTAATCCACCGTAGTATAATACTTTCCTCACCAGTACTATCCTGTAGCAGGATTAGTTAATTCACTGTGCTTTAATGCATGTGTAGAGAGTGACACTTACTGCAGGGCTAATTAGTCAACTATGCAGTAAAGAGCAGATGTAGATGCACCCAAGGTAGCAGAAATTTACTACTGCGCTGATGTTGACTTCGTAGGTTAATGGCAGTTCTGGTTGAATAATGAAAAAAAATGCTTTCATAGAAAACTGAGATTACAAATCACTTAAAATAAAATCATCTTTATTTGGGTGAAATATTTTTACCAAAGTCTTTAAAACATTGGATATTATCAATGTTTTTACCAAAATCTTGAGAAGGAATTCAATGACCTCCCAAGACCTCTTCTAGCTCTGTATTTTTATGATTCTATCTCTCATACAATCACAAAATCATATAAAATGAGGGTTGGAAGGGACCTCTGGAACTCATATAGTCCAACACCCTGCTTAAAGCAGGCTCATCTCCAATTATAGCATCCCAGCCAATACTTTGTCTAGCCAGGTCTTAAAAACCTCTAAAAAATGGAGATTCCACAACTTCTCTGGGTAACCTGCTCCAGAACTTTACTACCCTCCTAGTGAGAATGTTTTCGCTACTATCTAGCCTAAACTTCCTTTGCTGCAACTTGAGACCATTCTTCTTCACCTGCCATCTACCACCACTGAGAATGGTTTAACTCTATCCTCCTTGTAACAATGCTTCAAATATTAAATCCCCCTGGGGGGGTACATGTGCAATTAATGTGAAGCAATACATTCCAGAGAGGTTTGAGCTAGAGTAAACCACTCCTGGGTGCAATGTCTACATGTAATTTGAGCTGGGGTGGAGCAGGCCCAGGCTGGCAGGGGGAATGGGGGTCAGCCCCGGGCTCCAGGTGGTAGCATTGGATGGCAAAGGAGCTGTCTGGGGCATGAAAGTGCTGAAAATGTGGAGCCATGTGGTTAGGTGACAGGCAGGGGTCTGGCTTACAGGTGGCTGGCCTAAGTACAACTAATACCCAGGGTCAGAATCTGCATGTGCATTTAATCACAGTAAATTACCCTGTCAGGGACAGTACTATCTTACTGTGGCATAAATTAGTTTACTGTGGCCTAATACCATCACACATTTAGACAGTGATGCTTTACTCCGTGGCTAATTAGTCTACTGCATAGTTAAACATATGTTTAAGTGCGGGCCCTCAGTCTTATCTTTTCCAGACTAAATAAGCCTAGTTCCCTCAGTTTCCCCTCATAAATCATGTGTCCTATTCCTCTAACCATTTTTGTTGCCCCCTGCTGGATTCTCTTCAATTTGTCCACATCCTTTCTATTAGTGAGGAGGCCCAAAAATTGGCACGGGAGACTAGATGTGGCCTCACCAGTGCTGAACAGAGGGAAAGAATCACCTTCCTTAATCTGCTGGCAACACTTCTGCTAATGTAGCCCTATATTCCATTAGGTTTCTTCTCAACCAGGACACATAGTT
>NW_017729027.1:41277775-41279101 GCF_001723915.1 Gavialis gangeticus
TGTGTGTGCGTGCACGCTCATGCGCGCACGCAGGGGGGGTTGGAGCACAAAACTGGACTCAGTACTACAGATGTGGCCTCACCAGTGCTGAACAGAGGGAAAGAATCACCTTCCTTGATCTGCTGGCAACACTTCTGCTAATGTAGCCCTATATTCCATTAGGTTTCTTCTCAACCAGGACACATAGTTAGCTCATATTCACTATGCGTCTCAACAAGGTCACATAGTTGGCTTATTGTTCCCTGTGACACCCAGGTTCTTTCTGCAGAGCTGCTGCTTAGCCTCAGCCTGTACTGGTGCATGGGATTGTTCCATCCTAGGACCTTGCAGTTCTCCTTATTGAACCTCATGAGATTTCTTATGTTCCAATCCTCCAATCTGTCCAGGTCTCTCTGAATACAAGTCCTACTCTCCAGCCTGTCTACTACTCCACCCAGATTGATGTCATCGGCAAAGTTTCTCAGGGTACACTCCATCCCATCTTCCAAATCATTGATGAAAATATTGAACAAAACCAGCCCCAGTACCAACCCCTGGTGCACTTCACTTCATACCAGCTGCCAACTAGACATAGAACCATCAATTTTTACTATCCTTGAAGCCTGACACTACAGCCAGTTTTCTAGCCACCCATTCATTTAACTTGAACTTCCTTTGCTTGCTTGGGAAAATGTTTTGGGAGACAGTATCAAAACCCTTGCTAAAGTCAAGGTATAGAATATCCACTGCTCTCCCCATATCAATAAAGCCAGTCACCTCATAATAGAAGGCAATCAGGTTGGTCAGGCATGACCTGCCCTTGGGGAATCCATGGTGGCTGTTCTTAATCATCTCCTTCTCCTCCAAGTGCTTAGAAATGGATTCCTTGAGGACCTGCTCTATGATTTTTCCAGGGATTGAAGTAAAGCTGACCCATCTGTAGTTGCCCAGATCTACCTTCTTCTAGGATCCTAGGATCTTCTTTCTTCCCTTTCTTAAAGATGGGCACTATATTTGCCCTTTTCCAATCAACCAGGACCTCTCCCAGTCACCACAAGTTTTCATAGGTAATGGCCAGCAGCTGTGCAATCACATCAGCCAGTTTTCTCGACAGCCTCAGGTGCATCACATCTGGCCCCTTGGACTTGTACATGGCCAGCTTTTCTAAATACTCCCTGAACTGTTCTATCACCAATGTCAGCTGCTCACCTCCTCCCCAAACTGTACTGTTAAGTGCTATAGCCTGGGAGTTGACCTTGCTTGTGAAGACTGAGGTAAAAAGGCATTGAGTGCTTCAGGCTTTTCCTCTTTAAATTCGCTGATGACACCAAAATTTGGGGGGAGGTG
>NW_017729027.1:41279112-41281775 GCF_001723915.1 Gavialis gangeticus
CCCTTCTGACCCTTAATCTATGAAACTATGAAACTATATCAACTGTCTCTAGCTTGCATCCCCCATTCAGTAAGGGACCAACACTTTCCCTGATCTTCTACTTGTTGCTGACATACTTGTAGAAACCCTTCTTGTTACCTGTCATGTTCCCTGCTAGCTGCAACTCCAATTGCACTTTGGCTTTCCTGATTTCATCCTTGCATGTCCATGCAATACTCTTATACTCCCCACTAGCCATTTGTCTAAATTCCACTTCTTGTAAGCTTCCTTTTTTATTTTAGTTTGTTGAAGAGTACCTTGATAAGCTTAGGTGGTCTTTTGCCATACTTGCTAGTCTTCCTGCACATTGGGATAGTTTGTTCCTGCACCCTCACTAAGGTTTCTTTAAAACACAATTAGCTCTTCTGGAGTCTTTCCCCACTCAGACTGGCCTCTTAGGGGATCCTGCCTATCAGTTCCTGGAGTGAGTCAAAGTTTGCTTTTATGAAGTACAGGGTCCGTATTCTGTTGATCACCTTTCTTCCTTTCCCCAGGATCCTCAACTCAAACATCTTGTAGGTTCTGCTGCCATTTATAGGTGCTGTTGCCATTTATTTCTACATTGCCTATCAATTTCTCCCTGTTTTTCCCTGTTTTTGAGTAGCCATTCAAGAAGAGCATGGCCCCTAGTTGGCCTCTCCAATACTTGCACCAGAAATTTATCCCCAACCCTCTCCAAAAACATCCTGGATTGCCTGTACACTGCTGCATTGCCTTCCCAGCAGATGTCAGGGTGATTGAAGTTCCCCATGAGAACCAGGGCATGTGATTAGGAAACTTTCACTAGTTGTCTGAAGCAAGCTTCATCCACATTAATCATCTTGGTGTGGTGGTCTATAGCAGACACCCACCATAACATCACCTTTGTTGCTCTATGCTCTGATCCTAACTCAGAGACTTTCAACAGGCCCATCTCCAGTTTCATACTGGAGCTCTGAGCCCCTTACATAATCATACAGCTCTTTACATAAAGCACAACTCCTCCTCCTCTTCTTCTCTCCTGCTTCTCCTTCCTGAACAGTTTATATTTACCCAATGTGAGTACTCCAATCATGTAAGCTATCCCACCAAGCCTCTGTCATTCTAATCACGTCGTTGTTCTGTGATTGTGTGAGTACTTCCAGTTCTTCCTGCTTGTTTTCCCAGCCTCTACACATTCATGCAGAGACATCTGAGGTAACTAGCTGACTGCTTTAATATCACAGAAATAATGAGAAGGCCTCTTCTGTGGCCCCATCCTGCTAGTGCTTCCCCCAGGTCACCAGCTTCTCCATTTACTTCAGGGCTTTGGTCTCTATCCCTGCCAAACCTAATTTAAAGCCATCCTCACTAGGTTAGCTCTTCCTTAGGTGGATCCTGTATCATCTGTGCAGCCATGCATTAATCTGCAGAATGCATCTACTCCTGCCTGTCCCCGTGCCTTGACTGGGAGAGGTGAGGAAAACACCACCCTATCCCCTTCACCCTTGCATCCAGAGCCCTGTCATCAGGGTCACCCCTGGCAATATCACTTTTGTCTACATGGATGTGCAGCACAGGATAGTAGTCAGAGAGCCACATGAGTCTTAGAGATCCTTCCATGACATCTTGGATACAGCTCCAGGAAAGCACCATACCTCCCCCCCACCTCCCTGCCCTCAAAAAACAGGTCTGATCAGCAGGTGGATGCCTCTGTCCATTGCAAAAGGTAATCTTCAACCGCTGCCACCCTTTGCTTTCTTTTGGTGTCAGTGATTTCAATCCTTCCAGCTTGGGGGTGTCTGGCCTGGCCTCTTCCACCAACAGAACATGCTCTTCTTCCTCTGTTGCTAGGGCTCCAGCAACACTCTTCTCCAGGCAAACCTCTGTAGGTGGAGCTGAAGACTTCTGTTTGATGCAGAGGTCACAGGCTTCTAGCTTCCACCTTCCTGGGAGTACATGCCCTCTTCCTTCTCTAGCATTTCCTCTGGCAGACCTTCCTCTGCAGTCCTAGAGGTCTCCTCCAGTATTGAATTGATGAAGTCATCATGGTGGAAGATGCTTTGGAGACTCACCACCTCCACCCTGTAGCTCTCTTGCCTGCTTCCTGAGGGACGCCACCAGGAGGCACTGCTCACATTGCAGGCTGTCCCCCACCTGACAATCACTGGAAGGAACCTGCAAGCTGTAGTCTCTATCTCTTTTTGTACCCTCCTTGGGCTGGACTGGCTCTTCCCCTTTGTCAGGTCTTTTATCAGCAGGGATCCTGGTTTTCTCTGATAAAAAAAATCCCCAATTTTTGGATTTAAAAAAGTAACCTAAAATCCACATTTTTCCATGATTAAAATGAAACACCGCTATATCTATCTATCTATCTATCTATCTATCTATCTATCTATCTATCTATCAGGGGTGTGCAAAACAGATCGTGTTCTATTTGGATTTGGCCTGAATCGGGGACTGTGACTCTATTCGTTGATTCAGATCACTGTCCAAATTTGATTCAGCCAAATCCGAATCTGAAGATTCAATGCTGATTCAGAGAATCAGCATTTCGGCCATAGATGCAACTTTAAATGTTTTTTCTACATACCTCAAGGTATCAGGCATGGCTCATGAACTTTGCAATCGTGGGGTGGGTGGAGTGTCCCACAGGGGCACAGGGC
>NW_017729027.1:41281923-41284515 GCF_001723915.1 Gavialis gangeticus
CACAGGGGCACAGGGCGGGGGTGGTGGTGGGGGGCATGCGCTCAGCGGCAAACCCGGAGGTGGATCAGAATTACTTCTGGTCCACTTCTAGGTCTACCACCAAGTGTGCCCCCCCATGCTCAGCTATTGGCCGTGGGGGGACCCCAGGTGCCTCCTCAGACCCAGTTGCTGAGCTTGGGGGGGGGGGTCCCCCACATGCTTCCTGGCAGAACTGGAAGTGGACCAGAAGTGCTTTTAGTCCACTTCCGTGTCTGCTGCCAAGTGGTCCCGCGCTCCCATGAAACACTCCATCTGCCCCAGCATCTCAGCATTCATGAGCTGCCTGGTACTTTGGGGTATATAGAAAAAACATTTAAAGCTGTGTCTATGTCCAAATCATTGAATGTTTCTGAGTCAATTCAAAGGGTTCCAATTCAATTCAGAGAGATTAAAGGGTCTCCTGATTCGATTCAGATTTGGAGATTTGGCTGCTGAATCTCTGCCGAATCGAATCAGCCACCGAAGCTTCACACAGCCTATCTATCTATCTATCTATCTATTATGGTGTTTCATTTTAGTCACAGAAATTGTAGATTTTGGGTAACTTCTTTTTTAAATCTGAAAATTCATGGTTGTTTTTTTTGTCAGAGAAAACCTGGATCCCTGTTTATCAGACACAGAAACATTTACCGAGATAGCAAATCTCCCAGCTGCTCAGAGCACTGGCCAAACTGCACAGCCCATGAAACAAACACTCAGCAAGCCAAACACACAGACAGCCCTGGCTCACTTACCTTTCAGGAGTAGGATCTGGTGCCTCGTGCCTGGCTTCTGGTACTTTCATCCTTTTCCACCACATCTTATTGGATGTATACAGAGGAGATTTTTAGTGTTTGGAGAAGTGGTATTATGAAATTCTATGGTGCTACTCCTCTGGTGAGCATCAGGAGCATGTTCCTTTCAGGAAACAATGGATTAGTAGGAACAGAGGGATTCATAGGGGAGTTAACAATATTGAAACAATATTATCCAATATCCATAGGTTAGGGCAATGAGAACCTTTACTACTAAGCACATGTGTGTTTCTAGAATGTCTCTTGTTGAGTAGTAGTTACATCTATCTGCTCCTGGCATATTTTTACACAAGAAATCCATAATATGGTCAAGTATGTCCTCTACAATATGTCTGCTGCACATTTTAAAAAGAAACTCATTTATCTTCAAAGTATTAAGTTACAAAAAAATAGGCAACATTTACGCAAGGTAAGCAGTACACAGAAATATTGCTTGATACTCTTGTGCTCCCTCACTGGGTACTTCAGCAACTAACAAATTCTTTTCCCTGAGATGTCCTTTTCTGCTTCATTTTTCCAGTGCTGCACATTGAGGATAGTGGAGCACAAAATAAGGAAGTAAACCGAAAAGCCAAGTTCATTTCAAGCTCTATTAGAAACATTGATTTTTCCCCCGTTCCTAGGTTTGCTCAAATGGAAAAAGATAAATCATTGGGGGAAAGAAATGTTATTTTTAAGTTACTTTGTCTGTGTTACATACAATACTTATAAACTAGAATTTTTTGAAAGCTGTATTAAAAAATCTTACTGTCATATTGATTATTTTTTGCCATTACAACTGACACCTGTTTTCACTAATGTGGCCTGGCTTAGCCCAAATGCCAAGCAGTAAATGGGTAGGGGATTATAGACTATGAGAATTTTTAGGGCAGAAAGAAAACAAATGGTCAAAATCTACTTGCTTTACAGTTTTCTTTGGAAGCCTATTTGCAATCTGTTGTTATCAAATCATAACTTGGAGAGGACCAGATACCTTAGGACACATACCAGTGTTACATTGCTATTGATATAGTAGTTTCTTTAGCCTGGTAGACCTATTTGAATTAAAAAGGCCATGGGCCTAGCCCACTAAAGACTGTGGGCCGCCACTGGTTGGGTGGCCAGAGCCTTTAATAATTCAATAAGTTATGGGAGACAAATCATAAAAGAACAGGGTGTGCACATGAGAGGTCATAGGGCCAAAACAAGTGCTCCCTGGGGGACACCGAGCAGAGCACACTAGACAGCACCCACCAGCACTCAAACTTAGCTAAAGTGCCAGAGGCTACTTCCCAGTGATGCTCCACTCAGAGACATATGCGAAGGACACCAAGGGAAAATGCCCCTATGTCCCTGGGAACCTTCCTGGCCAGAGACTCCCACCTGGATAGCCAGATGGTGAGCTTGGCCAGAGCCAGGAGGAGATTGACTAGGAGGTCCCAGGCCTTAGTAGGGCGACAGATGGGGAGTGCATAAACAAAAAGGTGTGGGGAGTAGTGCAGCCAGAACTTAAGGAGCACGTTCTGGAGGAGGAGGTGCAGGGGCTGCAGCCTGGCGCACTCTAAGAACATATGTGCCAGGGTCTTTAGCCCAGTAGAAAGGCACGGTATACAAGGATTCACAGTGCTTAGTCTAGTCTAGAAATGGTGCACCTGGTGGAGAGTTTAACCTCATACACTGTAGCCACGGTGGAGGTGCTTCACATGGTGTTGGCCTGTGCCTCAGTGAGAGCTGGAGTGCTGGCAGCTGCAAAACTACCACAAGTAACTCCCCATCCATC
>NW_017729027.1:41289515-41291192 GCF_001723915.1 Gavialis gangeticus
CTAAGAACATATGTGCCAGGGTCTTTAGCCCAGTAGAAAGGCACGGTATACAAGGATTCACAGTGCTTAGTCTAGTCTAGAAATGGTGCACCTGGTGGAGAGTTTAACCTCATACACTGTAGCCACGGTGGAGGTGCTTCACATGGTGTTGGCCTGTGCCTCAGTGAGAGCTGGAGTGCTGGCAGCTGCAAAACTACCACAAGTAACTCCCCATCCATCAACCCTCCCCATCTCCCCTTGTCCATCCCCACTGATAGGGACTGGCTCGACATAGCCCCCAGTGGAAAAAGAGTTCCTGGTTCTCCCATCCCCATGGCAGCACCCAATCCATCAGCATGCCCCCCTTACCCATCAGTACCTGACCCCAACCAGCTCCCCTGACCTGCACTTGAGCTGGGTCCCTTCTGAGAGGTTACAATCCACTAAGCTGTCTTCTGAGAGGTAGAGCTGTGAGAAGGTGGGACATAGCCCCTTGAGGGCACCAGCCAATTAGCCCTGATCTTTGCCTCGGGCTATTCTTGCCTGTCTCCAGGCAGACTGTGGAGCTTGAAAAGCATGCTGGGATGCATGCTTTGGGGCCCATTAACTGAGTGCAGTATGTCTGAAGAGCAGGCAGCTGGCAAGATGAACACTTGCATACACTTCTATCAGTAGGGTTTTCAGCCACCCAGATTAAGCTACTTAACTTTCATTTTTTTCATTTGAATGCTTGCATGCAGCCCTAGATACCCCATGATGCCCCAAACTGGAAAGATGTGATTTAAATTCTGCCTAGACTTCATAAGAATAAAACTGGTCAAATAAAAGTAATTTGAATCAGCCACTTGATGGAATAGCACTGCCATGGGATGGTGCTATTCCACTTGGAAAATGCTTCGTCTATAAGAGATGAATCATTCTGGCTTTTAAAGGTATAGGTTTAAAATATAATGATTAGGTTTATGATGTGAAAGGGCTTAAAATCAAACCAAAAGCAATTCTGCAGCCTTAGGAAACTGAGGATGTCAGAGGACTTTTTGACCTCCAGGTTTTCATCTAGAAAAGGCTTTTATGGTCTGTAATCAAGTATATTGGGGACTGTGTTGTTTAGCACCCCAGAGGACTTGCATTCCACTAACAGAAACAAAGGTAAACTTCACAGGTGTTCTGGGACAGCTTTGAAACAACTGTGCAATATGGTTTCATTAGAACTCATATTGAGCAGAGTTTTGTCATCTTTCATGGCACAGAACAAATAGCACTCTTTAAAGTGCTTCCCAGCAGGGAGGAATGGAGTTTCCTAAATGCATTTGGAGTATTACCCATCCAAAAAACAGTCAAAGTGCATTTTCATTACGGTGTTTGCCTTGGTGTAATTAGTTTAATTTATATCACTGCAGTTTCTCCGATACATAAAAAAGGCCTTAGAGACATGCATCCAAGCCACTCTTGCATTCTGTTATTTAGTACTGTAGTTATAATATGGGGCATTTTTACACATGCTCTGAGGGTAGGGGAAGAGGGGGGAGTTAATTAAAGCACCAGAACATCTCGTATATTAGCATCCCCATGCTTCAAAATGGTGATGGGGTTGCTTTTTCTGATGCTTATCAAATGAGCTTTAAAGTGTTGCAGAGGCTGACTGAAGCACAGTAATTACCACTCTGTAATTACAGCATGTCGGAGCAGCCTCTGGGC
>NW_017729027.1:41296192-41306602 GCF_001723915.1 Gavialis gangeticus
ACTGTAGTTATAATATGGGGCATTTTTACACATGCTCTGAGGGTAGGGGAAGAGGGGGGAGTTAATTAAAGCACCAGAACATCTCGTATATTAGCATCCCCATGCTTCAAAATGGTGATGGGGTTGCTTTTTCTGATGCTTATCAAATGAGCTTTAAAGTGTTGCAGAGGCTGACTGAAGCACAGTAATTACCACTCTGTAATTACAGCATGTCGGAGCAGCCTCTGGGCTCTTGTACAGGCACCCAGAGATACCTTTTTCCCCCTGATTTGACTTGTATTCTATCATTGAAATCAGTGCAGGCAAAAACTAAAAATACATTAAAAAAAACCACTGCCCATGTTTGTTCATTCCTCTGCCACTTACTATAGATGAACAAAATTTCTTTTGCTTTAAAGATATTTTTTTGCTTTAAAGCTACAAATGAGTTAAGTTGAAATGGCAAGTGTTAGGTTGCACTGCTAATTTCTTTGCTGAGGCAAAAAATCATTGACATTATTCACTACTATAGGGCTGCAAGAATGGGTCCAATGTATAGGTCTTTGTAAAGATGAATAACTGCTGAGATACATGTTTTGATTCATGATTAAATAGTTCATTATAAATTGTGGTAGGGGGAAGAGTAAAGGAGGGACAAACCCTTTTTTTGCTTGAGTAGCCTTTTCTACTTGTCTATTAAAATTGCTTAAATTAGTATCTATGAACTATTTGGATTGCACATGAGGGTACACATTGTACTCAAAATAATAAAGACAAATTTTGAGATCATGCAGCTGATAAATAGGATGGTAGTGGCACTATGTAGATAAAGTTAAATCTGATTTTTTTTCATGGTGTAATGCTGTTTTATTAACCCTGGGATGAAGTTTAACCTGTTTCCACTTATTATTGGATGAGTTCCTGTATGCCTATCAATCTAAACTGCTCCATTAAAAAATAAAATAAAATCAGATCCTCTGAAATTTAATTTACATCTTCCAGGAATTTTCCCAATCCAGTTGTGCATACATGCAATTTCTTATTTTGCCTTCTTATAAGGGGGAAAAAATCCAAAGCATTGACAGAGACAATTATATGTACACTGTTAATGCAATACAGTTTCAGTCAATCACTTGAAACTCAGGACCCAGATCTTCTCTGAAAAATGCTGCAGATGCTTTGACGATGGAGGCAAAACAATAATAATAATAAACCCAGCAACAATAAAAGAAAAAAACCCCACATAATAAATTTTATTCCTTTAAAGTTGAATTCATTTTCATATTATAATCCTAATCCAGGTGGCTTTGTCAAGTGGGATTCAGTAGAATTTACCCTCCATAAATTTCATTGCAATATTGAGATCTAGACAATTTTATTGACTAACAGATTGACACTAAATCTTTCTCTGGTGTACCACCTGCTAAATTTAGGAGTCTCAAACCAAGGGTTTATAAATTAGATCTTTGATCATTTACATGATTTATTGTTCTGAAATTATCCACCACAAAAAGGTACTAGGTAGACAAGATAACCAACTTGAAAAATAAGAGAATTGTTATGATTCTGTCTTTTCACTAAAATACACTGAAATGATATTAAAAAATAACTGGCACTAACAAACCCACTAAAATCTGCTATGTTCATCAGCAAAGTCTCTCTTTAAGTGCTATTAAATATTTATTAAAACAAAGCAAAAGAATGTAATTGTTTGGAAAGACAACAGTGACTACCAAACTATGATGGAGGGTTGTAAAACTTTTTCTTCCCACTTCCTTCAAGAAATGACCGAATCCTTGGTTTCTGTCAAACTATAATTCTTTAAGAAACAGAAAAGCAAAAAAATTCTTTGAATTTAGTCTAATTTTTAAGAGGTTTTCAACAAAGGGTAGAGGCACCCTTAATTGTTCGTTGCATCAAGCTATACCATAGAAAGCAGAAATTGTATACATCAAGAACTGTCAAAAATCAAGCTGAGTTAAACCATGAAAAAGATAGAAAAACAAATACTAAAAGGTTCTTTAGCTATATATAAAAAAGAAGAAAAACAAGATTAAAGATAAAATACATGCAACCAAAATTAAATGAATATGTTGCCTTCAGTGAATCTGAAAAATATATGATGAACTTGTGGTAGAAGCAGAATGGCTAATGGAAATGAGGATATGGAAATCACCTTTCTGATAATGGAAGCAAAACTCAGAGCCCAACAAGTATAGGGACTAGATAATCTCCATTCCAAAACTCTGAAATAGCTATCACATGAAATCTCATATCTACTAACAAGTTTTTAAAATAATCTGTTCACTGAGGGATAATGCCATACAATCAAAGAAAAGTAAATTTGATACCTAGATTTAAGAAGAGAGGGGAAAAGTGTGAGCCAAGCAACTACATGATAAGTTGCCTGAACTCAATACTGTGAAAGGTTTAGAGGGAAAAATGGTGGAAAGGAAAAGTAAAGTACATGGAGATTAAGAGAAGATAGAAAAAAAATACTTGGATTTAACAAAGATAGATCACACAGTTCTAACATGATGCAACTTTGATAATTAAACTAATTGCCTAAACAAAGGGAATACTTCTAATTTAGGAGGCAGCCCAAGCAGAGCAATGCAGCTTTTGAAAATGGTTGTAACAAGAGTAAGTGGACATGAGTGGGCCATGATTCAGTTTAAGTTAGAAAATAGAAGTAGGTTTCTAAATCAATGGACTTAGGTAAAGAAATTCAAAAAAGCCTGAGATGGAATCAGTCTATGTTACACAGTTTTCTGGAAGCAGCATCATTTAGATTGGTAGTGAACAGAACACACATTTGCCCTTTGGTGAGGAGTGGGGGTGTGTAGGGGGGTGGGGTGGGGTGCAAATTTCAGACTAGGTTCTGTCATTTTTAAATTGGTTTTGTATGTTGAACTTCTGCTCTGTTATGCGTATAGACCAGTTTCTAATTATTTATACCGATAAAAGTATTATGTCTTTACCTGGCCTGGATGAGTAAGTTCTGAAACAGCTTTACAGTACAAGTAGTAAGGTACATGGGGAAAACATTAGTAAATTTTAAAATGTACCATATTTTCTCACATACAACATATATCTTTCCCCAAAAAATCAGCCAGTGTGAAGGCCACCCGGGATACAAACACCCTGTTTTGATTTCTGTTTCAAAGTGGTACAGCTGTTTTCTGCATTAATCTGGCAGCTAAGGAAGTCAGTTGACTTAATTGCTCATTGTTCTTCACTCCAGAGGTGATACTGATTATCTCTCCTTTGTAATGGTCTTGATGTTCCACTAAGCAAGCTAACCATCCTTAGGGTAATTCTACTCTCTTCTTGCTCCTCTTGGCCTTTCTTTCTGTTTCACAACCTTGGAGATTCTTTAGCTCTTTTCAGAATCATAGATCCACCCAGGGCCAGATTAATGCATAGGTAAACTAGGCACATTCCTAGGGCTCTAAGTGAAAAAGATGCCCAGTTGTGCTTATTTCACATATTATAATTTTTGAATGAAAAAAGTAGGGGTCCCAAAGTTTATTTTCCTAGGGCCTACTAAAGGTTAATCTGGCCCTGGATACACCCATGGAGTCCAGTTTTCAGCTTTAGTTACTCAGGGAAGGGAGGGTGAGTCAGCTGAAGATTAGGCTCTGTCCCTGCTCTATGCAGCTATAACTGTGGTAAAAACTTCATTTTTGTCATTTTGTTTTTCAAAGACAAAGTGCATATTATATTACAGAGTGTGATTTATGTAATAAAGTATGGAATTTTGATCAGTTTGAGAAGTATCAAGGGACTGGACTTGGTGTGCAGTACATGCCCTCCAGTTCTGTATTTCTGTGTTATCTTATATTTTTATGAGTAACTCATGCAAATATTGAAAGCTAGGCCACCACACTCAAACTAGACCTGTTTTCTCTAGCCATACTCTCTACTGTCCCTCTAGTTTGAAGATAAAGGGAATGGCAGGTAGGAAGTTACTTCTGAATGAACTGAAGACATCTAGGATATAGAAAGTAGGGTTAAAGTAGAATTTAGTCCTTTATGGACAAAGAAGCTGCACTTTCAATCTTGAACAATGTAGTCAAATGGAAGTAGAGTTAACCCTTTTTTCACTTAAAACTATATAGTGCCTGTGCAGTTTCTCACAAGTTATAATTGTGTACTAGAATAAGCAAATAATTTAAAGTATTAACCTCATCATAGTTGTTTTGGAGAATCTTCTTTGAACAATTATTGTTCTGAAAGCAAAGAGCTTAATGTTCAATTCCACGTTTATCATAACAAGCTAATTCCAATTGACATTTCATGATGCTTTTAGCATGCAAAGCAGATGGAAACTAAAATAGAATCTTAAATCAAGCAATTAATATGCATTTATAATACAAACAATCCAATAAAAATAGTTTCTTACTACTGTTTTAACAGTTCTAATTCTTATTTTTTACAGTCATTTCACAGATCAACATCCACTTAGCATGAGTGCTCTCTGGCAATCCAGATGGTCAGATAATTTATTGTGATTCCTGCCCTTTAAATTTCCACAGGCCATTTATACAGGTGTTAAATACTTTCATTTGGATTGCAAATGCCAAATGTATTTTGGAATCAGCAATGAAGTGACAGATTTAAATGATACAATGAAGAAAAACCTTAAACAACTTAAAGGCCATGTGGGACATCATTAGGGAATGTGTACATTTGTTATGGCAAATCTACAGTTTATATGCAGTGGGACACATCAATATATTGATATCATTATACAAATATATACATGCATATAAATAAAATATATGTAATATTATATATGTGCAAAATATATATAATTACATAAATATATGTGATAATATATTATGTATATACATGTAATATTATATACATATATAAGGGCTGCACTGTTGTGAATACTTATAATTTAATAATATGGCTTAACAGCAAATATGCTACACTTAATTGTACATTAACATATAAACACCTTTATTAAGCTTTCCACTTCACATTAATGTTTAGAAGTGTTCAGACAAAGAAGAGTTACTTTTTGCATTAATGTGACATATGGCATCTAAACTGTCATAGCCAGGTATCCTGGTCTTCCCTGATAAAAAAAATCACAAATTCTCTGATAAAAAAATCAAAAAATTAAAAAAAACCATGATAAAAATTAAAGGGCCCACAGGCCTCCCGGAGGCCCTGCTAGTGCCCCTCACTCTCCACCCCCCCACAGCTTCCCCAGTCTTGCTCATGCCTCTTACTCCCCCCACAACAGCCCCCCAGCTGCACACATGCAGGCACAGGCACAGATACACAGACAAACACACACACAGACATACACATACACCCCAGCAGGTAGGTGTATGTGGGGAGACAGGGGGAAAGTAAGGGGTTGGGGGGCAGATTGAGAATGGCAGGCACTCCATATCTTCCCCCAACACATCCTCGCTCCCCCAGCCCCTAGCCAGCGTTCTCCCCAGCCCTATCCCGCAACCCCCAAGCCCCACTTACTTCCAGAAATGAAGAAGGCTGATCCTTCTTCTGAAGCAGCTTCCGGTAAATGATTGCGTTGGGTCCCACCCTTTCCCCCTCTCCCTCCCTCTTCAGGCATGGCTGGGGCTTTCCCGCTCCTTTTGCAAACAGCTTTTGCAGGCTGGAACTCAGCCAGCCTACAGAGCTCTTTGCAAAAGGGGGAAATACATGGGTTTCCCTGCTAAAAGGTAAACTTCAGTCACTGATTCAATTCAGAGGAGATTCAGCCCAATTCAGTGACTGAATCTCTAAATCCAAATTGAATCGGGAGACCCATTAATCTCTCCAAGTCACATCAGAAGCTGCCGATTGGTGAGCCAGAGGGCTTGGGGGGGGCATGCTTAGTTTTCCCAATCCCTCAATTTAATGTGGACACTCAAGTATTACTTGTATATACAGCCACTTGATGAGCATTAGCAATATATCCTTTGAAAAAGAGGCCACATATCAATATGTATTCAACCCGTTTAGGCAACAAACAGGTATTGTTGTATTTCCAAACAGATGAGTTAAAAAGAAGGAAGCCTGAATTAGTAAAATGTATTACATCTTCAATTTTATTAAACAAGTTAAAATATCTAAAGGGCTTTATTTATTTTTTTAATTTTTTTAGTCTCTTTAACATAAGGTTTGCGTACATAAAGAATCATAGAATCATTGAGAAGTAGGGCTTGGAAGGGACCTCAGGAGGTCAACTAGGCCAACCCACTGCTTTAAGGCAGCATCATCCCAATCTAAACCATCCTCAACAAGTGTTGTCCTAAGCGGCTCTTCAAAGATTTCAAGAATGGAGATTCTACAACCACTCTGCATAGCTTATTCAATGCTTAAATGCTCTTATATATATATGCATGTTCTTCTCAAAATTCAGAGTTATTTCCATGGGACTAGATACTTAAGAATAATTCTTATATGATCCATAAAACTACATAACAACACAGTAATTGCTGCCATTTTCATTTGGAATGATGGAACAAAAGTAGCATAAGATTCAAGGGAAGGATCTGCTTTATTACATGTGCTCTTGCCTTTACTTCCTTAGGTGGTGTGTAAGGGCCTTGTTACATGGTAATTTTGGGTAGCTCCTGAAATTCTTAACACCTGGATTTTCTGCACATTAACACATGAAACCAGATTTAAGCACTTATTATGCAGCTCAAAGTTATGGTGTCCAGGGCAGGATTATCTCTGATCTGTTATCCATTTCATGTTACACTAATGTGTAACCACACTAGAGTACACCTTAGTGTTAATACCCCACTCACCCAGCCACTCCCACTAGCCAGGACCAGGCTTAGTGCTCCTGCCCTCACCAGCACCTTAGATCCCCCGCCCCTCCTGCTCACTGCCCCTCTTTGCTTAGTTGTGGCTACCCATGGTATGTGTCCTAAGGAGCAGACAGGTAAGGGCTAACCTGCTTGTGCAGCTGCTGCCACCACAGCTGCTTCTCTTTGGGCCATGCTCAGCCCAGATAAGAGCTGTAGCCTGGCAGCAGTGGTGGTCATGGTTGGGCAGGCAGGTTAACCCTTCCCTGCCTTCTCCCTGGGAAAGAGATAGCAGGCAATCACAAGTAAGCTGTGGGAGGACAGGGGCAGGAGGAGAACAGGGGGGAAACCTAAGGGGCAGTGGGGAGCCCTGGGGACAGGAAGGAGCTAAGAGAGCCCTGGGGTGTAAGGGGAAAGCCTGGAATGGGAGGTTGGAAGGGATTCATACCTTTCAGCCCTCCAAGATCCTGTTGACCTGAAGATGCAACTATTTCAAACTCAAGTTAGCACTAAGACCAATCAGCATTTGTACAGCTTCTGGCTTAAGGTGCAACAAGACCCTAAGCATTAATTTGGCCATTAGGTGTTAATAACGTTTTGTGGTCTTGGAGAACCAGAATCAACAGACAATGATGGTTAGGTAAGCATCTTCTCCATAAGCTTTATAACCTTTCAAAACATAAACAAAAATGAATTTGCTCTAGTAAAGATTATTTATAGTAAGGTATAATCCTGTTATATGATTTCATCTTTGTTAGCATTAAAACAGCTTGACATTTCTTAATTAATGTTATTATATATGTTAATTCTTGGTGAGAAGGGGTCTAAAGAGCACAGCTGAGAACATTTTTTCTGATTTGCATAATTGCTCTGAACAGCTGTATACCTTGTTTCCTCAATTCAAAACAATGAAATACCAGTTAAGCTGGATAAGGATTGGCTGCCACAATTTTCAGCCAGTAATCAATTGTTAAAATCACCCATTAAAATTATTTCCTAAAGAAGTCTGAAGATTTTAGTAGTATTTTAACTTCATCTGTTCATTAGACACATACTTTCCATGTGCATGCTTTTGTCATAATAAAATCTCATAGTCCATTGACTTTTCTTTTTTTTTTTTGTCTTTGTGAACTGTCAGCTGCTTTACAAATTTCAAGATGATTTACTGTAAATTATATATAAAATAGCAAATACATTTTGTGATTTGTTTCCCCCTAAGTGAGTCTATTTGTCTTGGAGAGTTATTTTAATAGTTTAAGATAAAACTGATTTTAGGGTGTCACAGTAATTAGAGATAGCAGATAAAGATGCCACATTTTAAACAAACCACTGCAAATTTCTACCAAGTTATTCCTTAATGGCACATCTACACATGCTATTCATTCAAAGTAGACTTATTACACAGGAAAAATACTGTGCAATAAGTCTACCCTGAAGCACATCTATGTTAGACCCCTACTCCATGCGGCACCCAATGACTAGGAAGATGACGATCCAATTGCTCATGGATCCTGTTACTTATTAGCCAAAGTAAGCAGGGAGCAAATGCTATTTGCATACATTGCTTGCAACACCTTTATTCAGAATGGAGACAGCTTTGGTCAAAGATCCCAAAAAACCAACAAACCAGGGACCTTCACTGAACAATAGTTCTTTTCACATTTTATATGCCTTGGTTCATACTCATTAACATTCTCCTGCCTTCATCCGTCCTCTTGTTCCACCCATTTCTCCTCCCATCTCAAGTTTCACCTTAGTTTACTGATTACTTCATTAGCATAGAATTGCCTGTGCATTTCCTTCATTTACAAGCCTCTCTTCTAAGAATGTATGCATAAGGCCATGAACTCGGGTACTTTCAGTCAATTACTGTTTTCTTCTGGTTTCTTGCTGACTCCTTCTTCATCTCCAAGGTCTTGCTTCTGCTTTATCACCTGATGATAGCTGGTGGGCTGCATCTTGTTCTTCTTACACAATGGGCCCTAACACTACGACTTTGTTTAGAAAACTGCTTGCCTAAGCATTTGCAAGGTTAGTCTTAATATATTATCCTGCCTTGTGGACAGCAATTTTGCTGAGACACAGGAAAAAGCCTTTATTCCAGCTGCAGATCCAATGCTCCCTGAAAATGCAAACAATTGTCACCCTAACACTCCCTCACAGAATTAGTATAGGCAGCAAAAGAGAAACCCAGCCGATTCTCCAGAGGTCATCACTTTTTCCACACAACACAGCCTTTGGGCCTGGCAAGGTAGATGGTATTTTAGTGTTACTCAGACAGAGGATTGACCTTTTGCCTATTGTTGATGAGGAGTGGGAGAGTGCTTAGGTTACTTGATTTCTAGCCTGGGACTGAACTAGGAACTGGGATGATGGTACCACGGGGTCATTTCTGCTTTTTGATTAGCATGAATATGCAGCTGAATTGATTTGCTGGATACTTGGTGCTATTGTAGCACAACTAGTGCCTTTCCATCCTGTAAAAGTTTGGATAAATGTCAAGGTTAAGACTTTTTATTAACTTGCCATGGAAATTAGGTATGCTGTTTGCACAGGAAGGTCCTGGTTTTCCTTAGGATTGTATCATTTTAGTTTTTGTTCCTAACCCTTACGTTAAACCTGGAAATTAATAAAACTTCATTACATTACTATTTTTACTACACAAACTAAACTGCATTAATTTGAATACAAACAAAACAAAAACAAGGAGAAAAAAGGAAACAAAGGACGACAATAAAACAAACAATTTAGTCAGTCTTCCTGATCTTTTGCATGGCTAAACTCTGTAAGGTTATGGAGGTGACACAGGAAAATACATCATACTCTGCATGATGTATTTTTTTTGTAGCCACTTTTTAGGTATTTTATAGCTTATCACAAAGTTTTACGCTACATTTTGTAGTCCAGTGTAGTTGACATCACAATTACTTATAGTAACAGGATTTTACATACTTAGTAAAACACAATCATTACACATAACAGTTAAGCTTGATTTCTTTCTTGTACTCGGCAAACTTCATGATACTTCAATGGTGTTTTCATCCTGTAAAACACAAGGACAAAAAGAGAGGGGTGTTTGTCCCTTTTGGTTAGTTTTTCATACACTTGTGGCTCTCTTTGCTTGGTTTATAGCCAGGCTCACACTTATTAAAAAATTTCTCCTCCTTGCACCTTGCAGAGGCTGCTTTTACAGCAGAGTTCTTCTCTGAAAGTGGGGGGTGTTTTATGCTACACATCTCTTTTACCAAGGGTTTTTCTGTTGGAGTATGCTCCCCTTAGTCTTTTGTTAATGAAAGATAACTCACAAAGAGGTGGGAGCTAGGGTTTTGAGGCACCCTATATTTGCCTTTGCCTATTTCCTAGGGTGGTTATGCAGCATTTTGCAGTGCCTACCCTGCTACAGGTAGCTCTACTACACTAACTACACATAGGAGGGTGGCAGTTTTAGGTCAGACTCAGAATTAAACTTTCTACTGTCATGCTTTGGTCTTCTTTACTTCTTATGGGTACATAAGAATAATTTCCCTGAATTCCTAAGAAGTGGTGGAAGAGAAGTGTGAGAACTTGAGAGCCTGAGGTAGTATGAACTGGGGGAACATGAAGTGAAAGAGAATCGGAAGCGTAATGGTTTCTTAAACAAGGTGGTTTATTT
>NW_017729027.1:41306723-41321847 GCF_001723915.1 Gavialis gangeticus
TAGTTCTCCTTAGTGATGACCCCTCCTTTCCATTGGGAGTTCCCACCCCACACTAGGTTGCCTACTTCGCCAAACATGTTCTATCTCTGATGTGATCCTATTCTCAGCTTTTAGCCTTTAGGATGCAGACAGAAGTACAGCTCCCCACTGTATCTGAGGATACTTTGCAGGAAGCGTTCTGACTTACAACACCCTGGAACAAACAAATGTTTATAGTTGCTGCCGGAGGCGGGGGGGAATCTAGCTGCTGACTGGGACCCTGCATCCAGTTTCCCCTAGCAATGGCTCCTCCTCTCTCTCAGCCTGTCCTTGTTTCAGAATGGGAGAGGGGAAAGGGAGCTCATTTTAGGGGTTCCCCAGCCACTGCTGGAGGGTGGGGTGGGTGTATTGGAGCTCCACCACCTTGGGGTAGGGGGTTCTAAAACACCCACCCCACCTTTCAGCAGGGGCTGAAAAAACCCAGATCAGACTCCCTCCATTCTCTTTTGCCCCTCCTATTCTGAAATCAGTGACAGTGAAAACAGTGGGAGGCAGTGCAGACACAAGTTACAGAAGGCACATTGTCTTCAAACATCTTTGTCTAACCCTTCATGGATTGAGGGGTCAGATTTTCACCTGCTTGGATATTTTTGAAGCAGTCTGCAGCTGTGCACTTGTTTTTGGTCATGGCTATAGACTGTTTTCTGTAGCCAGACTGGGTGAAAACTGTCACTTCTGTCTGTGCCCTAAGTCACTGTAGGAGCCCTTTTTCCCATGCTGGGCCATTCACCTCTCAGTGAGGCACCTACTCCCTGAGGCTGTTTAGGAACCAGGAGGAAGGTTAGATAGCAGCTGGACAAAAGGTTGAAAGGCAGGTGGTTTGCTTTCATATCAGCAAGACAGTATCCCCTGGCAGCTGAGGGGAGCAATTGGAGAAGAAGAATGTTGTTTGTATGTCTGGTGGCATGAGGGGCCATTTGGTATTGAAGATAAGCTTGCATAGTCCTGTAGGACGATTTCTCACACCTAATGTGCAGTGTTTGGCAGGTGTGTAAACTTAGCATTAAAGGAGATTCCTTTATTTTGCAAACCATCCAGTACCACAGGGCTAAGCCTACCACATGCTTAAAGGATGGTGAAAACAAAACTTACTTATTCTCCCTCTGTGTAGTAAGGGGTTTTTCTTCCTGATGCCAACTGGGCAATAAAATGAATCTGGACAGTTAAATCCCTTCATACCTTAGATTTCAAAATTCTTGGGTAATTTTGGCTCACTTTACACTGTTTACAAGCATAGTGGAGAGTGGGGAGCTGACTGGGAGTAAGAGTGACCAATAGAACTTGTATTTCTGCTGCAGCAACATCGCTGGTTGCTGAGTCCCAAGATAACAAGACCATTATAGCCTGTTCTTCAAACAAGTACACAAGCGGTGGATTGCATCAACTGGGTTTAGCTTGATGTCAAACAGAGAAAATTGTAGCTTACTTTGTCTGCACTTGGGGTTGCTAATGGAGCTATGAAAACAACGGGTTTTGTTTGCTAGCAATTAAAAAAAATGGTGGCTTAATGTAACTTGCAATAAGAAGTTTAGATTTTTTTGGTGAATTAGAAAATTTGTGGGAAAACTAGGTTATATACATATTTTTATTTCAATATTTAGGATTTCCCTTAAAATAAAGATGAAAGGATAAAAGAGCTTTAACATTTTGTCTAATTGTAGCTGGCAACAGCTTGTGTCACTGGTTTCAGAATGAGGGTTAATTTTAACAAAGCCAAGAAATTTTATAAGCATGCCCTGTCTAGAGGGATTCACACACTTTATTAAATGGAAGAGATTTGAATGCACAGATGATCTTTTTGATTATTACCTCAACTGAATCTTTGCACCCCTTAAACAGGATTTACTAATCATTTTATACTATTCATAGGGCAAATTTTAACTTTGAGAGATAAGGAAGTAATGTATTGTAGCATCTAGTGTAAACTGATAATTTTTTTTTTTTTTTTTTTTGTTTTTTTCTGAAATCGCAGTAGCGGTAACTTGCCATTCCATATGGTGTGCCTCTGGCTAGCTCTGGGATATGTTACAGCTTCACTCTTCAATAGTCCCATGATATCATGCTACAATAACAGATTCTAAATGGAGAAATCCCATATTCTTTTGTCAGTGAACACACAAACAAATTGATCTATTAATGTCTTGCAGTGGTGAAATGTCTGCACTTTAGGGACATATATTTTCTATGTATATATTATATATTTACTCTTTTAAATCAAGCTCAAACACCAGACAATAATAATATTGTATTTTTCTGTGTTCTGTACACATTTTTTTTCCATTCCCTGTTCAAATAATACATATCTTTTAACAAGGTTAAATCTAAGACCCTATTCCTGCAAAAAAGCTGGGCAAGTTCTGCTGCTGTTGAAGTCTGTAAGAGTCAAGGACTCACCACCTCTTAGGACTGCTCAGAGCTTTAAGACTTGAGATCCATATAAGCTTTTCTTCATTGAGCATATATCCAGTTATATGCACACACAGAGAGAAAATTACATGTTGTAAACCACTTTGTATTTATTTTTTATGTTTCTCTTTTATATCTACTTTTCATTTGGTTTTTCCATGCTGTTCCACCCCATCATTGACCTTATGCTGCTAGGTGACATAGGAGGAGGCTCTTTTTGGGAAACAGATTATTTAAATTGTTAAGAGAAACTATAGCTTGAAAGATATACATGTTGTTCATGGCTGGTGAAAAGCTGCCCTGATCCACACATACAGCATGTATGTATGTACCTCCCTGATGCTAGCTGCTGCTCAGAAATAGGCAGTTCCACTTTCTAGAAGTTTTCTCCTTCAGTGACTTCTAGTGGGAGCACGTGAAATTTATTAGCAACTTATCAGATACACATTTGGAACCCCCCCCCCAAAATACATGCCTCAATTCCAGTTTTTTTCTGGTTCTTATTCCTGTTTATACTTGAAAAATAGGAGAGATTCTGTTGTATGCCACACTGTTTTCTGTACCTTTTCTTTTTATTACATTTTGAGCATAATACAAACTGACTGACAAAAATTCAGCAGAATAATTTTAATTGGAAAAATTGCTCTGCTTTGCTGAGTGATATTTTTTCATGTATTCAGCTTTTGTTTGTAAAGAATGTTTTCTCATGCATGGATCAATTGTCAGTGCCATATCATGTTGCCCATTACGCCATTCCTGACAAGCACAGGAAGACTTTACCTTTGTTTATTATAAATTTCAAGGGTTTGCTTTGTTGTTTTCCCGCTGTTTCAAAGTCTCATCTGCCACAGTTGTTCATAAAACATACTGAATTATTCATTGTGAGTAATATTCATTATGAATACAACTTCGTTTTTCTTCTGTGTGAACTACTTAAGGATGGCTTTTGATTCAAGTGGCTATATTAATCATTCATAAATATTTGCAGAATACGTTATGCAACCTAATAGCAATTGTTATCGAATGGTTCACTGTCAACTTTGTAGGGTGAGACTGACCATTTAAATCATCTTGTAGGGTTTTTGCTCTTCATTTGGGTGGATGGAAGGATGATAAATAATATTTTCTGCAGTAAATGCTGGTGAATAATAATGAGTACTGAAATTTATAAATTAATATCAGGGTATTTAAAATCATATGGGGGAAGGATGGGATATAGAAGAGATGAGAAAGAAGGTTCCAGGAATTCCAGAGAGTGAGATTAAGGAGAAGGGATGAAGAAAGGGTAGAAGAGGAAGAAACCAGAATATATGAATTCAAGGCATTGTAGTAAGACTCATGAGAATTAGATTCTCGTGCTTCACTAAATAGTTATGTGTTTCAGCTCACAATCTTTAAAGTAGAAATGCTGGTTGTCTACCCTAAAGGGATAATGTAAGGATAAGACATTAATGACTAAAAGTCAGTCTATAGTGATTGAGGTCATATTAACAGATATTTATCAAAATGGGATGCTGTTTGTGCATATATTTATATGCCAAAATAGAGAGAAAATAAGGAAAGCGCATTAAAATATTTAAAAATATGGATTTGTGTGTTAAATTATTTATCCATGTGTGTACATGGTTGTGCATGTATATTACACATACATATCTGTAGAGATGTAGATGCATCCACATAATATAAAGGGTAGACTTCTTTATTTAATTTAGATTTTAAGTGGCATTGAATATTAAAAAGATATCCTAAATATTATAAAGCTATTCCTTAAGTATAGTGGAAGTTGCAATGGCCTTGGAGTTCTGTAACTTATTCTGGGGTTGGGAAGAGGGCATCATTTTCCCTGGAGAAGCCAAGACTTTGATTTAGGCTGACCTTCTGTGCTGTGCTTCCTGAGATGAACAGCAGGGAATCTGTCAAACTGTTTGCATATGAAAATAACTTCCACCCCTCAGATACAGCAGTTGGAGAACTAGTAGAAAATGTGGAATGTTTAGCACAATTATTTCAGTAAAAAAAAAATAAAAAAAAATCAAAGGTGTTACCTGGAACATTTTGTCTCTTATGGCATATCTTCAAAGGTAAAAGTGAGGTAGAAATCTTTGTTGTTAGAAAACATCAGTAATATTCATTCTCTTGAGTCTCATTAAACTTAGCTTGCACTTATATTTTACACTGCCAAATTGTAAATTATCATGGAAACTGTGGAAAATCAATAGCTTGTAACTTTTTCCATTGCCATGTGTTTCCAAAGATTCTAGTCTGTAGAAACTATTTTCAAAGCAGATACAAAAACATCACAACCATGCACACATTACACACACACTTTGCTGCATATTTATATTAGAGACGGGGAGGATAAAAAAACCCCTCATAGAAAGCGAAGGAAGTTGGTAAGTTTTGTGATGAAGATCAGGCTCTGGGGTGGAAGCCTATGGGGGCTTGGAGGATTCACCCTTATTGAAGTCAAGGAATTTTTTTATTAATGAAGGTGGAGCTTAGCAGTTATACAGCATTCATGGCTAAATGTGAACATTCGTGGATAAATGCTATTTATTTATTTATTCATTCCTTTGGTTTTACAAAACAAATCTTTGGAAATGTTCTCTTTCTTTGAGTTTTGAATATGCTCACACTACTTTTTCTTAGGTTAATAATCTGGAAATCATGTGAATATTTTCCCCACTTGTCAAAAATGATGGTAAATAGCACTGCATTCCCCTAAACCATATTAGCAGAAGATCCCAAATGGTACTTGTTAAGAAAGACTGAATAAAGTTACTAATTGCTGATTTTCCTTTTTTTTCTCTCTCTCCTTACCAACTTTGGGACAAAATATGTCAACACCACTTTCATTTTTTTAATACTCTATGTATGTCATGGCATTCTCAGTGAAGAGAAAGGTATTGACAGTGCTTCTACTAACACAATGTCAGGAGCTGCCCTGGCCTCCCATAAACATATGAGTTACAATATAGCAGTGCTTTTTCCATAATAAAAGGCTGACAGGAACTAGCATATTTTTTTTTGTCCTGATATGAAAACAATATTAGCAATTGACAATATTTTTTCCTAAGGATAGAGGTAAATACAAGTAGGACTCTTCAGAGTATAAGCAGTGGAAAGGGATCTGGCTCAGTGAGATATATACTTTAAGAAAAGATATATGACTAGATGTTCCAAAAAAACCCCAAAAAGCAAGTAGGGTGAAGAGCTTTGGCCTGTTGGACTTTTCAGCACACCTAAACCACTAGTGTGATTCATATTGCCACACTTCTTTATTTTCATTGTAGCCTCCCACCAGCAAAGAATAGTCTGGTTTAAAAGTAATAGGTAAATTAAGGGAGGCAAGAATTTTTGTAGATGATATCTTCTATTGGATCAACTTGTATAGTTGAGAAGGACATAGACAGGTATTTGGGGCTCCTATAGAGGTGCAGCAAGGCTGCTCTGACATGCTGTAAACTCAGCAGATTGGAGCAGACTCAATTAATAGTGTCTCCTGGAGCACAGAAATTAACATGCTCCAGCAGCCTCCAGCATCACATGTATCATCCTCCCCCATGCTGAAAAATGTCAGCAGGGTGCTCTAAACTAAAATTTGTTCAATGAGCTTTAGTTCAATGTGCCCTACTGCCTTTTTTCAGTGCAGGGACACTGATATATGTGATGCTCATGAGCTTTTAATTAGTGTGGCTCACTAATTAGAGCACCCCCTGCTGCTTCCCAGAGCACATGTATAAATGCCCTTGGATTCCATGAGGTAGGGTAAAGTGGTACCTGAAAGTTTGTCTATATCCATCCCACCTATAAAGCTAATCCAATAACAGATATCACCCATAAAAATTCTCGCCTCTCACATTTTTCCTGGACCATCCTGGCTACAACATCACCCCAACACTACTAGATAAATTGCAACAAATTCCACCAGGAACTAACACTTCTGGGCATGTAGAAGCTGCTAATAAAGAAAAACTAACATATGTGAATGTAGTATACCCAACTTCCATATCCTTCATTGGGTGCCGGTCTGGCTCTGGGTCCATTTCAGGGTCCCGATCACAATCTAGTCAGGTCACAGAGCCAGACGGAGGATAGCAGCCACTTACCTCAATCACCACTTTTTCTCCTACCCTTCATCCTGTCTGCCACATCCTTAAGTAACACTTCAGTAATGTCATGATCATGCCATTTGGGGCAATGCATGCACAGAAGCAGAAGTTATGAATTTTATGTAAAGAGATAGAGGAAACCATTTACAGTGTACAACATTGACAGTTTTATTAGCCCTATAAAATCAAGGAACTACACTGTATATTCATTCATTTCTGGGTTAATGAACTATGCTTTGTAAAGTGCTCTGATACATACTGATAAAAAGCACTAAAAGTTAGGTATTATTACTGAGTGCCATCTACTATCACCTTACCTCCTCTTTACATATATATACTGCCTAGAAGTGGTAGGGACCACCAATGAGGCTGTAGGAGCATAGGCAACTGGTGCCTCCCGAGTCTGAGAGCACAGATGGAGACTGTGTAGGGGACCAGGACATGAAAGAGCCCAAAGGAGAACGTGTGTACAAATAGTCAATATTGAAGAGAGAGAACACACACAAGGCTTGAGGCATGGTGTAGTAGAGGAAAACAGAGTCACACATAGAGGCTTAAGGCTGCAGATGACCTGGAAAAGCATAGATATGGATGTAGCCCTTAAAGCTATAGGGGCCCACCAGGGACACAAATGAACTGAGAAGGACTATTGACATTAATATTGGAATCCAGGTGACGGAGGGTCCAGGAGGGACCCAAGAATATGACAAGTGGACTAAGGCTCACTCTAAGGCCTGTGGGTAGGCTCCCTTATTTAATCTATAATAAGAGCAAGGCATGGTGAATGAGCAATCAGCGGAGGGCCATAATATAGATGGAGCTGAGCAAGGATCACAGGGTCACAACGGGCATCATGGCTGTCCCTGTGGCTCCAGTAAGTAAAAATTAAATGTTTTATAGAACACGGAATTTTGAAAGAAATCTTAAAGAAAATCCACAAACTATTTTAACTTACTTTAGGCCTGAACCTTTTGATTTTTCATTTCGAAGTTATTTTTATTTAGAAATATATATAATATTAAAAATAAAAGCATGAACAAAATGATATAGGAGAATATAAAAAATCAACTTAAAATGTAGTTTTGCCATTCTGAGGAACACTTCAAAATGTTTATTTTCATTCTGTTCTGGATGGAAAAAAAATGAGAACTTCCCCATGAAACAGAAGATTTTCTTCCTGGTTAGCTGTACTAAAACAGTACTGTTTTAATATAGGCCATGTAATTTATAATAGCAGTACTAGAAGATGAAGCTCTACTTGAATTTCACCACCTTTAAGATTTACTGCAAATCCTCTAGATTTAATTTGACATTTCCTTGCATTACCCTTTCATAATATCCCCCCCTGAAATCACCTAATTCTCCCAAGCAGTGATAAAGGCTGTAGTTTAACAGGAGAAGATGAGAAGAAAATGGAGAAAGCTCTTCCTTCCAGAGTAGGAGTATCAAATATACAGCCCACAGGAAGGATCCAATCAATGGAGGTGGCTCATCCAGCCTACAGAGTTTCTCATTGAAGCTGCCAGAGTCACTCTATAAGCACAGCCAGCAACCAGTGACTTAAAAGGATAAACACTGGAGCCAGGTACCCTCTCAGCTCTCTTTTTTCCACTCCTGAATTTTCTATTTTCAGGCACCCCTGGCAGCAAACATCAACAAGCGGGTAAGAGGTGGTGTTCACATTCTGGATGCTAACAGGGAATATGGCACACCACCTGATTTGAGCTTGACAACCCAAGAATCTAGAGGAACCAAAATTATCTTACGTTCTGAACATGCCTAGAAACTTCACAATGAGTGCGTCTACACATCATTATACAGAGACACTGCTAAGGCACTGTGTTTTAGTACTTATTTTTGGAAGCACAGTGCAGTAACCACCCGTACTGTGCAGTGCATGTGGTGCACAGTTAGGTTTTGCCGATGCCGAGACGTAGCAGCGCGCTAAAATGGAGGAGTGTGCCACTACAGTAACGTAGCTGCCAATCATGTGCAGACTCACATGATTGCTATGTCATTGTAGTCTGCCATATGACAATATAGTACATTCCTACGATGGCATAAGGTGACATGTAGATGCATCAGACATGAAAAAGAAATAAACTCAAGAGCAACATATATTTTCTAAGCCTATCCGAGAAACACAACATTGTTCCCAGAGGACTGAACATTTACAGTCCTCTGACTACTACACACCATTCCATATATGCTTCACAACTATGCAGGAGCATAGACGGGTCTATAAACTTCACTTCATAAATCTACTGGATAAAAAAAATCATGTACAACATACAGATATTGGATTTATGGCACATTATAACCTGCCTGCCATCCAATAACCCAGGTAACCTCTGTACATTTTACCAGCTACATTCCATGTGTCTCATACGTACCTGTCTCACACCTATTATCTTCCATAGCCTCTGATCTTCACAGCCATGCAATTGCATTTTCACAGACCTGCATTTTGTATATTGGCTTCTATTGCATCTTGGGGAACACAAAACAACAGCAGACTCTCCCTATGCCTGAAGAAGGGTGTTTGTGCCTGAAAGCTTGCAAAGAACATTTTCTTCAACTATTTATTTGGTCTAATAAAAGATATCACATTTCCCCAAAGAATCTTGTCCACCTAAGTCTGATCAGAACTTTCAGAATGTATAGCATATATAACATGTGCACATGCAAATTTTCAGCTAGGGTTCACATCCACATCTATTTACTAAAAGAAAGAACTGCATTTATTGTTTCCATCATGTTCTGAAATTTAACAAGGAGATTTGTTATATGAAATTTCAAATCAAATATAAAATTAATTGGATGTTGAATTCATTCTGAAGTATTATATATTGGTTTTTCATTCTATGCCATAACTAATTTAATAACTACAAAGGTGTAATGGAACTAGCCCTGTTTCCACAAGAAAAAAATATTTTGTAACCTTTTATAAGGGTTTAAAAGTTTCTAAAGCTTTGCAAGTGCTACAAAAGGAAAAACAAAGAAAAGATAATATACCTTACAGCAGTAATACTAACAGCTACCTATACATGTGCTTGGGAATGGGAGGGTGTGTTTTAAGTACAGTGGTTCCTGGACATATATATTAAGCCCCTGAATGTTTCAAAGTGGCTGTGGCAGGCTTTACTGAAATCTGATTCAATGAGATAAAGCACCCCCATGGTCATTTTGAAATGCATGGGAGCTTAGTACATTTGATGGGGGGTCGACACTGAAGCCCTATAATTAAAATGTCGAAAAACATGTTTATAAGTACCCAATATTTTCTTAACTACTCTGTTACACAAAAGGATTACAGGTATACCAATATCTAATTTGGCTCTTTTTTCACTTTCTTAAGTGTTGGCATGGTCTTTTATTATTTAATTCAATAAAATTAATATTGAATTCTAGTTATTGGTTATAGTACTTTTGAGGATTTAGGCACATGAGGAAAGCATTAAGTAAAGGGTAAAAATATGTCTGTAGAAGAATCTCTATATAAAAAGAGGGCAAGATATATATAGTACATCTATGAGAAATGAACTTATTTTAAAATAAGATTGCTTCTTATGACTAAGAACATTAAATAAAACATTACAGGCATTAAAGAGCATAATTACAAGTAGTTTAAGAATACTTCTGCATAAATAATGTTTCTTAATATTACAGTATAAACTTAGACCTTGTCTACCTTGTGTATAAAATGTAGAGTACCCAATTATTTTTCATTTGCCCAGTTTTGTTTTTTGTTTTTAATACAGTATTTGTAGCTCTTAACAAATACTTCCAAGGAAACTGCACCTGGAATCCCTTACCACTGAGATGTGAATATCCTCCATCAATTATGTTATTTTAGTATCATGTTTGCACACACTTATTTAGTGATTTTGCAGTTCACAGGTAACTTCCTCTGAAGCATGCTGACAACACATTCCACCTTGTTGAAAAGATAGAGAATACATATCATTTTTTTAAAGACAACATCAGGATTATAACCTTAATATCTACTCAACAGTGCACTAGTGGTAATGGTGGTGGTACTGGTTATGATGATGCTTAGCATAATATTATACCCGCTTGTCTTTTAGAAATCACCAAAGATGCTCGATGTCCAGGTATACTGAGCTTTGTACCATCCCAGTGGTGAAATTAGTAATTCCAATCCATGCAGGGTTTTGAGGTACAATGAAGTTTTGAGGAAGATCAGTGAAGGTGTGGGTCCCTTACTAAATAGGGGAAGCAATCTAGTGACAAATGATGTGGAAAGGCTGAAGTATTCAATGCCATTTTACCTCAGTCTTCACAGGCAAGGTCTGTTCCCAGACTACTGCACCTGGAAGCACAGTTTGGGGAGGAAATGAGCAGTGATAGTGGTGACAGAAGAGGTCAGGGACTATTTAGAAGAGCTGGATGTGAACGAGCCCATGGGGCACCCAAGGGTGTTGAGGGAGCTGACTGATCTGATTGCAGAGCCACTGGCTATTGTCGTGTGTTTTCAAAGATAATCAGGAGAGGTCCCAGACCATTGAAAAAGGGCAAATATAAGGCCTATCTTTATGAAAGGGAAGAATGAGGATCCAGGGACTTATAGACTGGGCAGCCTCACCTCAGTCCCCGGAAAAGTTATGGAGCAGGTCCTTAAGGACTTCATTTATAAGCACTTGGAGGAGAAGAAGGTGACTAGGAAAAGTCAGCATGGTTTTGTCAAGGGCAAGTCATGCTGACCAACCTGACTGTCTTCTGTGATGAGCTGACTTGCTTGGTGGATACTAACAGACCAGTGGACATGATATACCTGGACATTAGTAAGGCTTTTGATATGGTTTCTCACAACATCCTCACCAGCAAGCTAAGGCAGTACAGGATGGATGAATGAACTGTAAGGTAAATAGAAAACTGGCTGGGTCATTGGGCTCAAAGGGTAGTAATCAATGGCTCAATGTCTAGTTGGCAGCACTTATCAAGTGGAGTGCCCCAGGTTCTGGAGCCAGTTTTGGTCAATAATTTAATCAATGACCTGGAAGATAAGGACTGCACCCTGAGAAAGTTTACAGATGACACCAAACTGGGGGATAGGTTTAGGATTCAGAGGGAAGTAGAGAAATTGCATGATTGGACCAAAATAAATCTCATCAATAAAAACAAGTGGAAAGTCCTGCACAGAGGGCAGAAAAATCCCATGCACCGGTACAGGCTGAAGACTAGCTGGCTATGCAGCAGCTCTGCAGAAAGGGACCTGAGGGGTACAGTGAACAATTAGCTGAATATGAGCCAACAGTGTGCCTTTGTTGCCAAGAAAGCTAGTAGCATATGGGGCTGCATTAGCAGCAGTGTTGCCAGCAGATTGAGGGAAGTGATTCTTCCCCTCTATTTGGCACTGGTGAGGCCACATCTGGAGTACTGTGTCGAGTTATGGGCCTGCCACTACAGAAAGGATGTAGACAAATTGGAGAGAATCCAGTGGACAGAGGGCAATGAAAATGATTAGGAGGCTGGGGCACATGACTGATGAGGAGAGGTTGAGGAAACTGGACTTACTTAGTCTGGAGAGGAGAAGGCTGAGAGGGGATTTGATAGCATCTTTTAACTACCTGAAGGGTGGTTCCAAAGAGAATGAAACTAGACTGTTCTTAGTAGTGGCAGATGACAGAACAAGGAACAATGGTCTCAAGTTGTAGCATAGGAAGTTTAGGCTAGATATTAGGAAAAACTCTCTCACAATGAAGGTAGTAAAGCATAGGAACAGGCTATCCAGAGAGCTTGTGGAATCTCCATCCTTCGAGTTTTCTGAGCCCTGGCTAGACAAAGCCTTGATTGGGATGATCTAGTTGAGGCTGGCCCTGCTTTGAGCAGGCGGTTGGATTAGATGACTTCCTGTGGTCCCTTCCAACCCTAATTTTCTATGATGCTATGACTGCAGGGCCATGTTGACATATTCAAGCCAGCTGAAGTACTGGAAGCAGTATAGCTGCACATATTCAGCAGGGGAAATTAACCTGGGTAGTAATATTCTAACTTTATTCATTTCACTATTTAAGATAGTTTGGGTATCTCTACATATCAGCATGTTGTAGTTTAGAAGTAAGATTGAGCATGTTCTCTGAAACAAACAGGGTGCCACTGTAGCTCAAGCTGAGCCAATGTGATGGGTTTGCTTTGCCTGCTGAGGAAGTAGACCTTAGAATGCTATACCAAACTAGAACAAGTCAGAGAATAATAATAGGGGAATGAATCTCAGATACTTGTAGGTTTGACTTCTACTTGGCAAGCTTCACAATACAACATTGCTATTGCAGCTGAATCCTGATTTGCCACGCAACCACTATGCTAGCTTCAGCTTCTCTTGTCCAGCAGTTCAATAATGTGAACAAGCTTTATTAAAATCATGCTTTCTTATACAGCAAGGATTTTGCTGAGGATGACAACACTGAATAGGAATATGCTTTCCTATTCTTCAAATTTAGACGTAACTCTTCAATTGCTGTCCTAGTGTGCAAACTACTATTAGCTCTCTGAAACAAACATTTAAATGATTTTATAAATTGTTTTCAGGAGACATTCTACAATAGCTCTCATGTGAAAAAATGAATCTACTGCAGGTAATGCCTACCCAAGAAATTTAAATTGCTACAGCAGATTTGTTTCACCTTTTCTTCTGCCAACTGTTTTTCAAGTTTATTATGGTTCATGTTTCAGGAGAAAAGATACTTTCATATCTTCATCTTTATATTTTCGTACAAGTCATTTCTAGGTAATAATATATTTGAAAGCGGGATTAGTTCTCAAATGGGACTGTTACTTCTTTTGTATGTCATCTAAGGCTAAAAATCTCTCTTCATTTTCTGGAATGGTAATTTCTTATGCACATATATGTATAGTGTAAAATTACTGCAGTAATGCTTCAAGATAGCACTGAAATTTGTTTTGAAGCATACTATAGTAGTATTTTTATAGTTTTTCTTCCTAGATCCTTTATTGTTAAATATATGTGAATATTTTTCCTATTCAAAATGGGTATTCAGGTGGGAAAGAAATATGAAATAAACTAGGGATATTGTTAGATGAGATGCAGAGAATCTGACATCTTTCAACAATGAATGTTAATGTTTTAAAAGAAAAAAAAAGCCCATAACAGTTTGGGGTTTTTTGGTTAAATATTCCTGCCTATTTTTAAACAAAAAGGCTTAATAGAAAGTCTCTTCCTTTCTCCATATTTCTGGGTTACTCTTTAGGCATTGGTATCAAGACATGATGACTCAGTCTTCCACAACTATTACAATCTTTTAGTCTGACTACTTGTACAATGCAGGGCATAGGATTTCATTAGTGTTACTTGTGTTCGGCCAACAAAGTTTGGTTGAACTGAGGTTGTATCTAAATTGCAAGATAAATATGTATTTTTTTGCAATAGCTATTGAAGAGGAAATGTGAAGTGGTAGATATTATATTTTAAAATGTTTATAAAAATGAGTGTAAATATCAACCAGGAAGACCTGATGTCCTTAGAAAAACAATGACTATGTAGCAGGAAGCAATGAGCAGGATGTTGTCTGAAGGAGGCAGTTTGTGGAGAGAGAGAAAAAGAGAGAAGAGTGCAATCTTTGATGCTCCTATGCTATTCAGAGAGAAGACAGAAAACCTGAGTCAACTTTATGATGCTTGAGGCTGTGTAGGATGGATTGGGGCAGAGGGACTGCTTTATTCTTTGGCGGGGGCAGGGTCTTCTTGATTTTTAGCCTTTGCCCCAATAAATGCCCTTACTGAAGAGATTGCTTGCCTAATTGCTTAGAATTTTGCGTTGCTCCTTGACTCAGAGCCACAGAATGAACAGGTACTGAGAGGGTAGGTGCAATGACTTCTCACCCCCACTCTTGAAGCTACTCATGGGCTGACTTCAGGGGGTCACAGTCAGGGGCACTGAGGCTATACAAGCTTGCAGTGGTCCTGAGCAAGCACCCACCTAGGGGGACTAGGGGTATGTACAGGCATTCAGGGAAGTTAGGAGGAGGTTAGATCACATTAAAAATGGCCTACTGATTTAACTTAGTTCATCTAATTGTGGACCTTACACCTGGATCCCTAGTTAGGTTTATCTAAGTGCAAACTGTACAGAAGTTCAGGAAGATTAGATTGATCAAAAATAGCTGATCCAATCTAATTTAAACAGTTAAATTTGAGATTCACTTCAGAGATGCACTAAGTTAGATTGGGTATGCCTAGACTAATCTAACTGAAATTCTGTATACATTCCCAGTGAAAGCCCTGGGTTTCAGCAAGCCTAGCTGCTGACACCAGTACTGGGGTTGCATTTTCCCTATCCTGCCTGGCACTGGGTTATTTTTAGCCCCCTGGTCCCTCTGCCCACCTGCAAAATGACAAACCTCCCTTGCCCCCATGGACCAGCCCTGCTCCTCTGAGGTTGCCAAACCCCTCAATCCCAGTGCTAGTTTTACTGGTGTTTGCCAGTGCTAAGAGCCAATGGAATAGTGGGTGGGATTGGCCAGGGGTGGTTTGCCAGAGTAGGGGTTTGTTCATCTGAGTGTTGGGGGAGTTGGAGGCTAAAAATA
>NW_017729027.1:41326847-41345351 GCF_001723915.1 Gavialis gangeticus
CAGTACTGGGGTTGCATTTTCCCTATCCTGCCTGGCACTGGGTTATTTTTAGCCCCCTGGTCCCTCTGCCCACCTGCAAAATGACAAACCTCCCTTGCCCCCATGGACCAGCCCTGCTCCTCTGAGGTTGCCAAACCCCTCAATCCCAGTGCTAGTTTTACTGGTGTTTGCCAGTGCTAAGAGCCAATGGAATAGTGGGTGGGATTGGCCAGGGGTGGTTTGCCAGAGTAGGGGTTTGTTCATCTGAGTGTTGGGGGAGTTGGAGGCTAAAAATAGCCCCTATATATATTTTTTTTTGTGGGGGGGGGGGGAGAGCCCTCCTGATCTCAACAAATCCCCCACATGGAACTTCAACCCCCCTCCCAACCCTGCCAACTCCCTCTGTAAAGCACCAGCTCCCTGATCTGCTCACCCCTCCTCCCACTACTTCAGTCAGGCTCCTGGGACTGGTGAACACTGGAAAACCAACCCCAGGAGTGGTTTGCAGAATCAGGAGGAGCTGGGAAAGCTTGTGGGGTGAGGTCTTGACAGAATCAGGGAGCCTCTCTGATCCTACCAACCCCACAGATCCTGCTAACTCCCTCTGTGAAGCCACAGGCCCCCTGATCTGCCTGTCCCTCTCTCCCACCCCAACTTACTTCAGTTAGGCTCCCAGAACTGGTCAATGCTGGCAAAACCAGCCCCCAGAGTGATTTGTAGGAATTGGGGTAGTGCAGAGGTATCAGGTGGAGTTGCGGGGAGGGGGGTGGTCTGTGTGTCATTTGGCAGGATTAGAGTGCCTCTCTTATCCCACCAACCCCCCTCTTCCCTCCAGTCCTCCCCACAGACATACTAGTTCCCCCAGCCTCCCCCCATGGACACTGCTAGCCCACTGCTGGTGAGGACAAGATCAATGTCACTATGTCTCAACCAAATCTATAGGCCAGGAGTGGGCAAAATATGGCCCACAGGCCAGATTTGGCCCAGCAACTGGTTGAATTCAGCCTGCAGCCAGGCACCTGCCAATTAAGTACATCTGGCCTGCAGCTGCCTCCATGGTGCTCTGCATGGGGCTGAGCTCCTTCACTCCCACCTGGAGCAGCCTATACCTTACTTCCACCCACACCCCCCCCCAGCCCTGGCCCTGGCCCTGGCCCTGACCAGTTTGCACAGTTTCCTTATGATGCTGCTTCCAGTGCAGCTACAGTTGCCCAGGTACTGCTTGGTGACCTCCACCTCCAGCAGCTCCTTCTCCTCCTTATGACCCTGCTTCTCTGCTTTGGGCAGCAGTTAGCATGGAGAAGTGACAGTGGCCATTGAGAAAATGCACTAGGCATCACATGCCCAGCAAAGTAGGAGGACAGTGCAGGCAGGCAGCTCCTGGCCACTTTCTATCTACTCCACCTCCCCAGTGTAATGAGCAGCCACTTGGCGGCAGCTGAGTGGGTGGAAGGCAGCTGGGAACTGACTTCCTTTGCACTGCAACAGGAGCCATGCAGCTGCAACTTCCTCCCTGCCTGGTTGAAGCTCTGCTGCATGCAACCCCTGCCCCCCCCCTTTTTTCCCCTCCTCCCTGGCCAGGTCCAAGGACCTAGCACACAGTCACCCCACACACACACACATGTTCACCTCCCCACATATACCTCACACAGACAATACACAAGATTAAGACTTTATTTTGAACTATTATGCAATTGCCTCTATTCACACTTCTCAAAAACAGATACATTAGGACAAAATTTTTTTTTTCAAAAAAATTAAAATATGTTATAATAGATGTTTGAAGTTTAGTATATGATATAACTCATTAAGAGGTCCACCAGCCAAAATAATTTCTCCCCCTTCTGTAGAAAGACCTGGAAGATTGACAGGGAGGCCTACTTCTGAGCTCTTGGTCTATGTTAGGCTTAAGAGCAGCTGATGAGGATGGTCTCAGAGCAACCTTGCTGATGAACTTTCAGGTCTGGAAGGCATTAGTGGATTTAGGTGAGTGGATATGAACTTGGCCAGATCTATCCTTATGGGATCAGATACTACAGCAGTATAAACATGCACAGAGTGGAAATTTTGGATAATGTATCCATTTTTAACCTCATGGATATCAAAAAATTGTAAAAAAGGGACATTATTCCATTTTCAGGGTTGGGGAGGGCAGATGCTGTTCTGATGCTTCCAGTTTTCCTAGCACTGTAACTTCCACTCAACACATGCATCTCTTAGCTGGGTTTTTTTTGTGACTGCTGAGTAATAGCTGTGAAGTGGAGTCCACAGTCATAGCTGCATTCTGTTTCTTCTAAATTATTCTGTGAAAGTTCAAGCACACAAGAAAGTAAAGTATCTTAGAGATCATCTCTCTTTCTGCTATCCATAGCCCAGTGCTGGTCAACATGTTTATTCATGATTTGGATGCAAGCATAGCAAGATTCTTGAGCAAGTTTGTAGACAAGACAAAACTGAAAAGTACTGTAAACACTTTGGAGGATGTGAGTGCAATTTGGAAGGACTGGCAAATTCAAATGTTGTACTAGAGCTAACACAATGGCATTCAATCCATACAAATGCAAGGTGTTACACCTCAGGAGAAACAATAAAAAAAAACAAATATAAAATGGGTGACACCTGGTTGGATGGAAGCAGTATGCAAAAGGACTTGGGAGTCTCAGTACATCATAGACTCAATATAAGTCTGCAGTGTGATGAAGCCACACAAAAGACAACTGTGATTTTGGACTACATCAGTAAAAGCACTGGGTACAAGACAGAGAATGTGATAGTGTCCCTCTACTTGGTACTGGTTAGACCCCATCTGGAGTACTGTGTGCAGTTCTAGACTCCATGTTTTTAAAAGGATTTGGAGAAGTTAGAGAGAGTCCAGAGGTGGGCAACAAAGATGATAAAGGGCTTAGAAAACAAGTCATATGAGGAGAGGCTGAAGGAGTTAGATATATTCAGCTTGCAGAAATGGTGCTTAAGAGGGGACATACTAGCAGTCTTCAAATATCTGAAAGGCTGCCATAAAGAAGAGAGAAAGCACCTTTTCTCTCTTGCTACAGAGTTCAGGATGTGGACCAATGGCTTGAAGTTGCAGCAAGTAAGTTTCAATTGGATATTCAGAACAAAATCTTCACTGTGAGAACAGTGAGGCAGTGGAATAGATTGCCTAGGGAAGTTATGGAGTCTCCATCACTGGAGGTGTTCAAGAAGTGTTTGGATAGCTACTGTTTGGGGGTGATCTTAGTGTAGCCATGCCTATGTTCTTCTATAGGTATTTCCCATGTGTCTGGGCTTTCCTATTTGCCCTGACTCTACCTTTCTGCTGTATGTGTCAGGGTGTTTTTAAACTTCCTCATAGGCGCACTGGGTGTTTGCTGCAGCCAGGGCTGGGAACTTTGACTGGGGTGCACCAATGCTTCTATTGGGAGTAAAGCTGGAATTTTCTGGTTTGGGGGTCTTGCCTATTCATCCAGGCTCAGACGGATTACCATATTTGGGGTCAGGAATGAATTTTACCCCATGGTCATATTGCTATGGCCGGGGGGTGGGGGTTGCCTTGCTCTGTAGTGGGGGACGTGGCCCTCTACCTGGGATCTCTTGAGCATATACTGATATCTCATAGAAGCAGAACACTGGTTGCCATGTTTCCCCTGCTTTTCTCAGGGTGTTAGGTCTGCACTTTGTCCAGGTTGATTCTAGTCTTATGTAGGGTGTAGATTATGGATTGTATTGTAAGGATTGGAAAGGGATGATTCTGCCTCAGGCAGGGGTTGAATTAGATAACCCCTAGAGGTCCCTTCCAGTCCTACTTTTCTATGATTCTGTGATTCTAGATATGAAATCCACAGATCCTTTTCCAGGTAAAGGGAGACCAAAAAATATATGCGATGATGTGTTAAGAACAACACATATGTAGAGGGCCTCCTCTGTATTTCGACAGCTAACAAATAATACAGGCCCATGAGCCTAATTTGTTCCACATGTTTTTCAAATTCTGATGTTTATATGCTATCCATTTATCTAACGAGCAGATAATTCCATAGTTACATTTTAGCAGTGAGGAAAGAGTATAGATTTTTTTTCTTGAATACTTAATATTGGTGGGAAAGACCAACTAAAAGGATCACAGTTGAACAGAAAGGCACTTAAAGTAATAAGACAATAATTAATGGAATGCTATTGAGTTTATCCTCTCAGAAATTGCTTAAAGTTAGGACAGTCCCCTGGAATATGTAATGTATTGCCTAGATTCAAGATATAGTGCTGGCATTTGTTTTTGTTGTAAATCCCAAATGTGTACTTATGTGAATTGTAGTTTAATGCAGCCCACACAAAACAGTAACTTTCTCTTAGTTTTAAAGAGTTTTATAAAATATATGGAGGCCACTGAAAATATTTGGAAAAAGTACTGCTCCTTGGATTATGTATATTCAGAAGCTAGGAAAGACATTGCTACAGAATTATCTTTGTATTAGGAGTTCCAGGACTCAGATTGGGTGATTGTATCACTGGGATGGCATGGGACTACTTCTCTCAAACTCTAGTCACATTTTGTTGAGAGAGAGAGAGAGAGAGAGGCTCCTTGGCATTTATAGTTGTGAAGAAATCTATTAATATGTGAACCATGTGTGACAGTGATTAACTTAGCCAATTGGCTGGCTGACACAGGAAACCAGTACTCTAATCCCCACTCCAGAGAGTTCCCCTCACAGTGACCTGTGCTTAACTGTTTCCCATGGGACTACTGCATTCTCATCAGTGCCTGTCTTGGGGAAGGAGGTTGCAAGAGGAAATCCTGTCTGGTTCCTAACATACCATAATTCTGGCAGTTCTGAGAACTGTGTTTTTCATGTGTTCCCAACCTGAACATTTTATCTGTCACCTGGCCCTGGGGTTCTGTAGAATGGGGTGTGGCAAGGCTTGGTGCATGGAACTCCAACGTCTGTAACTGTTTCTTACACATTTCCTGTAGAGTTAAATAAACCCTTTTAGTTATTTTATGCAAGTCACACCAGGGGATTTGTAGTCTTGTGGCTGCCTGGCTCCAGAACAGGTACTGGGGCTGGCTCTGAAATCAGGGTTCCGACAGGGACGTCAAGGCAGTAGGTTCTGTGAGACATTGGGATGATGGAGATGAGAGGGAGGTTGCCTATTACCCTTGCTGAAGTAGGATGGGAGTTGGGTAGCTGTGGCTTCCAGATCAAAACTTGAGGGGGACTGGGGTGGGCCTTGTTCTATGGTTGGGAGTGAGGAGTGATCACCTATTTTCTGTTGGGAGTGAGGAGTGATCTACTTTCAGTAGCTGAGAATGGCTTTGCAAAATAAAGAGGGGAGCATGGCTAAGACATATTTATGCTCCCCCTTGTTGACTGATGGGGTGTGAAATGCACAAAGCTATCGACTGGTTGTCTTTGGTCTGTGCACAAGGAAGGGAGGGGAGGAGAGGGATTTATCTAAGCCAAGTGCTAAAAAATAAACTGGGCAACTAGCACCCTGGGCCCTGTGCTTTGAGCAGGTGGGGCTGGGGCATTACACTGCCCCCACCTCCCTCTATCAATGCATCAGGACCCAGTTTGGGGGGTTTTTTGCCACAAGGGCCTGGTCACAGGTTCTGACCACAGGAGTGACCCATACTGGGAGAGCGTGGGCCTGGTAAGCATCTTCAGGAGACAAGCTTGCACATAGGGCTTGGGGCTGATGCGTCATCATCGTTCCATGACCTCCCCATCTTGCTGCCATAGGTGCAGCTCACCCTCAGTCACTGTCCCCTACCCCAGGGACTTTGAATTTACCTTGGTGCCTGGGTCCATGTCATGACCACATAGCGTGGGGTAGAGCGGTACCTGTTGAGGCAGTGGGCTCTTGTTGCTCAGTCTCAGAATTACAGGAATTTGGAGGAGGGGTGACAGTGGGTGCTTCATGGCTCTCCACACTGGGACCAGGAAGACTAGCAAGATGTCTGTGAGAGGGACACCAAGGAGTCATGAGAGAGTGGGAGTAGAATACCCATGGCCCCAATACATGAAATGGTGTCCCTGGGGGAAAGGTGGGGCACAAATGTTTTTGCTAGGCCTACCTATGGCATGACATTGGGATCCAAGTCCTAGGCCTCAATAACCTTGCTATCTGAACTGTCCCTGGGTCTTCCGTGGCAGGTCCAAAGAAGCTGAAGTCCAGCTCCAATCATACCTCTGGCCCTGGTTCCCTCTTTTCACTGGAGACCAGCACTAGACCCCAGGTGAAGACATTATTCCTAATCTCTGAGACTACCCAGTTCTATGCCTAGGGTTGGGTAGCACAGGAGGACGGGATAGGCTATGCCATGGTGTGTAGGCGTGCCTGTGGGGTCTTGATGTCCATGGGTGAGTGAGGTTATGAATGCTAAGCTTTGGTGGGTGCACATGGGCATAGGTCCTGGTGTATGGTTCTTTCTCTCACTCCAACTGGGTTTGGCCCTCTTTCCAGCATGACCCTGGTTCCACTGGCCTTGAACTTTCAAGGAGCTTCTACTTGATGCCCCCAAGATCTTGGGGTATACTTCCCCCCTCCCCAAATCAAACTTTCCAGAGGCCTCTACATGCCAACCCTGAGGTGACTGGCCATGCCTCACCAGTTTCTAAACTTTCCAGAGGTATACATCCATCTGCCTATCTTATGGTGTGCACCAGTCATGACTTCTCCAGGGACATGTATCTGAGAGCAGAAATGCCTCCCCTCTGCCCCCCCCAATACCCCAGGTTAATCCCCACCCCCCAGGTATCTGACAGCAATGGCCAAGCCTTGGATGCAGCAGGGTTACATCTATGCCAGCCCGCTATCAAGGTTCTATCTCCCACACCTTCCACCACAGCTGGACCATCCACACCAGCAACCCACTCACAGTGGATAGGTACATGCTGGGGTGTGGTTCATGGGGTGCCTGAGAATGGCTTTTGAAATATGGGGTCCATGGGGATGTGCCTGAATCTTAGGGCATAGGGTTTCTGCCTTGGTGTGCGAGTGTCAAGGTCCAGAGTTCAGAGGCTGTGCCCAAGTCTTGGAGTTCTCTTGTCCTCAGACTTTGGACCTGCCTGTAGGTCTTGGAGTGGTTTGTGACAGTATCTTGGGGGTCTGGGGAATGGCCTGTTGTCTCCGAGACCCAGGACCTGGGGAAGATGTGGGAGACATAGCTGCCTTGGTCCCCCTGTGTTTGCTTGTGGTGCAAAGCTGAAGGCAGAGCTGGAGACAGCCTGGGGTTTGCTGGGTGCTGGGTTTGCTGGGTGCTTGACCAGAGCAACCAAGTACAGCCTGAGTACCAGTATGTCTCCCCCTGGAAGAGTGCTGGGAGAGCCCAATGCTGGAAAAGACAGGCTAACTTGAATCAATAGGGGAACCATGCAGGTCTTTTGTAGACTGGTCAACCCCCTGTGGATCTAGACTTAGTACACTTCAGACACGACCAAGTTGAGTGCATGATTTTTAGCCTGACCTAAGCTCAATGAATACCTGTAGGCCTACTGTTTTAGGGATAAATCAAAGTTAACTTAGATAGATCAAATGTAACATTTGTGCATAACCGCAGTGTGCAGAAAGTTATATATCTTTGTAAGGTGTTTTTCTAATGTGTATGACCTCAGCTATCCATTGATAATGATATGATTGTCAATATAATTCACTATTTTTCTGCTGATCATGTTGTATAAGAAAAGAGAGGTGCTTTCCTACCAGCTACCTTTATGTTGAAGCTCTGTCATGTGTTGAAAAAAATCAGTTTTATTAATACAGGCAAAGGGCACAAGAGCTGTGAAACTTTAGCCTGTGTAGTATTCACATGAGAAAACAGAACCCTAGGTTTCTCCAATGATTATTACACATAAAACAATCATAGATCAAATCTGGCAAGCCTTGTTTTGTAGCATAACTACTAGGGTCATAAAGTCACAGTCTTTTTACTTTCTCTGGTCCACTGAAAAGTGAATTATTTTTAAGCAAAGTGTTCCCTACCGTTGAAGCAGTACCAAGTGCACTGGTTTCAGGGAAATGGGCTATTTGAGCTTTGGGTGTAAGACCTTCCTTCCTTCCATTTCTTCCTTCTGCTTTGGACACCTCAGACCAGGCTGTCTTGGAGGTTGATCTGGGTTGATCCTCAGCATAAGACTCCCTGGCTTCCTATCTCTTTTCTTTTCTGACTCCCACCTGTCTCAAGGTCTCTTGCTTTTGTCTATCTCCCTTTCTGATTTTTTTCTTGCATTTTCACAGTGGGGTTTTTTTTTTCCTTTTTCTCTGTTCCCTCTCCCTTCTACTTCTGGTTTCTCCATCTGCAAGTTGCATTTGTCTACTTTACAGCTTCTCTTTTACTGTTTGACTTTCTTTCTTGCTTGCTTGTCTGCCGTGGGGAGTTATCTTATTTTATCTTTTACCTTTCAAGGGATGCTCTTATTTCCACCCCCCATCCCCATTCTCTTTTTTCTTTGTGTGGGAAGTTGAAGGTATTGTGACATGTATGATTGGATAGAGCAGGGTAGGAGTTATTTGTTTATGGAGGGCTTTGGTCTATATGGCTGTGTGGTCAGTGTCCTGACTGCATAATGGCATGTTAGGCATGAAGTGTAATAAAGCAATGGTGTCTGTCATGGTGTGATGTTATGAATGCAATTACATGGTGCTTTTGGTTTGATGGTAATGTGTTTGTCTTTGCTTTGTATATTGGACCTGGACACCGGGGGGGGGGCAACTTTTTTAACTACTTTATTCAGGGGTTTGAGGTACAAAAGTCAAAGTCCTTCCTTTCTTCCCTCTCTTCCTAACCAGTGTTTTTACAAATATTTATTGCAACTTTTAATCCATCATAGTCTCTTCATTTTCTCCTTGGTTTAGAAACTTAGTCCATTATTAGGACGAATATAAAGTTACTTGAATTATACCTTATTTTCAGCCATCCTGAGTTATAGGATTTCAGAATTAAAATGGATATACATTTCTCTATATGTAAACACCTGTTTGTTATATGTTTCTTTCCGCACATAAAGGAACTCAAACAATTTCATCTGTACACTTTGAAATAAGTGAAACAGTGTTTTCTAGTACAGCAAGCAGCTAGCTTCCTGGTCTCATGATATATTCCTTTGAAATTAGATGTATAGAATATGTCTTTAATTGGAGATTTACTTCTTAGGAGCCATATATGTGAAACAGAATAAGTTAACTATCATTTTTTGAAAGTCTTTTGAGTAGTTTATTTTCATAAACATATTAGTTTAATTAATTATTGAAAGATTAATAACAAATTTCAAAGCTTACACTTATATCTGATTATCATGTTACAAATAGGTCTTTGTCTGACCTGGTGATTGTTTTTTGAGCAATATGTTTATTATATGTGGAAGTAACGGGATGGGGTCCTGCAAGTTGGCCCAATTGGCACCCTCTATTATCGCCTGCCATGTCTTCAACTGAATAATTGATAGGGAGGCTGCCTTTATGTCCTATTGGACACAGTCTTGATTGATTCTCTGGACCCCATGGGTTTCCAGACCCCTGGTGAATCCCGCTCCAAGATAGATGTCACAACAGCTATTTCGGCGGACCCTAGCCTTATGGGCTATGCATGGCTCCAACCATCCCTTTACCACACCCCAAGCCTCGCAGATGGTACTGACATTGTTTGGTCTGGGCCTTATTGTAATTTGGCCTCCTTGTCCTCCCTGGGCCCTCTGCAGCCCCATCTCACTCTGCGCCACACTGGCACCAGGGTCTGTGCACCCCAAATGCCATGCCCTCTCTGGCACTGGGGTCCCCACGCTGTCATGCGCCCCCTATGAGGCTTCCTCCTTCCCTTAATAGCCTCATCCAAACCACTAGTGTTATACAACAGCAAACAAAATGCAAAGCCCCTGGGCTGTAACATAAATTCAAGCTGTCCAGCTACAACATCATTCAAACCTTACCGGGGGATGCTCCGTCCCTCAACAGTATCAGAAGCTGCTTCTGCAGTCAGGCCTCTCCCCTTTTTTTGCCTTGGGAGAGCTCCTTCCCCCTTGGCTTCTGGCACGGAACTGCCTTCCTGGCCTCAGCCCTAGGTTTTATATATGAGCCAGGCCTTGCCCTTTCCGGTCAGCTGACTGCTGGCAGGTGTAGGCCACTAGCTTGTTCTGGCTGCCTCGGTAACCAGCAGTTGGGGCTTCCAACTCACTGCTGGGGTTCTTCCCCTAGAAGTTTCAGCTCTTTAAAGGAGCAGGGCACTGTAGTGCCCTGCAACAGTGGATTCTAGAGGTTTTATAAATTGTAGCAGATTGTATTGAAGTACTTTAATCTATTATACTTTATATTAATTATATAAGTAATAAAATATTTTTCCCCTGAATGCATTAGCTTTAATACTTGTATTGCTTTTGTGGGATTTCTACTAACAAAGATTCTATGTTATGGTGTCAGTACTTGTTCTTTTATACCTTTTTCTGCTATGGAAATTTTAACTTTCAAGTAATACTTTCTTATCTTTATCTTCTCTTATCTGCTAAACATTTATTGTGAGCAATTTTAAATTATTATTTAATAGTCCTCTCCAACAAAGGCAGAAGACCAGTGCCTTATCTCTGAAATAATTTTATCCAGACAATAGTATGCTATCAATTTTAGCTCTTTTAATTGTGCTCAACACTTCCCTTCCTTCCCCCACCTCGCCCCACACACATACTTTTTCTATAATTAGTTTATATGAAGACAGTCATATTTTACAAACATTTTACTGTATATTGAAGCTCCTGCACATTTTGTTTGAAGGCAGTGGGCAGCCTTGTCCTGAATGCCATGGTGGAACCTGAAAGAACCAAATTCTCAAATGTAGGAAGAAGATGAGCAGTGCAGGCCAGAATGGGACAAGATGCATTGCATCCCCTGACTTGTTGAAAATGCTCAAATGCTTGTTACAGTTTATTAATTTTTTGCCCGCTTTTAAATTGAGGTTTGGATAGGTGGAAATGCATAGAATGGCCTGGCTCTATAGCATTAAGGGAGAATTTGGATGAAATACTATAGAGGAGATCATAGTATTTTCCTTCTGTCCACCTCCAAACACCTCTCTGTGAAATTTCTCGAGAATGACATTTGGGGGTCATTGGAACTTGGATTGGGCCTAACAGGGCTGGGGTTCCCTGTTACAAGTAGGCATACAGAAGATGCAGGGGGAGAGAGAGAAAGAGAGAGAGAGAGAGAGAGAGAGAAATAGCAAAAGGCATCTTATGTTGAAGGAATTCTACAGAAAATCAGTGGATAGCAGCAGAGATAGACTTCAATGGCAGTCTAACACATCCGATCAATAATAAGAGTACAATTGTAAAAGACCTCTCAGATATGACTAAGGAAACTTAGTGGGTTTTTTCATCATGCTTGAAATTTTACTTCTGTGAAAACTAGATGGTTATCCATATATTTACTGACCGTAAACAAAATTGGAAATACATTATTGTGATTATTATGTAGTATCCTGAAAGTTATGGATACTATTACTATAAGTATAAATTATATTATGTGAATTATATTATTATGAAGTATTCTGAAAGCAGTTAAATAGGACCTGTTATTTAGCACAGTGATATTGTGATCATAGTTTTCTTCTATTTTCAGAGAAATTACTAATTGCATTTGATGTATGGAACATAACTAGTTACTCTTATGGTCGCAACATGCCTTACAGATATTAATACGTTTGTTATGATTACCTTTGTAGAACCATCAGTAAGGTTATGAATTTGTCATGGTGGTTAGAGAAGGCATTATAATGGGAATTTGAAAAAAAAATTATTTGTGACAACATGAAGAATTCCACAAGTCATTTAGAACAGTGGTTCTCAACCCTTTTAGACTCAAGGTACCATCTGATGGACTCAAGACACCTGTTGGAAAATGGTAGCACTTGGCTTTCACTCATTTTTGACAATGTAAAAATAATAATAATAAGACAATTGTTATTTTGCAAAGAACTCAGAAAGACCACAACAGTTCAAAATGTTTTTGACACTATGGATTCCTATTTGAAATCTCTGGGTTTATCTTGTAAATCACATGTAGGCGTTTGCACACCTAATGGTGCTAATATCCTGTGGTACACTTAAAAGTATCTCATGGAACCCCAGAGCTAGTTGAGAATCATTGGTTTAAAGGGTTGAATACACTGAAGGTGCAGTTAAGTCTAGAGGAAAGAATGAGGACTGTAGTCTCTAGTGTTCCACAAGTAGGAAACATACTGAGAAGCTTAATTGTTTAGTTGTTTCTATGCCATTTATTGGTACCACTTCCATAACATTTACTAAAAATTATTACAACAAGTCCTTGCCCTGCTTTTCAGTATACTATCCTTGGGATTATAAGGGAAAGCTGTGATGAAAGTGGATCTGGGGTCTATTTGAATTGAGAATTGGATAACACCATGGTCACTGGCAGACATTAAATAGAGATGTGATTAATTCATTAGCTAGTGACCTGGCCACAGGTTCAACCAATTCATGGTGTGATAAAAGGAATAAGCCACAAAGTTATTATACAAAATATGGGTAATAACTCTGTGGCTAGTTCTTATCATGCCTTTAATTGAACATGTAGCCAGTGCCTAGCCTCTGGAGCACACAGTAGCCGTTCATGGGAGCACTCACATGTGCTCCAGAGGCTGTGAGCACCCTGCAGCTGATCTTAGCTCCCAGCTCATCATGTACTCCTGCAACATGGACCCTGCAACTGATCACAGATTTCAGCTGAGGGAGCATACCAGATGCTTCTAGGACTGGGAGCCTCAGTCAGGTGACCAGTAAAATGGTGCTATAGGATGTGAGGCAGGATTCCATAATTGCAATTTCTTCATGTGTATCATGGCAGGAAACGTGCTTGTTGGGCTCCCACATCAGTTTCCATCAAGTCTTTACTGTAATGTCTGTCAGGGGCTCATGGAAATCTCATTCATATTGCTGGGATGGTTTGACAAGACACTACAAGTACCCTGCTAGACCCACACTATCTGCAAAGTTGTGCTCTATACGGCAAATATTTTAGCTGGAAAAAGGGGGGAAAGATTTTAAAATATTTCTTTTTTACATATTACAATGAAGCATTTGACTTTTTTGTTTTTAAACAGCGTGGCTTCTTTTGAAATAGTTTTAATATTTTTTTTAAATCATTTTAAGACTGTCAGATCAATCTAAAGGTCCTTTACCCACCCTCTGCCATTGTTCTTATCTTCCCCATTCTTTTCCCTCTTACCACTAAAATTAGTTTTGGTTTGTCCCAGGTTTTTCTTGGGTTTTTTTTATTCAGTCACCATTGGAATTAATTTATTTGTTATATTAATAACCACTGTAAGCCAGTTTTATAATCCTTCAGTTAAATCAATGGGAGTTAAGGAGCCCAAATTCCTTCTGGGTTTAGGCCTTGGTCTTTATACAAACTGAAATAACTGGTACACAAAAGAGAAATGTAGGTAATATATTATGCTGTATTATTATGTGTTAGCAATGTGTTTTGCTTGTCTTATGCAATAATAATAAATCAGGAAAAGTAAGTACAGTACTCTAAAATGTTGGTTTATTTTAATTCAGCCAATGTAGATACTTAAAAAAACCCAAAGCAAAACCAAAAAAAATAAAATAAAAACCAGGAACAGAAACAAAAGATCTAAGAAGTATGATTTGTAAGAGTTTTAAAACTTCACCTATTATTTCTCCAGTTTAAAATATTTAAACTTACAAATTTTTATTGTTGTAAGTGCCAAATTATATTGAAGCCTGTGATAACTGTATATGTGACAGGAAAAGAATTTACCTCAGAGTCATTGAAAATCAAGTGCCAAATAATGTCACGTCCACTTTAAAATACATTATTTCTCAAACAGGGAGGAGTTCTGAATCCTGTTTCTCTCACTTGAATTTCAGATGAGCATTCACCATAGCAACCTCAAAATGTGAACTGAGACATATTGAAATACATTTTAAGCACAAGACCTCTACATTCCCTATGTCTTAATTGACATCATATTTGCCTTTTCTTTCAATCACTCAAAACAGGGGGAGTTTGGTACAACAGAGGAAAAAATCCTTATATTTAATGTTCTGGTCGGACGAGCATCTGATCTTCCTTGACCAGCTGAGAAAGCAAAGCTAGTATATAGGTGAAGTGAAATGGATGTATATATTTTTATCAGGAATGTCATGAGTTTTAAGAGAAGATGAAACAATGACAGCTGATTGGTGGTGTGATAATGTATATCTGCATTTTTAGGCTGTTTCCTTGATGGATTTTAATTCAGAAAAAAAAAAGATCAGAATTGTAGCTGTATCAGAGGGGAGAAAATTAACATTCTCCAAAGGAAAACTGGTATAAAATAGAGATGGGGGGTGGGATGGGATAGGGCTATATATTACTTGATAAACAGTTAATTCCAGGAAGTCTAAGATTCCTAAAATTAATCTTATTGGTATTTGATTTGGGAAATGTTCTAAAGTTTTTTGATGCCTATGATAATGAAAGATTAGAGTGTTTGTGAAAATCTAGAAATAAAAACTACAAGATATCCATCCTATGCTGGTTATATCTCACACTAGCTGAAGTCCCTGGAAGACTTAGTCCTGGAAGTATGTCACATATCACAGTTAATGGATAGCAGGTAGCTGAAGTCAGTAGAAAGCCAGTGGAAAGAAGCAGACATTACTCTAGAGACAAGGTGTCCCAGATAAGGAATGAAAAGATATTAATCTCTCCATGAAGACAAAGGTGGATGCAATTAACCATCAGGTGCTGGAATTGCAGGTGAACTAAATTAGCGCACTGATACAGCTACCTTTTTCATACCATTATAGTTTACCTGAGTTCCTTCATTGTATCAAGGGAGCAGATTATTCAATCCTATGTAAAGAGAGTGTATCTTGATAATTCCTGAGAGTGTTATAGTGTTCTGAAAGGGTGAGAGTTAGGGATTTTGAATAACCTAGCCTATTATTGCTGAAAGGTTGGGAGGCTTCATTAGCTTGTTGGTCAATTGGAGAGGGGAGAGTAGAGAGCAGACTGAAAAATGAAAGTGGCACCTTTGTTACTGGAAAATGATGCAGCAGAGACGGACTAGAAGGTACTTATTTGAATCAACAGATTATGAAAGACAAAAGTGTCTGAAGTCAGGGAATTTTAAAGAATCAATAGATTAAAAGTGTTAACATTTTAGAAAATCCCCCCCACCATTCCATATCATCCTGTAATCACAAATATAAATCATATATTAATAAGATAGTAGCATAGTTGAACACAAGGAAATGTTTAATCATTGTAAAAAGGTGTCTTTTGCTCCACTTGTTTTTCTGTTCTGTCTCTTGGTTGCTGTGTAGTTCTGAGCTGCCATGACATACAGGGTATTAGAAACTACTGAGTTTTAGGTGACCAGTGATTTATTACAGTATCAAAATACTCTGATTTAGAAAGCCATATTAGACTTTTGCTATTTCAAATATTGTGTAACACATATGCACATTTGGGGTTGTGTGTAATAGTGTGTTCTGGTTTTATGGCTGTATATCTTGCATCCTCTAGGAGTAAAAGAGAACTGTCTCCCATCCCTCGCCTTGTGTACAGGCCCATTGTCTTAAGATTCCCTACAAGAAACCTCTGGAGCCAGTTTGGTGACTCTGGCTGCTTCACCAAGAGTGGTGACCACCATTGAATTAATTGGTCTGCATTAGTAATGTCCAAATAGTGCTGCTTCTTGATTGGGGTCCTGTAGTGATATCAGGAAGGTTATTTAAGGGTCAGGCCACCTGGGCTTGCTCTTTTCTCCTAGGGCTGCTGAAGCCAAAAAATACTTACTTGGCAGGGGAAATACTATGACCACCAAGGTGGTTTTCCTGCTGGCTGGGGAAAACCATGAACATAGCAGAGGGTAGTACCCTGACCAAGGTCATGCATAGTTAGCCTCCCACTTTCACTCCCAGTGGAAGGATCTCGGCTCTGTGCTGACTTTATGGAAATGGGAGACTCCTCCCTAGCTTGCCCCTGTGGCCATATGACTGAGGGCAAGAGAAACTTAGGGGTATCCAAACCCCAAGCCTTTGTGCTTGGGCCAGCACGTAGGATGCCTGCCAAAGGATTTGGAAGTATCTGAAGCGCCAGGTGGGGGTAGAGGATGCTTGCTGGTAGCAGGGCCATATATGGTTCTTGAATGACTCACACAGATTTGAAATTGATTTGGCGGATTTGACTTGGGGCATGAAAAAATTGCCTTAAAAAAACCCCCAAACTGAATTGTGAGCCAGAAAAGCCCGTTTGGGGGGTTTCCTCCCACTCTTCACTGAAGAAGAAAACTGACACTGTGAATAGAAAGCCTTGGGTACAGGGAGAGAAAGTTTGTCTTAGGGCTTGAGACCTCTGTTCTCTCCCTCTTCTGTTTTTCTGAGTTTTGAGTGGGATGATGCCATGGTGGGGCTGGGGGGGGACATCAGTCCCTGCAGCAAACTAGCCAAGGTTGGATGCTGGCAGTTTTGTTGGCACACCATGGACCAGGACTGAGAGCTTGGCATTTTTTGTTGCTGTTGCAACTTCTTTTTGGGTTCAGCATAGCTGTGTCACTGAACCCCAGCTGCATATCTTGCCGGCGGTTTTGGCCACACAGGCATTAAGTGGGATGATGCCGTGAATGTGTTATTCTCTGGTGTAGACTGACTAGGAAACATGGTCCTGGTAGTTCACTGGCCCCTGTATTGGGAGTGGTAGTGTCTCAGCACAGTGGTACAGCTGAGACTACAGCCATAAGCCTGGGTCCTTTTTGCTGTTTTACATCTGTTGCATTTCAGCCCACCTGTGTGGGGCTGAACCCCAGCCATATGTTAAGCTGGCAGATTTGGGCCAGGGTGAAGCCCTGGCACTTTTTGTTGTTTAGCCAGGCCTCAGCGGTGCATAGGACTGGCCAGCATTTTGCTTCTCAGTCCAGGCCCAGCGAAATAGGCCTAGGCCTTCTTTTGTCCCTTTCGCAGTTTATGCCTCATGTTGAAAGCTAATTGTAGTTCGGGCCCAAGCCAAGATAGGCCTCCCCCCAACCCCCCTTTTGTTCTTTGTTCAGGCCCTGGTGCAGGACAGACCTGAGTCCCTCTTCTGTTGTTTTACACCTGTTGTGTCTCCGCATAGTTGTATCGCTGAGCCCCACTGTTCATTTGCTGCATGACTGGGCCTGGCTAAGGGCTTAGCACATGTGTTGTTGCTGTTGTGGTTTTGTGTCCTTACCAAGCAGTGTGGTTGGTGCTGGTTGCAGTTCAGGCTCTTTGGGTTTTTTTCTGGCTGGCTTTTCCTTTGAATTCTCTTGCAATTTCTTATCCCAGCAGAGCTGGGATTAGGACCAAGAATTCAGGGGGTGAGATTCTGATGAGAACTGCAGTTAACCCTTCAAAGCCACCATGTGGAGGTGATGAGCAGTGCTACAAGTTCACGTCGAGCGAGGGGCCCTTTGCAATGCAGAAGGACCTACACTCTCTAGCAGCTCCCTGCAGCACAATGGACTGATGGAGTAGCTCACTGAACTCTCTGGTGTGGGCCCCCCTCTCCAGACCATTGCTGAAGGGCAGATATAGCAGTGAGGGCCCCAGAACTACCCTTTGGGGAGTCCCAAGTGCCAGACAGCCTGGGAATGGGTAAAGCTTCCCCAAGAGGGCGACACCTATAGATTTTGTTTTGTAGTTCATAGAGTTTTAAAATTAAAGTTAGTGTTTACTTTTGTTTTTTCTTTGTTTTTTATAGTAAATTTGGATTTTGTGTTTAAACAGCTTGAGAGAAAAGGGTTGTTGGTTTTATTGGACACCCTAATGATTCATTTAGTGCTTCCCAGGTAGACTGCGTGGGGGCTTGAGCCAAGGTAAAATATATTTAGTACCCCAAAATTGAACCTGGCCTTTGTTGCAGCTGACAGGTGCTCAACAGAAGGGTTACAATTATTATTCATATCATATCTTTTTCAAGAATCACAATAATCTATCAACCTGTTTTTGAGAGAATGCTCCTTCACCAGTGAAAATTTGGTTCTGTTTTTATGATCCATTCTTGTTTTGTTTTGTTTTTTAGATAGCATACGGCTTGCCTTATTAGTGTCAATGATTCTATCACATACAAAAGATCCTATTCAGTAATCTGCCTGAGATTTCATAGTTTCATAGTTTCTAGGGTCAGAAGGGACCTGAGTAGATCATCTAGTCCGACCCCCTGCCATGGCAGGAAAGAGTACTGGGGACAAACGACCCCAGCAAGGTATACATATAGCCTCCTCTTAAAGACCCCCAGGGTAAGAGCCAGCACCACTTCTCTTGGAAGTTGGTTCCAGATCCTAGCCACCCTAACCGTGACGTAGCGCCTCCTGATATCTAGCCTAAATCTACCCTCTGCCAGCTTGTGACTGTTATTCCTGGTCACTCCTGGTAGTGCTCGGGGGAACAGGGACTTCCCCAGTGCCTGCTGGTCCCCCCTGATTAGTTTGTAACAGGCCACTAGATCCCCCCTCAGCCTTCTCTTGTGGAGGCTGAACAGGTTCAGGTCCCTTAG
>NW_017729027.1:41345761-41356623 GCF_001723915.1 Gavialis gangeticus
TCCCCTCGACTGCCTTGTATTCTAACCCAAAGCACTTCAGAGTGCCCCTCCTCTGATTCTTTGTTAATTGATGAGGATGGGTATTCCTCCTTAATATAGAGTGCCATGCCCCGACCTTTCCTTCCTATCGTGTCCCTCCTGTACAGCCTATAGCCCTTGACATTCACCACCCAGTCATGCGTTGAGTCCCACCATGTTTCAGTGATCCCCTCTATGTCCGGGTTGGTGTCAGCTAGCAGGAGGGTGAGTTCCTCCTGTCAGGTTAATATAATTTATAGCCAGGTTAAATGAAAGTGTTGTGTTAATTGTGTATATGATTTCATAAAATGAAGATGAACATCTTTATTAGCCCAAATACTTTAATTCAAAGAAACAGATAAGAAAACAACAGAGAAGAGAACAATATGGATAGCAAGGAATGAATAAAAGATGCTGTATGCAGTATTGCATAAGGATGAAAATGTAAATACTCTAACCTAATAAAAGAAAAACAAAGTAAGAGCACTCATATGTTAATTTAAACAAATTATAGCTAGCCAACTTGTGAACAACCAGTAGTAATTAATATGGCAAAAAAAACCCAAAGTATTGAAATGAAACACTGTCAGAATTCAGAAATATTTTAATTTTTCAATAAATATTGCAAATAAAATGAAAAGTGCACTATGAAAAGTGCATCCTAAGTATTTATTATTTTGAGTGTAAAAATTACATTTCCACTTTATTCAGCCTTCAGTTGCTTGGCATTGTGACTTTTCTTGATTGGCTATTGACACAGACCATATTTAACCATGCCAGGCATGAGACTCTTGAAATATCTTCCCCAATTTTCTTGATATATTCAATTGCTAATGCTGTCAAACTATATAACACATATTCCAAGGAATTCTCTCTCACAGGCCTACTTTTTGTGCATTAGTGTACACTCAGGGGGGAATAGGTAACAAAATTATTTCCTGTACAGTATGCCTAACCAGAGGGCAGTTTTAATTTAGCTGTCTGTTTAAGATATAGTAAAGGAGGTCTGAGGGTTAGGGCTGTGTTAGTGGCCTGGAGAAACATGTCAGAATGAAGCCATATTTCCATACTCCTTCCTACTGGGATGATTTTCAAAACCAATACCCAGTTTTGTGTTACTAATAGGTATTGGATTGATGAGTTGAAAAATATGTATCCATTACTTTCCAGGTTCCTATGAAATAATGTCTACATTTAGTGTGAGGACATAAATTATGAAAAGTCATGGGAGATCCTTCATCCTGTATCTTAGCCTTGATTTGGGAACCGTTTAACTTCAGTGGGAATTTTATGTCAGTTTCATAGTTTCATAGTTTCATATGTCGGTCAGGACCAAGTGGAGAGAATTTAGCTTGAAGTTAGTGCATTTATGACAGAGCACTTGTACTAACTGCCAAAATCAGGTAGTATTGAGTATCAGTTCTGATGTTAGCAAGAGAAAAGTGAAAAACTAGAATACAGCAATGGGTAATGAATAATTGAAATAACATTTGACACACTGTGCACCACATTTCAGCTCTCCTTCATTTAATATTGTTATACTAAGAAAGGGAGTGCCTTTGGATTAAAAACAAATAGACACAACAAAACAGCTCTCTGTTCCCTTTGGATTAGCAGTATTTAACAGATCTGTTGTCAGGAATCTCTTGGTTTTTGTCAGTTCATAAGCTGGTATACAAAGGAAGATTTATTTGTTATAACAATGCATTTCATAGGTTGAAGTTGGTGTGAAACTTTGACTCAACTTCAACTATATTCAATGCAAAGGGAATATTTATCAAGTGGAAAGGTGGGAGGAAAGTGTACATGTAGGAATAAAACACTTTAAAAGTGTTCCAACCCATCAGTATAAGAAGTACTTCAATGTTTTGTGAGTCCTTTAGATCAACAATGCTTGTACAAATATACAACAAAGGGATGTTGCCTCTTCCAGCTTACCAAGACTTTGCTGAAATGAATCCTTATTTAATGCATTGAGGCACCATTTAATAAGGCAGTATTGGTACTGGGAATTATTTTAATATTTGAAATACCCTTTAAAAATGGAGAGGTTTTATGACTTCAACAAAATGTTTTCCTCAGTATTAACAGAAATACAGTTATAGTACTGGTTTATTTACAGCTTCTGCTAAAATGATCTAGTAGAATTAATAATAACATTTAAATACCCCAGAATTTATTTTAATAAAAAGTTGAGCAGGCATAAGCACACTGAAAATGTAAGCATTAAAGCAAGGCTAGCCTTGGGTGGTGTTTTATCCTTTTACAATTAAGCTGGTAGAAAGAAGGTACTGGCAGAATGAAAGGTCTGCAGATGTAGAGCAGAGTACATTTGGTGTATGGAGTAGAAATAAAGGGTGCTGACTCCATGGTTCACTCCAAAATAGAAAAAAGTTTCTAATGACTTTCTAAGGCGCTTTTTCCTCTAATAAAATGTATGACTCATGCAATCTGAAATGGGCCTGCTTACTGTGAGCACTTTAGCTCAATTAAGAACTCTAAATTATTGGTTAAAATAGCTTGTACCCCTATCAGATGCCTTAGGAAGTGCATTTAAAAAGCTCTTTTGTTCCAAATAAAACCTTATTCAGATGGTTAAACATTTATACTGTCCTCCAGGCACATGGCCTAGGAAATGTTTGGTTACAATATATCCATTATATTTAAAATTAGATATAAATTTAAGAATAAAAGATGCCAGCATGCAGATAGATATGTAGGTAATGAGATTTTCTAAGACTTTTCCTTCTTGAAATTAATACAGCACTCTTTTGGCCTAGAAACCTCTCTCTGTGAAGTACAAAACCACAAATAAAGAGAGACCATTATGAGATTGCAATTCACTCTGAGATCTGCAGTTGATATGGAAAGGTGGTATAGGACCCCATATTCAGACAGGGTATGTTCTTGCAGGAAGAATGATATAGATGACCTAAATCATAATTTGTAGTCTTGTTTGTTCTTTGAATAAATAAGGGAAATGGATCTCTGAATTAGTGAAAAATCGTAAGTATTGGCTAATGAAGCCTACAGCCTGTCCTATATTCCATAGGTGTATTGGTGCTACTTGCACAAAGAATATGGGCCAAAATCAAATAGAATTGCTGTTTTTAATTTTTTATTCCAGTATTTTATACTGCTTCAATTTATTTACTGTTACAAATTTCAGTGTTCAATTTTCTTTTTGTTTAAATTACTAGCATGTATAATATTGTATGCTTTTACCACAAATAACTACAAATCTTTTTTTACTCTATATAATTTTATTATTAAGTCTATTGTATCATTCTAGTTAACATTATAAATAAACCACTACTACTACAGATAGTAATGTTCAACCTTGAAAAAGAGACCTCATGAGATCATTGGGTGCAGGCCTCCTGCTCCGGGAAGGAAAGACTGCTAGGGTCAAATAACCCCAGCAAGGTGTGCATCCAGTCTCCTTTTGAAAATCTCCAGGGTAGGTGCCTGAACCACCCCTGCTGAGAGTCTATTCAGAGTCTATTCAAAGAAACAGTATTAAAATCCTGTTACTATTGTGGGCAATTTTGTTTTCTGGACATTTCATCTCCCTTACCAGCTGCTTGCCTTGGAAAATTGAACGGAACCCTAAAGTATTTTCAGGGCAAATGTTTCTTCTACAGTCTCCAGAACAGAGGTTGTGGGGAAGAGGGGAGAAGAGAGAGAAGTGTGTGTGAGTGTATAGAAAAAATATTCGCTCAGCATTCCTGCCTACTACTAACCCCTCCTCTGCATGCACACACACACACGGAAGAGCATTTCATCTGTAATTTTAATTCCTGTACATGACATTCTCTGTCTTATGCTTTATTTGCCCATGCACCAGTAGTAGATAATTATTCCTTCATGACATTAAGCCATTATCTGTAATGACAATATCATTTTAATCTGGATGCAAAGAAAGTCTAGAAACAACAACATGCATGTGGCAACAGAAGGCTGTGCATGTGCTAGTGCCATTAGTTGTTTATGAAAAATGTATTTAGGACTGGAACCTGTTAGGTCCTTGATTCTGAGTTTCCTTTGAAGTACTTTGAAGTTTCTTTGAGTTACTTTGCATGCTGTCTTTGTTTTCTTCATTTGTCTTAAAAGTTGCAAGGTAGGAAAAGAAAGCTAAACTGAATAAGACAAACGTATGTAAAAAGTTGTTAAATAAGCAAGTGATGAAGAGGAAGGAGACATCACAAGCTGAAATCAGTTTAAAGAAATGTAAATCTTTGGAAGTGTGAGAGAACTATTATTTATGCATGAAAGAGAAAAACTTCCCAGTTCTAAACCAACTGTGACAGAGTTGGATTATGCGGTGCCTGGCAAATCATTCATCTTGGTATCATAGGATCATAGAAAAATAGGGCTGGGACCTCACAAGGGGTACATCCAGTTTTCACATTTAGATTGACTAGCTAGGGTTAGAAGAAAATCCATTGATCTGTTACAGACCAAGGGAGGGAAAAGTATTATCCCCTGATAAAGTATGTGTGTGACATCAATAAAATCATCAGATATAGAAATATAATCACAGTAGATTCTACAGCACTATAAACAGGAGATGGAGGCAAAGAATATATTAGAAAAATGTTAATTATTTTCTGACACCTGTATACCCTCTTGCTGAGTCATAGCTTGCTAACTGAATACTGCAGTGGGCAATAAATCACTAATGTGGGAGCTGGATATAAGTAACTTCCCTTGTTTACAAAAACTTGACAAACCAGAGGGCCCAACTCTAAGCAGGATAACCACTTCTTCCAGCCCAGTTCTTTGTATCAAGAACTAACCTTAACCTGGAGTTCAAGACAGAAACCCAACTCCCCTACTGATTGCACAGTCTGTTATCACAAACTCTTACCTCTACAAAAATGGGCATAACCTTCAACAAGCAACCACACTGTTTTCAAAGGGATAAGAGCTTAGCATGCTAAGAAAAACTATGAAAAAGAATTTACCAATAGCACTGCTGCAGATGACCACCAAGGCACCTTAATAAACTCAAATCTGCTGCCAAATTGGGGAAAAAATACAAATGGACAACTAAAGAATGAGAGTGTTATCAGAATATAATGATAATAATTTTACAAACCCAATATGATTTAGCATTGAAGAAAAAATATTTGTTTTTCACTAGGTAGTATGGGGAAAGGGAATAAAAAAATGAATATTGTATGTTTAAAAAACAAACAAACAACCCCCCCAAAAAAGTTATGTGTATGGTGGTAAGTTCACAAAATAAGACAGAGTTAATGTGGGGACTGAGGAGAAAAGGAGAAGTTGTTTCAATGGGCAGCTTTAGGAGATTTCTCCTGAGATTGTTCTCCTGGTTAAAAAAACAACAACAAAAAATTACCTAGAAATTTCTGAATAGATATTTGATGGCTGAGCCCCTGAAGAGCAAAGAGCAGAGCTTGAAGTGCTGATGCTGCATACAGGACCCTTGTGTACATATCTCAGAGTGCTCTCAGTCTCAAGTTCTCTCAGTCTGCTGAAGACGGAATGGCAGCAGTGCACAGGGCAGCTCCCGTGGGTTGACCCAAAGTGCTTAAAGTCAGCCTTTGTGTCCCTACAGCACAGTGTGGGGTTGTGAAGATGACATATTCTGCTCCCTGTTTTGCTGAGGCAGCAGTCTAGGGAGTGACACTGTATCTTTGGAGTGAGGAGGAGGGATGACGTACCCTGGGATGCTGGAGGACTGTGTTATAGTTTCTCTCAGAGGGAGCTTGTACAGACACTCATGCTCTCTCAAGAGAAACTCTTCCAGGAGTGATTTTAACCCTGGTTGTTCCCAGGTTATTTTTCACCTGGATGGGCCATTTTTGCTCCAGGAGAAATATCCTGAATATCTATATACTCATAGTTTCTCCTGAGAGAACAGCAACTCTTCCAGGAGAAACTGAATGCCTGTATGGGGCCACTGCTTGTCAGGGTAAAATATTTGGATTTGAAAGTAAGGAGTATTTTAAAACCATTCACAGTGTTTATTTAAAAGTAGAATCTTTCATTTTTAAGGAGAGCAATGTCTGCCACAGCTATGCAGAAGTGTATAATGCATCTACTTCATAGTGTGTTCTGCTTATTTACTGAATTCAATCCAAAGAACCTACCACAAAAGCAATTAGTGACTTCAAGTTACAACCTCCCCCCACACAATATTTTACAGTTTAATGATACGGTAATACATGTATAGATGTTTTGCTCCTGAAGTAGCCATTTTTGGTGTGGGGGAAGAATCTGAACATCTATATACACTTGTTGTTTCACAGTTCCTCCTTTTAACTCCTCCAATGAGAATTTGGAAGGTTACCTATTTTTCGTAAAGGAACTGTGACCTGCATTCAATTCCCATGCACTAGATTATACCTTTGAACACCAATGGGGGTGTTCTGCAATAATTCATATACAGTGTGTGTGACCTAGTAACTGGAATAATAACTGTATGGTTTTATGGGCTTTTGAAAGGTTTATCGTACACATATGGTTTAGTTTAGTAGCTAGGCTTCTGGAGAAATAAGCAGGGTGGTGACAATAATTTCAGATAAGAAACCTCCTGATAATCTTGTTTGGAACTTATCCTTTGCCTTTATTTGTCGAGATGCTAGTTCCAGTTCAATCCATTTTCAAGACTACATTTTCTAGTGCAGGAATATAAAAAGGATAAAAGGAATTAAAAATAGCCTTTCTGAACAGAGGTCAGAAAGTTGTCAGGAAACTGTATAGCAAAACCAGACTAGCACACATATCTGCTTGTAGTTCTGAGGAAGTTTGACCTTCATAAGCTTACAGTGGGTTAGTAAGCATACCAGACTGATTAAGCAATGCTTCAGTGTGTAAAAGCTATTTTGGTCACCTCTGTTAACTGTTGATTAGGAGCTCTGAAAGAGTGACCCAGGCAAACCTGTTTGGAACAGCATAATCCACAGAATGCAGTAGCATAAGATCTGCTCTAAGAGTGAGAGATTCATGGGATTCCATTGCATGGAGGAAAAGGCACAATTAATCATGACAGAGGAGGTCATAGAGGGGTCAAAGGTGCAGCTAGCTGTGCAACCATGACATATTATCACACTTTTTTTCAGGGGCCATTCAATCTTTTGCAAAAGTCTGGGCTGCAATCCAAACTTTGCAGCTTGAGATCATCTTCATGTATAATAAGCATCAATCAAATGATGTCAGTGAACATTAGTTAGCAGCTGGGGTAGAGATTCATTTTTTTTTTAAATACTTTTCTGTTCAAGCCTGCTAAATAACACTTACTCAGCATGGAGTTCAGGATGCAAATAGCCCCAAAAGGGACCAAGAGGATCTTATAAAAGCATAATGTAATTTTTTAGAAAGCTTAATAATATTCTAAATATGTTTTCAAGAAGAGTACAAACACATGAATCTATCCCAAATACTTGACAAGCTGAAGAAAGTTCCAGCAACTTCTCAGCCAAAGCTTCTCTGAATGCTAGCTTTCCCTATGTTGGTATGCTGGGTAAAGTTTCATACTCTTAGAAGTCACTCTTATAGTTCTAGCTCAATCCCTGCTCTGAGCAATCTGGAAAGTATAGATTATATATAATTGTGTGTGCATATATTTATATAGATATAGATGTAGATATAGATATAAGGCCTGTGCAAATAGGGAACTATTTGATTCGGATTCAGCCAATTTGGAGGACAGTGATTTGATTCAGATCACTGTCCTGAATCAATTTGGCTGAATCGGCTTCAGAAGATTTGGCGCTGATTCTGAGAGATTTGGAGATTCAGCTATAGACTATAATGGGGAATCACTGAAATACCTATAACTGTGTCATTTTTTGGCTGATTCAGATAAAAATTGTAGGGATGGTAGCCCCTTCTGAGGTCATGAAGTGTGTCAGATTTCAAGGAGATAGGTGCAGGGGTTTCTGGGAAACTGTACCTCAAATTGCTAAAAGCTAAACTCATGTTGTGTGTGTATTAAGGCAGATTTGGATGAAAAATCAGGGATGGTAGCCCCTTCTGAGGACATGAGGCCTGCCATTTCAAGGAGATAGTTGCAGGAGTTTCACTGCCAAGGAAAACACAGTTTTATTTTTAAGAAGTGTTAGAAAAATAAAAACAAGAAAAAATATAAATTGAAAGAAATAGAATGGATAGGGATAAGTAGAGGGATTCTAGTTAGTAAGCTATATCCAATCCTTTCCAAGAACAGAAAGGAGCAGGAGACTTACTAGGTAGGAAGCTAAGGCAGTTCAGTACCTTTCACATGCTGTTGCTCAGGCAGAAACAGCTCACAAAAGGCACAGAAAGCCTGAAGACATAGGCTTATGTGCTGTTTCTATGTTCCTCCCCCAGAGCACTGTGATTGGAAGGGGACTCAGGAAAAGTTCACGGTCACTAGCCAGCTACAGATGTCAGTCTTCCCCCCCACACTCTCCCTCCCTCGTCTCAGTTTCTCTTCCCCTGAAAGACTGCCTTATGAATCTCTGAATCTTTTCTGAACCATTTCCAAATCAATTCGGAGGCTCTGAATTGATCTGGAGGGTTTTTTTCTTCTCCCAATTAGATTCAGATTTGGTGATTCAGCCTCCAAATCAGGCCAAATCTTTTCCAAATTGAATCACAGACCAAAGCTTCATACACCCCTAGTGTGTGTGTGTGTGTGGGGGGGGGTGCCACCCAGAAGTTGTTAGATTGGGTTCTAAGAGTAGAGGGGTGATTATCAGTGTTAATCTGGAAGGTAAGGCAGGGTCATACCTGAGACACTGGTTCAGAGAGATGTCAGCTCTCTTAGAGGTGGTACCTTAGAGACCAACTAGTTCAGAGAAGCACTCTAATTAAAGTGCCACAGCATCTCTTGTATCAGGAGCCCCATTGAAAATGGTGGCAGGGGCACTTAAACTAAAGATCTTCAAATGAGCTTTAGTTCAAGTGCCCCCACTGCCATTTTGAAGTGCAAGAATGTTGATACATGAGACATGGGAGGCTGCTGGAGTGCAGTAATTGCCACACTCCAGCAGATTCAATTAATCGAGTCTGCTCTGACATAGTTTAATTACAGCACATTGGAGCAGGCTCTGCACTTGTGTACAGGCTCTTTAAGAGTCCCGCCCCCAGTGCTTCCCATCCATTCATTTACTTTTTCTTCCTTGACAGAGTCTCCTCCTCTCAGGCAACAGCTCTTCTTGTCAGGCTTGTATTCATTACTGTCACTCTGAAGGACTCTATCCTTCTCAGCCCTAGGGACCAGTACTCTCTGCTCTGGAGGGGAGTTTATATCCTAGTCAACCTTGCCTCCTTTGTCAGCTGACCAGGCTTTCTATTCACCTGGGCCAAGTATAGCTAATCACTCCTTCCCTCTCATGGCTTTGTTTTGAAGTTAGCAGTTTCCAAGCTAGACTCTTCTACAGGGGTGAGTCCCTAGACCAGTGTCGATCATCTCATCTCCAGAAGTTCCTGTTCTCACCTACAGCAGGCAGCTTGTTCCTCCTGATCAGTAGGCCTGTGCAAAGTGGCTAGTATTTGCTTCAGATTCAAACGATTTGGGGGACAGTGATTAGATTTGGTGATTTGAATCACTGTCCTGAATTGATTTGGCTGAATCTGATTTGGATATTTGGCTGCTGCTGAATCAGCCTAATCTCCAAATCACACAGGCGCCATCCCCTGCCTACTCTCCCACCCTGGCTGCCCCACCCACCCCAGCTCCTGGCTCATTGAAAAAAAAAGCCCCCACTCAGCAGATGTTGCTGGGCGAGGGGGGCAATCCCCTCTGCCCCCACCATGTGGGAGGCTCTGTCATGAGCTCCCTGCCCCCTTCCACTCTCCCAGCCCCCCCTACCCATGGCTTCTGCACCAGACCCAGCTCTGGCCATTTAAAAAAAACAAAAAATAAATGGACTTAACGGCTGCTGCCAGATGGGGGGGGCAATCCCCATTGCCCCCAACTGCCCTGCATGGGTGGGGGACTCTGCATGTGCCCACTGAAGCCCTGTGGCTGCTGCAGAAGCTAGTGAGTCTGGGAGGGGTGCTTTTTTTTCCTTAAAGGCTGGGGTGGGTGGAGCAGCCATGGGGGGTGCTGGGAGAGTCAGCAGGGGTTGGGGGCTCATGGCAGAGTCTCCCCATGCAGCATGGGGCAGTAGGGGGCAGCAGGGATCACCCCCCTGCACAGCAGGGCCTTTTTTTAAAGGGCCAGGAGCTGGCACCAGGCAGGGCAGCTATTGGGGGCGGCGGCTGGGGGAGTGAGCAGGGATCATGGGGGCTGGGGAAGCAGGCAGGGGATGAGACTGGCAGGGGTCCCCCCGTGGTCTCCTCTCCACTCCTCCAGCCCCTCCTCCCCCGCCCCCTACTTACCAGCTCTGAGTTTGGGTCCAGCACCCTGCTGCAGCGGGAGGAGCTCCCAAATCATTGAAGCTCTCTGAATGTTTTCTGAATTGATTTGGAGAACATTGAATCTATTTGAACCTTTTAATTTGTCCCCTGATTTGATTTGTATTTAGAGATTTGGCCCCTGAATAGGGCCAAATCTCCTCTGAATCGAATCAGCACCTGAAGTTGCACACAGCCCTACTGCTCAGCTGGGTGTCATTACTGACAACTGGGATCTCTATCCCCCTGGCTGTTCTGACAAGGCTTTTTCTGCTGCAGGTGATCACCCCCCCTCCTTAGGCTGCAAAAGTTCTGGCTTTAAAAGGAGCCTTGCTGATAACTATAACCTTGTGGGTAACTATAGGCCCGTCAGTCTTACCTCAATCCTGGGGAAACTCTTTGAGAAGATCATCAAGGAGCACATTTGTGATGGGCCGGCATCAGAAATGATGCTCAGGGGCAATCAGCATGGATTTATTAGGGGGAGATCA
>NW_017729027.1:41357359-41383177 GCF_001723915.1 Gavialis gangeticus
GCTGGCATAACAAGGAGTAATGGGCACAAGCTGATGGAGAGGAGGTATAGATTGGACATCCGCAAAAACTACTTCACGGTTAGGGCGGCTAGGAGCTGGAACCAACTTCCAAGGGAAGTGGTGCTGGCCCCTACCCTGGGGGTCTTTAAGAAGAGGCTGGATGCCTACCTGGCTGGACTTGTTTGAGTCCCGTTTCTCTTTTTGGGGTTTTTTGTTGTTCTCCCGCCCTGGCGGGGGGTCGGGCTAGAAGATCTACTAGGTCCCTTCTGACCCTTAATCTATGAATCTATGAATCTATGATCTTTTTCTTCTGGCCTTCTTTTCCCCATAACAGGGTTAGGGTTCCCTGTTACAGGGTTTCTCCTTCTGCATCTCTTTTTAGGAAATCCTGGATCCAACCTGGTAGGTTGTTGCTTATCAAAGCTCACATCTCTCTGAACCAGTGTCTCAGGTATGACCCTTCCAGAGTAACACCAATAATTACCCCACTACCCTTATAACCCAATCTAACAACTTCTAGTAGGAATGGTAAGCTATCAGCTAATGATTATAGGCATCACAAGGCATATTGGTGACCATAAATGGCCTGCATGAAGCCATTATAACTGCCTAACTATGGCATAGATGCGTTCATAATTCCAAGCTTGGAACATGACATAGAAGAAAAAAAAGCACAAAAATAGTGTGGGAAGAAAATAAAAGAAGCAGTGTGGTGGGGTAAAAGCCCAAAGGTAATATGCACTGACTTGGTGACTACCACAAAGGTAGACCTCTCTGAGTCTTCAGGTGAGAAGAATTTTCTCTATAACTCTATTGGTATGAAGAGCTAGAAGAGGATTCTAGGAGGAGAGTAATATAGACTCAAGAGTTTGGACATGCTAGTAATATGGTTATACTCCTCATTCCTGTACAGTTGTTATGTCTGCATCTGCTACTTCTGTGCACATACTGACATACCTACAGTAGCATTAATTGAACTAAGTTGAAGAACAGTAACAGTAGTGATATGGAAGCATAGGATTATAACTCATGCTGAGGACTGTGTTGTCACATCTTCCTTATTCTTGTTACCCATGCTAGCAGATGTAAGGTAACACAGGTAAACATATATATGTTATAAACACATTTCCCAATAGTACTATAGACATGTCTCAGTGGCTACACTACAGAGAGGAACTGCTGCTTTTTACTGCTGATCAGTAAAAATCCAGGTGCCCTGGATGGCACCTCTAGCAGTATACATTAGAAAATGTTAAGGATCATAGAAAAAGATGACAAAGCCATAAGAGAAATACAGAGTGCCTGAGCGAGGGACTAATATAAGAGGGATGGGGGTGAGGATGGGAATGCAACTAGGTTACATAACTACCATGTTAGCCATCTAAGCTGGGGGGGGGGGGGGATTGGGATGCTGAGAGAGAAAGAAGATAGATACAAACAAACCTGTAACAAAAGCCTGCAGTTGTGGAGGGGGTAGGTTGAACAAGAAGTTACTCAATCTATAGAGTTCTATCATGGGGGGTCCTTGTCCAGTGGAGTGGAGTGGTCTGTGGATGAGGAGTAGTTCTCAGAGTCCATCAGATGCAAAGCTGGGTTCAGGCAGTCCCCTCTGGGTCTGGTCCGATGGCGGTTGTTCTTGCGAGGTCGTTGTACTGGCGCTGGCCCATGATGTGATTGATATAGGTGTTGCAGGACACCATGAGGTGCCAATTCAGCTTGGCGTAGTGGCAGGAGATGCGGCAGGCACACATGATGCTCTCATCGCTCGGGTCCCCGGCTCTGAGGACTCCCACGAAGAGTGTGTTGACCATTGCATCATAGCTGTGGTTCCTCAGGATCTTGGCCAATGGGCCATACTTCTCCTGCTTGCGAGCCTCGGCATCAGTGAATGCTTGGCATCAGTTTTCAAAGGGGATGGTCACGTTCATGATCACAATTTTCTTTGCCTCCTTTTTGGTGATGACGAGGTCAGGGCACGTAGGGGCAAACTATTATTACTTTGTCATAGCCAGGAAAGTTAGAAAAGGCATGTTAGGAAAGCTAAAAGAAAATGAGGAGAGAGGAAAATTGAGGAGAGAGAAAACAACAGAGCTTTTATCCAGGACAGCCAATAGCTGTGAGGCTGGTTCACTATGTCCATAATGTATACACCTGACACTTTGTATAAATAAATTTAGTTTTTGAAAATATCCAGAAAAACATAATAAAGCTTTTGGTATATAATGTGGAAGTGAAATGGTTAGTACTGCAATATTCAGGTAGCTTTTAAAACTTACTCCACATTTCCTCTTGCTACTTCTAAAATGGGTCTTTCTTAACCACTTCTTCATTGTGCAGTGGGATGAAAATCTTAATGAACACCTTTCCCTCATTATAAATATTTAGAAAGAACAATTTACTTAAATTGTTCTTTACAAATCAAGTTCATTTCATGTCATACTTATTTGCTCAGCATGATAAAAGCAAATATGTCACTATTTCAAATTTACACATTTCATCTGACCACTTTCCAAGCACAGAAAAGGACTGTATGTAAAACTTTTTGGCATATCTGGTGTATATGCTTTCTGTTACTCCATATTAATGTGCATAAAATGTATAACTATAATAATAATACAATTTATTATAATTTGGGAATAGATGTGCTTAAAGTTTCTCATTCTGTTCTCAAATGCTGACAGCATATTATGCCCTGAAATGAACTTGATTTGTAGAGTCAGTCTAGGATACTTTGTTCATAGTTTCTTTTGTGGAAATGTGTTGTACATAATTTTGGACATAAGCAGGACATTCTTTGATAATCTTAAATTGAATTAGTGAAATAAAATCCTTCAAAGCTCTTTTGCATTTGAATAATTTTATACACAAAAGAAAAACCTTGAATTTAATCAAAGTACTTGTGTATATACAGATATTTAGGCAGGTATTTGAAGAATGATAGTTGATAACAATCAGGTCCTTCCAGAAAGAATAACTATTCTGTGAAAAGTCATCAAAAATAGTTTTGCCACTATCAATAAGCAAACTTCTACTAGTCTTTGCTAATCCTAACTAGGACTGTAAGTAACATACTTTTCATAGCTGAGCTGACTACTTGCATGCTATGTTTTGGGTTACTTTTTACTTTGACTCATGGGGCTTGCAGTAGAAACAATTGCTGACATTTTTACTAGGGCAATTGTATGGAGTACTGTTATTGTAAAAACAATTGTGAAGGTGTTAACCTTCAAAATGGCAAAGCATTCATTGTGAAATATAACTACAGTGTTGAGGACATTTTATTTTTCATGAAAGCAGAAATGTCCTTGGTAACTAATGTCAGCACTGTGAAACAGTCTTGATTAAAGTCATCGTGTCATGTAAATTTTGTAGCATTGACAATTTAGACCTTCCTATGAAATAGCATAACTTGAGAAGGGCAAGCAGGGCACCAGCCCCAGGCATCAATGTAGCAGGGGCACCAGAATTGCACCCCCCACCTCCACTGAGTCCCCACTCTGGCAGTAGAAGCAGACATACAGCATTGCTCTTGGAGCAGCAGCTTGGTGCACTGCATAGACACCCCATTGCTGCTATAGGAGCAACAGCTAGGGAGGGGAGACCATGCTGTTTGAGTCCCTATGTAACATTCCTGTACACAAGCACCCCTCCACTTTTGAAACCCCCATCCCTCCAGAGCTCAGAGGCTCCCTTGCACCATCCCCTTACTTTCCTGTTCAAACACAGGGTTTGCCCACAAACCCTTCTCTTGTGCCTCTTTCTGTTTCTATATTTAACTTCTTTCTGTTCCTGTATTTTACCATATGGTTCATTAGCATGTTGTAAACAATAAAATTAAACTTGTGGAAAGTCTTTGTTTACTGTGCTGTAGACCTCCATAAATGGTTTCATTTGATGTTGAAAGGATAAAATGTGTAAGAGCATATAGCCTAAACAATTGAGACAACAATCAATAGTTAGATCAATCTTTTCTCACTGAGTCATGTGTACTTTCAGTGAGCTTGCACACAGAGGCTACATCACAATTGCACTCCTGGGACTTACAAATAATTATGTAGTGCAGCAACTTTTCAGGTCTCCAGAGTTGGTACTATGTATAAAGATTTATTTGTTGCTCTTTCTTTCATTCTTTTTTTTTTGCACCGTTTTTACATTAATCAGTATTTACAGGCAAAGGCTACACATATTGAGAGCATAAAGCCTGACAAATTTCATAACAAATTCAATATTTTTTGTTTATGGGCTTTTCAATGAGATGTTTTATTTTTGAAGGTTTTTATAGAAAGATTAGTTCCATATGAATAGTTCATTTCATTGATGTAATTGCAGTTTTATCTTGTACTTTGATCTAGCTGAAAGCATTTCAGGAAGATGAATGGCACCTTGGGGAAATTGAGATGTCATGAAGGTATTACAATGCAAGATCATTTCTTAAGAGAAACAGGCTTGTTTATATGCAGCTAAACAATAGTTCAGTAAACTGTTTTCTAGGTCTTAAGTCAGATATTGTGGTTGTACAGATCAAATGGATAATGAACTAGATTGTCTAATAATCCAATATTTTTGGACTATTTTAAAACAGGCCTTCAGATCAAACAAATAAATAGTCTATTGAAGAGAAAAATCTGTCAACATAATTTGGCTCTGCAGATACCTTAGTACTATGATTCCTTTTGATAGCAAAGGTAGATTATAGACTCATATGATAGTTATCATATTTGATCAACCTTGTATTTGAGACCTTCATAAGAATATAAAAGAATGCATCATGCAGCTGGGACTACAGGATACTCAGCAAAGAAAAACACACTTGAAAATGCTGAATAAAAATCTTCCTTGTAACCTGCACAAACGCTACTGTTTAGTTTTCAGTTTTGTCAGCCCACTTACAGGTTACAACTGTATGTTCAGAGTCCTAATATAGGTTAAGTGCCAGAAAACTGCTCCTATCACTAATGGAAGGATTTTTTTTATTAGCTAAATCATTTACTTGCTTCATGCACAACTTATTTATTTTGCTTAGATACCTTACTGATATGTCTGGAGTTTCACACTGCTACTGCCATCTCTTTTTCTCCACAACTATCCCACACGGTCTTCTGCTACTTCTCTCTGTTTATGTCCTACATTCTCTTTTCAGTGTACCAAAAGAAAAGGCCTCTTCAGGACATCTTCATCATAGAATCTGAAAAAAAATCTGCTAAATTCTAAAGAATTTACAATTTTGGTTTCATTATTCAGAAAACTCTCCTATTGACTTCAGAACTTGACCTCTCTTTATTAAATGTAAATGAGTCACACTTTACATTAGTGGAATATATCATTGATGCTAAAGGATCCATAATATTTTAATTAATGGCTAATCATTAGAGCCCAGGTGAATGGTACATAACCATGTAGAATACCTTTGGCTGATATGCCTTGAACCAGAATTTATCTGTTCTTCATAAGATATCTGTAATTTTATCCTTGATATAAAGTGTAACATATTAAGTGAATTCAGAAGGAAAGTGAGCATTTACTTAAGTTTCAGTCCTGCTAGATGTTATTTGTGGTCTACTATAACAAAGAGTATGTTTAACTTCAAGTATGTGAATGAACCCATTGAAACTGTACCTAAATATTGTAGTGCCAGGAAGCCTTTTAGTTTCAGTTGTCCCCTTAACTAACCTAAAGAGTGAAAGTAAGAGGAAGAGTTACTCTTTCATTTCATTCTACCTATCTATCTATCTGACTCTCATGGATATTTTCACCTCCCTGGGTTTTGGGAAAGTAATTTATTATTGTTCTTTGAGAAGCTCTCTATAGAATATCTTTAAAGCTTTTAGTATTCATGGGATTTTGTTGAGCCTGTTTGCTAAAATGTAATTAAGGAGAAAAATCTGAAGGTTCGATAGAATTCGTTTTCAGATAAATCAACAACTCTGTCAGAGTAAATTAGGCATCCAATCCCAACCTCCAGATATTTCAATTGGAACGCTTTTTCTGCAGGCGAATGAGACATTTCTGTCAGCAATGTAGTACATGTGGGGCTCTAATTGTTCTAGTTTCACATTAATGCATGAAAGAATCTTCAGAAACTCTTCTATTCACAAGTCACACAAAGAAATATGGCAAGACCTTCATTTCTCATGTTTGCACTCATCAGAAAACAAAAAGGAAGGATAAACAATTGTGACCTTTTTGACAGAATACAATTTAAATAGAGCCAACAGGAAACCCAGGGCACTTCAGAATTAAATATTGTCCTTCCCAGAATATATTTTCACAGTCAAAGGTATGAGAGAAAGAAATAACTTTCACATAATGAAACCTGTGCTTTTAAATGGGAACATAGGAATTACCTTACCGAATCACTAGTTTATATCCTGTTTCCAACATTGTCCTACATCCGTTATTTAAAAGAAAGGTACAAGATGTTCTACAGGTAGCTGAGTTTTGAGAAACAGCAAAAACACAATTCAGAGCAAACTCTCTAAAAGCCTTTTATTCTGTAGAAACAATTACACTAAAAAAGGAAAAAAAAAAAAAAGTTTGGTCAAGTTGGTTTCTGAACCCTGCAGGCGTTTGAATTCAGGGAGGACACAAGAAGCCTTCTCACTTGTCACTTCATTCAACTGGCTATAGCATTAGTCCCTTTGCTGTTCTGAATGCTAGACCACCCCCTTCTAAACTTGTCCTGTCTACACTTTAGCTGAACCAATGGCAGAGGTAATTGGCAGTTGTGGACCAGATGCTGTACAAATAAAGATAGAAAAATGGACATCTTGTCCACTGACTCAGAGAAACTCAACCGTTATGGCTCAGTGAGGCCCCAGTGCCTTTTGGCACTTTTGCTATATTGTTCCCAGTGTGAGTTTCTGACTGAAGAACATGTTTAAACCTTTCATGAGTAACTCAAAAATCAGTTTTGAGAAGAAAACCCAAATGAGAAAGACATGTTTAAGTTAGGTCCTGATATAAAGATCTATCCATATTTAGGCTGTGACTCGAGACTTTTTAAACTAGGGTTAGAACATGAGGGGAGTACTTACATGTTTCTTTACTTCTTTTTACTTGAACTTGTAAAAGGGAAAAAGTATAAAGCAGAGCATAAAGTCCATCCCAATATGTCCAAATTGTTTTCAGAATTTAGGTCAGGGATTAAAAAAAATAAAGGAGGAAATAATTCTGGTACATAAATTACTGTACCAAACAACTGTTACAGACTTGTGTTGCAAAAGTTTAAGAAAAAATAGTGTAACTAAAAATGAAATGCAACGGTGAAAAGCAAGCTACTAAAGAAACTGGTCAATCTGATCAGAGCCAGCAGGGTAAATAATTAATAGGAAACTCTGAGATTCATTTTCCCTGTCCCTGCCCCTAAACCTCATGCAGTGGTGAATGCTAGCCTATCAGTATTTTCATATCTTTTCCATACAATGGCATTTAACAGTGTAGCCTTTTGTTTCATGTGTAGGGGAAAACTGATTATATCTTAGACATTGTTGTCTTATAATGGGGAAAATAATAATAATTTTGACAGCTGTAGATGTCTTTATTTGGTATTATTGTGCAAAACTCCATGTACGTTAAAGCAGTGGTTAACACACAGTTGGTTCAATGGGATATAAAATATTGCAGTGGAGCTTTCCTAGTTTTCCTGAAAGATTTGTTGAGAAACTTGGAGTCTATTTATTGTGACAATTCATATCTTACTTTAGGAGAAAGAGGCATTGAATGAATCTTTAACAAAAATGCCCTATATCATAAAATGTGAATTAGCTTTTGAGCTGAAATAGGGGTTAACAACAATTAAGCAAGACCAAAGTTTTAAACTAATTGTCACAAATTCTTTCCCTTCACAATTGCAATTTTCACTTGGACTCCAGCCCAAGGAAGCTTCTCAGTTCAAATGGTAATGAAGTGTTTTTAATGCCATAGAAAGCAGTTAAGTATGTGCTTAAATAGTTTTAGATCTGAGGACCTTATCTCTTATGAAGTTATCTTACTAAGTTCATCATCGTTATGGTCATCAACACACTTTTGCTTAGCCCCTTTCCAAAAAACAAAGTAAAGCAAAGCAAAGCAAAACAGACAAAAACAACCAGAACCACACAAAGCAAAAGAAACCTGAATTGTAACGGAGGGTGGGTGCTGGTAAAGGTTAACAAACTTATAGACAAGTAGTAGCCCAGGGAAGGAGCCAAGAGGAGGCATTTTCTTTTGCCACTGGTGTCATTGCTTACATTTGCAGCATAAGGCAACTGTTCTGTTTGGTTTTATTAGAATAAATGCACACAGAAGTAATCAATAATCCTGCCAGTGTGTAATTTGTTCAATTTTTTTCTTTCTTCATTGCTGAAGGAGATCAGAGGTACAAGGGTAATATCCAATTCAGATATTAGTGGATTTGAAACGCTATGACAGGTCTCCAGTGTTTGATTCTGTTCTTGGACTGAATTCTAATGGCAGATCCTGATCATCTTAAAATGAATTCTGTGCTGGAAATGTCATTGCCTGCAATAGTATTATTCATAAGTTGCCCAGATGTAAATGAGATCAGAATCCAAGTTCTTTGTGTTCAGCTAAGATATTTTTAAATAACTTTTTTTTCTAACTTCAGATGAATGGCATTGTTTGATGTGGCCGATCTCAAATATGCTACTAATACATTAATAATAAGTGTTTTGCAAGACAGCGTTAAGAATCCATCATGTTAATATTCTTGGGTGTAAATCTGAATAAAAGATAAACAATTTCTGTTCAATATTGGTGTTAAAAGTCTTGTTTTTTGACTGCCATCTATATTGTATTTTCTTCCTTAAAGTGGTTGTCTTATTTGGGACAGCATTTCTTACAAGATTTTTTACTGATGCAAGGCTCTGTAACTGTATTGCTGCTGTTTACTATTAACATTTTCTTTCAGCAATAGTATCTTATCCAGCCATCAATGTGATTGTATTACTTATGCCATATTTTAGGGGGGGGAGTATATCTGATGCTAGATAACAGATAGCTTCATAAAAAGATGCTTGAAGAAAGCATAGAAATTCAATATGATGTTGGCTCAGGAAATCGTGTTTTCTATGGATTCTGCTAAGCACATGTCACAGATCTTTAGGTACAGAGCTAATTAACAAAAGAGGGTGTGTCTACACATTCATTACTGTGCCTTTCTCTCTGTGCATTAAGTTTAGTACCTCTAATATGAGGTTACTAGATAAAGAATATTGAATTTACTATGCATTAGCATGATTTTTGTCATGCCATGCTAATATGCATTAGAACAGTCCACCATGCACTAAAGTGTCTCATGTAGACACACCAGAATGTGGGTTTCTGGTCACATAAAATCAGCTTATATTCAGGTTAAGAAGTAAAGCTGAAATAATTAACACTTCTTTGCCCTACCTGTTATTGGTTACAGCAGCAATGGTGGTTATGGTGATTCAAGAACCCCCTGCTCCCCCTCCAGGTGCTAATAAGCATGGAGCAAAGAATTTACAGTCGAAACAGGAAAATAATAATGCTATCCCATTGTGGAGGGCACTAATAAGTCCTCATTTAGAATGCTGTACTTAATTATTGTCACCAATGCGAAAAAAATGTTGAATTTGAACTGGGATAGGAGCACAGAAGGGCCACAAATAAGCATTCATTTTTAGTGGTGGAAATTTCTGAGAAACTTATACTGCTAGAAATCTTTCAGGTAGAGGGAGCATACAGGTGTTCAGTTTGCAACTGCCTCCTCTCCTCTGCTTTCCATGCCTTCACCAGATTGGGGTGATTCTGGTCTAGAGAAGCTATGGAGAGTAGCAGCTTCTCTGTGCTTGTGAGTCACTAGGGGGAATGTTGGGAAGAGATGGCACATGACTTCCTAGATCAGGGTCCGGAGAATAGGTGGGGAGCAGCCTCCTTAATTTCTCTCCCTCTAAAAGTGGAGTGGAGAGAGCATTGGAGAAAATCCCTCAGCCTATTTCCCAGACTGCACCACTTCCTTGGGAAGTCTGTTCCAGATTCTGATCACCCTTACCATAAAGGAGTTCTTCCTTACATCCAACCTGAAACCATCCTCTAACTATTTATGGCCATTGTTCCTGGGATGCCCTGGTGAACAGTTTTTTTCCCAGCTCCCAATATTCAACCCTTACATACTTACAGATGATCACCAAGTCCTCCCTCAGTCTTCTCTTCCCCAGACTGAAGAGTCCAAGATCCCTTAGTTTTTCTTCATGAGTTTTGTTCTCCAGACCCTTAATCAGTCTTGTGGCCCTTCCCTGGACCCTTTCAGGATTCTCTATATCTTTTTTGAAGTGCAGATACCCAGAACTGGACACAGTACTCCATTTGGGGTTTCACCAATACTGAGTAGACAGGAAGTATCGGCTAACGCACTCCAGTATGCTATTAGCTCTATTGACTACGGTGTCGCACTGCCGGGTCATGTTCATCCTGTGATCAGTCATAACTCTGAGGTCCCTTTCAGCCATTATGATGGCTATGACATCTTCTCCTAACCTATATTCATGTCACTGGTTACTTCTCAGATGAAGCACTCTGCATTCATCCTTATTGAACTGCTTCTAGTGAAAGAGAAGCACTATTAAAAATAACTCTTGAATGGACTCAACCTAACTCTCGAATGGACTTTTCATCTGTAAATTTCAGAGAACTTTACAAATCAGGGTAAGCAGTACACTCCCTTAAGAGAGACAGGAAACAGCAGTCTGATTTTCTGTGCCCACAGATCAGAAGTGGAAATTAGATCTCCTGACTCCCATTGCAGAGACCTTAACTCTTCAGTTTATGATTACCAGGGAGAGCAATTTTTTTTTGGAGGGGGGGCATTTTTATTGGAGGGGGCAGTATTAAGGTTCACGTTGCTGTGTCCTAGGATCACCCAGATAGAAAACTCCATATTATTAAGAAACTGAATGCACTGTCCACTCAGCATACCTTTTTGTGGGACAACATTGAGCTTGTTGGGGAGGGACAGGTAATGAATTAAATACAATTATTCTTTTTCAGTGACTATTTTGGCAAAGCTGATATTTTTAATACTATTACAATATTTACTAGATTCTAAAATGAGGTTTTCCCCTCCATTTAATATGTATAGAATCTAATTATTTGGGGATTGTCTTAAATTCAAGGTCATCCTATATTTGAGTAAATACATTATTATATTGAACATGGATAAGCAAGTTCTTTTTATGTTTTGCTCTGGTGCAGTTTTGTCATGTTAAACAATAAGCTCTATTCCAGCCATGCAGGACCTTACCTGACCTCCACTAGCTCTCAGCAACAACAAAAAGCCAAAATTACCCCAGTTCATTCCTTTAGCACCCTTGGGTTCTTCCCATCTGTCCCTGCTGACTTGAAAACATCTAGCTTCTCTAAGTAATCTCTAACCTGGTCTACCATTGCTGTAGGCTGAATGACTCATAAGACTGTCTACACAAGGAAAACAACCTTATTATTTGCCCAGTAGCTTTGATAGCAGAAAAACTGAAAGGTGTGTTCTGAACAAGATACGTGCCATTTTTACCATAATGTCATAACTTATACATGACTCCTGTAAAAATGACAGTTTCTTCTGTTTTTACAACACAAAGAATGCATTGGAGCTAAATTCTAAGTGCCAAATTTGCCACTTAACTTATGTGTGATAAGGATAGGGCCTTAAAATATGTAAGGAATAACATATCATATGTTTGCAAATATTTGCACATTTGTCGAAGTGTTTTCATATTCAGAAGGAAAGGCATCTTACTGCAGCCTAATACCATAAACAGTATCTTATTACAGGGATTATGTTTGATTCTAACAGTACGTGTATCCACTGGGAAAATACATGTGATCCTTTTTTGATCAGTAAATTATTTCATTTTGTTCTCATCTATTTACTTTTGTTCATGATTTAATTTAATCAGAATGAAGTCAAATTGGCTTTAATTTTGTGTGACATACTGTTTCAAAGGCTGAAATAGAGTAGACATTGAGGTTGCAGGAAATCAAAGGAACGATGCATTTTTCTGACCTTGTATAACCTAAGTTCAAAGAAAGGATAAATAAAATGTTGGATCAAGCCTGAATGTAAAAAAGTATGAATCAGTGTTGTGTTTCTGTAATCTAGATGGCATGTTTTTTAGTAAAACCTTACTGAAAATTATCTTGCTATTTTACATAGTCCTAGTCTCAGTTCTCCATGCCAAATTCTACTTCAAAGAAATGCTTGTGTCTTTACATAGATGTATGATTTTTCATTTCAGAAAGTAGAGTAACTGGTTAGAAATGTAAGCTCTATTATATATCATTGAGCTTGAAAGCCTCTTATTCTGAATAATTTTGTACAAATGTGTGAACACAAATATGAAGATTACTTTGATGCCAAATTAGATTTTAAGCTTTAGTCTTTTGAAGACCTACACAAACCTTTGGACTTATTATTAGTGTAGTAATTTGTGTAGTGCCTTAATATGCAGATAGTCACTCATACAGTTTTATGACTTCACTTTCTAAGTACTTATTGTATTGCAGTAAAAGAATGTTTTTTTAAATCATACAGGACCCAGTAATTTCAATATTCAAAATGAGTGGCTTCAGCTACAGTAAACAAGAATTTCTGAAAAGAGCTTAAGAGCTTCAGTTTCATGTACAACACATGGGACATGCACACCTTCCACAAACTTACAAACAAAATGTAGTAGATCTTGTATCATTAATGCCTCAAATCTTTCTTTTCATTTTCAATATTTTTAAATCTTTCCTAACATATCATCACTTCCTTCAGTATTTGTACACAGGCTTGAAGATGTGTTAGAGTTCTACAATATTTTTTTTTCTAAAAATGAATGATCAAAAGTGTTTTGTGTTTAAGGAAACACTTTGTATTTTGGTTGTAATATAGTAGTATTTCTTATTACAGTAGTATCTTGAGGTGCAAATTATAGATAAGGAGCCCACCGTTACAGACACTGTATGGAAAAATAGTCCCCATTCAAGGAGATAACAAATCTGAGATGCAACAAATAGGCAAAACTGAAAGCAATGGGAAGTAATAGTAATAATGAAACCATACTAGTTGCATATACAGCAGCCTGTTTTTTTACAGGCAACACATACACCATAAAGGTAAATCCTCTGAGAGTTCCTTTTGTGTATCCCAGTTTCAGGATAAAACACTTTAACTTGGAGTCAAAAGAAGAAAAATCTCTTAAATGCTGCCATATAGTAATGACTAATATTCCAAATGGTAATCTGAAAATGCAGGGGACTGGCCCAAGAGATCTCTTTTAGCAATATAGTCCTATACATAGGGTGTGTCTATATGTGCACATGCCGTGGTGTGGATTTACTCTAGAATAAATTACTTTAGAGTAAACTCACCCTGGGCAGGCACCTACATGTGCAGAGATGCTGGAGCAGCTTCACTGTTCCTGGCAGCAGTCTGCTCCCACCCCTTCTGACCCTGCACTGGTTCCCTGCAGCCACCCCTTTAAGTTCTCACTGGTGCTATCCCAAGAAGTGGCAGGGAGCATGGGGCCAGGAGACAGCTGTTTCCTGGTGGAGGATGGGAGATTGCTCATGTGGGGCTGCCTGCTGCCAGGGCAGGCTCCGCCACTAAAGCCCAGGCGGAGATAATGTCCCCCTGCCCTGGCAGAAGGGAGTTCCTGGCCCTGGCTCTCCAATAGGTGCCAAGAGGGTTGGAATGAGTTTCAGGGGAGGGGCATGTCCCAGCCCCCTGCCCCAATCTGCTAGTGGAGCAGCTAGAAATGAGACCTCCAGCTGGGCAGGGAATCCTGCTGCTAGCTGTTCCACTGGCAGATCAAGGCAGGGGCCTGGGACCTGCCCTTCCCATGAAGCTCATTTCAAGCCCCGGGCCTTGATCACCCAGTTGGGACATGGGACTGGGACTTGTTAAATAGAATAGCAACCAGCCCTGATCTGCAAGCTCAGGGGCTGAGAATCCTGTTTTTATCCCAGCTTCATGATTGCAGAGGTGGACAGGGAACAGGCTGGGAGCATGTTCTGTGCCCAGCTCTGTGATCATGGAGCTGGGCATTCCCAGCCCCCACTGTGATTGTGGAGTAGAGGCTGGGAACAATCTCTCCAACCCCTGCTTTACGATCAGCTCAACCCTTGCTGCCTGGCTGACCAGGAGCAAAATTGCTCCCTCTCAGCCATCTACACATGCCATATGGTGCAATAAGTAATTACAAGTAAATTTACTACTTCTATTTACAGGTAGCAAATTTACTCATGATTAGACCAAATTACTGTGCAGTCTGCATGTGTAGATGGTGATGTTTACTGAGCAGTAATGTGCTCTAATCTTGAGTAAAGCATCTTGGGTATGCGTGCACATATATATCTTTATTAATACTGAATGTAGCACTGACAAAACAGTACTATTTAATGATTCCTAATCCTACAAAATAGCTGCTGCAACTAAAGTAGTTTGCAAAGCCACTGTATAGAACACACAATTTGATACAGTACTCATACTTGTACCATCTATCTCTTTTAGGCAAAACACTTACCATATGTGGCACCTATTATGACAGTATCTAACATCTCACAGTTCTTGGTCTATTAATTAATAGAACACATGTGAAACTAGTAGTGATCCCATTGTACATATGGGGAACAGAGGCCTCAAGTGGCTAGTGACTTGTTAAAGATCCTACAAGTAGAGTAGAAACATTACTGATCTGTCCTAAGCCCCAAACTGGTGTCTAAACTTCTAGGATATGTTTCCTCTTTGCTAGGATTGTGCTTATTTTCAGGACATGTTCTGTGGTCTGGCACTTTTTCATGCACACACAGAAAAAAGCATGATTTAAGAATTCATGAGTTAATATGAATTAATGGTGCTAAGGGTGAGATAGCAGACACAGAAAAAAATGAAGTAGGGATAAGGTGACCATTGGTTCTGATTTATACTGGACCATCCAATTTTTAAGCCCTTTCTTTTAGCCCTTTCTTTTAGCAGCATATTCCTCTACATAGGGTGTGATCACATTTCTGTCCATTTCTAAATGAGCAACAGACTGCAAAAGGCTTGGTTTTTAGTTTATTGGTGGAAATATATGTCAGCCATTTATTCTCATGATACTATTGGGTATACCTAGAGGTATGTCAGTGCAAAGCCAGGACGATCACAGTTATGAGCCAGCCAGGAAGGGAAGTAAAGGAGAGAGGTGGCCTTTTGTGATGGCCTTGCCTCTTGCTACTGTTTACCCAAAGTGCCTGGTGGTCCCACCTTTCACCGTTGATTTCCTGAGGGGGCTGGTGGGGCCACCCCTAATAAGGGGATGTCCTGTATTCTGGGGATACATCACTGACCACCCTAATTAGGGAGAAAAGGTAAAGGATTAGGAAAGAGAAAGAACAATACAAGCAGAGAACAAAGTGGGGAAAGAAAAAGGAAGCAGAGAAACAGAACCTGCAGATAGAGTGGGAGGGGTAGAGACCTAAAGAAAACCATCATGAAATTATGCATCATTTGCAGAAGCAGAATTTTTTAAAAAATAGAATAGTAGGACTCTAAAAGACACAGGGTAGGAAAGAAAGCAGCAGAAGGTAATAAAGAATTGAAGAATTTTCATGGAATTCTGAAATTTCAGAATTTTTAAAAATCAAAGAACTTTTACATATTTTAGTTAATGAAAAAAAGTTTTATATCAACTGCAAATCCCCTTCCTCACCAATAAAATAAAACTATTCTCTTTCAATTTCACTCTTATACTTTGATATTTATATAAAAATACATTTGGAAAAAAATTTGTTTTAAAGAGAACAATGAAAATGTTAAAATAAAATCAAGTGGAATGTTTCAATGTTATCAAAATTTTTGTATTTTTAAAAAATGAAATCATGTCAAAAGTATTGTGTTTCCCTTTGGCTGATTTTTCAGCTTGAAAATCAGGACATTTTCCTTAATGTTGCCTTTGACTTTGATCCAATAAGGAAGTCAGCTTTGGAAGCACAGGTAGACCAGAATAATCCATGAAGTTGGGCACATCTACACAAGGCTTTTAATGCAGAGCTGACTTATTAACTCCACAGTAAAGTCTCAGTGTCTACACGTCCGGTCTTATTAAGCCGCAGGAAACTAATTAACTGTGCTTTGGGTTAGTACGTGTAAATAGAAATACTATCCTGTGGCCATGTTCTTTAGTGCACAGCAATGCAATTGTAGACATGACAGGGCTTGCTAAGGCCAGGTTTGCCAATTCTGTTTGAATTAAGGTTCATCACATTACAAAATGGCATTACATCAGAAAGGCAAATGTACATTACTATGACATTTTAAAAACCCATTGGACTATTGCACATTTCAGATTCCACATTTAATATTTATTCTAATGAATGTTGTATAAATGATCTCCTGGGTGACTCTCAGCAGTCTCTTGGAGATTTATATCTAATTCCTGGAGACTCAAGAGAAATCCTGCAGGATTGGCAACCCTTAAGGGGACACGAGGGTGCTTCAGTGTGGGCTAGACCTGCACTAGAGTATCCTCATGTCCCAGCCAGCCCTTTCACAGTACTTTGAGCTGGGTCAGAGCAGGCCTGGACTGGTAGGCTAATCCCTTGGGGCCTCTGCCTGCCAGGCTGCTCTGACCCAGCAGGCACCTGAAGACACTGTGCCTGGGAGCAATAAACTTCAGTGTGATATGCGCTGGAGTTTATTCATTCATATTACTTTTACATGTAGACACACCCACTAAGATTTAACCGAGATTTAGATACCTTGAATCTCTTTAGTGACAGTTTCTACAAGACTGAAGCTGAATAAGGACTGTAAATGTGTCAGTTGCTTGCTGTCCCTCAGTGGATCTGTCAGTTTAGCTTGTATCCGTGTAGTCATGAAAATATAGCAGAAAATGTAGGTGATGGGTAAACCATTGATTATGGTATATAATTATATGAGTAAGTAAATTAGCATTGAATATGAAAAGTGGGACAATCTAATATATTTTATTATATTGTTTTATTTTACATTTGGAAAGATTAATTGCTAAAGATTTGGTCCTGTCTTTCAAGTTTTGTTTGACCTTTCTTCTGTTCCATAAACCAAAATCCAAACAGTCCCTCATCATTTAGTACATTGACTAGATAAAAATCTCTTGAGCTATGTCCTAGATATTTCTGCAGAAACCAGCCAATATTCATCAGCTGACAGTGTTGCACAATGCAGTACCTATAGATGATCATAGATAAAGCTTTACAAATAAATAATGTAATGAGTAGTTTCATTTTTATGCTTTGGTTAGTAGAGCTAAAAGCATTGTTGTTCTTATTGACAAATGTATGCTGGAAAGGAAAATTACAGAATAAGAATGACAGCTCACTGTACAATGTAGCACAAGTCTTATGTATGTATGTCCTAGATTCTGCATCATAATCTACTTTGAACCCTCTGATATAGTTCTGCAATGATTATTTGAATTATTTTAGTCTGCAAATGTGTCAGTGTTGTAAAATGGTTAAGATAATACCATATGAGGGTGTGCTGAGAATTCATTAACATTCTCAAATCACTTTTTGATTGTCAGATAAAAGGAGTTATATCAGTGTGATACATTATTATTTGATACTTGTTAGCAACACTTTGTAGAACATTTATAATCAGAGTTATGGAGTTAAAGAAACTTAAAATAGAGGTGTTTATATATGCATTATTTAACCAGAAAAAGGATGAGTTTAAGGTGAGCATCTTCCATTGCTAATCTTCTTGTTACAGCATACAAATTTATGTATGTGACCACAGATTACAATGGATCCAACACTGGTTTTATTCTCCACTTCTGTGAATAACCTGTAAAGTAACCCAAGAGTTAATTCAGAATTTCCTGTAAAGAAATTGCACTGCCTCTTCTCTTTATAATGATAGATACCTGACGTTATCAAAAAGGACAAAACACATTATCATGGGCACAAAAGAGCTGGCATGTCATTAAACTGCTCCTCATCGGTTAATTTGGGAGTGATTGAATAAATGCTGTAAAAATCTTTTCAACCTCAAAGGAAAGAAAGTTAATTCTACTGCTACTATTGATGGATTCATGACTAATTGGAATAGGCAATAATGATCAGGTGTAGCATTTTATAGAGCCTACTGTGATAACAAGCTGCTTTTATGTTGTCATTTTCATGCTATGCCAATCTCCCTATCTCCAGTACTTTTTCATTTGTAGTGGTACACAGATTTGTTAGTTGACTGTTCTGCTGATTGCCAATTCTTTGTGTTTATTTTCTCATGTGAGTGTCTTCACAACACAGCAGCAAGTTAAGTTGTCTTGGGATGTTCAACTTTTCTTCTTCAGCTAGAATCCTATTGGGGTTTAGATATTCACTGTCAATGTAGTTGCATGTTGAGACTGATACAGTAGACTGCAAATCGAGGGCTCCTTTTGATGTCAGTGAGAGTTATAAGTGCACAAAGAACAGAATGTAGCTTAGAGACTTTTCAAAAGGTCTATTTTTTAAATATGAAGGTGGCTGAAAAGTACTGCTTACTGAGCCTTTTCTAAAATTAATTTTGTTTTGAAACTTGTATGGCAATGGTCGTTAAAATAATCAGCTTAGCACTATTTTTCAGCTGTGAAAGACACATTTTTCTCTAAGAAACATATCCAATATGATACTGATTGTTTCATGAAAGTTAGCCCACTGTATATAATATTCATGTTTTTCCTCAAGGTCAAATCAGCTACAAACACTGTCTGTTTATCATTCTCATAATCCCCAAAGAGCCACAGATTTTTAAAAATATGTTTTACACTAGTCTAAGAATATGCAAAAATAAACAATGACGTAATAGTTGAATTTATAGTATATACCTTTTGAGAAATTAAATTAACTCTTTTTACAACATTAGTTAAACAAGGTGCCTTTTAGCATGCTGAAAAAGCACATCAAACATTGCCATTATAGCTTAAATTTCACTGAAAATTAATTCCAGGGCCACTTCACCTGACAGGTGTGCCCAGAACAAGATGGAGCATGATGATGTAGCCTAGTAGTTGAGAGATAATTTGGGAGTAGGAGACCAGGGTTTTGCTCCCAAAAACTATTTCTATACTTTATCCAGTGATTGTTTCATGTAAAATGAATAAAAGGCTTTGGAGTTGGAGCTGTAACAAAGGTCTTCCACTAGTAAGAGTATCCAAGCCAGCAGGCTGTATTACATAAAAAGGAGGTTTCTCCTCCCGCAGTCTGTTTTAAAAGAAATCATTGGTTACCCAGTATTTTATATAGAGTTAGTCTTGTTAGCATTTAGGTCCTTTTTGAGAACACCTATGGACTTACAGGGATGCCTAGTTTCTGTACCTCAGTCAGGCTTATGCCTGAAATGCACATAAAGCTACTCTGATCTCTCAAGACTAACAGAAACAGAGGCACCTTTATTATTTCAAGTGGAAGGGAGGGAGGGAAGGAGGAAGGGAGAAAGGAAGGAACCTGTGGAGGTTTAGGAGGCTCCAAGGTTGGGTGCCAGCAAAGACAAGGTTTTCTAGAACGCAACCTTCTTCCTTCCTTCTATTCCTGTCAGGTCAGTCATGATAATGGAGCCGAATGAAGTGAATATCATAGTTTTCTATGTCATTTAACTACAATTGCTTGGTTTATATCTATGGCATCTGGGATTCCAAATGGTCACCTGTCCAAGTAGTGGCCAGACTTTGTGACTAAGCATGATCAGATATATTTAGTCCAGTCTAAATTTCATTTTAGCTGCCTAAACCTTTTGTTTTCATTTTGGCCTTTAAATCCTCAGGCATTAACCTGACATGGGCAGAACTAACTGTGCAGTTGCCTACATGTAGCTTTTTGCCTCCTGTCTTTCTGCAAAATCTTCTCCTTAAAGTTCCATAAGATAGTAGTTCTAATCTATTTCTTTGATCTGAAAAAGTGTGGGAGCAGTGGACAACCACATTTGACAGCTTTGTCTTGTGAAACTCAATGGATTCGAATTTACAGTTAAACCTTTCCAAGGCTGCTACTGTACGGCTTCAGTGGACTTAGCCACTGGCTGAATACACACTGTGATGCTGGGTTGGTGGAAGCAGTGGATCAAAAGTAATAACCCCGATTTCTCCATGGATAAGTATCTAGCGATAGCTAGTCTTGATCTCACAAAACATTGTGAGATCAACATCAGAGTTTTTTGTATCTTTTCTTCCCACAGCTTTATTCATAAGAGGAGGTTTGGTCCTAAAAACAGATCCACTGATGAAAACTGAAATCAAACCCTTTGCATGTCTTTGTTATTGATATCTCAATTTAATTGTACAATTAAGAGTGCTTCAAAGGGAACCAACAGAAACCAGTGTGCAAGGCCTGTTATGTTAAAACTTCCCACAAAGACAAAAGTTGATGAAATTTGCAGCAAGTAGAACCAAAGACAGGCTGAAATTGCTTAAAGCATGACTGCTATAACTCAGTAACTACTGTGGTGATACTCAGACAAAAATTTAATTTGAGATGAGCAAAAATATAAATGTTTCATCATATAGTAAAGAGAACCAGGTTAGAAATAAAACATGTATTTTAATTTTCCTGATAGAATTTTAGGTAAATGCATTAAAAATTTTAATATAATTGAAATTTGGAGCAAAGTGGTTAAATAAGGCTATGCAGTGACGAATTAATGGTCCTATGTGGCTAAGGGCTAAAAGGACACTGCTAATCAAAGCACTCTCTTTTGAGGCCATTTATAAGTTCTGCCTAGAAACAATTAAGAATAGAGCTTGAATTTGTAATGATGTCAGCCCACTCTCCAGTGACATGGAGTAGGTCTGCATATTTTGTTTGATGAGTTGTGGGAACCACATAGCCTCAAAGAATTTTAATTTCTTTTTTTCCTGTTTAAAAGCTTGAAAAGTTAGGAACTATTTCTGGCCTCCTTGGAGCCCAAATGATTATAGTAAATGTCATTTGTGGGGGGGGGGAACAATCATAATATTTGACTAAAGTTCTGACCATCTTTACATTGGAAAATGATAGTCATTCTGTGTGCATCTTTCTGGAGACTACCAGGAAAAGCTGACAATTGCTTGGGATGACTTATTTCAGAAAGAAACTGTGGTCAGTTTCCAGCTTATTAGGTAAAGTTTAAATTTAATTATGCTGAGTTGTCAAAAAGTAAAGTAAATGAATATCTCTGCTTATTAATATTTATACATATTCCTCCTCCTTTGGTATGTATTATATGGTTTTATCAATGTGTGATCTGAGTACCATCTTAGGATTTAAAAATGGAAAAAAACAGATCTTTATCTTCCTTCACAATGTACAGAGGACACAGTTAATTAGCTTATTGTTTGTTTTGTTAGTGCCTAAATGTGAATAAACTAAAGCATGGGGGCAGAATGACCCACCCTGGGTCAGAGACAGATAGGTGGGCTAGGGCCTGGCCATCACCACCACTTGACTCTGTGGTGGGATGGGAGAAGCACCCAGAGCTGGCATTTGACCCTGCTGTGGCATGGGGAGAATGCCTGCAGCCAAAGCAACCCACAGCCAAATGCCAAAGCTCCACAACTATGGGCTAGGCAGATTGCTACTAAGTACATAGATTGTTGTACTGCCTACAAGAAAGAGACATTCTGGTGTACATGTGTTCATTCTTAGGTATGGATTGCAATAATCAAGTCTAGAGTTGTAATGTATGCACCAGTGCATACATTGCCTGGAGTAAGATTTATGGATGCTAGGACAGATTGCCATTTTCTATTCATTTACAAAATGAAATCTGTTGGATTTTTTTCTGTCTTTGCTATTATAATTTTGAGTAGTGTGGTAGAGTCCAGAATGACCCCACTGCCCTCAGAGCTGTGAACAAACTTAAAGGTAGGAAGGCAGGCTCTTTGAAATGCTTCTTTCTTCTTTGGAGTGTTAAGTTAATGTTGCCTGATTTCAGCTTTGAAAATCCATTTGCTCTTTCTTCATATAATCTTAGAAAATTAGGGTTGGGAAGGACCTCAGGAGGTCATCTAGTCCAACCTCCTGCTCAAACCAGGGCCAGGCCCTACTAGATCATCCCAGTCAGGGCTTTCTTGAGCTGGACCTTAAAAACCTCCAGTGATGGAGATTCCACCACCTCTCTAGGTAACCCATTCCAGTGTTCCACCCCCCTCCAAGTGAGCAAATTTTTCCTAATATCCAACCTAAAACTCCATTGCTGCAACTTGAGACTATTGCTCCTTGTTCTGTTGTCTGTAACCACTGAGAACAGTCTAGCTCCATCCTCACTGTAACTACCCTTCTGGTAGTTAGTCTCCTATCAAATCCCACTTCAGTCTTTTCTTCTGCAGGTTAAATAAGCCCAGTTCCCTCAGCTTCTCCTCAGAAGTCATGTGCCCCAGCCCTCTGACCATTTCCGTTGCCCGTTCCATTGCTGGACTCTCTCCAATTTTTCCACATCCCTTCTGTACATACCCACATACACCATTCACCAAAGCCTCCAGGCTGATGGTGAGGGAAGTCTTCTAGAAAGTGGAAGATATGTGCTGAAGCCTCTCTGGCTGAGGAGAGCCTAAAAACAGCCTCCCATTTTCTAGTGAGAGTTGTGACTACTAAGATATCATAAAATAATACAGATACCTCCACCACTTCCAGTGGTGATCTTTTATAAAGAGAGCAGTTATGATTTAGAAAGGAAATGGACTTCCAGCTGCTCAGGATGGGCCAGTGTTGGGCATGCCTGGAAATGCAACTATAGGATCTTATTCAAGCTGATCAGAGAGGTACATAATGAGTTTAAGTGCTTGCAGGAATAGGTGGCTATTGAGCAGAGCTTTTATAGATGACAGCTTTAGACTTCGATAGCTAAAGACAGCCTTGAATCCTGCTTTGAACACCTAAACTCTTTTTTTTTCACATTTGGCCTTCAGTACTTGATAAATCTGCCTTAGTTACCAAAAAGTCAAACTAAGTGCAAAATCAACAGGGGTATTTTAAGAGTAAACTCATTAGATTAAATATTCTATGGAGGCAGGCATAATGGATAAAAACCTGTCAGTTTTCAAAACCCAACAGATGATGTCTTCAGTTTGTTTACAGGTTACCTTTATTCCTTAGAACTAAGACCAAAGTCCTGAGTTATGGCTTCTTTCCTGAGCGTACATTTATGCTAAACAGCTGGGGGAAAGAGTCACGTCTTTGCTTTTATAAGGACCCAAAGTTATAAAACTCAAATTGATGACTAAGCTAGAAAGCGCATGTAGCAGAAATCTGTCTTTCTTTCTGTTGATAAAAAAAAAGATAAATTTCCATCAGGGTGTATTTTTTCTGAAGCATGAAGAAAACATGCTTGCAGCTGTTTACTAATAAAAAAGAAATGTTTCTCTCATTTGCAGAATCAAATAAATAAACATTGTTTGATTTATTAAAGGCCTTACTTAAACACTTTTCTCTTGCTATGAGTTTCTTTAAGTGTTGATAATTTGCTTCCATATGAATGACAGTCAGAGCATTGTTGTGAAATAGCAAAACCTAGGGGAATCTGAAAATGACCAGGGTTAGTATCTCTCCAGCCGTGTCTACATGAGATGCTGACTGTGCAGTAGCCCATGATACATAGCCCCTAAGACAAGTAGTCACAAGCTACAGAGAAGTCAGCATCATGAGAAAGCCGGTTGTCAGCACTACTGTGCAGTAACTCTGGTTACTGTGCAGGCATTTAGTACTTGTTTATACTTGTAAACAAGGCTGGGGCCTTGGAAGGAGCTGGGCTGAGTACTTGTATAAACAAGTACTAAATACCTGCACAGTAACAACTGTGCAGTCAGTGTCTCTTGTAGATGTAGTCTCTCTCTCCAGTCTTTCCTGACTGGACTTAAATAAAACTAAGCAGTCAAAATCAAAGTTTACTTGATAAAATGTGTAATTGCTTATGTGATTTGTTTTAATATTTAGTATCCTAGTGGCTACCAATATGTTCCAAGTAGTCTCTCTAGTTGAATATAAATGGCTCTCTACTTCTCAATAAAAAAAAAAAAAATTGTCTCTACAGTGAATACTTATAATTTTTCAAACTTCCAGAAATAGTGGATTGAGCATTCCATCTGATGATATAATCATGGACCAATTTCATCCTTGGGTGATTAAAGTCTGTGTGAGGTATGCTAGGTATGAACCCATCCCAGTAATTTTTCCATCTATATAATTCAAGGGGTAATTTATTGCTTATAGCATCTTCAAAACTGGGATGCCAAGTTGTTTTATTGCAACTCTCCATGTAGGATTTACTCCCCCACTATTGTACCATGTCTGGAGTGGAAAGTGGGAGATGCATTACACAAATGTTTAGAAAAGAAATTAATATTAGAAGTTATAGGTGAATTTATGATGATAATTTTTGAATGCTTATTGCCTACAGTGAGGTCTAGCTGGGGCATTGGATTTACCTGTGATTTGTTTTTGTTTTTTTTAAATATTCCTGAGATTGTAACTTCGATTTTATCCATAAATACCTATGTGGTAGTCTTTGCTCTTTATTGAGTTAATTGACACTACAAGTGGTTCATTGAGACTACCAGCATTTACATCTGATTTATGAGACAGGAAGCAAGATCAACCTACTTTCCTGTTAGCATGGACTTCTTGTTCCCAGGCTTCAGCTTAAAGCCACAATTCAAAGAAAAAAGCAGTATCCAAGTATTTGAGGTAACATGTTTGGTAAAGTACTAGCTTTTTTCTAGTCTGGCATTAGTCTAATGTAGAGCTAGGCTTTTTCTAAATTAGTCTCATCTGTGTCTCTGTGTGTGTTTCTGCACGTGTGCACATGTGGCATATGATGCAGAATACTTTCTCTGTCTCGGGTAAGACAGGAGGCACCTGTAATTTGGCTGCAAGTTGGTGGAGGCTGAGGAAGGATTCGGCTGTTAACAAAAGAACATATTTGGAACCCATACCCATTACAAACCTCTGTGCACAATTATGTGCATTGGGAATTCTAACTAAGCCTTTTAAAAAGTCTAGGGCAAGACATTTCATTACAATTTTCCTCATAGCTGGCACATTGTGTGGCTCAATAAGCTGGACTTTTTAAAGCTGGACCTGTGACATTTAATGGCTCAATAAGCTGGACTTATTTTCAAGGAACTAATTCCTCCCTGCTCCTCTGTTTTGGTAATGTACCTATATTCCAGTACATACTGTTGCCAGGTGGCATAAAATTCTCCTTTTTATACATATGTAACTATATGTATATACTCAGTGAGGTGTGGTATAAAAATTCACTAGTAAATTTGTCACACTCACTTTCTTGACCAGAACTCGAACTATGGACACACAGTTTTTGAAAGGATTGATTTCTGAGAAGGAGGTCTTAGACATACAACTTAATGGGTGCCTTTAATTTGCCATGCAGGACATCAGTTTATGTAGAAAGGAAACATTCATCATGTGGTGAAAGACTATTCGTGTATATAGAAGTTACATTTTCCATGTAATGAGGCCCCAAAAGTGTTCTGTAGCCGTAACATAACAAACATCCACAGCTACAGAGCAAATGGCTGATTGTGAGAAAACATAAACCTTGTCTGATGTAGTATCAGACAGGGCAGAGCACCTTGGGGAACGTGTGAGGGTTAATTTTGGGCAACTCTGCCCACATCCCATGTAGCTTTGCAGGACTGGGCTGGTGTTCACTGGTGTGTACCAGCCCAGCCCTGCCACTAAAGTTGTTACAGAAAGGAGACAGAAAACCTCTGTTGGGGGTGGGGGGAGGGATACTCCCTACTGTGCATACCCCCTGCAGCTACCTCTGCTTGGGTCTTGGAGGGGAGCTGGTTCTGGCACATTCAGCAGGTGGGGAAAAGG
>NW_017729027.1:41388177-41394541 GCF_001723915.1 Gavialis gangeticus
GAACCAGGCTTATACGGTCTGGAGAAGAGAAGACTGAGGAGGTTTAATAGTCTCAACTGCCTGAACTGTGGTTGCAAAGAGGGTGGAGCTAGACCAGGGGCAGGCCATTATTTGTGTACATGGGCCACACAGACAGTTATAGGGAGCTGGTTCTGGCACATTCAGCAGGTGGGGAAAAGGGCTCTCTTTACTCCCTCACTGCTCATGCAAACATCTTGACAGTGGCAGAGGCTGCTGCACCTGCTGCTGGGGTAGGGGTGGAAATGGAACCCCCTCTGCTTTGTAGACCTGGTCTGGCTCCCCTCAAGACCCCAGCAGGTGTAGCTGGGGGGGGGGGCACATGGTTGGGGGCTCCACCCCCCTACCCCAGTTCTGGGCACTGGAGTTTCTGCTACGGTCAAGGCACTCATGCAGGGGGAAGAGGGTGGGGGGAAGGATCCCCTTTGCCATGGGTAACCCACCAAGCTACCTTTGCTGGGGCCTTGGAGGGAGCTGGGCTGAGTACACACAGCAGGGGTGGCTCCATTTCCCCTGATACCACCTGTGCAAGCATCTTGACAGTGGCAGCCTGGAGGCTGCCGTGTCTAGAGTTTGGGCAAGGGAGGGGGAAATGGAGGAACCCCAATGGGCCCAGTCTAGATCCCCCCAAGAACACAGCAGTGGCAGCCAGAATGGGCCCATGCGGTGAGGGAGCTCCATTCCATCTCTGCCCAAGGCTCTTGAAAATGGTAGCCTTGTGGCTGCCACGTCTGAAGTTGGAATGAGGGGAGGAGGTAAATAGAGCCCCAGTGCCTCATACAGCTGGCCCAGATACCACTGCTGGGGTCTTGTGGGGAGCCCAGCTAGGCCCAAGAGTTGTGAAGGATTCATTTTTCCTTCCCACTGCAGCTCTGGGGATGGCAGCCTCTGTCGCTGTCAAAATGCTTGCACAGAGGGCAGGGTGCAGAAAACAACCTCCCCCTCCTCCCCACTACACAGATGCAGCCAGATTCTCCACAGACCCCAGGGGCAGTAGCTGTAGGGAGGGGGGCAGACTTGGAATTCTTTCCCCCACCCTCTACCCCCTGCACAAGTATCTTGACCATGGTAGAGGCTGCCACACCTGGAGCAGAGGCAGGGGAGGAAACAGGGGCTCTTCACCTTGTTGGCCCAGCCCCCCAAGACTCCAGCTGGGGTGGACCAAGGCTCCATCCCTTTCTTCTCTCCCCCCCCTGCAGCCACTGTTAGCAGTTGCCAGCTGGTGTGGAGCAGTAGGGCTGGAGAGAGGGGGCAGCCTCCTGGAAGGCTGCTGGCCCTCCCCCACCTGGTGGCCTGGGCCAATGCAGGCAGGCTCCAAGCCCCTCCATCCAAGAGGCTGGTTTAACTCATGACCCTTTGTGTAAAACCTTGATGGAGCATCTCCCCAACAGGCTGCTTGCTCTTGTACACACGCCTTATGAGAAAAAATGGAAGGAACATGTTTGCCAGATGCTATAGGTGCATAGATGGTGAACATTTTCAGTAATCACTGGAGCATCCAGTAATATTTATCAGGGATTTTAATTTGGATAAATTGAAGAAACTGAGGTTTTTCTTACAGACAAGTAGACTATTATTTCTAGTGTTTCATGTCAAACTCTGTTTCTCGGTTCAGGTGGCAGCTGTCATAATCATTGGTCTGATTCACTAAATTAAATTTTTCTTTTTAATTAGCTTTTAATATTTAATGGTGAGTATCCATTTTCCATGCAATTAACACAGGAGGTAAGAGTTCTTTAAAAATATGTAAATAATAATGTACAAGGGGTGAATGTGTAATACAGTAATCCTAATATATAAACAATGACATTGAATAGGAAATTAAAAGAGTCATGTGCAAATATCATCACTGAATATATTTTTACTGTTTTAGTGTAAAGCAGCTGTGCATGCCAGTGTCACTGCTAAAAAAACAGCAACCACTTGACGCCTTTTTAGCAAAACTGAATGGCAGCAAGCCTTAAACCAGAGGTGTCTGTTTTGAATCCGTAAGTCTGAGTGCTCTAAGAAGAAAATGTATGCTGTATTGGGAATTGAAAATATTCACTCACAGCTTATGTCCTGTGACATTTAAATTGAAGTGTTTGAATCAGCCCTGTCATTATCTCTTTTCCAACTCTTCCTCCTCATTTCTTTTGTAACCCCTCAAAGGGGTCTGTTCTAAGCTGGGAGCACTCTGAACAGCTGCCGTCCCTTTTCTGTTGCAGCTGATCAGCAGTTTACAGACTGAACAGAATCATAGAGGGAGGCTGTTGTTGCTAAAAATGTTCAGTGCATCTTGTCTGTAGTAATGGGAATGGATTTAGGAGTTTTAAATTTTTAAATATAATCTTAACTCCTGATGTTGTATGACTTAGAGACTAATTCCAAAGGGATCTGGGATAATTGATTAATAAATGCTTATATATCTTTGTGTTAGGTTTTTGGTGGCTTGTTTTATATTTTTCTAAACTGACTATAAAATAGCTTTGTTAGGGTCCAGGTTTTGTCTCAATAGCATCCATATCAAATACTGTCAGATTACATGTAGTTTCTTTACTTAGCTTTCTGTTGATTAAATGTAACCTGTGTTTAGGGTTCAACTCACAGGCCTTGTTGCATGATAATTTGGAGCAGCTCCTGAAGCTTTTAACACTTGGATTGTCTGCACATGAACACCTGAAACGAGTTTTAAGCTTATGTGGCTCAAAGTTATGCCATCTAGGGAAGGATTATTTCTGATCTGTGTTACACAGCTCATGTTACACTAAGGTGAAGCCAGTCTAGGATACGCCTTAGTGTAAACAATTTACTTACCCCCTCTATTCCCCACTGGCCCAGATTGGGCCCACGGGCCCTACCCTGCAGCATCCCAGATCCCTGCTCACTGCCTCCCACTCCACTTACTTGTGACTGCCTGCACTGTCTGTTCTAGGGCAGCAGGCAGGGAAGAGTTAACCTGCAGGCCTGGCTTCTGCTGCCACTACTGTTTTTTGGGCCAGAAGAACAGCAGCAGCAGTGGTAGCAGCTGGGCAGGTAGGTTAACCCTTCCCTGCTTGCTCCCTGGGGACAGGTAGCATGGGCAGCCACAAGTAAATCATTCCTCAGGAGTAGAGGAAAGCAGGAGGCGGGGGCGGGGGGGGGAGGGGGAACCCTAAGGGGCACAGGGGAACCCTGGGTGCAGGGGAGGAGAGAACTGAGGGAGCTCTGGGGGCAAGGAGCAGGGATAAAGGGTGAATCCTATCTTTTCATCCTCTGGGTCTTTGTTGGTCTGAACACGTGACTGCTCCAAACTCAAGCTAGCAGTCACTAACACCAGTCAACATTTGTGCTGTGTAATATCACATATCACAGTGCAATGTTTAACAAAGCCCCAGTTTTTCCCTTCTTCACACCATCACTTGTAATAAAGATTCTACATTTGCCTAATTCAGCACTTTTTAAGTATTTTGCTGTCTTAACACATTTGGCCTGGTGTACCTGGATTGACCCTTTAAATTGTCCTGACATCTGAGAAAAAGTAGATTCTTTTTTTTTTCTATGGCTTTTCAGACTTAAAAGTTATTAACATGTCTGATAAACTTAGTCTGGTAATTAATTTTAAACAAATACAAGGATGAGTATACATACAGAAATTCATTGTGCCAATTTTCTTTACTGATTTTTTAGCATAAATGACACTGCCAGTATTTAAATACAGTAGGCTAAATCCACAAAGGATCTTAGGTGCTTACAGCGCCTAATGTTTTAGATACCTGCCCTCTGTAGCAGCATCCAGAACCTTGTGTTAAGTGTCTAGTTTCCCTAGGGATGGGGAGAGTTAGACACCTCAAAATGGGCTCCAATAAGAGCAGCCTGCTGAATGGGAAGCTTCCTAGATGTAGACAGTAGGGAAGCATTGAGAACATCACTATGCTGTAAAAGTTGTTTATCTCTGAGAATGAGGAACATTCTTTTGCACTTCTAGGAAGTGCCTTCAGCCAGTAAGGACTCAGAAACTGGAATGCTTTCCTTAAGAAATGCTACACTTTTCTTTTAAAAATCACAGTAAGTGTCCATTCCCTTTATAGGATAACCAAGTGGTTAAAACACTCACCTCGTATGTGGGAGACCTGGTTTTAATTCTGTCATCTATCAGAAGAGGCTCAAATCTACAGCTCTCATGAACCTTCCCTAACCACTAGGTTTCCTGACATTCTGAGGTGATTGAAGGGGTGGGGGACTACGCTCCAGCCCTCTTACAACCTGGTCTACTATACATAAAAGTATTCATGATTCCAAAGAAAGAGAAAACAAGGACTCTAACTTTATCTAACTACAAAGGCAGGTCATCTTACTTATGCCTTCAAAATCATAGCATATTTGTAGCTGACGTCATCTACTTCATCACTGAAGCAGACTACTTATCCTCCTATAGGTATAGTAATTAGTAATGGTGTGTCTGATTTCTCTCTGGTGTGTATGGTTTATGTGGAGTCTGGTCAGAGAAGCCCTGGGGTGGCAGGCTGACCTCCTGGGTCTTCTGCAAGACCAAGCTATTCTGATCAGGCTCCATGTGCTGCACATGAATGAGTATTGTGTAAGTACTACCCTGCTGTGCAATTTTAGTTTTGTGTGCCCTAATAGGGGCACCCGTGAAGACTCGAAGATGTTTACTGCAAGTTAATTAGTCAGCTGTGCAGTAAACATCTCATGTTGATGCATCCGCTATGAATTTGGCTGATTCTGATACTGAAACATTTGTTTTAAACACCTGGGTTCTTTATCCCTGGTTCTCATAGCTCCATGCTAACATGTGTCAATTTGTATATCCGGTCTTCATTTTTTTTTTGGTCTATCATGCGAGTGTGAAGAAGAGTTCAATTCTCCATAAAGAGCTTTCTCAGGGAGCAAGTTATCATGTATCCTGCCTACTAAGCCAAGCCTTCTTATGTATGCCTTCATAATCATAGTGTATTTGTTTGGTATATTTGTTGATTGAAAGATATCAGTATTTGGTATTCTATTTTGCTATATCAGTTTGTTGCTTTCTCAGACAATTTAGTGGTTTAGACTCTTGATGTGGTGGCACAAGGTTGTTTATGATTTAAAAGCATAAAGTAAAGAGGTTAGGACTGATGCCTGGTACGTTTGCAAAATCATCTATAAAGTTATACCTCTCCTAGCTCAATGATTTTCAATTAAGTTTCCAAGGACTTCAGCAATTCTATTGGCTTCATCATCAATGTGTATTTTGTGTGAGAGTGCTACACAAATAAGTATGGCATACCAGGAGCAGTTTGATTCATAACCTCTGTCCCTCTTCAAAGCTATATAATTAACCTAAAGTATGACCACGCAGCTGCAAAGTGATCCATGATGACTTGTTTATTTTCCTGCTAATGAGCAACCAAGATGCAGCCATCAGCAAATAGAAATTCATGGACTAGTCCCTCAAGAACCTTTGGCTTTATTCACAACTCTTTGGGTTTAAATAGTTTTAAACCAATCTTGAATCTAATCCTGTATTAAGGTATTAATCCCATACCTATGTTAAGATCACAAAAAGCAGCCAGCCACTTTGAGGCAAACAAGACTCCATAGTAATGCCAGGTGGACAAAACCTTGTTTTTACATCATTTGTTACTGCAGGTGGATTACCACTATTCCCTGTTATGATATTCACTGTTACTATCATGCTATTATGAAATTGTCTAATTTTTCCAAGAAATTTGTCAGGCCAGTCTTAAGGGCTAAGTACAGACACTCAAAAAGCCCGAGGCTGAATTGATTCAGTCTTTGCAGGTTAATCTACATTGCACAGATTAAACTTAGAAACAACTGGACAGACATTTACTTTTGACTCAGGAAATGCAGCTACATGCCTACAGTGGCTCAGGCCAGAATCTGAGGGGTGCTAAAGCATGGTTCTGGCATGTAGCCAGCATGGGCTGTGTATTCACTTCCACTTCCTGCTGCCCCCAAGGTCTCTAGGATTTTCAGTCCAGAATCACAGAAACAGGACTCTACAGGGTTGCTCATCAGTTCCTCTTCCTGAGTCCAGGTACCCCTGGGATTTGTAGTTCATAGTTGCAACCAGCAGTACTTTCAGTAAGTTTAGCAGGGCAGGGCAGCTCTGAACTCAGGAGAAGGCGGGTTTAGCCAGGGAAAGGGCAGTTTAACCCCACCTTGCTGGTCCCAGACTCCAGCTGGGGTTTGCTGGGCAGGGTGCAGTTCTTGCCTCCCCCTACCCAACCCTTTTCTGCTGGGGCAAACAGCGCAGCCCAGCCCAGAGCTGGAAAGCATGTCAGGATGCTGAGGGACCCTGATTTAATTTAAACCAGGAAAGGGTCTGGGATAGAAGTTTCATAAACCAGTTTGACCCAAA
>NW_017729027.1:41394568-41397123 GCF_001723915.1 Gavialis gangeticus
CAGGTTTATCTTAAACCAGTTTTAGCCATTTTGAAAATGATTTATGTGCAGTGAACTTCTGTTCCGTTACAGGTTTAAACCAGTTTCTAGTGGCTTAAACCAGCTTACATGTAACTTCTGACCTTAGCCTAGAGGTTCTATATGCTTTCTCTGCTGCAAATATCATATACCTTTATAAGAGGAACAAAGACACAGTTGATGCCAATATTATGCTTTCTGTATTTCACTTCTATTTGCTGTGCAGTAAAGAATGTGATTGCTCATTCTTTTTCTTCTCTGAAACCACATGGAAAAATATCTCGCATATAGGATGCAAGTAAAGCAGCTGAGCATCATTCTGGCAAGGAACCACAAATATGGGAACTTTTTCAATGATTGTCATATGCCTATGCCTATACCTATACCTGAACAGATGGACAAAAGAAGCATCTTTGTATTGTTGAGGAGCACTCCTTTATATCACAAAGACTGAAAGCTGCATTGTACTTACTGAAAGAGCTTATGTCAGGGGTCAGCATCATTTCCCTGTTGGGGGTCCCAAATCACCCAGCTTGGGTCTGAAGCAGACTGGCACTAGGATCTCATTCCCACTATTTCATCCTGCCTCCCAGCTGCAGTTGGGTACAGGCAGAGCCTACCCCACCCCACCCCACCTCAGCCAAAGCTGCCTCCACATGATTGCAGGGCAGCACAAGTAAGGCCCACTGCTGCCAAAGCCTCCACCATCAAACTACAGTGTGGCCCAGATAGAGCTCTGTCCTCCACCAAACTTCCACCACCTGACCATGCTATGATGTAGGCTGAACCCCTTACTGCTGAGTGCTGAAGCCATGGCTCCACAGGCTGGATCCAAAAGCTTTGTTTATCTGGGCCATAGGCTGCCCACCCCTGGTCTATGCAGTTGTTATGTGATTGAGCTAATAGATGCCACCAAAAAATCCCTTTGCTTCTTACATATCTCCTGGACCATCACAGCTACAATAATACTCCAACCCTGCTTCCTTTGCAAGGCAAATTTCATATAATGCTGAGTATAGAATGTGAATTTGTCCATTTCTTTCTCAAACAATGGTTTTTTTTCATTCTGGTTAGTCAGATATGACTTTTCATGTGCATTTGCACGTTACCACTCACTAAAGGAAGTGACTTTAGTTTTCTTAATTCAAAACTAAAGTGGGACAGCTGTCAGCTGCAGTAAGCAGATGTTAGTGAATTTAGATTGGCAGTTCTGGGGGCAGTTTCCAAGCTCCTCCTTGTGATTACAGTGCAAGATGTTTCTAAAAGGGGATGCTTGACCACTCTTGATCATTACTGCTGCCTCAATCCACTGCAGAGGGGTTCTATACCATGGACTGCCTAGGTGTAGGTTTGCTACTATAATTTCTAATGTGTGTCAATTTGCTGCTTCTCTGCTCACTTACCATGAAGGAGTATGGAAGATGTAAAGTGAACTAAGATTAAATATACCTGAATGTGAATTGGATTATAGTGAGGAAGATTTGTATGGAGTCAAGCTTTTGGTTTGATCAAAGCTCAGTGTCAAGACAGAGCTGAGACAATCAAAGATGTAGTGAGATGTGGCGAAGGAGGTGAGGTGAATGCATACAATATTTGCTGTGCACTGTGTGTCTGTATATATATTCTGTATACCATCAGCAGAGGTCACTGCCTGAATTGCATTATCTTGTGTTGTTGTTTGCTGTTCTGCTTTAGTGTTAAGGGTACTTAGTTGTTGTTAACAAAGATGGTTCCCCTGTTCTTCTCTGCATGGTATCTCAAGGACAGGAACCCCCCAGATACACAAAAGTATTAAACTGAAACTGAAGTCCTAAGTTGCCCACAAAGCTCTGTTACAATGGCTTCTAGATAGATAAATTGGCATATGTGTCAAATCCACCTAATTTGTTACAAAGAAGACCAAAGAGAGAAAGTATGACACTAGTCAGGTAGTTGAGATCTCCTTCTGAGAAGAGAACCTGGGTTTTGGTCCCTGTTTCCAAGACATGTGTATTATACAATAACTGCTTCATAAAAAATTGCATGAGTTATATTTTGGTATAAAGCCAATTGCACTCATGCTTTTGAATGTTGTATAAAGAGCAAATCTAGATGCATTAAGGAAACACTTTCTCTGTCCCTCACTACCACATGAATAGGTCTTCAAATATTCAAACTTTTCTTTTTGAATAATTGAAAATTCTCTTTTTGCTCTCCCTTTTTTGGTGAAGTGACAGATGTTATCTATTGCTCTGAATATCTGACAGTTCTGACACACTGACACATTATAGGTAGTTTCTCTTTCAACAACAACTTTCTATGGGTTATATCTTTCTCAAATCTTTGACATTTCCAGATCTGTATATCATCTTTTGCCTAGGGAACCATCTCTATTTGTTTCATTTTATCTTTACTGTTTCAGATAATGAATCTTTTTAGTATTAAGAAAGTGACTTCTCCCCCTTCCATAAATAAACAACAATTCTGGGCTCCACAATTTAGAAAGGGTGTGGATAACCTTGAGAGAGTCCAGAGGAGAGCCACGCACATGATTAGAG
>NW_017729027.1:41397134-41401198 GCF_001723915.1 Gavialis gangeticus
TTGAGAGAGTCCAGAGGAGAGCCACGCACATGATTAGAGGCCAAGAGAACACGCCTTATAAGGAGAGGCTGAGAGGCATGGGAGAAGCAAAGGCTCAGGGGTGAGTTGGCAACCCCAGCTGACCTCCTGCCCATTGGGCAGGACCCAATGATCTCGTGAGCTCCCTTCTAGCCCTAATGTCTATGAAATCTGTTTAACTGGAGTTACTATGCAGTAGCGTTCCCACACATTTTTTCCTGACACTATTGCACAGTAGCATCATGTTATGGTGAGCGCCACCAACACTATGCACAGTAGCATCTCGGGTAGATGCGGCCACTGACTATAAATTTATTTCATTTTAAAATATTGCCTTTCCATATTATTCTTCTGCATTTTGCTTTTTATATTAACAAGATTAGGCAAATTAGAAAAAACAACAACAATAAATTGTCCATAGAGTCCTACTCAGTCACTTAAAATCCTAAATCCTGAATGCAAATAATGGATGAAACAGAACACACATGAATTCTGAACAGCAAATAGCAAAAAGGTATCACACTTCTTCAGTTACAGAACTCAAATATCATGGCAAAGTCTAAACACGAAATAAAGATCCTAGATAATTATTAGTATAGATTGATGGAAGTACAGGTGTAGAAGAAATAAACATGAACTATTAGTAAGTTTTAGTTAAAATGTGGGAAACTATTTATATTGAAGTTTGAGATTCCATTTTAGGGGATGTACAAAACAGAACTGCAAATGCACAGAACTTCTGACCAGAACTAAACATCACTGCACTTTATCTATACTTTCCCACTAAGTTCATATCTGACTACTCCCCATTAAGATTATCCTTCATATCTTTTGAAGCAAAGGAGGCTGAAATGAGCCAAAAGCTGTGGAGCCTACTGTTTCACAGATTGCACACTATCTGTACAGGTGGATTTCAGTGCAGAGAATACATCTCTATTTCTAGATATTTTTTTTAGGGAACAATGAGGTGTCTCATTTATTTAAATTATGAGAGAAGGTCTGTACACATAGAACTGTCCCACAACATACAATTTTCAAACTTGTAGGCAGTGGTTTAAATTTAGATAAATGGCTATACTTATTAATATTTCTTAAAGGAATGGAAATTTAATAACCTCTATATATTAGAGCAACATCTTTTCAGTGCTGTCTGGTGATCCAAACAAATATACATTATTATTCATTATTCAGACTATGGGATCTGTTCAACCTTACATTTACCATATCAAAATAGGGAAGTCAAGTGGAATAACTATTGATTTCCCTGGAATGAAAAAGCCATTAGACTATTGTCAAATGTAAGCATTTTTACTGTTTTATTTCTTTTCCAGGTGATTTTTTTTTTAACTAGAATTGGCAATACCGAAGAAGTTTGTCAAATTATCATCAGTGGCCATTATTAAATAGCACTGTGCTGCTAGTGACAGGCAAACTGCAGAAGATATGATACTTCAGTTGAGTGCTTATCCATATCTTGGGGCCTTGTTACATGGTAAATTTAGGGAGCTTTTGTAGCTCTTAACCCCTGGACTGGCTTCACTCTAATACCTTTTAAGTGGCTTAGAATACTTGCTATTCAGCTTAGAGTGATGCCATTCCAGGGCAGGATTATCTCCAGTCCACCTAATTTTGTTCCTATTCCATTACTGTATAGCTACTTCCCACCCAAGCTGAAGTCCTCCACTATCCCTGAATGCTCTGAGCTCCAAGGATCCTTTTTTTCCCCCAGAGTGCCCAGCAGCCATGGTGGCTCCTGCTGCCACCTGGACTGGCTCTGCTTCTGCCAGCCTGGGATTCAGGTGTCACCTGAGCTCTGGTGACACGTGCCCAGAAAAAAGGGTCAGGCCGCTCGGAGCTCAGAGCAAGTGAGTTCTAAGGCTTCAGTCCAAGGATGCTTTGACCTCACAGAAACTGGCACAGTGGCTCCGCTCCGAGAGCAGGGCTCTCACAGATTTAGCTTGGTGTCCCCACTCTCAGTACAAAGCCGCTGTGTCAGTTTCAGTAAGGCCAGAACACCCGAGGGATGCAGCCTCCCCAGGTCTCTCTGGTCTCACTGAAACCGAAATGGTGGTGGGCCTGCTCTCTGCCTGGCTGAAGCAGCAAACACATCCTGCTTCTGGTCCTTCCCCTGCCCACTAAGCCGCTAGTGGCAAGTCATAGCCGTACAGATGAAGGACAGTCAGAGCAGGTTTTTTGCCTTACCATGTGACTGTTCCATTAACCTGAACAATGATAAGCTGATTAATATTTGTTCAGTTTACAGCATAAGGTCCTTAGCCAATCTGCCCAAACCTTCTGCTGTTTATAGGGTCTGCACAACTGGAAGTCTCTTAAGGAAAAGCTTTCTCTCATGCTTAAATTGACATGTTTAAATTATATTTTAAAATTCTAAGATGAAAGCAGAACAACAGCAGAGTCTCTCAATGCCTGAAGAATGGTGTTTGTGCTCCAAAGCTTGCAAAAAAACATATCACCTTTACCCAAAGAACCTTTCCCACCAAGATGAAAGCATATATTTTGTAAGCATTTCTATTCATTGAAATATATAGTGTCCCTTTAAGGGATGAATATCTAGAAAAAAATAATTCTAGCTATTTACTATAAATTCCTAATTTTAACACAGATATCTTAACAGGAAAGTAGCACAGAGACTCTAATCACTCGGAGACTGATTCTGTAAGAAACTGAGTACCTCTGCTTCAATGGGAATTATACATATATACTTCATAAAAACTTAACATATTCTATAATATTTTATATTCTTAATTCTTAACTGCTCATGTTATATTTTGCTTTGGTGTGGTTGGTTTGTAAGTAACTTGGTGATACAAATTAACATTTCTAGTTTAAATTAGTGAAGAGCATTACTATTTCACCAACTATAGTATTAATCAGTATTAATACTACTGCAACAAACTGAAACTGCGTTCATTCAAACTGAGTTCAGATCTGGCTTTATAGAAATGTATAAATATTATTGCAATAATCTAAGAGCTAAAACTCCATATTTTGTGTATATATTTAAATATCCCTCTATTTTTAAATAACTTTTCTCCTCTTGTGCTTTTCCCCTATATTTGTCAGTTCTGATTCAGATGGCAATTGCCTCTGACTGCTTTTTTTAGACAGAAAAATTCAAAACCTTGCAACCTTAATGGGATTCATTTAAGCCACTGTGCCTGTTGTTTATAACTGGGAAACTATTCAAAATGTGTTTCTTGAAACACAAATGCAGGGATTCTATTTATAAAATGTGCAAAGTATTTTGGCAAATCACAATTATGAATTCTATTCATCTGTTCTGAGGAGGATAACAAGTTAAGATCCACTGGGCAGACTGGAGATGAGAGTGAGAAGCAGTGAAAAACTGAGAACCAGATCCTGTCTTCTGATATGTATATTCAGCTATGCTTTGGCGATGGCTTAAAAAGGCGTTCCCATTAAAATGTGCCCATGAAAACCATTGCTTCTGAAAGGAAACAAGGGCTATGCACACTGCTCATTTCCTTTCTTGAGTAAAACAAAAAAATGCTTTTTCTATAACCTCTGATTGAGTCCAGAGCTTAGTTTTTTTTAAAGAAATTCAAGTGACAGGTATAACAGTTCCATAGTTGGAAGGGTCAGAAGGCACCTGAGCATATCATCAAGTCTGACCCCCTGCCATGGCAGGAAAGAGTACTGGTGTCAAACAACCCTAGCAAGGTGTTCATCCAGCCTCCTCTTAAAGACCCCCAGGGTAGGAGCCAGCACCACTTCTCTTGGAAGTTGGTTCCAGATCCTAGCTGCCCTGACCGTGAAGTAGCGTCTCCTGATATCTAGCCTGAATCTACCCTCTGTCAGCTTGTGACCATTTTTTCTTGTCACTCACTCCTGGTAGTGCTCAGGGGAACAGGGACTCCCCCAATACCTGCTAGTCCCCCCTGACTAGTTTGTAAATGGCCACAAGATCCCCCCTCAGCCTTCTCTTGTGGAGGCTGAACAGGTTCAGGTCCCGTAGCCTCTCCTCGTAGGGCCTGCCCTGCTGCCCCCTGATCATGCGAGTGGCC
>NW_017729027.1:41406198-41424961 GCF_001723915.1 Gavialis gangeticus
TGACTCCAAGATCCTTTTCTGCCTCTGCACTGATGAGAAGGGAGTTCCCCAGCCTGTACGTATGCTGCTGCTTCTTCCTCCCCAGGTGCATCACCTTGCACTTGTCAGTGTTGAAACCCATCCTGTTCTCATCCACCTACCCCTGCAACCTGTCCAGGTCCAATTGTAGCCTATTCCTCCCTTCTAGCGTGCTCACTTCTCCCCACATCTTAGTGTCATCTGCAAATTTGAATAGGGTGCTTTTTACCCCCTTGTCCAAGTCGCTGATGAAGATGTTGAACAGTGCGGGTCCGAGGACTGAGCCCTGCGGAACCGCACTGTTCACATCCCTCCCGGTCAAATAAGACCCATCCACCACCACTCTCTGGGTGCAGCCCTCCAGAAAACTAGTGACCCATCTGACTGTGTAGGTATCGATGCCACAGTCTCCTAGTTTTTTAATGAGAATGGGGTGAGAGACAGTGTCGAAGGCCTTCCTGAAGTCCAGAAAGACTACATGCACTACTACTTCTGCATCCAAGGATTTTGTGACCTGGTCATACAAGTTCACCAGGTTGGTCTGGCAGGACATGCCTCTAATAAGCCCATGTTGGTTGCCCCTAAGCATAATATCCCGTGCTGGCCCCTTGTGGACATGCACCAGGATAATTCTTTCAAAAAGCTTACCCAAGACCGAGGTAAGACTAACTGGCCTATAGTTTCCTGGGTTCTCCTTCCTCCCTTTTTTGAAAATGGGAACCACATTAGCCCTTTTCCAGTCCTCTGGTACAACATGAGAGCACCGTGAGTGCTCGTAAATGAAGACAATCACACAATATACGTCAACCTACACACATATATTTTAAAGGGCAGTTGGCTGAAAGTGCAGTAAAGTTCAGTGACCATGAACACGTGCCTGGATACACTATTTCCTTTCAACCCGAGGTCAAATATGTGCCATCGCGAGAGCATGGAAGGAGGGATGAGCGTTCAAGAATCTTTCCTCATTTGATCCTTGTATAGCACTGGATTCCATGGGTAGTCCTCATTTTCCCTTGATTTTGCAAAACTTCTGCTGCTGGTGGTATTTCCTTCTACTTCCAGGGTCCGTGTCCTTCTTTGTGGCCCCTTCCATCTCCTTTTCTTCAGTGTAAACGTAGCTAATTCTCTTAACCTTTACTGATATGGCTTGCATTCCACCCCTTTTATCATACAACTGGATCCTTTCCAGTTTCTTTACAGTCCTCTTAAAATGCAGTTCCCAGAATTGGACACTACTTCATTTGAGGCCTAACAAGTACTATGCAAAATGGTACTAGTACCTATAGCATTTTGTCTACATTGTTTCTTTTTATGTAACCCAAAGTTGCATTTGGTTTTTACTGATGCATTTTGAGTTTGTGATACACCATAATGACCAGATCCTTCTGAGCAGGTTATTCTGTAGGTGTAGCACCTCATATTTGTCTTTGTCAACTTTCATTTTGTTTCGTGTATCCCAGTTCTCTAATTTCTGAAATCCTTTTAAATTCTAGCCTAATCCTCCAAAATGTTTATAACCTCTTCTAGTTTTGTGTCATCTGCAAGGCTGATCATGATGTTTTTTATCCCTGCATCCAAATCATTAATAAAAATGTTAAACAGCACCAAACCCAGAACAAAACTCCAAAGAATCCCACTGAGATTTTGTACTGTGTCAATTCATTATAGTTACTCGTTGCTTGTGGTTATTTACACAATCAGGCCACCACCTGACATTAATGATCTAACTTTAATTCTGGCAGTTTTATCTATGAATTTTGTTTAAGTAAATACAAAGAAACAAGTGCTAAGTGATGCACCTGGGGAGGAACAACAGGCACCATACCTACAGGTTGGGGAACTGCCTTCTTGTCAGTACACAGGCAGAAAAGGATCTTGGAGTCATCATTGATTCCAAGATGAACATGGGCCAGCAGTGTGGGGATGCAGTTAGGAAGGCCAACCGTACCTTGTCATGCATCCACAGATGCATCTCAAGCAGATCCAAGGAGGTGATTCTCCCCCTCTATGCGGCACTGGTCAGGCCGCAGTTGGAGTACTGCATCAAGTTCTGGGCACCACACTTCAAGAGGGATGTGGACAGCATGGAGAGGGTCCAGAGGAGGGCCACTCGCATGATCAGGGGCAGCAGGGCAGGCCCTACGAGGGGAGGCTACGGGACCTGAACCTGTTCAGCCTCCACAAGAGAAGGCTGAGGGGGGATCTAGTGGCCTGTTACAAACTAGTCAGAGGGGACCAGCAGGCACTGGGGAAGTCCCTGTTGCCCCGAGCATTGCCAGGAGTGACCAGGAATAACGGTCACAAGCTGGCAGAGGGTAGATTTAGGCAAGATATCAGGAGGCGCTACTTCACAATCAGGGCGGCTAGGATCTGGAACCAACTTCCAAGAGAAATGGTGCTGGCTCCTACCCTGGGGGTCTTCAAGAGGAAGCTGGATGAACACCTTGCTGGGGTCGTTTGACCCCACTACTCTTTCCTGCCATGGCAGGGGGTCGGACTCGATGATCTACTCAGGTCCCTTCCGACCCTAGAAACTATGAAACTATAAGGACTAGATGAAATATTACCATTTATATATTATTAAGAAACATCAAAGTATTGTAAAATAATTGTTTGACATGAAGATAACACAGACAATTTTTCAAAGACCCAAGTTAAAAAAACCCCCCATGATATCATGAATTATCATTGAGGTTATTTGGACGTCAACTGGCTTATAGAGCTGGTAAGTAAAAATTAACAGGAAGATTTATGAAAAAAAATGCTCCATCTGAGCTTACATTTCATATTTTGTTTCTATCTAGTTAATGACTGCAAATGGTTGAGCTAAGGCTTCTTATCTTCCTTGTTGTTATTGTATTTCTTCCACCTGGCTGAAATAATGAACCAGGTAGTTAATTATGAGTCCTTTCTCCCTGTCTTTTTCTTTCCAGATTCATTCAATGTATTTGAGGATCACAATGTGTTTCTGACTCCACAAATTGCAATACTTGCTTTTTTATCTAAAACAAGGAAATAGGAATTGTTGTTAGTTTATTTATGGGTCTATGCAATCTTTAAAAATAAAAAAGAAACTCTGTGATTACATTTCTACCAGTTTTGAGGCTCTAGTAACACTTTTAGTCTCATCCTTGCTTTACCCTTTCTATCTCCAGCTCTCTACTTACACCTCTGTATGGTAGAGCAGCAGACTGTGTTGGAAAGAATATAAAAATCTAATAGTAATGTTGAGTAACCATTTATAATCAGCTGCATCAATGTTGTGTGGTGGCATCTGTTTTTTAATAGAAAGTAAAAGCCAATCTGAGACAGCAACTGCTTGTGTGAAATTATAATTAGAGATCTAATTAATACATGTTTTTTTCTTAAAACAATTATAAGCTGTAATATAAATTTCAGCCTTTTTATTCTTGTTGTGTGTTGAGGTGCGGGAGCGATCTTCACATATCATAAATGCAGAACTTTTAAAATCTTATCTGAATTCTGCAGAGTTACTAGAACTTCCTGCACACTCTGCAAATCTTCAAATATCCAATAAACACTCCAATTATTGAGGAAATTGTTCTGTGGCAAAACACAGGGGCCAGCTGATTGAATTACTTTCTTTTAGATTGATCTGTCCATAAGAATGTCACCAAAAGGAATTAAATCTGCTTTATGTGAAAAGTACCTGTACATACATCACTGTTCTGTGTTCTTTTTCTTGTCATCTGAAATGGTTGGTTGGTAATGGTAAGGTGCTTTATCATTATCCTTAGCACCTGGGAAACGGTCCAGTGTGACTTCAGTCTAAGTGAATTATTAGAAGCATTTTAGGATTTGTGAACTTGATAATGGTATTTTGTGAGTGTTCATTACCACTGCAATTTAATATTACTACAAAAATTGACTTAAGAAAATGGTTTCTGATCTTGGCTTCAGGATGTAATTTTGAACCATTAAAGATGAGATATCCACTTTTACTAGTGAGTCAGCAGTGTTTATAATATGTACTTAAAGTAGATAATTAAGCATCAGGCAGTCTCTCTGAGTGCTTCACAAATTTTATTCTAATGAACAACTCTTATTATAAACTACTCTTTTGTAGAACAAAAAATGCTGCTGGATTCTTTTTATAGTTGATCTGGTAGTGGCTTACAAGAAGAAACAGCTAGATTGTATTGATCTGAATAACATTAAGATTTTATATAATATAAGATGACATTGCTCTTATACCTATTATTCAGCTGAACCCAAGATACCTTTAGATTGTTTATTCAGAAAATGTGAGGCTACTATATTAAACTACTATCATGTCCCATAGCTCAATAGTATAGTTAGCAATTCTGAAACAAAACAGACCCTTCTTGCCTTATAAATCTTTCCTGAAAAATATAATATAGGAGACTGTCAAAAATTTAGCCAAGCCACTTGTATTATGGTACCTCTTTACAGAATTCGGTGCCTAAATGTAAGGATTTAAACTCTGTTTGAATCTGATATACACCTGGGTTGTATTTACCTACATGAGAATATATATTTTTTTTGAATTAGTTATTAATATTTGTTTCGTGCTTTGGAAGTTGTTAAACATGTTTGTACAATCTTTGAAAATAGAGACAGGCTACGTTATCTAGATCCAAACAGTTCATAGACATTGTAGCAGCTTTGCAAAATCCCAGTCACCTATTTGCCACCACCACACATTGGTATGAGCAACTTAAAGGAAAAATAATAAGTAGTCTCCTCAATCCCTATTGATAATTTTTCCGTCCTCCTGTCATTTGAATTTGGAATTCATGCCATTTCCAGATCCTAACTAGTTTAATTCTGTTTTTCAAAGAAATTTCCTGAAGTTTCTATCATTTTGTCCAGCAATTATTATCAGATAAAAGTTATACTATTGGACAAAGACTTGGTGGAAGAAAGAGAAAGCTAAATTGAAATGCATCACTAAGTGTTTTATAACCCTAGGAAGAAAAGAAAAAGAAACCTTGATAAGAAACGTATGTCTTATACTAGTGATATATTATGCTAATAAAGTCCATTTGTGTTGTTCAAAGACAGTCTCATTATCATTTAATAAATCACTGAATAAAGTACTAAATTTGGTAGAGTGACAGTCATTTAAGTGGCCAATAATTAGGCACTTTAAATCTTTGCAGTAATCTCATTGGAAAAGCAAAAAGTAAAGCATGGAATACACACTTTGAACACAGTTTAAATGCTAGACAGTAATGGTTTGAAAAAGGAGATAGTTTAGGGAAAAAAAAATGTGAATTGGCAAACTCCTGACATTTTCAGATATCACGTGGAACATAAATAAGACTATCAGCAACGTTTTATATGAGAATGCTTTTTGTAGGCCCTTTGTATTACAGTAAGTCCTACATGTTTGCCCTCTCTAGATAGTGTTTAGTGGTGTAATTGTTTTAGTCATTCTCTTCTGGTGGTTCTTCCAGTTCTCTTATGACAAGGATGCTTAAAAATGATTCTTTAATTCCTTACCATGGCAGAATCCTTACATGCAATCCCCATTCTCCCAATGCAATGGAAGAATGGGAAGTACGACAGGAGAACCTGGGTAGACAACAGTTTCTTCAATGAATTGAAACTCAAAAAAGGAATCCAATAAAAAGTGGAAACTCAGTCATAATACTAGAGAAGAGTGGAAGAGTATCATATTGACATGAAAGGAGAAAATTAGGAAGTCCCAGACACAATTTGAGGCAATAAAAAAGGATTCTTCATGTATGTCAAAAGTAGGAAGACCAGAGAAACCATAGGTTCCTCTTGGAATGTAGAAGGCAATCTAGTTATTGGTGATGCAGACAAGACTAAAGTATTTAAATGGCATTTTTATTCCAGTTTTCACAGGTAGGTGAAGCTGTCAGATAATGAGTGCAGTTGGAAGCAAAGCTAAGGAAGAAGACAAAAGCCTACAGTAAGAGCAGCACAGGTTAGGGCTTGCTTAGTGGAGCTAGATGCTTTCAAATCAGCAGACACAGAGGCAACTCACCAACAGAACATTTTAGTGGAGGAGTTGTCATTTAAATTGTCATTTGGAGATAACCAAATCTCTTTAATTTGCCAAATGTAACCATTGTCTTGCCCATTCAAGGTATTATTTCCTCCTGAACACTATCATATAGAAATTGACTTATTTTAACTCATAATAAAGTCAACAACAATGCCAAAGTGAGGAAAAAGGATGAATCTTTGTTTGACATTAATACCTAGGTTGATTCACTTTCTTATGCATTCTTTTATTACAGCTGTGTATGCTGCACTGTGATATAAAGTCTTGATATTAATTATTTTTCTTGGCATGTCATAACACTTCAAGATGTTGTGGACTGAATCACAATGGAGCCTGCCAAATGTTTTCTTGTCGTCTATGAAGTTTATGAAGAGTGAATTTTGTCGTTTGGTGCTCTCTTAGGGTAATAATTCTTTGAATGAATATTAGGATGAGAAATGATATTCTTGGTTAAATTCCCCCTGCTTTTTATTTATCTTATGCTGCAAAAGTCGTTACCTATCCTTCAAAGAAGTCTAAGACATCAACAGTGTTTAGAGTGGCGTAGGTTACCATCCTTTCATATTTCAACTTTAAGACCATTTTTCCCTATTATTTGTGAGGGCTTTTCTGAACTTGCCTTTATTGAAGAGTTGGTGATTTTACTGATCATCACTAGCTTTCAGTATTTTCCCACTGATTTGATCTTCAGCTGCAGCTTTCCTAACTTGTAGAATTAGTCTTTGATCTCATCATCATAGTTGCCTGTTGGAGTGGAACACTGTATAATTGTCATTTTCATGTATCATGTTTGAAACCTAGCTTGGAGCAAGAGGCTGCTAATTTGCTCCTGGTGTATGAGCAATATTTCTGTGTTGGAAGTTATAATTACTGGTACTCCCCATGAGTGGTAACTATTGCCTTCCTGAATAAATTGTGGATTTTTTTAAATCTCTTTTTGTCAGCTTCTTGCTTTCAAATAGTCCCTTTTAGAATGACATTTCTCCATTTCTTTCATCATCTTTGTAGCGTTTGTTGTTCTAGCCATTGTTGTAATGTTCCAGAAACCTACTTTCATAATTTTACAGTTTTTTGTCTACTTCCTTATCATTTGACCTGTTCTTCCTACTAGGAGTTAAATCTCCACAGGCCAACTTTACAGGGTCAGGGTACAAAGCAATCTCTTTCCACATCAAGATGAAGAAGAGAAAAATAAGAAAAGTTTAAGAATCACTCCTTTTGTTAATTTTTCATTGAACTCTCTGACTTTTCTTGCAATAGGTATACAAAGTTATCTTAAATATTTTGTTTTGGGTCTACATTTATGCTCTCTGTGGGATAATTCTCAGAATTAGCAGTTATGTAGTGGGAAAGTTTCCTGTAGCATATTCTATATCTTGCTAGACTAAAGATAAATTTGCATGAAAATTAACTGGATACTTTATAATTTCACGTAATCTACTGTGATGTGAGTATCATCAGTTACTGCTTGAGGAACTAAAAAGCAAAAGTGAGGGAAATTTTTCCATAATCTTGGGGATGTTCCTTGATCTGTGAAAGAGAAAAGTGACAGTATAAATCGCACTTAATCTAACTGCTGTTGAAATTCTTCTGCAGCTTGCCACCTGTACAATTTACCAACCCTGTGAACCTCAATTTATGAAACAGTTAGGGAAGAAGTGCTGAACACTTCTTGCCACCACATTGTGAAATAACTTGCAAGGTCACAACCAGCTCATGACACTGCATCACACTGACTTTCAGAGGACACTTCTACACATGCATTAATGTGCTATTGCTACAGCACATTAAATTTAGTACCTTTCATATGAGGTGCTAACTAAATGCACAGTAGCCAGCACTACTGATCAGTAGCAAAGGTGCATAGGTCTTTTCATGATGTTTAACCTACAATAGACTAATTCTACTGCATATTAACATGTTAGCATGGCTTTTCCCGCAATGTGCTAATGCACAGTAGAGTTAATCTACTGCCCATTAAGCGCCTCATGTAGACTTGCTCTGAGTGACCAAACTGGTTTGTTTTGTGTTATCCTATCTAACCACAGTAGGTTGCATGCTCTTCTGGAGCCAGTGGTCTGTACTATTTTACTGTGGACAAGTAAGTAGTTGTCCAATACTTTGAGAAAGTGTTTGTCATGTTCTCTAGTGGCTGGTCCAATGAGGAGCTAATAGCTATTCCTGAAATGCAACAGTAAAGGCCCAGATTAGAGTTCAAAAGTGCAAAGTATCCAAATTCTACTGATGATCTCTGTGCATGTGATTCACAAAGTGGGGAAAGTACTTTAAACAGATTTTGTACCTGAAATTATGGCACTCCAATTTTATGTGAATTGCCAAAATATACACTTCATATTTCAGTCATTTATCACATATTTTACACATCTAACTCATTGATTGCTGTCTGGGTTATACTGGTCTTGTTCAATGCCGAAAAGGATGAAAGGCTGTGGCAATACTTATTTTGGAGACCTGAGTCATTAGCAAATACTGTAAGTTCAATGCATTTTAGTACCAGGGTTCACTGGTTCAATAGTTGATACTGACCAAAATGGAAACCAAGTACACTTGTAGGTGACCTACACTGGCATGTGTGAAAGTTGAGAGGTCAGCTTCATACTGACATAAATCAGCATCTCAAAAGAAGGAGCATAGTAGGCAGAACTGCTAATATGATGCAGGCATGTGCACAATGCTGCTATAGCTGATCCAAGCTGATTCCAATTTCCTAAGTTCATAAGTGTTCTGGGAAGTCTTGAAGGGCTCAGGCTCTGTTACAGAAATTCCCTGCAGCTGTCAGAGTAGGCTATTACTACTGAATATTGATATAATATGTAACAGAAACAGAATTTACTGACACCCGTCATACTTTCTCATCCTCTTCATGATGCTTATCATTACTCAGCATAGATTTCTGCTGTTTCTGCCGCTGCTTCTTCTAGCAGCTAAGTTTCTCCCTTCCAGATAGATGTGCTTTCTGTTTTTCATGCTGGAAACTTTCTAGGCAGTGGCACAAGAGCTGTAGTAAATTCATAGGAAATGAACAAGTATAAGAAATTAACTGAAATGTATTTACAGTTAACATCACATGACTATACCAGGACACTTGTCTACATGTACCTTAAAACCATAAATGTTTAGTAAGGGGACTTGTATGATCATTTCCACCCTCACATCATTGTCCATAATGCTGCCAGTAACACTACAAAATTCCATATGCGTTTTGCTGTTATCTCTGGAAAATTGTTACTTCACCAGAAGCAATAAATACCCCTTGCTTTGTTTCTTTTGTAACTTTTCTTCACTACTCTCAACTAATAATAAGAAACGGTATTGCTTTTAAGGCATTCTCTAAAAAAAATCTAGATCACTTTAATGAAAAATATGCAGTTTATCTATTTTACCTGTTAATTAATATTTTTTCCATTCTATCTTTTTAAAATAATATTGTATTCCTATGGGCCATAATGAACTAAACCTAACAGCTTCTTTTCTTTATAAAAACAAATTAGCAAATTTTCATCAAGCTATGTAACGAAAGCACAGCAGTCTGAGTCTATACCTTCATTTTCCTGTCAAATTCTAATATAACTGACCTGGAGCTTATGGGCAACTGTTTACAAAGTCATCAGTAGGGTTAGTGTATGGAGCCCCTTAATATAAGAAATTTAACAATCTGACTTTAAATAAAAAAGATTTTTCAATGCCTAGTTTTGTATGTTTATAAGAAATGTATTTAAAAATTAAATATATGAAATAAGGGCATAATGTATAACATAAACTTTCATTTTTACAATTTATAATGGTTCCAGTGCAATATCTGGTCATTTGTACAAGAAGGTAAAGTTTAGAAAATGCATATGTACAAACTGAAAAATTTGAAGCTGGGGTGGCCAGCCTTCAGCATAGATGATCAGTGTGCCATGGGCATCCTCTGTGTGTGGAACTCAGCATACCAGGGAAGGGACAGGCAGCAGAGCAGCAGATTGGACAGGGAGAACAGGGGCAGGTAGGAGGAAGCAGAACAGCAAATAGGCAGGGGAAGAGGATCAGGGTGGCAGTCATGGAGGGCATAAAGCTAAATTGTGACATATCCACCGCAAGGGTTGGCTTCCATTTTATGTAAGAACAGTTGACAGATGAATCTAAGAATGTTCTATAACTGCATCAAATATTATAGGAAAAAAATCATTATTTTATTCTCACAGAGTCCATGCATCCCCATAGCCTCCCCACCCAAAGGTAGGGAATGGTTCTCTGGTAACTTTTTTTGCCTTTGAGAGTGCCTCCCTTCTCCACCTCAAAACCATCCCTGACATGGATTCTGCAGGGGGTGGGAGAGGAGGAGGGCCAGCCTTGGCTCCTTCCTGCTGAGACCCTGGTTTTTTGGTCTCTGACCTTCCATGGTTGTTCCTTGGTCCTATAACATCTATAACGTAAGTGAAGTGAAGAGATGGGGGCAGCAGCCCTGAGCACTACCTTTGAGTGGGGAAGCACAAAAATACCTGTTGCATAAACTGCATTAGCCTGGAAGCCATTGCGGCCAAGGGCATGGAGCTGCCCTGTTACGCTCTGCTTCAGTTTAGTTCCTAAGACAGGGACTTTATATCTCATTGGGAAGAACAAGTGCAACCTGAATTTCCAAGCAACTAAACAGACAGCTCCTCTTGAATATTTCTTGGAGCAAGGGATATTTCTTGGAGCAAAGGCTTCACAGTCAAGGTCCTCTGCCCCTCCTCCGTAAGTCTCTCTGTCCCCAGTCCACTCCACATAGTTCTGAGCATCCCAGCTCTTCTCTCTCTAGTTTTCCAGCTCCGGAGCACCCACACTACCCCCTGGCCTCTCTCCTCAGACCCTCTCCTTCCAAAAACAACCTACTTGTTCATCTCCTCTCTGTCCTTTGTCGTGTTTATTTCTTTCCCCTGGAAACGTCTTGAATGTTGCCTGCAATACCCACCTTTGTTGAAGTGGCAACAAAGAAAGCTATTCAAGTCTGTGTAGATGGATATATCTTCCTGCATATAGGCTAACAATTCTGGCTTCACTGTCTCTTTAATCAAGTCTTCTCTCTGCATGCTCCCCACACCCATCTCCCTTCCTATCCATGTACTATTTTTAAGGCTAAACTAAGACATACAATATTATGTACATCTTACATATACACATTTTAAATGCAAATATTATGATGAAACCCATAGTCTGTCACAATTTTATGGTGGTTACCTTTAAAACCTCTGGAGGTCATGTCCATATCCATAATTACCAAATGTTTTATTTGGGAACATGGAATAGGAAATGGCAGCAACAGTTCATCTGTTGTCACATACTGACTTATTTAATGGCAAAACTTAGTGTGTAATTGTGACTAAAAGCCATGTCATAGTGAATATACACAAGAGACCATAATTCTGATTGTACACACAACTATTTTTTTACTTTTGAATATTTTGATGTTGAAAGTTAATGATCTCTTAGCATAGGTTAGTTTTATGTGAAATATACTCTACCACCATGGGGCCTGCTTTACTTTGTTGTGCTTTTATGATCTTAAGATGACAAGGTTTGGAACACGACCAAATTTTGTTCCATTCTTTCTTCTGTTTATTTCTGGGGTTTGCCTGATTCTGACTAGGCAAAGTTGTAAAAAATTCCACCTTGGAGTGTGGCTGCCTGGACTGAGAAGTCTCTGAAATTATGCCTTTAAACAAATTGCAATGCTCTTCTTTTTCTGACTACCTCGAAGTATTTGGAAGTAGAACATTTCACAAATCATATATTCAAGCACCTATGTTTATTCTAGGGGAGGAGCAGATGACAAATAAAAGGGGGAAAATTCAGACTGAACCCTAAACATACTTATATAAGGTGATTACCAGGGATCCTGATTTTCTCTGATACCCACCCCCGCCAATTTTCAGATTAAAAAAGTAACCAAAAATCCACATTTTTCCATGATTAAAATGAAACACACTTATATACATACACACACATACACACACACATACAGTAGCATTTCATTTTAATCACAGAAAAATGTGGGTTTGGGGTTACTTTTTTAAATCCAAAAATTTGGGATTTTTTTTTTTGTTATCAGAGAAAAATAGGATCTCTAGTTATTACTTTAAAAGACTAATTAACTTTAATGAACTTTCCTCCAAATCCCCTCTTTCCTTTTCTGATTTGTCCACTGAAGCTTTATGTCAATTTACTTATCTACTTACATATCTACGAAGTATTGGAGGCTTCTATTGTTAGTAGATTTAGAGTGTGAGTGAAATTACTGAGTTACTACAGAGTCTTGAATAGTTTGCATGTGTTGAGGGAAGTGGAGCAGAGAAGACAATTTGAACTTCTTTGCATGCTGGGAGAAGACTGAGAGAAATATCCTGACTGTCCTGGAAACTGTGATGATGAAAGTTTGGAGTCATTGGAAACAGAATAGAACCAAGCAAAAGGAAATGAGATGAAGGTATAAGCAAGCATTTCAGCAGATGTGAAGTAAACAATGACTACAACATACACAATATTATGTCAAATTATAGCTATTGAATGAACATAGCCAGGATATTCAGTGGGTTCTGTAGGTTCTAAGTACTTAGAGATTATTTCAGTTCCATGTAAGCTGGGCCCTTATTTTGTTTGGAAAATCCCAACCAGTAAACCTATAGGCCAAAGAGCTGTCATCTGTTTAAGAAAATACTTTGGAATTATTTTGGGGATTGGAGGAAGAAAATATATGCCTTTTGAGCCTGTGTATGGTAGATTATGGCTAAAAGTCCAGTATGATAGATTCAGGAGCCTTTTGGCTTTTCTTGCCCAAAAGGACCAGGTCTCTGTTGGAGACATTTAGTTGATTTTAATAATTAGCAAGCCTACCTGGTTAAGATGCAAAGATATTTCAAATATAAACTATACTCCATTTACATACTTTGAAATACCTTTGTTTTAGAAGTTAGATTTATTTTACATCATGTAAATACAGTTATTAAAATTATGCAAATAATGTTTGATTTAATTGGTTCTGTTCATTATATTAGGGAAATTAAGCTGTAAATAACCATCTAAATTGACCTGTTGTAGTATGCCAGATGTGGGCAATAAACATCACAGGAAAAATATGAGATGTTTTGGAATATGTTATCACTGAATAGAATGACAAATAGCTCAGCTTTGTTAAAAATAAAAAAGCAATCTCACTATGTATCTAAGGCTTTTAAAGTTTACCAAACCCTATTTGCTGAAGGACCAAGCCTCTAAACCACGCTGAAATATGCTTGTGTCACTATGTCCACAGATATTTAAAGGAATAAAGCAACCGTGTCCTGTTTATTATACCTGTTTTTTCACTGTTAGAGAACATTGGGCTGCTATTAAGAGATGAGAAATAACCCTACCATTCTTCAGTAGTAGTCCACATAAGTTGGGAAGATATTGTTGAAGGTTTGGGGTTGTGTTAGGATCTAGTAATATCAGGAATGTATTTTTACTCTGAATTTTTATTCATGAATATTCTCAATTTTTAGGACCTCTGCTTAGGAAAGCACTTAAGTTTATGCTTAACTTGAAGCCTATGGATAGTCCTAGATCACCGTCTTTGCCACTAGTTCATGCAGTTAACCATGCAATTCAATGTTTTGCCAGATTATTGCTATTATTATATCTTGACTTATATTATATCAAGGCTTTTGATACAGCCCCCCCACAATATTCTTGCAAGCAAGCAAAGTAAGTTTGGTTTGACAAATGAACTGTAAGGTAGATAGAAAACTAACTGGATCATCAGACTCAGATGATAGTAGACAATGACTTGATGTCTGGTTGGCAGCAAGTATCAAGTGGAGTGCTCCAGGGGTTGGCCCTGGGACCAATTTTGTTCAATAAGTTCATCAGTGACCTGGAAGATAGAATAGAGTTCACCCTCAGCAAGTCTGCAGATGACACAAAGCTGGAGGTAAAAATAGATATGCTGGAGGGTAGAACTAGGATTCAGAGAGACATTAGAACATTGGAAGATTGGACCAAAAGAAATCTCATGAGGTTCAGTAAGGACAAGTACAAAGTCCTGCACTTAGGATGGAACAATCTCATGCTCTGCTGCAGGCTGGGGACTGACTGGCTAAGCAGCAGCCGGGGGGTTGCAGTGGGCAATAAGCTGAATATGAGCCAAGGGGGTGTCCTTGTGAAGAAGGTTAACAGCATACTGGGCTGCATTAGTATCACCATTGCTAAGAGATCAAGAGAAGTGATTCTGCCCCTCTATTCGGCACTGGTGAGGCCACATCTGAAGTACTGTATCCAATCTTGGGCCCCCCATTTACAGCAAGGATGTGGACAAATTGGAGAGAGGTTAATGGAGAACAATGGAAGTGGTTTGGGGACTGGGGGACATAACTTAGAGGAAAGGCTGAGGGAACTGGGCTTATTCAATATAAAGAAGAGAAGACTGAGAAGGGATTTAATAGTAGCCTTCAGCTACCTGAAGGGTGGTTACAAAGAGGATGGAGCTAGACTGTTCTCAGCGGTGGCAGATGACAGAACAGGGAACAATGGTCTCAAGTTTCAGCAAAGGAAGTTCAGGTTAGATATTAGGAAAAACTTTCTCACTAGAAGGATAGAAAAACATTGGAACAACTTACCAGAGAAGTTGTGGAATTTCCATCCTTGGAGGTGTTTAATATATGGCTAAACAAAGCATTGGCTGGGATGATCTAGTTGGGGAAGGTCCTGCTTTGAGTAGGGAATTAGACTAGATAACTTCCTGAGGTTCCTTGCAACCCTATTTTTCTATGATTCTATGATGGGCATGATAAAAAAATGTTTGTTACACAAAGCTAAATTTATCCTTCTCACAAACAATCTCAAGACCACAACTTACTTCAACAAATTTTGAAATAGGGCAAAGTTGTAAGTGAACTCTAAGCAGAAAGTACATAATTGGAGTAAGAATTTAATGTTACCCTTTTCCCACAGACTGTTTATCCAACACACATGTACCTTTTTCTGGATAGAAAGATTCCACAGAGTCTTTCTTCTTTATATTGGTCAAGTGTGTGCCTGACATTAATTAAGTTAATAAGATAACATTAACTCTCTCTTTGTGCATATGCTTCTCAGGTAGTGTTTAATTACATTATCTTTTATCTTACTCAACATATTATTATCTAATCCATTCTTTATACTACCCTGGAAATAGAGGTAGCATCAACTAGATGTTTTCCTTTCTATTCTTGCCTAGATATTTTGCAGCATTCACCAGTAACACAATTCATTTTTAATCAGCATCCATGTCTTCCCTAGGAACAATTCAAAGGATAAGGCAGGTAACTATAGTGAAGTCTGATTAATGAGCAGGAAATCTGTTTTTGTCTCATAAAAAAAATCCCAATTTTCAAGTTTAAAAAATCCAGAATCCAGTTTCCTGTGATTGAAATGAAACACCATTATATCTATATCTATATCTATTTCTATATCTTAGTGGTATTTCATTTTAATCACAGAAAAATGTGGATTTTGGGTTCCTTTTTTAAATCTGAAAATTGTTGGGGGGGTTCTATTAGAGAAAACCAGGATCCCTGTTAATGAGTCACTGGGATATCTAGTTGTTATGGTTATATTAGCCATTATACTTAACCCTCATCCGTCCTGGTGATTGTACACAAAACATTTGCTAATGTGCTAAAGTCTAATTAGTCATTTCCAAAAAAACCGACATACATGTTGACAATGAAACGTTGCTCATGATAAGTGTCCAACTTAAAACTGACCTCTGCTTTCTATTGCATGCTGATATTCATGAAACATCAGCTTTTCTTGTCTCCTCAAGACATAGATGACCAACTGTTCCATTTTGCTGAATTGTCTTCTATATTCTGAATTGACTTCAACAAGTTTCTATAAGCCTGCTTTGCAAAAATCACTGAAAAAGGATACTGTGATATCCGAAAGCTTGCTAGAAACATCAAGCCACCTCCAAGTTGGTCTAATAAAAGATATCAACTTAAATCAAAAGACTATGTCTATCATATAGCCCCAGACTAATATGCCTGACCCTCAAAGAAAACTTGCAAACATAATTGATTTTCATTCTTAGTCATGTAATTATGAAATAGGGAGTGCTCTGATATCTTGTTGCAAGAGTTTCTGTTGTGTTGATAAGCTGATAAAAATATATACTTTTTCACACGATATATAGGCAGACTGAAACCTCATTGTCACAGGAAGTCATTGGGACCATAACTTAACACGTGTCTAAAAAGGATAGGATATCTTTTAGTGAATAAGAATATCCTGAGTTGCCATAAATCACAATAGCAACAATTTTGAAAGGAATGTTAAACCCTGTGCTTCAAGGCCTAAGCCAAGGTCTTGCTTATTTGTCACTGGGAGGAGATTTATTAGGCTGATGGAAGCTGGAAAGGATCAGCTTATCCCACTTGCTGAAATACCATTCTTATATCATTCTTTGGTACTGAAAAAAGTGCATTGGACTAGGTAGTACTTAATAAAGTCTGATCTAGTATGGAGGTTTCTTGTTGTATTGACATTTGTATCATATGACAAAAATAATGCTGCCATACTATTAATTTATATTTGATACGAGAAAATGAACTAAGTTTCATCTATTTCATCAGTATTTGAGCAGTGTCTTATCCTCATTACAAGAACCCCCTATATAATAAAGATATGGGAAATATATAGTAATCGCTGCAAAATATCAGCATGTGCCATGACACCTGATGCTACCATCTCTTTTCTCTGTCTTTATACTAGTAATGGTTTGGAAAATAGTGTTTGTTACTGCATAATTTTCAAATAATCTGATGTTTAGGCTGTCTTTGTTGTTGTATTTGTGCCCATATTTCATTTTGTACTTATAACTGTACTGTGAGACAATTTTGGTAGTTGCATGTATCTTGTGACAAAATGCATCAATTGTAAGATACTTCGTCGCTATGTATATTAAAAGGCTGTGTTCAAGTACAATGATATTTTAGGATTTTCTTTTTGTACTATAATATGTCCATTATTTTAGAAAATACTTGCCCTCTTGCTGTCCTTAGTCTACTACTTATTTTGTCTTGTGTTACATTTGGGAGCTATTTCTCCTGCTGAGCCAGCAGAGATCAGTCTTGTTTAATAAGGTACCAAGTAATAACTTCACAGCTGGAATAAAAGGTTTTGCTATTTTCTTTATATACAACAATACTTTTATCAGCTTCATAAAATAAAAGACAATTTGAAATCAGACAGTGTTTTAAGAAGTTACATCTTTTTCATTTCAGTTTCTTCAGGTTTAGGGATGCAGTTTTGTTTAAATATGTGTGTGTCATTTTTTTGTCAAGTTTTAGTACCATGTAATCACATTCTATTGCTGATAGATGCATGTATTGTATTTCATGGCATTATGACTTCAAAGAAATATGACAAATTTAGCAAACACATGGTGGATAAATGTCAGTTTCTGGGTGTAATGCTGCTATAGAACTTGTCACTAAACAGCCAGTAATTGCAAACAGTTAACATACAAACAGTACTCAGTAGAAGAACTTTCTGTCCTTTCCCATCCAAAGCATTGTTAATATTATCACTGTTATTTTTATGTTTAAGTATGTTAGTGATACAGGAAAATTCTACGTTCAAAAGTAAAACATACATGAAATAATGTATAATTCTAAATGATAATTTCTATATTTTAATTTATATTTTATGCCTATGATTTACAAAAATTAATTTCTTATCCCTAACCATCTTTTTTATTTAGGTGGCTGTAAAGTTACTTTTATAATGAGATAAGATAGGATAAGATGAAGTCTCAAAAAGTTATATGAAATGGTAAAGACTGTTACTACTAAAAGAAATTACATATGAGACAATCTCTGTGTTGCCAGGGAGGGGGAGAGCAGGTGGAGTTGTCACCCTACCCAATGAGTAGTCTCAAAGATCAAAGTTCTTGTCTACATCAAGATTAGTTTCAGAACTAGTTTGAAAAGCTTTAAATTAAATCATAATTCAAATATCAGCAAAACCCCAGAGACAATGTTGATAGTTGAGATTGTCAACAATAGTTTCCCCAAAACACAAGTTAAAAACTGCAAATAAAGACCTTGAACTACTATTGTCCTTACAAATTCCCATAGGAGAATCAAGTAAACTAAAGGATTAAATACATGAAGAAAACTAAAATTTCCATTAGACTTTTCTAACTTGGCACTTTTATTGCACATATCATAATACTACAAGTATAAAAGTCAAGTTTGTTGGGGGCTGGATTTATATATAAATATATTTATGGTCACTTTGGACAGAGCTGGTGCACAGCACTGGGCCAGTACATGGAGTCACACCTGCTGGCAGACCCCTTATACCAGCTCCATCTGGATCTGGTCTGCAGACTGCACCTACATCACAGAACCAGATAGGCTGAACACAGTTTCCTTTAAGAATGTGGTGTAAGCATGACCAATATTTTTTTTCTTCTAAGTCCCCCATTCCTTTTTTAATCTCTGTGCTTTTCTTTTCTAGACTCCCCCCACCTTTTTTTTAAATTTAGCACTCTATTTAGTAAACACAGGGTGCACACAGTAATTGAATGGGTTTTGAATTGTCCCTACAGGCACTTCTGCATAGTGTATTTTAAGGAGTTAAATGCTGTTCTTTAGATATTTTACAATTTATTAAAGGAAAACCTATCCTTTAAATAGCAGGATTCTCAGTTGCTTGGGT
>NW_017729027.1:41429961-41439746 GCF_001723915.1 Gavialis gangeticus
GGGGGGAGTGGGGGGGGGAGGAGGGAGGGGCCCCCATGCTTCTTGAGGAAATGGAAGTGTACTAGACATTTTTGTTTACTGTAGCTACAATAGGTAATGTGATTAATTCTCTTCATACCATGCTCCAAAACTATTGGACTTGCATTTCTAACTGATAATTGGAGCACTTGAAAGAATGTTGAGCACTTGTGAGAATACTAACATTTTACTGGGAAACAGAAAGCATGGAGAAAAATGTGCTATATTTTAAAACTTTATTGCTAGACACAAATTAATATGCTAAATTAATTACAAGTCTGATATGCCACACATTATTAGAGGGTGTCAACTTGCATTGATCAATTAATCTACTTTACTGCATACAGCTACTTGTGCTAATAATTTTTCTGTTTAACTTTTCTAATAAACTTGATTAAATGGGAACTTTTTCCTTCTCATGAAAGTGTATCAAATTCTATGAAACCTGTAACAGGTTTTTGAAGATATATGTTTAGTGAGACATTACAGTCTTGAAAATTCTGTTTCATAACATATTGAAAAGGAAACATGTTGCAGAAAATGTAAGCAAAATAATGTCTTACCTTATTTTAAAACTAGTCTTGAATTCAACTTCCTACTGAAAATAAAGCCAAAACAACAGCAGGGAATGCTAGACTTATGTTTCTTCAACTGATACTGTTTAACACTGTTATTTTACCATACCTCCCTAATGATTTACCGTTTGTGGAAGCTACAGTCGAGAGTTAAAAGAGGAAGCAATCAGATAGCATGGATTGCTCTTTCTTTTCATATTATTGTGCTATTAATCAGTTAAACCCTGGTCATACCCAATTTATTCTCCCTTTCAGCATCTGCTCTCTGCCATTGTGAGATACAGGATTCAGACCAAGATGCACCTATGGTCTGACCCAGTAAATGGCAGTTCATATGTTCTTATGTTGTTACATTTATCTGAAGTTTGCTCTTCAGATTCAGTGCAGAAGGGCCCAATTCTGTAGAGGAAATTCATCCCTTATTATTAGAAATGAAATCAAAATCTGAATGTTATTAGAGACTGTTGCTCCAAAGTAATGTCGCTGAGATAAAGAGTTGATTGTGCTTTTCAAATGTAAGTCTGTAGTAGTCCCATCAGAAGCAGCCTGTTTTCTTAATCAGAATGTTGATTCTGCTGGGCAAGCTTATTCTAATAAGACAGAAAAATGTAAGGGATATTTTTAAAGATTTGCACATTTCTTCTGTATTTTGTTTTTGGATTAGGTCTGTCACTTGTATCAAATTTACTGAGGGGTATACACCTAACGGCCTTGTTCCATAGGTGGCTTAAAGCACTTGTTATTCAGTTTAAAGTTACTACACTCCAGGGCAGGATTATCTTTAGTCTGTGTAATTTCACTCCAGTTCCATTAAGGTGTAGCCATTCTCCACAGCTGTTCCTCCCAAGTTGAAGTCCTCTAGCATCTCAGGATACAATGGCTCCTCCTGAGTCAGGGTGGGGATGCTAGAGTGCAATAGGGTTGGGCACGCTTCTCCTGCCCCATTGCTTCCACCAGGAAGAGTCAGTGCCACAGCCTTGGAGGACCAATTGGCTATGGTGCTTCCTGGATCATTTTGATGCTCCAAATCCATGGGTCATAGTGCCTGTGGGGGCAACAAGCTGATATTTACTTCTTCTTCTGACCCATGATTAAATCTGTGCCCATCCCCATATTCCACTGCAATACATCCCCCACCTGGTGCCTGCACTCCCAGGCAAATGCCCTAGCAGGACCAGGTGGGTGGGGCAGGGAAGAGTTTGGTGGCTGCCCAAGGCTGGTTCCTGTTGACTCTATGCTCTGCTGGGCTGTGCAGGGTCCAGCAGCATCTGCGCTTGGCAGGAACCTGAAGCCCCTGAACCCCCAGGGAGGTACAGGATGGGACTTCTTGCCCCTTCCAGGCTTTGGAAGTGGCTCTGAGTGGTATAGCCTCTCCTTCTCCTCTGTGCAGCCCCAGCTTAGATGGACAGTAGGGCTGTGTGAAGCTTTGGTCCCTAATTTGATTCGGCAGAGATTCAGCCCAATTCAGTGGCTGAATCTCCGAATCAAAATCAAATCAGAGGACCCTTTAATCACTCCAAATTGATTCAGAAAGATTTAGACATAGAGACAGTTTTAAATATTTTTTCTGCATACCTCTAGGTAGCAGGGGCTCATGAGTACTGCGATGCTGGAGCACATGGGGTGTCCCACAGAAGTGTGGGGTGCTTCCCAGCACACTCGACAGCAGATCCAGAAGTGGGCCAGAAGTACTTCTGGCCCACTTCTGGGTTCACCGCCAAGCAGGTGGAGGGTCCCCCCCACAGTCCTGTGGGGTGTTCCATTCGCCTCAGCATCACAGCATTCACAAGCTGTGCTGGTACCTCAAGGTATATAGAAAAAACTTTTAAATCTGTATCTGTGTCTAAATCGCTAGTTCTCAGTATTGAATCTTCAGATTCACCCAAACCGAATCAGGGACAGTGATCTGAATCAACGAATCAAATCACTGTCCCTGATTTGGGCCAAATCTGAATCCAAATTCATAGATTTCATAGACATTAGGGCTGGAAGGGACCTTGGAAGATCTTTGAGTCCAGCCCCCCGCCCAAAGGGCAGGAAGTCAGCAGGGGTCATAGGATCCCAGCAAGATAAACATCCAAATGTCTCCTGAAGGAGTTCAAAGTAGGTGCTTGAACCACCTCCGGCAGCAGTCTATTCCAAACCTTGGGGGCTCAAACAGTAAAGAAGTTCTTCCTTATGTCCAGCCTGAATTGAATAGGGCCCACTCGCACATCCCTAACGGACAGCACTGAGCCCCATGCTTTGTGCCCAAAGCTGTCCAGCTCTGGGGAGTTCAAGGGCTTCAGGTGCCTGCCTACCACAGCCACTGCTGGACAAGCCAGGTGTGGGAGAGCCAGCAGGTGGACCCTGTGCAGCCTGGTGGAGTTCAGGAACAACAGGAATTTCAGGGTTCCTCTCTGCTTCAGCCACCTGGCACTGTCCAGGTCCTGGGGGCCTGATCCTTTTTTTTCTCTGGAACTCACCCACCTGCACCATTGCTGGTCAGGCTACCAGCCAGTTGGGTGCTGCCTGAGCTCCAAGGGGCCCAGTCCCATTTGGAACTTAGGCAGCACTCAGCTAGTCGGCAGCTCAGGCAAGGGTAGCACAGGGGGATGGGCTCTGGAGAAAAAAAAAGGATTGGAAACCTCAGAGCTCAAGCAGCAAAACAGCCCTACTCCTAGACTGTAGTCCTACCCCTGCTTACCAAGAAAGTCACAGCTATGCAGGTGAAGAACAGCCAGAAATGTTTTTTCACCCTAAGGTGTGAGTGCTTCACTAAGTGCAACAGCACTAAGCTGGTTAACCTTTGTTTGGCTTACAGTATAAAGTGTCACAAGGCCCTAAGCATAAAGATGTAACAAGCTAAGAGTGCAAGATATTTGTGAAGATGCTAATACTCAACTATGTAAAATAAAATTTTTGAATACATTAAAAAAATATGTTCAGCATTTTGATGGGATCTTTGTTTTGCAGGAATACATCTAATTTATGTGCATTTTCTATACAAATTAAGGTGGCGATGTTGAAACTAGCATTCTGATCTTATAATAGTAACAATGATAAGATTAAAATGAATTATTTTAAAATATTTTGTTAAACAAAAATTCTAAGATTTCTAATTTTGTCTGCATTTGATATGAAGCAAACACTTTCCCATTGGATAGAGATTGTATTTTTCTGTCAGCTTTGAGAATAACCTTACGTGTTTTAAAATATAATGTGTAGAATATAGTTTAAAATACAATCTTTGGATGGGGACCAGGATGTGCTCCACAACCTGCTGTGAGCAGATTAGGGATGGGCCACCCCCTGGTGTGGCCAGAGTGGACCTGGGCTCTGCCTGGTCTGCCTTACCAGATCAAGCTCCCACCATGCCATATTAGGTTCACTTGCTGGATCTGGCTGCAGATGGATGAGGCACTGCCAGTCTGGCCCACAGGGTTAAAAGGCTGGACTCCACTGTTTTAGTAAATAAAAAAGGCTGGGTTCCACACGCCAAGAAGGATGTGGAGAAGTTTGAGAGAGTCCAGAGAAGAGTCACTCAAATAATTGGAGGCCTGAAGAGCAAGTCATATGAGGAAAGGCTGACAGATATGGGACTGTTCAGCTTAGAAAAGAATGGGGATTTGGTATCAGCTTACAAATGTATCAGGGGAGAGCATCAGGGGCTAGGCAAACAAGTATTCACCAAAGTGCCCCAGGGAAAAACCGGGGGCAACGGTCATACAATCCTAGAAGAAGGTTTAAGACTGGATATAAGGAAAAGCTTCTGCACAATTTGTGTGACCAAACTCTGGAATAGACTCCAAGTGGGGGTGGTGCAGGCACCTACTCTGGATATCTTCAAAAGGAGACTGGATGCACACCTTGCTGTGGTTATTTGACCCCAGCAGTCTTTCCTGCCCAGAGCAGGGGAGTGGACCAAATGATCTCATGAGGTTCCTTCCAGCCCTAAATTTGTGTGAATCTGTGACAAAAATAAGTATGGGACAATAGCATATTTCTTCATGAAAACTACTGAAAACATGACATATTTTTCACAGTGAACCTGAAGTTTACTGAAAATTGTTTTATATTTATGTCTAGCTTGGAAGGCAGTAATAATTTAAGAGAAATTATATTAACTAATTAGTTTTAAAAGCATAATTTTGACAACTTCTTTTTACATGAGAAATAGCTCTGTTTAATTGAGGAAAGTTAAGCTTTCCCCATGTGGGCTAATAAACAACTTGCTTAGGGGTTAAGCTAAACACACTAAAAGTGCTATAGTATTTAGACTATTAAAATATTAATCTGGTGGAGAACACTAAAATCACTGTCTTTGTAAATTAAACTGTATACTGTACAGCTCCAAAACTGTATGAAATGGCATTTTGTCATCATAGATTATGTAACAAATTCTGACCTGGGAAGCTGTTGGATCTACCTGTAAAACAGACACCTGGGATGTTCTTACACTCTAGCGGCTTGCTTTCATTTCCAAACCGCTCCCTCCCATGTGCTGCTTGATCTCTGAGAACAGGCTGAGATACTACCAAAGTCACCTCTGACCAAAGGTGCTTCAGTTGTACCCACCTCACCTTGGTCTTGCTAGCTCTTAGCAGAGGGGATTCTGCCAACAAGAAGAATCTGACCTTTGTTTGGTCATGTGCTTGGGAATGATGGATCCCCCTTCCAGAGAAGCAGTCAAATGCTCTGAGATCACCATATCTTCCAGTAAGTATATTATAAAAGATAACAAAATAATTTATTATGAAAACAAGATTAAATGTAAGAAATCAGTAACCATATGTTGAGATACGGAGATATAAGAACAAACACACACAAGAACATATCAGAACAATAGTCTGATTTTACCCTGCATCTTAGACTCAAGAATGCAGCTACTTCTTAACCTGCTAGCTAAGGGAAAAAAGCATTGCTCTATCCCTAGAAAAATTGAAGACAAACCCCTGCTCTCCTAGCAAGGCTTAAATATGATTTCTTACCTGGCCATTTGCATACATTATCCATTGGATTCTTGGAGAGCTCATACTATTCATTAAACTTCCTACCTTCAAGTATGTGTTTACCAGACTAGAAATCTCTCCTGATCTCATGATGGCCACAAAAATATTGGCATCCTTTCAGACATATCCAAACAATACTGTCTCTCATTTAATTTCTCCCTTATAAGAAATGTCCTTCCTTGAATAGCTATGTCCTATTCTTACAAGTCCCTTCTTTGACAATGTAAATCTGTCACTGTCATTGTCTGGAAGGGCCTGGCTCACTGTGGCCACAGAATAGATCTGCATGGGTCTACTTGACGATTAAAGAAGCCCAGGTCAGGTGCTAATTCTCAGTAATTGCTTTTTTCAACCATGAATAGGTGAGGAAATTACTATTTATATCACTTGCTACAACTAATGCAGATATAGTAACAATAAGGCTAAACACAGCTTGACACTACTTACGCATAGAGACTACACATGCCATATTAGTAAAACAAACTCAAGAAAATGTGTGACATTTAACAAATTCCTTGAAATATATTGGGTTTGTGATAGTTAATAATTACCCACAAACAGGTCAGAATTTCAAAACAATATCCATATCAGAAATGCCCACTTGCAATAGCTGACTAGCAGGAAAAGCACAGACTCAATGGTTTGTGTTTTAAACTGTTTTTTTTTTTAATTTATTTTAAATGTTCATATCCCTCAGGGTCATCTGGCCTATTAATATTAGGACATAGCACAAATCCTTCCCAAGACAGGAGATGAAAACCCCATGAAGAGGCTCATGCTGCTCTCAAGTCTTGGGCTGAATATCACTGCTCTAAACAATAAAAATCAAATCGATCTGCTCCGTCCTAGAGCTTAATGTCCTGCTTTCAGTGGGCAATGAAAGCCATACATCAGCAAAAGTCTGGGCTTGTAAAGAACTATTGTACTTTCATAAGGTCAGCTGCAGAGCAGTAATTGTCTCATAAAAGGAAGCACGATGTACTCAGGGTTCCATAGAATGATGTCCCTAGTACATAGATTAAATAGGAGCCCAGCAATAATTGATAACACTAATGACTTTTAAACTTTTGATTAATTTCTTTCCATAGAATAAGGATAATATGAAACATTCAAAAATATATATTGTAGTCAGTATGTTTCTAACTAACTTTCAATAAAGGCTGATGTATACCTCTTTCCGTATAATTCTACAACACTTGAAGTTTCATAATAGTGTGATTGACAGTCCCCCTCATTGTTTTTTCTTGATTCTACCATATCTGTATAAAGCAATGTGTACTCATCTGTGCACATAAACTTGAGGTTTATGTGCTTGGGTTTTGCAGCACCTGACAAAATGGTTCCTCTTGTTACATTTAAAAGAGAGCTTTCCAAATGCAGCGCAGCATTTGGAGCCATATTGCTTTCCATATGTGTTGCATAGCATATAACCTCTCTCTGCCTTTGCATGCTCCTTGCCATTGGATAATGCCACTCTGTGAGGTGACTTCTTATAGAAAGTGCCTAAGTGTGTAAAAAAAAGAAAAGGGGTGGGGTGGGAGATATAGAGTTTGGATTAATTTTAGGGTGATGATTTATTCTTTTGATCTGGAACAGATCCTCCATGCTCTACTGATTCTTTCATTTCTGATTTACTTCTATTCTTACTCAACTCACCTTTACTTATTATTTGTGGCTGCTTACAGACGTTAAAAAAAAAGGGCATTTAACTGGGAGAAGCAGCCTGTTACTTGGACTCAGCTCCACAGCATCTGTATAGATCAGGAGCTTCAGTGGGGCTTTTTACTGCTACTAGCTAAAGATGACTCAATCAGGTATTAGATAAAAGCACCAAAAAAGCCCCACTAAAGCGCCGGATCTATAGAGACGTTGAGCAAGTCAGGTCTAACAAATATGTTGCTTTTTCTGGGCACGCACTGGGCTCAGCGTAGGAGTGCACCAGGTTTAAAGTAAAGTGCTGTTTTCTTGAGGTTTTTTTCAATGTCTGCAAGCAGCCTGTATTTGTATTACACTAACCCACCCTTAAGATCTCCTTTGAGAATAAGCACATGATAACACTACTCACTGTAGAGACAAATAGCAATAATGAAAGTACCAGCTGTAGAATTATCACATACTAGATATGGGGGATTGGATGTGTTTTATGAATGCTGGAGCTGTCAGTTTATAAATTGAATTCATTAATAAAGTTTTTTTAGGTTTTTTTAAAGAACATAGATATGAAAAAAGGAGGAGGAAGTAAAAAAAAAATCAGGTAGACCTTAGCAGAAAAAAATAACGAGTTCATGTTCATTTGAAATATCAGTACTCCTTTTTGACAGAATAGGATATTTTATAAAGAATATAATTAAAGTATAGGGTCAGCCAATTGGAAGTGAATCAAAACTATAATGCTTTTGGTTTACTTGTTCAGATGAAAAGTTTAGTAGCTAATTGGTTTTTATTTTCCCTCTGTATTAAAGATTTTTTCCCTCCAGTTATTCCCTTTTTCAGTTATTGTCAAATAGCATTTATGTACAACTTTGAGTCAAATAAGATTTTGCAATTACAAAGAGATTTTAATGGCAAAAAAATGTACAAAATAATTTTATCATCAAGCTTAGTTAGGTTGGCAGATTTCTTTAAAACAATTACTATCACAATCACTTGATAATTTAATAAAATCTTCAAAGATGGGCTTTTTTCATCTTCTGAATATGACCTAATATGATAAGGAATGAATACCTTAAATTTCTATTAAATGAATACTTGTATGAATAATTCATTCAGAAGTCATACATGTGTATCTGTAAGCTATGTTTAGTTTATTGCTTCAGACCACCTATCACTGATGAACATCTGCTAATTACTGTTTTCAGGAGAACCTTTTTTTTTTTTTTTATTAATCTCAATCTATTTCTCTGTGAACATATGTACTCCTTTTTAAATATCTCAGTTTGCATAGCCTTTACATTTGTTGTCTGTGTGAGGTTTATTGCTAACATATAAGCATTAATAACGTATAAATTACAACTAAGGTTATAGTAGTGCACACAACATTTAGGAAATGGCAGAAACCTTTGGGACACATGCATTATTTTATAGCTTTTGATGCTCTGATAAGGGTCTTTTTTCTACAGTATCCATTATTCATTCATATTACTGGATGGATGGTGTTCATTTATCATTCTGTGTGTAACCCTAGGAAGTATTTACTGCATGCCATCTAACCCTTCACTGAGCATAGAGCAAATAATCTCTTCAAACATTGACTGAAACACTTATCTTTTCAATCTACAAGGTGAGAAAGTGGTATTATCCCCATGCTGCACACAAGGAACTAAGGCCCAAAGATTAAAGGCAACCTTATGAAAAGTGCCAGTTATACATACTATCCTTTAATAAATGTAAGTAGTCAAGCTGTTTCAGTTTCCTCTCATGATCTTTCCTGATCACTATAGCAACCTGTGTTTTCCAGCTTCAAGCCATTATTCTTAAAGAGGTGTAACTAAAGTTTTGTTGTACCCCAAATCAGTTCTCACCACTGTCATTAGATGCCAGGAGACCCTCCATCTCTCATCAATGCTCCTGTCTAACCGGCAATACCGTGTCCATCTAGGAACCACTGTCAGAAGAACCCATCTACTAAATGATGTTCTCCCACAAGGATCAGGGCTTACACCAGAACTTCTTTAATGTATACATGCATGCCAATGACCTGGTGCTTGCTACTGAAAGAAGTATCCAGGCTGAAGTCCAGACATATCTTTGTGAAGACTTCAAATTACTTGAAGAATATTTTGCATGTTGGAGACTCCACCCAAACCTGAGGAAAACTGTTGTCATGTCATTTCATCTAAACAATGCCCATGGCAACCAGAAACTCACCATCACGTTCTGTAGAGAACAGGTTAAGCATGAAAAGTTCCCAAAATACCTAGGTGTAACTCTCAATTGGAGCCTCACCTTTAGTGAACATCTACTGAATGTTGCTAAAAAAATGATAGTAGGAGTTAACCTTGTGCATAAACTGGCCAGGATGTCATGGGGAGCAAATGCAACTACATTTCAAATGGCCACTCTAGCACTTGTTTGTTTGTTTTTTTTTCAGCAGTGGCAGAATATTGCTCCCCAGTCTGGAACAAAAGTTTCATAGTTTCTAGGGTCGGAAGGGACCTGAGCAGATTATCTAGTCCGACCCCCTGCCATGGCAGGAAAGAGC
>NW_017729027.1:41440490-41450225 GCF_001723915.1 Gavialis gangeticus
CGAGAAGGACCCATCCACTACCACCCTCTGGGTGCGACTCTCTAACCAGTTGGCGACCCATTGGACTGTATGGGTGTCTACGCCACAGTCCCCCAGCTTCCTAATGAGAATGGGGTGAGAGACAGTGTCAAAAGCCTTCCTGAAGTCCAGGAAAACTATATCCACTGCCACCCCTGCATCCAATGATTTAGTGACCTGGTTGTAAAAGGCCACCAGGTTGGTCTGACAGGACCTGCCGCTGACGAACCCATGCTGGTTGCCCCTGAGCATGCAGTTCCCTGCTGGCCCCTCCTGGATGTGTGCCAGAATAATTTTCTCGAACAGCTTGCCCAGGATCGAGGTAAGACTGATGGCCTGTAGTTCCCCGGGTCCTCTTTCCTCCCCTTTTTGAAGATGGGAACCACGGTGCAGTCTCATCCCACTTTTTGTGGTGATCACGTGCCCATAGGATACTGCTCCCATTTCCACACTGTTGCAACAGTACCCATGCCTCCTACCTAAATGGGTGTTTCAACTTTTGTTGCTTAAGTACTGGATGTTCTAAGACTTCATGAAGCAGGCGATCCTCATTTTGTTGGGCATGCCGAGCAAGGCCCAGAGTTGCCTTCTGTCTTAGTTGGGGAGGTAATGACTCTGATAGTTTTGGCAGCATATTGACAGGAGTATATTTTATACTCTGTTACGATTCTCATTGCTGAGTTCAGGCTATTTTGCTGGTGTGGCTCCTGTGCTCCTCATACTTGACAGCAGTATTCAGCAGGTGTGTATACTAGTACAGGTGTTGATGTCCTTTGAGTAGTGAAATTTTGGCTCTCCAGGTTGTTCCTGCCAGTCATCTTATAGCATCCAGAGTTATTCCCAAGTACACTGGGTTATCTGTGAAGAAAAGCTCATTACCATTCAGGTCAATCTTTATCATTTTATGTGCCGTAGCATTACAGAGGTGGAACAGTGATGCGGTGGTTTTTGATTGATTCAGCTTGAGTCTCCATTGGTGCAGATAAGGGGCTACTGTATTCATATGCTGAGACAAGGCAATTTTTATCTTTGGGATGGACTTGTCAAAAGTGGAGGGGATCAACGAGAGCTACTTCCACATAGTGATCCTGGTAATATTTCTGATGGCCAAGTGCTCCCAAATCAACAAAGACTCCAAAGCATACAAAGATAAAGATACAGACACTGTTTTTGCCATATGAAAGAAGAAACCAAAGGTGAACAGTGCCAAGTCACCTGCATAGACATACTGTGATGGGTAGAACTTCAGATATATAGATGTTAAAAAGGGTGGCTGCTAGCACTGACACATTACACAGATGCTTGTATCTGCTTCTATCTCCTCCACCAGTGGAGAGGATGAAGGATCTGTTTGATATTATATTAGTGATAAAGACCACCATTCTTCAATTTAGGATCATTGTGAGTAGTTTGTGCTCTAGTTATTTCAGCTAGATGGTATCATATACAGCTGTTAAATCTACCAGCACAGTACCTGTTTTTTCCCTCCTTTGAAAAGCATCGTCAATATCTGAAGTAAGCCTTACTGCCTGGTCAATGGTGCATCTATTTTTGCAGAATCCTTTCTGTTCTGGTGGTAACTGTGGATCAGTGATGTTAGTCACCTTATTTAGAATCAGTCTTTCCAGCAAGTTGTAGACAACTGATAACAAAGATATTGGACTGTAGCTAATAGGGTTATCAACATTCTTGCCTGGTTTGGGTCATGCAATCACGTGAATGAGTCTCCAGAATTTAGGTTTTTCGTTTCTTCACATACATGATGACAGGAACTCCTTCAGTCAGTCTCTTAGGCAGGGTCCCATATTCTGGATAGATATTATCTAAACCTGCAGCTTTAGGGGGTTTGATAGAGCCTAAGGCAGTTCTCATTTGTGAATGAACCAGTGAGATGCAGGTCCTCAGTGGGCTAGCATTTCATTGCAGTTGCTTGGTACCTGATCTCTTTGGAGAAGTTCTCATCAGGATTTGTGAACCTGCTGTTCTGGATACATTGTTCTGCTATTGAGTGTGCTTTCACAAGACATTGCTGTTTGGACTTGCCTTCTCCAGTGAGCCTTTTGATTTTGTTCCCGGCTTTCTTGCTGGAGTGTGTGAAGTCAATATTTTCTACCATTTCTGTCCAATGTTTTTTTTTTATGGTGTTAATATGGTCTTGGAGTTCTTCTGTTGCATCAGTGATGCTGCTGCTATTGCTTGAGGTAGTGATTGTATGTAGATAGTTGTTACAGGTTGGTACTATCAGGGACTGTAGTTAACTGAAGCCATACAGTATTGTCATCTTGGGCTTTTTTTTTTTGTCAAACCTGTGACAAAGACCTCATAGGTAGCATTAAAATCTGTCACATTGGTCAGCTTGGGTAATTTGATTGCTAACTTTTCTGTTTTGATGAGGAAGTCAGGCCATTGTGCTTTTTTGAAGTCCCATCTAGGGATTTGACAGTTCTCAGTGATTGTAATGAGGCAGTCAGTGATTGTGATCAGAGATGGATGATATTGAAAGTTTCCTAACCTGGCCTTCAAAGTGATAGCAGTGCCTGCATCATCCAACTGAACATAGAGGGCTTCATATCCTTCAGAAACATTTTTCCTGGAACAAACTGCCAAATACCAAGCAGTTGCTGTACTAGTACAAGAAACCCAGATAGAGGACCCTGTCAAACTGAAGCTCAGAGGCTACTGCTTGGCTACTCACGTTGTGAGTAAATAACATGGCCTCACCACCTTCATTAAAGCTGGTCTCCAGCATGAAAATCCTAAAACATCTCCAGCAGACAACACAACACAGTGGGCAGCTGTAAAACTAGGCAATTACAACATCACGAATACGTACAAACCACATAGGGACAAACTCTGCAACCCAAAGATATACCAGTCCTACCAACACCAATAATCTATTCGGGTGACTTCAAAAGCCACGATACTGAATGGGGTTATGCTACATGAAATCTGGATGATCTCACTCTTTGAAGTTGGTCAAAGCCCATTCATAATCTTCTATACTGCCCCAAACAGAAAAGGACATTTCACTCAGACATACAGTGAACTGAGACAAACCCTGACCTAACCTGGTATGTTGGCTTTACAGGCATGATGTGCCCTCTGATTAATGATATGTTAATGAATAATCATGTGTCCAAGGTGTTAAAACACATGGATGTAAGTAACAAGAGAGATTCTTTTGTCCTTTTCACAGGGTTGGTATGGTGGCAGGTCAGAGTGGAGTCTGACTCTGGCTCTAATTTGAGTGTTTACAATGTTGAGACTGTATTGTAAGTATAGTAATTGTTGCTCCAGATCTTTAGAGTGCATGCCAGTCACTGGAATCACAGTAGATATGATCATAACATAGAATGTGACTCTAATGGTATGGGATGATGGCATGAAGGCAACTGTAGTGGTATATTGGTTTCCAATAAAATGTGGTGGCAATGTGGGCATTGCAAAATTTCATGGTGGTGTCCAAGAAATAAATATGCTGGGTTGCGTATTCAAGAATCAGTTTGGACCCAACCACAAACAATATCTCTCCAGCAACAGACTACTAAACTTCTACTCTCAGCCAGCCACCAGGCCTTGCAACAGACTGAAATGTCAGCTGCACCCTTCTGATCAACTCAGACCATGTCATCACAGGACCACACAACACAGGTTATGACATTGGGGATTTATTCACCTGCTCCTGTGCCAATGTCATATATGCCACCAAAGTGATCCTTTTCTGTCTACATTGGGCAGACAGGGCGCACCCTATGTGAATTCCAGAAAGATGCAAAAGTCTGTTTCAGAACACTTTAACTTCCTTGAACAGTCCATCACTTACCTCAGGAGAGCTGTTTTTAAACAACCAAAATTAAAAAACCTGAATGCATAATTTGTGGAACAAGAAATCATCCACAGACTGTACTGTATTAAGTATGGTTTCAAAGAGACTTTGTATTCTTATCCCAGTACATGGACTAGCTTTAATAACTGCTCTGAGGTTAAGCAGTTTGTTTATCCCTTTTGATCTCTTCAACCCACCTTCACCTCTCTCAATGGTGCTGTCTTCCCACACCCCAAACCCCAGCTTTTCCCTACCTTCTTTATATTTTTTTCTGATTAGTAGCCTTCCTCCCTCCATGTCCTCTCATAGCATCTGACAAAGTAGGCCATAGCTTATGAAAGCTTCTGTTTCTCATAATTAGGGACCCACATAAATCTTGATTTCATGGATTTCACGGAAACTGCAAAATCCGGGGTTGCTAGTGAAAGCCATAGGAAAAAAAACATTATTAAGTTTTTATTATATCTTCCCCACCTGGGTGGGGGGGGGCTCATAGCCTTCATTGGACAGGAAGGTACCAGCTGGCGGGACAGTATGAAGGGGGCAGCAGGTAAGATGACAGCTGCCCCTTGCCCTTCCTTTCCACCAATCACTGCTGCGGGGTGGGGTCTTTCTGTCAATCAGTGCTGAGGGGTGGGGCCACCACACAATGCCCACATAATGGGCTCTTCATACCAGGACAAAGCCACAAAAATGGGTTTTTTTTAACTTGTCCTTTTTGAAGGACAAGTTAAGTAATTCTCTATTCATAATAAGTTAGTCTATAAAGTTTCATCCTGCCCTGCCTTCTTCCTAGCTTTAAATTTGACATCTTTCATGATAGCACCATCTGGCTTCAGCTATGTATGCTTTGTAATCTATTCTAGAGTAAAAAACAAAACATTTATTGTAGAATAATTTATTTTTACTATCATTAACAAATTGGAGCTAAAGAGACTCAGGCCAAAACTTTATCTCACTGCAAACACGTTTAAGTTGTAGTTGGGCACCTAAATGTGATCCTATTGCACCCTGCTGAAGTCCCTAAATAATCATTAGTGAAATTGATAAGTAACTCTTCCTTTTTGCTCTTTTTTTTCTTTTTTTTCTGTGATTTTAAGCCTGATGGTAAGATGGTATACTACAGAAGTTTTAGGGACTCATAAAATGTGGAACCAGATCACACTTAGGTACTTGAGAGATAGAATAGGGGGAAAAGCCCCCAAGTTGCTACAGAACAAAACACCACTAGTACTACCACCACCAACAAACAATTTAGAAGTATTTGGCAAGATTGTACTCAAGTTACTTAGAAAGAAAAGCACTAGAAAAACACTAGAACTATTATGCACATGTAAGAACCAGTAGCGTATAATTGTCAAAAATCCATAGGTATCTTTATCCAAAAAATAAACCCAATTTATTAAGAATATTTGAAATGGAGATTGTTTAGAGGAAAGTGTGTTTTTTAACATTGAATGGGTATGCTAATTCTGATATAAGAATATTTTACTGTATGTGTACATACAGACATTGCACTTAGATTGACCTAATTAGGATTAGGTTGATCTAAATGCTGCCTGTGCAGATGTTTGATTGGCTTAAATTGCGCCAAGAATGATGACTAACCCAATCCAGTGAATACCTGCATGTGTTCAGAACGCAACCCTGGGGTTGAGAGAGCCCAACCACTCAGCCTGGCATCAGTCATGAGCAATTCCTACCCCATCATGCTTACCAGGTTACTTTCTGTCTTGTCTGCCCCTCCCCTCACCCTGAGTTACTTACACTAGGTACCCTGCACAGCACCTGACACTGACAAACACCTGTACACATCTCTCCCAGTCTGAGCGCATGGCTTAAAGTGCTTAAATCATCATAGCCCAGATGCAGTGAACATTTATATGTATCTCAAACTGAAGATAAAAATGGTGACTCAGTAAAGTTTGTCTAAAGATTTCACTTGCTGCCACATTTCTTTAGGTTAGGAGATGAAGAGAAGTTAAATATTTATGGGAACAGAGACAAAATGAAAGAAATTTTAAAAGCAACAGATCAACTCTAGAGTCTGTTGGCTATGGCACTCTTCAGGTATGGGAGAATCACTGATTCAGTAGGTAGTGAGAAGGACAAGTTATATGGAACAGTCAGTAACAATGGTAACTTAGACCCATTCCAACAAAAGTCTTTTAATATAGTCAAATACAGAGTTATGTACCTAGGAAATAGGAGTGATGGTTGTTAAGTTGTTAAATGACTGGGACCAAATCAAAGGGAAGTGGTGGGTTTTTCATTTCTTGATGACAGACACTAGATATCTTAACCTAAGTTTATATTTTAACCAAACAGATGATGATTTAGCCCAGTCATTTGCAATCAGGCTGCTAAAGCATTCTGGGATACATTTTAAGGATGTTCTGGGGTGCTCTGCAATATTAACATTGTTAGGTATGCAAACATGTATGTATGATTCACAAGATAAACCCAGGAATCCACAGTATCAAAAACTTTCAGGCCTGAGATAATCTTCCTGAACTTTGCAATAGAAGACTTGCTCTGTTATTTGTTTGTATTCAAAAAATGAGTGAAAGCAAAGAGCTGGCATTTTCTGAGGGGTGCTTTGCATCAAACAAGGGGTGTTTTGAATCTGAAAAGGTTATGAACCATTGCTTTAGCTGCCCATGTGATATGTCTTTACATTATCTTAATATTTAAGACAACCAGACTGCATGGCCTAAAGTTCTGTTATGGCTTTAAATATTTAATAATCTATATCCTGTGCCCTATTGTATGTGCTAAGATATGGCACTATTCAACTCATACTTAACTCAAAGGAGCGGGGAGCGGGACAGAGCTATGGGTGGCTTGTCCGAGGGAGGGTGGGGCTGGCTTCCAACTGCTGTGTGCACTCTGGGCCGGGGCAGGGGCACAGAAGGAACATGACCCTCAGATCTTTATGTGGGATGGGGGCAGATATAGCCTGGCTGCTGTGGGCTTGGGAGCACTCTGCCCTGCTGCCTTCCCCCTGGGGGCCTCCACTACTCCATTTTCCAGACATATATCCCTCTCTCTGAGTAAAGCAAAAATTATCTAATGCTTTATTTTGATTAATACTGCCTTATCCCTTTGTCTATATATAAGTTCTTATTTTAAACTAATGCAAATATAAGTCAAAAGAAATAGAATAAGATGCCATTATGTATCAGGAAATAGCATTGTGAAATAACATCATATTAACAAATTTCCTGTTTTCTCAGAATGTACAACGTGGCCTATTTCTAATATGTGTTTAAAGGCCAAAGGGTGGTTTTCATGGAGAGTAATGGTAATGTCATGACCCTGCAAAAGGTCCATGAATGAATCTGGCTATCACTGAAAAGTCTCAGTAAGATTACTGACTTGAGATCCATTTCTAAGGATTCCTTTGAAAGCCTGAGGCAGAGAGGAGAGGAGAAATCAGAAATAAAAAACAATTATAAATTTCATAATTTGTTTCTCACCTTCACTGTTAGGGGAAAAAAGCAATCTCCAGTCTCTTGAGAATTCAAGATATTAAAAAACATGGAATGACAGAAGAATTACATAATAGGAGGAAAAAATACAGTACTTGTATTTTCAGTTAACCAGAAGTTAAAAACATAGTTTCAGTCATTAAAAACACAGTGAAAGCTCCTAGTTATACATACCCTCTTGCAAAGCAGTAGTGCTTATGCAATATATTTTGAAGAGCTATTTACAAAGCATTAAAGTCTTAAGTCTAACAGTAATGAACTTATAAACTGTCAGTTTACCTTTATAAGATGGCAAGTGATGTTTGGGGAAAAAGGTAACATCACTTAAAGGAAAAATCAAATGTACCATTTGTTGTATTCAGATGAATTACTGTTTGATCACCATTAGTAAAGCATAAGCAGTGAAACCTGAGTTTTGCTAACCCATGCCAAGCAAAATTTCCTTAGGGGAGGAGGGAAAACATTCTGTTTCCTTCAGCAAAGAGTTAGTCAGTGACATACTAAGGGAGTTATTTTACTACTTTTCATCTCTTTTTCAATACTCACTTACATTATAAGGTATTGTCGTAATATAAATTATCTTTATTTGTCAAATGAACAAAGTCACATGTCCCATGATAATTACCAAGCTCATCGTTTATCAAGCAGTTGTGATACTCAGCTTGCTATATGAGGTTGAGCTGTACAGGAGACATCTAAAGTTGTTGGAGAAATATCATCAATGCTGCCTGCATTAGATCCTCTGAATCCAGTAGGGAGACAGATGCACCAGCATTATCATCCTTCTGCAAGCAATAAGTATTGAGGTGATGATCATCCAATATCAACTTCATTTGGCTGGCCGTACCAGATGTCCAACACCAGACTCCTGAAGCAACTTTTATTCTTCCATCTCAGCCAAGGCGTAGGCTCAAGAAGAGGGTAGAGAAAAAACTTCAGGGACATCCTCAAGGCCAATTTAAAAAAATTCAACATTGATGTCAATTCATGGGAGACTATCACCTGGCCCATACTAAATGAAGGAAAAATCTGCTGCAGGGATCTCAGTATTTTGCAATTTCATGACAACAACAGGAGACTGAAAAGTGGGAACAGCAGAAACAGCATGTCATGGAGCAAATCAAGAATCTAGTGCCACCCACCCCACATGGAAACACATGTCTGAGATGCCATAGAATCTCTCAATCCCAGATAGGCATCATCAGCCATCATCGGACACACAAATAAGGCAATAATGCAAGACAGTCATCCTTGACATTGAGGGATAGCTGAAGAGGAGATATGCATTTAAACACTTTATAAATGTTAGAAGAAATAATCCAATCGCAGACTGTTATCTGACTCATTCCTTCGACTCTGTCTTGAAGTGGGATTAGAATTGAACTTAACAGATATTATATTTAAGCACAAACACTACTTGCAGACATGAAAAATAAAACAAAACACACTTTACTTTAAATTGGGCATGCTCCTGCACAGAACCCAGCGCACACCCAGCAGAAGCAACACATTATTTTGACCTGACCTGCAGCATCTGCATTGATTGGATGCTTTAGTGGGGCTTTTTTTGGCACTTTTATGTAATAGCTGATTTAATCAGCTTTAGCTAAAAGTGCCAAAAAATCCTGCTGAACTGCCTGATGTATACCAACACTTTGGAGCCTGGTTAAACTAACACGCTGGTTCTTCTAGTAAATCACCTTTTTTCCCCATGACTGCTAACAGCCAAAAAGAGTAGCTTCTAAAGTTGTGTGTGCAAAACCGATCTTGATTACAAGCACATACATATTTGATCATCTATAATAAGTACGTCTGTGCAAAGTGGCTAGTATTCGCTTCAGATTCGGCTGGTTCGGGGGACAGTGATTCGATTCGGTGATTCAAATCACTGTCCTGATTCGATTTGGCTGACTCTGATTCGGAGATTTGGCAGCAGCCGAATCTCTGAATCAGCCAGGTCAGGTCCATTCTCTGCCCCTCTCCCAGCCCAGCAATAGCTGCCCTACCCGCCCCAGCTCCCAGCACTTGGGGGGCGGGGAGCACCGGCTCAGCAGGTGCTGCTAGGCGGGGGGTGATCCCCGCTGCTCCCCACTGCCCCACACTGCATAGGGGGCTCTGCATGAGCCCCTGAACTCCCCCTGCTCCCCGAGCCCCCTTGTGGGTGCCCTGCACAGGCCAGCTCTGGCCATTTAGGGAAAAAAAAACCCTAAAGAAACCCTGGGACTCACCACTCCTGCTGGTGGGGGGGGGTAATCCCCACTGCCCCACACCACATGGGGAGCTCTGCGTGAGCCCCTGAAGCCCCAAGGCTGCACCAGGAGTGGTGAGTCCCATGGCTTTTCTTTTTTTTTCTTAAAGGACCAGAGCCCCAGCAGGTGGGGCAGCTGTGGGGGGGCCCAG
>NW_017729027.1:41450322-41450859 GCF_001723915.1 Gavialis gangeticus
GGGGGGGCTGGGGAGAATGGGGGGTCAGAGAGGCTTTCAGGGGTCCCCCCATGGTCCCTTCCCCCAGCACCCCATTCCCTGCCTCTAGTACTTACCAGCTCGGAGTGGCTTTAGCTCCTTGCTACAGCAACCAGGTACTGCTCAAATCATCAAAGGTCTCCAAATCTTTGCCAAATTGATCCCGATTCGAATCATATTCTGCCGCTGAACTGGGCTGAATCTCCTCCAAATCGAATCACCACCTGAAGCTTTGCACAGTTCTAACAATAAGTGGGATTTTTTTGCTTGCCTGTTGTCCTTGTAAAGGAGATTTTTATGATGAATTATTCATCTTGTTCTTCTAAAATATATTTGTTGTTGTTATTAGCCTGTATTGAATGTAGTCAATAATTTTCCCGGAGGATAGGATACTCTGTCTTCTATTTTAAGATAAATATGAACTCTTTTTATTCCTTTTGATGTTTTTTCATGATCATATTTGCTAAGTCCTCTGTCGATAGGTTACTTACTCAAAAACAAACAATTAGATATTTGTTC
>NW_017729027.1:41461010-41465839 GCF_001723915.1 Gavialis gangeticus
GTTCTAACAATAAGTGGGATTTTTTTGCTTGCCTGTTGTCCTTGTAAAGGAGATTTTTATGATGAATTATTCATCTTGTTCTTCTAAAATATATTTGTTGTTGTTATTAGCCTGTATTGAATGTAGTCAATAATTTTCCCGGAGGATAGGATACTCTGTCTTCTATTTTAAGATAAATATGAACTCTTTTTATTCCTTTTGATGTTTTTTCATGATCATATTTGCTAAGTCCTCTGTCGATAGGTTACTTACTCAAAAACAAACAATTAGATATTTGTTCTCTTTTCTATTCACAATAAAGTACTGTGAAGAAATGAGTTGAACATTTGAATGACTGTAGTGCAAAACCTTCTTCAGGATAAACAGCTAGTAAACTATTCATAGATTTACATTAGTTGCTAATGCATTACAGTTGTCAGAGACATCTTGCATGCCGTAATAATGTATTTTCTCTTTACCTTGGTCTTCTGTTTTACTTAAGTCTAAATAACAGTTTTTGCTGTACTCTTTCTTCACTGAGATTCCCTTTTTCCCCCCAGGTTGACTGGCATGAATCTGCCTTCTCCGGTTATCAGCAGTAAGAACTGGTTACGACTCCATTTCACATCAGACAGTAACCACCGACGAAAAGGATTTAATGCCCAGTTCCAAGGTAAGAAATACACAGTGTGTGGCACCTAAAATTCCTTTTTCCCTAGGTGTGAATAGAAGTGATTGCATTGGAAATTTATGTTTAGATACCACAAATATCTTCAGTAAATGGTTGCCAGCTATTCTGCTGCACTTAAATGGAGTAGCAGCTGCTAAAACCGTATAATAAAATACCTTTTGTTGGTGGGATGGAGGGTGGGGAAGGTGGACATTTTATGCTGCTTACTTCAAAGTAGTAACATTTCACATAACACAAATCTCTAAGGCTATCTTAGTATCATTATGCCCCTTTATATATCCAAGACCTGTTCAGACCTTGAAGACTGTGCCCAGTTCTGGTCTCCATACCTTTAAAAAGGATATAGAAGAACTAGAGAAGGTACAGAGAAGGGCAACAAGGATAATTAGAGGTATGGAGGAGTTTCCATATGAGGAGAGACTAAAGAGGCTAGTCCTATTTAGGTTATAAAACAGACACTCAAGCAGGGACATGATAAGGGTTTACAAAATACTAAATGGCAAAGAGAAAGTAAACAAGCATTTATTATTTACTGTTTTTCCTAATAGAAGAACTAGGGGTCTCAAAATTTACACTAATAGGGTGTGTCCAGACAAGCATGCATGTGCACTTTGCAGCACCTTAAAGGCGCACTCATTTGGATGCATCCATAGGTAGTAACTTTAAAACTAACAAAAAAGTTCTTTTTCACAAAGTGGCAACATCTACATAAGATGTTGACTGAGCAGTTGTTACTATATAATCATTTAGTACTTGCACACACAAGTACTAAATGACTGTGTAGTAACCAGAGTTACTGTGCAGTAGCATCCCCAAATGGCTTTTTGGTGATGCTGACTATGTAGTAGCTTGTTATTTCTTCGTGGTAGCATTGTGTCATGCTTTGTGCCACACAATGGTACTGCGCAGTCTGTGTCTCATGTGGATGTGGCCAGTGTGTAATTAAAGTATGGAACTCCTTGTCATCAGATGTTGTGGAAGCTGACAGTTCAGCTTCAAAAAGGGACTGGAGAAATTACTGGAGGAAAAAGGCATCAGTAGCTATTGACTATTGGAGTTAGGGACACAGCCTCTGAATTAGAACTCCCTAGATTTTACATGTTGGAGGCTTCAAGTGAGAAAGGAACAATGTGGGGGAAGGGGAGTGGTGGTGGGGGGACATGACAGAGGGTACTGGGCAAAACAGACTGATGGTTTAATCCAGTACATGGCAGTACTTATGTTCTTACATGAGTTTTCTCTTTCTTCATAAATTGAGTTATTTTAGTTCCTTGCTTTAAAAACATGAGTAGAATGCAACTTGCAAAAAGCTACTCTGAACACAGATTGCTCTGCTCTAAATTTTCTCCTCCATTGCTCAAAATCAAGCTCTGTCCTGCAGGCTACATTCATTATTCAGCATTTTAACCCCACCCCAACCTAATATAAAGCACATTTCAGAGTTCTGAATAGATCTGCATGTATACCTGTATTAGAAAAGAAGAGGGTGTCAATGCAACTGTCACTTTTTGTTTATGTCCAACTGGATATTAATCAAAATGCAATTTTTCTAAAATGGGATCCTTATTGATTTTTGTACTTGATAAATCATCACTCAAAATCAATGGCTTAGTAATTAAATTGGAAAGAAAACAAAAGACTATCCTGTGAGTCACGCATACAAATGAAGTAGGAACCTCAACCCCTTTGCTTACGCAAGCCATTTGTTACTCCCTTTTCCCACAAACAGATAGTTCCCTCAGCTTCCTACAATGTTTAAACTGTTGAATAGTTTATGGAACTTTTTTTACATTCCACAGTAGGATCAGCATCCATTTGTGAGTTTCAAATACACTATGTTGTGTGCAGTCTTCTAATGACTATGTGCTGTACGAAAAATAAAACCAACTGAACTTACTTGAAACAATATTTATTGTCAGTGTACTTTTAAAACGATTATAAACATATGCTGTATTTCTTTTTCTTTAACTGAAAAACACAAATAATAGTTCCCAGGAACTTTAAAAATGGCTTTGGTAAAAATTAGGTACTTAGAGTTTATGCAGTTTATTGAGACTGCAGTGATGCTGCTGCTGCTGCTACCTGAGAACTGAAGTACACCATCATGCATATAGCATTCTATCCTTGATCCTGTTTTTCAGTAGTTGTAAGGCAGGATCATTCTGCCCACCTGCCAGGAAATTAAGGATCTATAGAACAGTCAGGGTGGGATTCTGGCAGAATAATGAGGTAACATTGCAATATATATCCGGGGGGGAGGAGGGGGCAGCAGGGCGGTGTATCTAGAGGAATTATACATTATATACATTACAATTTTACACAATGGAATTACATTATGAAGGAAAGACTAAATGGGCATGCCCCAATGAGTATGCATGTGCACATGCATAAATAAGTGCCACTGCTTTTTGTCCCAGAGCAAGCCCTTGCACACATGCTCCAGAGTGGGGCAAAATGACCCAGGTGGGGTAGGGGAGGCTGGGGCCAGCACAGGTGCTGGCCCCATCAGCCCTACCTGGGGTCCTGGGGACCCCCTGGGACAACAGCAGTGCCAAGCTGCTGTTTCTGGAGCTGCTGCTGCCATTTCTGGCAGCTGCTGTTTTTGGCGGTTCACAGTGCTGCTGCATGTGCTATGCTGGGTTTTTTTAGTGGCAGTTTTTCCACAAACAGATAGCTCCCTCAGTTTCCTATAAATTAGCAGTGCAGTGAACGACTGCACGTGTACTGTGTGCAGCTCATCAACTGCTTTAAGGGGCCCCAAACCACACATGCACACTTATCTGGAGACTGTAAGGTATGTGACGCTCTCTATACACCTGAAATTTTGTTTGAATACCAGCATAAAACTTCATTCTTAAGGAAAAGTGCACACAAATGACAAAATGAAATGGCTTAATACATGGCAAATTCTCCTTTTCAGTTACAAACCATAATTTGTACCAAGTCTTTTTACCAGAAAGGCTTATGTATCATCGCTGTATTATGTATGAACACATTTCAATTCAGTGAATTTTAGCTATGCAGAATGTATTAATATATGTCAACAGCAAGTAAATGGATACTTACGTTAGACTAATATAAGAAGTTAAGTGTTATTCACTAGAAAATTTCCATTCACCATTAAATATAGACTTAAATCACAGTATTATTCAATATTCAGTTAATCAAACAGCTGTACTAATTCTTCATGTTGTCGTTGTATTTGTTATACTACGCTAAGTAACAGTTTTAAAATATTTTATTATAGGCAGAGCTTGCAGTTATGCCTGTGACTAAGAATGCCTAATGCTTTCCATTATAAGGTCTTTTATTTAGCTGTGTATAACTGCCATAGTTCAACCATTTGACCTGAGCTTTTTCATTCTAGCTAACTCAGGCTGAATACTTGTTTGGATCATATCAGCAAAAAACAAATGCAAGTGTCTTCGGGGAAAGGCAGAGGGGGGCAAACTTAAATTAGAGTATCATGTTACAGCCCTAGCTAAATTCCCTGTTGCAGTAGGACAGTGGGCAGTTGCATTAGATCCAGCCTAAAGCACATCTTTCCACACTGACAGAATCTGAACTGCATCCACAAACCATTTCTCAGACCAGATGTTCATACACGTTCTAGGATAAAGACTCCCTGAATAACATCCCTGACTACTTATGGACCCAGCTGCCTTCAGCTACAAGACCAGCATTGACCTGTCCTACTCTTTATTTACAGTTAAACCCTTTCTAAAACCTACTTAATACTTAAAGCAAATACCACAGTAGCTTTTTAAAGGGATTTCTTAATTATACACACTTTACTGACAGAAAACACACGAGCTACAGCTCTAGCACAAATAGCACACATCTGCGCTAAAGAAACTCCATATGTTTCCTCATCTTGTTTGTTTTTGGGCAACCCCTTTCAGAAGTCCAGGACCTTTATTCATCCCACTCTTCCTGCTTAGTGTTCTCTTTCTGCTTTGTGGAAAGAATATGTCTTTTATATTGTATCCATAACCATTTTTCCTCTAACTACATTTGGACTCTCCATGGTAAAAGTCTTGAGTGCAACTGTGGTTTCAAACCCTTTGAAGAATGCCAATAGCTCTACCAGGTAACGGGTGCATGAAGACATTTAAAAAACAACCCCCTCCGCCCCCCCCCCCCAAAAAAAAAACTTTAC
>NW_017729027.1:41465887-41468023 GCF_001723915.1 Gavialis gangeticus
CCCCCCCCCCCCCCCCCCCCCCAAAAAAAAAGCTTTACTGGAAGAAGCAATGCATTCCTTCAACCTGTTTCCACAGCATGTGTATAGATTGGGTGCTTCAGTGGGGCTTTTTGGTGCTTTTAGCTAAAGCTGATTCAATTGGCTATTAGATAAAAGCACCAAAAAATCCCTACTTAAACATCTGATCTGTACAGATGTTGGGTGAGCTGGACCCAACTAGTGCACATGCCTTGTCTGGGCACGTGGTGGGAACAGCATGGGAGTGTGCTGAGCTTAAAGTAAAGCAACATTTTTTTCTTTCTTTTTTTTCTTTCTTTTTTAACATCTGGAAGCAGCCAGTGTTTCTACCAGTAGTCTGCATTTCCTTTCTGGTTGAAGCTAGTCAGTGGCTGATGGATGTTGATGACCCTCATAATACTTTGCTACATGCAGGGTTGCGCTAGTAAATAGATGATAAGATTTGTTAGTATGCAACTGTAACTGATATTTACAAAAATCAAAACAAATAAAACAACCACTAGTTTAGGGATATGATATTCCTTAAACTGTCACAGCCTGTGTTTAAAGATTGTATCATAATACATTTTACAAAAATCTATGTGAAGGTTTGTTTTATATACCCACAAATGTCTGTCTAAGGTACATTCCATATGGCTCAAAACTGAAATGTAATTAGTAAACAGTCTCCTTTTGAAACGCTAGTACTACTTTGAACAACTTTTTTGTAGAATGAACTATAATCACTTTTATGGGAGAACAAGCATATAGTAACAAATTATAAACTTAATGGACCTAAACAAGCAGCCTGATCAAAAACTAAGCTATACAAACTTAATTCAGTTTTAGATGGTTGAAAGATTGATTAAAGCAGATTAAAGTGCCATTGTTGCAATGCTATTTTGGACTATCTTTGCAAGTAAAAGATTTAATCTTAAGATTTTAGCTTTTACTCAATATTGCTTCCAAGAAATAACAGTCTTCAAGCTAATTGAAAATGAAATGGTACCTATCATTGCTTACACTTTTGAGACTCAAGTTTCAGCTCCAGGTTAAAATTAGTCACTTGAGAATTCCTGAACTACTAAATTTGCCTTTGTTTGAGATTGTTACATTTTTACACTAAGAAAAGTAATCCTGTTTAACATTTAATAGCGGTAACATACCACCAATGCCACTGTTATTTCACATAACTGACTACCTAAATATGAGATTGCTTAAATTGTTCCTTCACAAGAAACAATGGTGGGAAAGAACAGGGAGGTATAGTAGGACAGTAACAACACAAGTAACTTCAACACCAGGGTCAGATATTACACATAAACCAGTTTAAGTGATCAGAAAATGGATTGAACCTGTAACAGAACAGATGTTCAGTGCACTTAAACCTGTTTGAAATTGGCTGAAACCAGTTTGAGATAAATCTGGTTGAATGTAGTATCAGACTTAACTTATTTGGCTCCAACCGGTTTATGCAATATCTGTTCCAGACCCCTTGCTGGTTTAAGATAAACCAGACTCCCCCAGCATCTTGGCATGCTCTCTGGCTGGGTATGGCGCTCTCATCCACAGCAGGGCTGGCCCCTCCCCTCTGCTGCCTCGCTGGAATTCGGCAGTCTCTGCAGGCGTCTGCCTGGCTTCTGCTCCACCCCCGCCCCCCCTGACTCCCTACCTTAGTCTCTGCAAGCATTTTGCTGTCCCTCACAGGCACCTCAGCATTAGGTAGTAGACCACATGCTGACTACAGTCCGTGCTGTGGGAGAGGACAGAGGCAAACAGTGTTTTTGGAGCTATTCAACAGGTAGCTTAATGTCCTTCCTTGGCAAAGCTGTTTAAGAGCTGTTTGCTCCCCCTCACCGCTTCCTGATAAGCAAGAATTCCTCTGGTCCCTCTGCTTTGCATTGAAGTTATCTGTGTATTAGCTAGCAGACTGCTGTGCTATGTCCATGCTGAATCAACAGATAGCTGGGAAGTCTCTCTGTTTTCTTAATGGGGCAATAAACACTGAGATAAGAGTGATAAATACTTCTCAGCTCCCCCCTCCCCCCAGTTTGCTCTCCTGTCAGTTTGCTGCAAACTGTATACAGAAGCAGGGAGGGAGAGTGAAAAGCTCCATATCATCAACAGATGCATGCACTG
>NW_017729027.1:41468044-41474696 GCF_001723915.1 Gavialis gangeticus
TGCTAGCCCAGGGCTGCAGGCTGGCAACACTCCTGACCCTTGAGCAGCAAGCGGGGAAAAGCCTGGGACTACAGGCAGGGTGGGGGTTCACACCCCACACTAATCAGAGGCCTGCTGGAGCCTGGCCATGCCCTCTCTCCTTCCCTGCCTGCTCAGCACTATGGAAGAGTAGGGAGAGCTGCTCTAGCGCCCCCCAGCTTCCAACCTGAGCCACTGCAGGCATGTGCCTGAATTACCTCAGTCCAGAGGCATTGTCTGTATGGTTGGAAACCACTTCAGCCTAGCCAGGTTAAACTAAGCTGCAAAGGTTGAAACAATTCAGGATCAGGCTTTTTGCATGTCTGTAGAGACCCCAGGTCAGTATAGGAACTGATAAGTGGGAGGTCCAAGTGGGAAGCCCCTGTGCAGCCCACCTTTCGGAAGACTACCTCAACTTTGAGCTGCATGGTCACCCTCTCACTTCTCTTGCCCAGTTAATATTTAATTGGATACACAAACAGCTTCTTTGGCACAGCTTGTGAGAATAGGGTATGGTCCCTCCCACACTAAATCAGTGCAATTTTGGTAATCTAGTCTGATTTTTCTTCACCTGTAAACATTCTGGTAAATTTGTCCCAGGGTTATGAATAGATATGGTATCTATCCCTTTTGTGGGAGAACAATCATATAATAACAAAGTATAAACTTAATGGGCTTATGCCAAACTCTATTTTTTGTGACCTACTATTTATGGGGAAAAATGTATCAGTGTTTGTGATACACATAATTTTATTAGAGGGAGTCAAATTCAACTATTTTCTCATAACCAAGCAAGACTCAAATGTGGTTCTCACATATCTCAGCTAAGCGTGCTTATTGCACCACTGGACATTCAGAGTTGGGATATTGGTTTACCACTCTCTCATTTTGACCAGGAAACCTACTCCGAATCTGAACAAACATTTGGATGGAAAACTGTTCAGTTGAAAAATTCCAAACCAACTGCATCTTCAGGCTCTGATAGTTAGTTTATGCCCGTTGACAACAAATATGATAATGAGAGAGGCTCCATTATCCTTTTTCCTACAAAACATGTTTGTGTAGGAACTTGGAAAAAAATACTTTGCTCATTACCCACCATCAGTAGTCAGACTGGTTAATAAAAAGCTGGGCCAGAGTTAGGACACAAGAGGGAATCTATGTTTTTCTAACCCTGAACCATGGCACAATATGTGAAATCTCTCTGGGGGTAAAATTCTCACCCCACAGAATCCTCAATAGTTTGAGCATGATTAGGATCTCACACCAGAGATTATTTTATAATCTTCATCTCTTGTGGAAAGATTTCTCTCCCTTGTTCCAACAACACCTCACATTGATTGACCCAGGTTGGCATTCAAAGAGGACCTGGAGAAATGTGTATTTAATATCACAGGAAATGCATATCTATTACAGTTTATGCTGTCTGAAAATCCATCCTTCTTCTCACAGTGTATTTTTATATAATGCCAAGTGTGCCAATAATTCCTTGATAGTTGCTAATTAAGATTATTTTTTCTTGATACATGTTTTGGCATCTTAACTGATCAAGCCTTATTGTGGTCCCTTGAGTACTACAGAGAGAAGATGAACATGTCTCTAAACTTACATGGAGTAGGCTCAAAACTCACTTTCCCCCTTCCTGTACCAATGTTGGAAGGTGGCAAGATTTAGCTAAATGCTAAGATAATGTGTGTATGAAGCCACATGTCTACAACATCCAGAGATCAACTGTACCAATATTTTCACTGTAATATAAGGTAGTACATATATGTTACTATTCTGTCTCTCTTGATATTGTTTATACTAGTGAATTAATTCCCGCCCCCCCGCCCGACTTACTATCTTTCTGTGTAAGATAGTAGTACTATTTTACTATCTTTCAAAAGTCTGTGTGTTGTTTTATTTAGAACATGGAGACACTCTGGAGTTGCCTTTTCTTTTTAAAAATTATGAATGTAAATCAAAATGCAAGTTTTAAATTAGAAGCTAAAGGAACTGTTGCATTTTTATGTATTTATTTTATTTTAAACAAAGGCTAAAGAGTTATACCACTTAGTGTCTTATTCAACTTTAGAGGGTTTTGATTGAAATACTGTATTATCTGGTCAGTTAGGACATATCCAGATGGGTGCTCACATGTGTTTTCCCCAAGGACAAACAGTAGCGGCACATGGTTGTGCTACTGCTACTTTTCCCAAGAAAACACCTGCGTGTGTGCGCTCTGGCAAGTTGCCCTGGGTGGGCTAACAGAGGTTGAGGCCAGCACCTGGCCTGGCCCCAGCAGCCTTACGGGGTTCTGGGGACCCCTGTGGCTCCAGCAGAAGCAACTTGGCAGCAGAAAGCCTGGCCAGCAGCCAGAGCATGGCTCTAGCCATCCATGCTCTGGTATCAGATGGTGCACACTGCTGCCATGTGCACCACCGCGCTTTTTTCTAGCATAGGTTTTTTTGACACCAGGATTTCCTGGTATCAAACTCTCTTCCTCCCCCTGCACTGCAAATTAGCAGTGCAGGGAATGCCTGCATGTGTGGTTTGTGGTATGTGGCACCACAGATGGGTCTGCAGTGCCACAAAGCATACATGCATGCTCATCTGGATGTGCCCATAGAGGAGAGGGAGGTTCAAAGAACTATTATGTTTTTTGAACGTTACACCCCAGAAATTCTCTCCCTAGTCTTTTTGACTACCTTGAATAATTAAGATAATCCTGTAGTTAAACAATGAATATGGAGGGGTTCCCATGCATACCCCCACCATAACCACACCCTCCCCCACACAGAATCACACACCCTAAAAATACCATACACCACACCTCTCTCCACATGCACCCCCACACACCTGTGCATCTCTGGGAGAAACCCTGCTCACTACTACCCGTACACACCCCACCACACACATGCACCCACCCCCACACAACTTAGAAGCCTCCCATACCCACACATACCTCGATACCCTCCTCCACACCCCACATACACCCACATTCCCCAAACCCCCACATTCTTCCACACTGCCCACAATATACAAGAATAAGATTTCATTTTAAGCTATTATGCAATCAACTGTATATACATGATGCAAACACACCCAAATCAGGACAAAACAATCTTTTAAAAATAACATTTTAAATGTGTTATTGTGCATGTCAGATTTTTAGTGTATAATTTGTTGGGTTTTTTTTGGTTCCAAGATGGCACACCCCCTTCCCAAAAGGAGTAATTCCCAAAAGGGCAGAGACTTCCAATGATGAAGGTCAGGGGTTAGGTGGCAGGACTTACAGTACCAAGATGGCGACCAGGGAACAGAGCACCTGTCAAGGGGCGGGGCTACCTTTGCAGCTCTTGACAGCTCACCAAAACTTGTGAAGTGGCCCTCCAGCCAAAATAACTGCCTACCCCTGAGTTAGGTGATTTAAAAAACCCAGTGATTGTCAGCTTTTTAGATGCACAAATACCTCTAAAAACCTGGCTTTGATTCCATTCTATTATTTTTTTGCTACTGTTTCTACTTCTGTTTGTGGGGAAAATCAAGTTTATAACCATCTGCAAATGCTAATTAACATGTTTAACTGCTCTTCCTCAAAGATTTGAAAAAGCTGCATGTAAAAACAGGAGACTTGAAAGTAATATATTGCTATCTTGTTATTAACTTCTATGTAGATCCAGTTTTGATGCAGATGACAAAGAATGTTATTATTATTCAGAGCACTTCTATTCAAGGCAGTTTGAATTAATCTTTCAATTAAGTTATCAGAAAACATTATATCACATTTTAACTAAATCTAGGCATCCCTTTCATCTAGCAGTTTTTCACATTTGTCTTTTAAGATTTAGTAGCCAACACTGATAATTAAGCACTGGAACCTTAGGTATTAGAAGCAGAAAAAGATTTATTAGTTCATTTTATCAATCTCCTTACCATTTTATGATAATGGGGTAGATTATTTCTGCTTCCACTATCTGCTTCCATTTTTCCCCATACTATTTTCTTTAATATTTTCACCACTTGAGATTAAAATTAAATTTACAAGGTGTTAAATAGCTGCATTACCCTTCTCTCTCTCTCTCTCTCTCTCTCTTTTCTTAATTTACAAATTGGTACTTCATTTTTTTCTTTTTTAATTCTACTTGTGTCTTTTCAAAAATGACTATTAGCACTTAGGAAATTCATTAGCTAAGTTACTCAGACCATAGGGTGCCTATCATGTGGACTTGAATAATGTACTATTTAGTTCCTTGCCTGAATCAATGGCTGCATTGCTACAGTCTTTATTACATGCACACCCACCCTTCTTTACTTCTCCATACACTTCCCTCCCCTTTTTTATTCTTAATCTTTTCAAACTGGGAATCTCTTCCCTACTGTGACACTGTAATGTTAGGTTTCCCAAACCCTGAGGTTGGCTAATTGAGTGTAGAACCAAGATTTTTTTTCCCCTTTAAAAATTGAAGTCTTTCCTGATTTCAGTGGGAGCTGTTGTGTGCTCAACACTGTTTAAAAAACAGACTACTCATTTAGGTACGTAAAGATAGATTTAGGAACTGTTGTTTTCTCGCTGTTTTTTTTTTCTTTCATTTTTTTAATCTTGGCTGAAGTGCTAAAATTACCCTTCTAGTGCACTCATTAAAAGATACAAGCATCCCAATTCTCTATTTCTGTTTTGTATTTCTCCCTTTTAATTTGATTCAGTTTATATTGGCCTGTTTCACTGAGCCTCAGGTTCTTGGTGATCAGCTGAATACAATTAAGTATTTTGTGGAGAGTTGTTTCAGCTGGTGGTAGGATCAGCATTCACATAATGTCATATAATTTCTCAAAGAATATTTATTCATTAAGTTAATAATCTTCCTTCCATTAATGATAAGATACTTAACATGACTAGTGATGTCTAGATGCCTCAAATTTAGGTGCCCAATTTGATATACTCTAATACAAACTGAACTTTTCTTTTTTTAGATATTGTTACCAACTATTCTCTAAAAAATCTTTCCTTTTGAGTCTTAGGTTGAGAACTTAATACTTATCATATTAATATAATTATTCGTGAACGTCTTGTCTTGGATTACCTATTTTATTGCTTAATTTGTGAGTAAAAATTTCGTTAAAATATTGTAATGATGAAGTCAAAGTTTAATAAAATGTTATTTGCCCGTTCCATGAAAAATAATAATAAAAAAAAGTAGCATAGCATAGTTTTGTGTTTCAGTGTGAGCCATGTTGGATCCTCTCACTTTGCTTTAATGTAATAATATCCTCTTTATTAAATTAATAATAAACTACCCCACATATTTAGGAAGGGTAACAGAAACAATTTGAATGGTTTCTATGTAGGCAAGAGTGCTGTTTCTGAGCCAGTCTCTGTGTAGAATTATCATCATTTTAAGATTCTAATTAAGGTATTTTAACCTTTTTTTTGAGGTTAGCACAAGCCAAGGCTATTGACCTGTTTGTTCCTGTCAATTGCGTAACTCTGGAGCCGTTTCTTTTTTCCCCAATGTTTGACATTCTATGTTTCACATTTTTATCATAACTTTATACAATTTCGCAAGAGCAACACAGTCCTTGAGAAAGATCAGTTGTCTTTTTTTTTCTGTACTGGGATAAACACAATTTCTGTCAGGAGCAGAAATGGTCTTAGTCACCAAACTAAAAAAATGTTCTTTGAAGAGCTATTATTATCATGAAGGTAAGAACTCACCAACACATGGGGAAGAGACTAGCATCAATCTTCAGTGTTGGTCATAACACTCAGAGATCTGGAGCCCAGAAATTCAAATGTAATTTTAACAACTGTAGAGTGAGGACTAGACAACCAGCAAAGTACTTGACGTAGTCTGTTTGCAGGCAGGGAGGCTGTATTAAATCTGGAGAGGATTCCTCTGAAGTATCAGTTAATGTGTAATCATCATAGATGAGTACACTACTGTGGGAACCCATGATTGATGGTGATGATGAGAAGGTACAAGAGTGGATTGATGAAGGGTGGCAATCTGTTCAGGAGCCAGCAGGATGCTACAAATGGAGGAAGTACTCGCCTCTTTCCAGTGTACTTTGTCAAGCGAAGTGTCTTTGTTGTAAAGAAGTCAGAACAGCTGTATCAACATCATTAGCACTAAGTTGATGGTTGTGTAGAAGCAGCTGCTCATTCTTTGACTTTTGTTCAGTGTCTCATTGCCCACGCTACTTGGTATGCTGCTATAAATGTGCAGGAAACCTCGGTATTTAGTTCTGATGGAAATTTTCCAACCAAATAGAAATTCTATAAAACTTTTGTTTAGGAAACAGACACAGAACAGAATGTAATGCCCAGCATAGAGTAGGTGTTAACTGAGATAAAGCGATATGGTCCTTGACAATCAGCAGTTGCTTGGTATTCAGGCTGTACGAAGCTTCAGTCCCTGATTCAATTAGGCAGAGATTCGGCTCAATTCGGTGGCTGAATCTCCTAATCCAAATTGAATCAGAGGACCCTTTCATCTCTCTGAATCAAATCAGAACCCTCCAAATCGATTCAGAGATTCAGACATAGACACAACCTTAAATGGTTTTTCTACATACTTTTAGGTAGCAGGGGCTTGTGAGTGCTGTGATGCTGCATGGAGCATCCCACAGAAGCATGGGGGGCTCCCCAGCA
>NW_017729027.1:41484830-41486842 GCF_001723915.1 Gavialis gangeticus
ACCTCCTGGGTCTGTGGGGGCTCCCAGAGTCCCTCTGTGGCTGATAACCGAGTTGGCAGGGCACAGGGGGACCCACCGTGTGCTCCCTTGCAGACCTGGAAGTGGACCAGAAGTACTTCCACTTCCAAGTTCACTACCAAGCATGTGGAGGGCCCCCCGCACTCCTGTGGGATGCTCCATGCGCCCCAAAATCACAGCATTCACCAGCCATGCCTGCTATCTCAAGGTATGTAGAAAAAACTTTTAAAGCGCTGTCTGCGTCCGAATCACTGATTCTCCGGATTGGCATTAAATCTTTGGATTCAACGAAATCGAATCAGGGACAGTGATCTGAATCAATTAATCAAATCGCTGTTTGTGATTTGGGCTGAATCTGAATCCAAATCAAATAGGGCTTACTTCGCACACCCCTGCTGAGTATATGCAGCCCCTAGATAATAGTCCCACATCTAAGAATATTCTAGTACCTCAAACCACTGGGCTATGATACTTCCCAGCCAGCTAAGTCCTACGCTATTCAAATCTTGGAGCAGGAAGCTCCACAGTTGGCAACTGCTGTCCTAGGAGTCTGGAAGCTTTGGAATCCCCAACTCTAACATAAGGATGGCAGTTTATATGATGAGCAAGGATCATGGTTTTATCTGATTTTAAAAAGAAAACCAATTTTCAGATTAAAGAAAGTAATCCCAAATCCACATTTTTCCATGATTAAAATGAAATACCACTAATCTATCTATATCTGAAAAAATGGGGATTTTTTTAAAATTAGAAATGACCAGGATCCCTGAGGATGAGATACTCTTCAAACCAAGTGTTTTTGGGCTGATTATCAGTCATATAGGTGAGCTATGAGAAACTGGATATGTTTCTAATGGAAATGTGCCTATATTCTTTTTTGAGCATTTGTAGATAGCTACACACTTCCACAGAATCTCTTGTTTTCAGTTAATTAACCTTTCTGATTCTACAAGTGTCACAGGGGGAAAAAATCCTACCAGCTCTGCCTGTCCCTAATGCAATGATTGTCCCAGGTTGGCCATGATAGTCATTGTTTAAAAAAAAAAAATAGAAGAAAAAGAAAATAAAGCTGAATCACTTACAAGAAAAGGAAAATGACCCCTCAACATGCCATCATTTTTGTCAGGGTTTAAATAAGCAAAAAGCATTGACAAGTACATAACACCACACTAGTCAGAATTATAGCTTAGGGGTTTTTTTGTTTTTTGTTTTAAATCACAAGCATTCAAAATACTGGTTTACAGACTGATATTCCTGAAGTAATTGTATGCAACTATCATTAAACCTGTATTAGACAGATTTAAACTTCTTAGAAGCTCTAGCCTGAAGTAATGACTAGAAGCCAGTCTTTTGAAGACTAAACAGGGCAGGGGATGGAGGGGAAGGCAATAGGGGCTTATGAAAAGTACTGGAAAGACTCACCCCTGTTTTGCTTCAGACTTGGATGTAGGAAAACAGGGATTGGAGTGAGTGTTTTCTCAATTACTCTATGTTCTGTATTAGAATCATCAGGCATTTACGACTGGATCAGTACTGAACTGCTCTTACCAGTGAGGTGTCTTGTGCTGATTGCACAGCTGAGGTAGGATGGACCGTTAGATCACAACCAGTTGTGTCCAGTATTGTAGTAGTGCTGGGTACCACATTTTAATAAGGCTGTAGAGCAACTATACAGAATTCAAATGTAAACAATAAAGATGTTGTGATTAGCTTTTTGTTTCAAATATTTGAGGAGAAAGGAGAAAAACTGTCTTCATTTGCCACAGGGGATAGAAGATGAGCCAATGGGTTTAAAATGCACGCAACCAGATTTATATGAAAATGTTTCTTACTGTAGGAACCAGTGCTGTCGCAAGGGGATGGGGCAAGCGAGGCAACTGCCCCAGGCCCAAAGTGAAGGGGTGCCAGCAGGTGCTTCCTAGCCAAGGTGGGGCATGGGGTGGAGCCGAGAGTGCTTTACTGGGGGGTGGGGGGGGGGGCACAGGGACAGGGAG
>NW_017729027.1:41487072-41489202 GCF_001723915.1 Gavialis gangeticus
GGGGGGGGGGGGGGGGCACAGGGACAGGGAGAGGGTGGCTCCTGCCTCTGCGTGCACTCCTGGGCAAGCATAGAGGGGCGTGTACCCCCTGAATCTGTGCATGGGATGAGGGTGAGGGTGGGCTGCCACTGCGGGTTTTGCCCCAGATACCAAACTTCCTTGCCACAGCACTGGTAGAAATAGTAGGCCAGTTAAACTGGCTAGGGAAGCTATGGAATGTTTTACAAAGAAGTTTTCAGAAGATGCTGGATAGATATCTGTCTCAAATAGATGTAAGGATCTGTACAGGGAGTTAAACTAGATGATTCTTGAAGTCCGTTTCAACCCAATGATCATGTAGATCCATGTGGCACACATTAAAAACATAATTGAAAATATTTTTTTAAATAGTTTTGAATTTGCAGAGCCTGTCTCCATAATCCACCTAGCGGGGGAGATGATAAATGTAAAAAAGGATTATAACACTCACTCATTTTGGGGTTATGCCATCTGTTTACTGTGTATAGAGACTTTTACAGTGGGAATTTTGATGGAAGATCAGATTTTCATAGGCTGTGTTTGGACTTGTGATTGCTGGATAGACCAGACACTTAGATCCTTGATGTGTAGCTTTTACAGGTAGTTCAGTGGGATTCACCTACTCTGTTGTGAAAATTCTCTGGATGTAGGGCCTTTGTTAGATCAAAATCTGTTTAGGAGACAAAGATTGATAGCAGTAAAGTTAAAAAAGAAATGTTTCAGACAATTCATGCAGGTCTGTTTTAAATATCCCACTTGGAAAACTCAGAAAACTTACTCAGAAAATACCATAGCTTCTGACAAAGTCAAGAGAAGAAAAACAACTGACAGTTTGATCACAGCACAGATGATAGCAGTAGCAGAAGTAGAAGCCATTATCAAAATGAGTGAAGGGGACTGTCCTAAGACTCAGAGGGGTGGGTGCAGAGAAAACATGAAGTACTGTAGTAGCAAATGCATTAGAGCTAGAAGGTCATTTTTCTGAAAAATTATCAGCATAGCACCAAGCAACCTTTAGTGTACAAATAGTAGCTGAAGAAACGCTTGAAGGAGGTGAAGTAAAAGACAGAATTGATTGATTGCTAACCACACTCAAGAGTAAGGGTATTGATGCATATAAATGACAGAGAAATATTTCCTATTTAGAACTTTTATATGAAGTAAGATGTATTACAAAGGAATATTCTAATAAAAAAAGAAAGAAAGAAATCTGGCTAGAGAGACAAAAATAAAGAAGCATTTTATTTGGTGAAAGAGAAAGAACAGAACAGGTGAGGGCAATTCTGAGGTGGATTGGAAAAAAAAATCTCACAATTGAGAAGTAGTTGATACAGTTCAAGAAAGCCATATGGTGACCTGCTCTAACCAGTTCAGAAAAAAAGTCTAAAGTTTATAAGAAAACTGATAAACCAGCAATGTGAGATTGTGAGAACTTGAATAACCCAAACTTGCTCCCATTTCCCCTAGACCTAAAACAGGAAAGTGAAGTCTTCTCCTTCCCCCTCTCTTCCCCCTCCACATACACTTTAGAGGACAGTAAGAACTATGTTCCATCCCTTCCGCTTGGTTAAGTGGGCTTATGAAAATAAACTACTGGGAAGTGTGCACTAAAGACTGAAGTCAAAAGAGCAGCAGTAGCAACAGCTTAAGTAGGTAATAGCAGCCACTTGTATCAAGATATTGTTGCCCTTTCAGCTTGAATAGTAGCCATTGTTTGGACATTGTTGTGTTTCTTAGCTTACCAAGAAAGATTAATTCAACAACTTGCTTTGGTGCAACCATGTTTATTTATAAGCAATGTACATAAGTTCCTGCTTCAAAGAATAAGCAGGAGTAGACAGTGGCTAGTTTCTTAGTTAAGATATCCACATTCATACTTCTGATGAATACAGTACCCAAAAGAATCTTGTATTTTGGCTTTTTCCTAAGGCCATGCTTGTGACTACTCCCCTTATTTTTCTACAAGCATTCTGAGTATGCCTACACTGCCTGTACCCACTCATTTCCAAAGCTATCACCAAAAAAAAAAAGTCCCACCTAAAAAAATAAGTCCCAGTTACAATAATTTCAGGGTAGCAAGGATAAGGATAACAGGAAAGAAGGGAATTTTAA
>NW_017729027.1:41494202-41497715 GCF_001723915.1 Gavialis gangeticus
AAAAAAGTCCCACCTAAAAAAATAAGTCCCAGTTACAATAATTTCAGGGTAGCAAGGATAAGGATAACAGGAAAGAAGGGAATTTTAATACAGTGAAATCTAAGTTTTTCCTCATAGATTGTAGCTCAGGACTAAATTTGCTGTAACTCATGTCTTTGGAAGTTACAGAAAATATTACATGATGTGCTATTTTATAAGAATAGACAGTATGGCTGCTCACAGATGTGAAAAAAAAAAAAAGAGCAGCACTTTACTTTTAGCTCAGTGCATCCCTATGTCATGCAAGCTTAGAAGAGGCATCATATCAGTTTGATCTGGCACACCCCAAATCACTATAGATTGCATGCTTTCATGGGGCTTTTTGGCACTTTTATAGAATAGCTGATTCAATGTAATAGCTGATTTTAACTAATAGCCTATTTCATAGATTTCATAGACATTAGGGCTGGAAAGGACCTCAGAAGATCATCGAGTCCATCCCCATGCCCGAGGGGTAGGAAGTCAGCTGGGGTCATAGGATCCCAGCAAGATAAGCATCCAAATTTCACTTGAAGGTGTTCAATGTAAATGCTTGAACCACCTCTGATGGCAGGCTATTCCAGACCTTGGGGGCTCGGACAGTAAAGACATTTTTCCTTATGTCCAGCCTGAACATAAGGTGCGTAACAGTGTATGTCTCTGAACAACTTTGATTCTCGGGGTGGTGTCATAGGGTGCTCTGATGTGTTCTGATTAGCGTCCTGCTATTTCTTCCTTATGTCATGCAGTAGTTTATAACCGTTCCACCTCGTCATCCCTTGGGGTGCTCTGGTGAACAAACATTCCCCCAGATACTTGTGGTCACCTCTGATAAACTTATAGGTGGCCATCAGATCACCCCCAGCCTGCGCTTTTCCAGGCTAAAGAGCCCCATGCCTCTCAGCTTGTCATCATAAGGTCTGTTTTCCTGACCTCTGATCAAGCACGTGGCTCTTTGGACTCTCTCAAGCTTCTCCACATCCTTTTTGAATCGTGGGGCCCAAAACTGGATGCAGTACTCCAAATACAACCTTGCATTTTTCAGTGTTAAACACCATCAGGTTCTCGTCCTCCCATTTGCTGAACCTGTCCAGGTCAGCCTGGAGCGCCCTCCTGTCTTCAGGTGTGGATGCTTTGCCCCACAGTTTGGTGTCATTAGAGAACTTGACCAGTCCATTTCTGACTCCAATGTCCACATCATTAATTAAGATGTTGAACAATATGGGCCCAAGGACAGAGCTTTGGGGGACCCCACTGGTCACAGGACACCATGATGATTGACTTCCACCAGTTACCACCCTCTGGGTCCAACCACAGAGCCAGTTGCCAAGCCAGTGGATCATAGTGGACCCCAAGCCACAGCTGGCCAGTTTTGCCAAGAGGTGATCATGGGATACCAGATCAAAGGCTTTTCTGAAGTCAAGATATATGACATCAATCTCTTCTCTCTTGTCCAGGTGACAGGTCACCTTGTCATAAAAGGAAATGAGATTGGTCAAGCAAGACCTACCTGCAACAAACCCGTGCTGGCTATCCCTTAGGATGTTGGCATCGACCAGTCCATTAAAGATGGCCTCTTTAATAAACTTTTCTAAGACCTTCCCCAGGATAGAGGTCAGGCCGATGGGCCTGTAGTTTGTCGGATCCATTTTCCTCCCTTTCTTGAAGATAGGCCTTTTTCCAGTCTTCAGGCACTACACAAGAGCACCAGGAGTTCTCAAAGATCCATACCAAGGGCTGGGCTATGATGCTTGCCAGCTCCTTGAGTCCCTGGGGTGTAGATTGTCAGGGCCAGCCTCTCAAGGTGTTCCTTCATGAGGTCAGCATTGATGGAGGGAAGGGGATCTCCCTCACTCTGACCTACCTGTCCTGTAATGGGCATGGGTGTTCCATGGGACTGATGAAACACCAACACAAAGTACCCATTTAATAGGTTGGCTTTTTCCTGGGTGTCAGATGTCCCATTTGGTTTATCAGGGGTCTAATATTGCCTTTGCTTTTCCTCCGGCTCCCCTCATATCTGAAAAAGAACTTTTTATTGTCCTGATACATGAAGCTAGTTGGAGTTCAGTTGCAGCCTTGGCTTTCCTGGTTTGCTCCCTGCAGGACCAGACCAGTGCAGCATATTCCTCCTTGGAGGTGAATCTCATCCTCCATCCTTTGTAGGCCTTTCTTTTTAGCCTCAGGAGGTCTGCTAGATCCCTGGAGAGCCAGAGGGCTGCTGTGCCCTCTTGCTGCCTTTCCTCCGAGTTGGAATAAAATTAGCTTGTGCATTGAGGATCGCTCCCTTGAGGAGCAACCACTCTTCTTGAACTCCCCTCTCCCTGGGGTCATGGTCCCTTAGGGCCTGACTGACAAGCCTACTGAGCTTGTCAGAGTCAGCTTGCCTGAAGTCTAATTGAATCAACTATTTGATAAAAATCCAAAAGCCCTGCTGAAGTATGCAATCTATACAAACCCTGGGAAAGCCAGATGAAACAAACGTGTTTCCTTTTTCAGTAAAACACTGTTTTGCTTCCCCCCCCACATCTGTCAGCACCCTATGATCATTAGAATAATAGCTTGATTACTCATTTAAGTCCTGTCAAATAGCAGTTGATTTGAACAGAACACAATCAATTACATGTAGTAAAATAGAAGGTAGGGCAGAGTGGCATCTTAGAGACTTAGAGATGCTAGAGTTTGCACAAGCAAGAACTTACTTTGTCAGATGCTATTAATGAACTGGCAGAAGCCTGTGGTGGACCATTTTAATTGCCATGGACATTTTATCACTGACTTCAGAGTAGCTGTCCTTAAACAAACAAACTTTGAAAACCAGCTTGAACACAGAATTGCTGAACAAGAAAGACTGTATTAACCTTGATCTCAACAGGGATAATGATTTTTCTTCCATTGCTTGGACTGGTTGTGTACTCCAGTGTCCCTCCAATTGCTAACTCATTGTTCATATGAATTAATCTAATTAATCTACTTATTATCTGCCTTAGTAGCATCCCCTCCCCTTGAATGTTTCTCTTTTCTTTGTCCTAGTCTGTTCCTAGACTCTAAACATTAGGTTGTTTCCTGTAACAGTGCACGTCTCTGAACAACTTTGATTCTCAGGGTGGTGTCATAGGGTGCTCAGATGTGTTCTGATTAGCATCCTGCTCTGTTATGATTAGCAACCTACTTTAATTAGCATGCTCCAGTGTGCTGCAAAACCTCATGTATTCTGTGTCTCACATTTCAAAATGGCAGCAGGGGGTCTTTAACTAAAACTTGCTGAATGAGCTATAGTTTCATAGTTTCTAGGGTCGGAAGGGACCTGAGCAAATCATCGAGTTGGACCCCCTGCCATGGCAGGAAAGAGTACTGGGGTCAAACGATCCCAGCAAGGTGTACATCTAGCCTCCTCTTAAAGACCCCCAGGGTAGGAGCCAGCACCACTTCTCTTGGAATTTGGTTCCAGATCCTAGCCAACCTGACCGTGAAGTAGCGCCTCCTGATATCTAG
>NW_017729027.1:41497969-41501749 GCF_001723915.1 Gavialis gangeticus
GGTTGGCCTTCCTGACTGCATCCCCACACTGCCGGCCCATGTTCATCTTGGCATCAATGATGGCTCCAAGATCCTTTTCTGCCTCTGTACTGATGAGAAGGGAGTTCCCCAGCCTGTAGGTATGGTGCCAGTTGTTCCTGCCCCAGGTGCATCACCTTGCACTTGTCGGTGTTGAGTTAAAGCACCTCTGTGGCTATTTTGAAATGTGGAGTGTTAAGTACACAAGATACTGTGGTGTTTTAACTCCACTTAAAATGCACCCCTCTCTACCCCGGAGTATGTGTATAGGCACCCATAGATCACCTCTAAACTATCATAAAGGCACTTAAAACAGGAGGATCCACGTGTTAAAAGGTGTAACCCATGCTAAGTAGCATCCAAACATTAAAATTATGGCATCTCAGGAGAAGATTATCTTTGACCCAAGTTATTCAAGGTTATTGTTAGTCTGTTCTGGGGAAAATAAAATACCCTATTTTCATTCCTTCAGCACCCCAGGATGCACTATTTTTGGCCCTTCCTACTCCTTTTCTCCATGGGCAAACTTTCAACCCTCCAGAACTCTACTGCCCAGGAAAGTGTTGTTTTCCTCAAGCCAATACCCTCTTCCCCCCAGGTGGTGTGACACCAGCACAGTTTAACCATTCTGAGCACCTGAGTGCAGCTCACTAATCTAGCACTCTTATGCAAACAGTGACAGCAATTCTCCTATGAAGAGATTGAGTCAGAAAATGGAAACCAACCTCAGTGGAGTCTCAGCTCTGCCCTGATTTAGCATTCATGCAGTGAGCTTTTTGGGTCTCAGCTCTACACTGGAATGCTAACCCAACTCCTGCTCCAGTGTGGCATGCAGCGAGCCTGTTGGGTCTCAGCTGTTCCCCTAGTGTGAGTATTAACCCAGCCTCCTCCACCCAAACCCATTTCAGTCAAACATATGCAAGATGTTGGTCCTTTATTTTTTGTTTAATTATTATTCTTTGTTCACTCTTTTCTCTTTCTCTTTACTTTTCACCCCTCCCCCTGTCCCCTGCCTGTTCACTTCAGACAGTTTTGTTTTTTTTCAAGACTCTGGCTGTGGAGGGAGAGAAGTCCCAGTCACCATGGTTGTTTCTTCACCTCTGAACATGGTACCATGGTACATGGTACCTTCCCACCTTCTCTTTCTCCAAGAGGAGGAATAGAGTCCTGGCTCCTGTCCACACCCTTGCTGGCCAGGGACTCTGCTGGCAAATCATAGTTGTGCAGGTCTAAGACACCATTAAGCTTTAACCTGTGACTGCTTTGAAATAGCTATGTCTTTATGATGGCATAACTCTACACTGATTTAAAATGTTTTAAAGGTAACCTGTAACAGCACTCTAAGCTGCCACACTTCCCTGCCTTCTACCTGTGTCAGATTAACATGTCTAACCACCTCTGTGCTCATATAGTAAGGGATAAACAAAGTCTGATTCACTAACTTAAATATATATATATATGTGTGTGTGTGTGTGTTTCCTTTTTAATGAGTACTCTAGAGTATCAAACACACCAGTCCCAGTAGGTAATATTCTCTGAGGATGGTGTCAGGCTCCCCTAAATTTGAAAAATTAGCAGTTCTGTCAGAAAACTGTAGAAAGCTTTGTATTGAATTTTCAAATGAAGCTTTAAATAAATATCAGTTGTTCCACAGGGGGGAAAAAAGTATAAGGACTTGAAGTAAGAAGTTTTGCTTAATATATTAATATATTTCATAGGATTTCTTCTTCTGGAATTATGTTTGAGGAATTTGATAATGTTAAAAATATTTTTTGCTATATTGCAAGTTCTCTTTTTTAGTCATGAAATTATTCAGTATTTTTCAAGGCTATTAATAGAATTCATTTTTTTTTACAGATTTCAGCATCACTATTCTGCAAAATAGATGTGTCAGTTATCAATAGACTACAAAATCTCTCCTTAACCTTTCTATTTTTCAAATAAGACCAAAGGTCTATGTGCACTGTTGTTACTACAAAAAGCATACTAGTGTTTAAAATAGGGGTCGGCAACCCCTGGCACGCATGCCAAGCATGGCACGTGAGGCTATTTTGCTTGGCACGCCACTGCCAGTCCCAGGAGGCTGGGCTGCTCTCAGCAGGGCTTGCAGCATCCTAGCTGCCTGCTGGGAGCAACCTGGGCTCCTGGCTGGCAGCAGCTCTCCAGAGCCAGGGGCCAGCTGCAGCCGAGAGACTCCAAACAGTTGTGCTGAGCTCCGGGCTCCAGCATCAGCTCCATACTAGTGTGTGCACCTGCGCATTGGAGCGGGAATGGGGGAGGGGCCTGAGCCCTGGTCTGTCCCCCAGTCCTGGCACAGAGGTGATAGCAGGGTTCCAGAGCCCAGTGCAACTGTTTGTAGCCAGTCTGGGCTCTGGGCAGATGCAGCAAGCAGTGGGCAGGCTGCAAACAGTTGCACTGGGCTCCACAGCTCCAGCATCAGCGCCATGCTGGCAGTGACTGCATGGGCACCTTGGGGTGGGCTGCACTGTCCCACTGTCTGCTCCGAGGTGTGCATGCTAAAGTCACTGCTTTCCATGAATCAACAGAGCCAGTTATGTCATCAAAGGATGCACTCAGGTTGGTCACACATGACTTGCCCCTGGTGAATCCATATTGACTGTTCCTGATCACTTTCATCTCCTTTAAGTGCTTAGAAATGGACTCCATGAGGACCTGCTCCATGATTTTTCTGGGGACTGAGGCAAGGGTGACTGATCTGTAATTCCCTGGTTCCTCCTTCCCTTTCTTAAAGATGGACACTATATCTGTCCTTTCACAATCATCCAGGACCTCCCTCAATCACCATGAGTTTTTAAAGATAATGGCCAGTGGCTCTGCAGTCACATCAGCCAACTCCCTTAGCAGCCTCAAATGCATTGCATCCAGTGCCATTGACTTGTACATGTCCAGCTTTTCTAAATGGTCCCTAACCTGTTCTTTCACCACTGAGAGCTACTCACCTTTTGCCTAAACTATGCTGCCTGGTGCAGCAGATTGGGAGCTGACCTTGCCTAATATGAAGGCATTGAGTACTTTAGCCTTTTTCTCATCATCTGTAACTAGGTTGCCTCCACTGTTCAGTAAGGACCCACATGTTTTCTGACCTTCCTTTTGTTGCTGACATGCTTATAGAAACCCTTCTTGTTACTCTTCATATGCCTCTAAAACTACAACTGCAGTTGTGCTTTGGCCTTCCTGATTTCATTCCTGCATGCCTGAGCAATACTTTTATATTCCTTCCTAGTATCTATCCAAGCTTCTACTTCTTGTGGGATTCCTTTTTGTGTTTAAGCTCACTGGAGAGGTCTGTAATAAGCCAAGCTGGTCATCTGCCATATTTGCTTTTCTTCCTTCACATCAGAATGTTGTGTTTCTGAATCTTGTTCCTGTTCTTTAAAATACAGTCAGCCCTCCTGGACTTCTTTCCCTCTCAGACTGGCCTGCCAGAGGATCCTGCCCATCAGTTTCCTGAGGGAATCAAAGTCTGCTGTTCTGAAGTCTGAGGTCCATCCTCTGCTGCTCTCCTTTCTTACTTTCCTTAGAATCATCATGTGGTTACTGCTGCCCAGGTTGCCATCATCCCCATCAATTCTTCCCTGTTTGTGAACAGCAGGCCAGGAAGAGCATGGCCCCTAACTGGTCTCTCCAACACTTGTACAAGAAAGTGTCTCCAACACTGTACAAAAATTTCCTGGGTTGCCTGTGCTCTCCCAGCAGATGCCAGGGTGACTGAAGTCCCCCATGAGAACCAGGGCCTGTGAT
>NW_017729027.1:41503259-41503907 GCF_001723915.1 Gavialis gangeticus
CTCCCTTTCTTGAAGATAAGCACCACATTGGCCTTCTTCTAGTCTTTGGGCACTACACCAGAGCACCAGGACTTCTCAAAGATCCGTGCCAGAGGCTGGGCTACGATGCTGGCAAGCTCCTTGAGTACCCTGGGATGTAGATTGTCAGGGCCGACTGACTTGAAGGTATTCAGCTTCTCAAGTAGTTCCTTCATGAGGTAAGCATTAATGGGGGGCAGGGGATCTCCCTCACCCAGACCTCCCTGGGACTGATGAAACACCGACGCAAAGTACCCATTTAATAGATTGGCTTTTTCCTGGGCGTCAGTTGTCAGTTGCCCCATCTGGTTCAGCAGGGGTCCAATGTTGCCCTTGCTTTTCCTCCAGTTCCCCACATAACTGAAAAAGGACTTTTTGTTGTCCTTGATGCTTGAACCTAGTTGGAGTTCAGTTGCAGCCTTGGCTTTCCTGTTTTGCTCCCTGCAGGACCGGACCGGACCAGACTGGACCAGTGCAGAATAATTCTCGTTGGAGGTGAATCCCATCCTCCATCCTTTGTAGGCCTTTCTTTTTAGCCTCAGGAGGTCTGCTAGGTCCCTGGAGAGCCAGGGGGACTGCTGTGCTCTCTTGCTGCCTTTCCTCCAAGATGGAATAGACTTAGCTTGTGCA
>NW_017729027.1:41514092-41515334 GCF_001723915.1 Gavialis gangeticus
TCAAGCAGTGCTTTGCCTCTTTTTGACCCACAGACTTCTTGAGTCAGGTAGAGTTCATCCACTCATGAGAGGAAGCTTTGCAACCCCTCGGATTTTTCTGAGTGATCCTCCCACGAGATGTCCAGAGAATTGAAGTAACCCATGACAAACATGATCCTGGAGCATGTGGCCTCAGCCAGTTCCCAGGCAAACTCCTGGTCAAGCTCAGGACTTTGTGTGGGAGTTCTGTAGTAGACTCCCACCGTTGTGTCCCCTGTGCCGTGTTCCCCATGGATTTTAACTCAGACGGTCTCCGGTCATCCACCCTGGTCCCCAATATAAGCTTGCAGGGACATGTAGCTTTCCTTAACATAGAGAGCTACACCCCCACCCCTTTTATCTATGTTAGCCCAGAGACTTTTAACAGGCCTATCTCCAGTTTCATACTGGAGGTCTTTGCAGTCATACAGCTCTTTACATAAAGTACACCTCCTCCTCCTCTTCATCCTCCTTCTCTTCCCTGCCTGTCCTTCCTGGACAGTTTGTGGCCAGCTATGACAATATTCCAGTCATTACAGGAAATATGTGGAAGTGATCTTACACACTTCAGCTTCCCACTGGGGAAGATGGATTTGTTAAGAATTAATTCTTGGAGCATATATAGTATAGCATCTTTATTGGAAACACTGTTCGAATGTGTATTCATCACTGTCAAAGGCTTAAGTTTAGTGGATAAAGCACATAACAAGTTTGAAAAGAACATTACTGCTTACTGGGAGGTTTGGCAAATACCAGTCTGTTGTTCTGAGAACAAGTCTGACTTCTCAGGTTCACTCCATATGGCCAAAGGAGCAAGCTAGGTAAGAGTTTCCCATTTCCATAAAGTTGGTATATAGCCAAGATCTTCCCACTGGAAGTGAAAGTGGGAAGCTAACTATGCATTACCTTGGTTAGGGTACTATCCCCTATCACATTCATGGTTTTCCCGAGCCAGTAGGAAAACCATCTTGGTGGCTATGGTATTTCCCCTGCCTGATGGGAAAGACTGGGTGGTTCAAGCTATCTGAATACTACATAAGATGAGTGAAGAGAAGGCTCAGGGGGAACTTGGTGGCTGCATAAAAATATATAAGTCTGAATACTACATATAGTAGTGTCCATTATGCACAGTCCCCCTCACTGCAATCTCTTTTTCCAGTCATGGTGAGATTATATGTAAACACACACACACACACACACACACACACACACACACACACACAC
>NW_017729027.1:41520334-41529439 GCF_001723915.1 Gavialis gangeticus
ATTGTTCATCAAGAGCTTAGTAATATTAGAAATACACACACACACACACACACACACACACACTCATGGCAGCCATATGTGCTAGCAGAAACCAGAGCCTGACTGGCCAGAGCCATGCGTCTGGCTGCTGGCAAGGCTCAGAGTGGCCAGATCATCACCATGGCCCCCAGGACCCCATGTAAGGCTTTTGGGTCCAGCACTAGAGTTGGCCCCATCATTCCCTACCCCACACAAAACAATTTGCCTCCCACCAGCCCCACATGCAGGAGCATATGCAGTGGAAAAATGCAGCAGCACAAATTTGTGCTATTGCTATTTTTGCTGCAGTAACCGTACATCCCTGCATGTGCAGACATGCCACATAAGGTGAAGTTGGACCAGGTTGCCCTGTGGCTCATCTGCATATGAATCCCTCCCTAAAACAAAACTTTGGGAAGGCTGACTTTTACAAACTCGGGAGGTTGGTCAGTCAGGCACTAAGGGACCATGGCACCCTGGAAAGGGGAGCCCATGAAGAATGGTTGTTGCTAAAGAACTCAATCCTCAAAGCACAAGGGAAGTCCATCCTGTCCTGCAGGAAATGCAGTCAGAGGGCAGGGAAGCCCTCTTGGCTCAACTGGGAACTTCTGGGTCTCCTGAAACTTAAAAGAGAAGCCTACACCAGATAGAAAACTAGAATCATCATCAAGAAGGACTACTCAGCACTAGCCCATACCTGTAGGGAGTGGTCCAGAAAAGCCAAAGCCATAACCGAACTCAAGCTAGCCACTGGAATCAAGGATAACAAAAAGTCGTTCTTCAGATACGTGGGAAGTCGGATAAAGAACAAAAGTGACATTGTCCCCCTGTGTGATCAAATTGGGCAGCTGACATCTGATGACCAAGAAAAGGCCAATCTCCTAAATGATTACTTTGCATCAGTTTTCCACCCACCCAAGGGAATCACACTGTCAAATGATAATGCAAATCATCCAGGACTTGGGAGATGGGCCCAAAATTGACTTAGATCAAGTGAGAGAACACCTCGAGAGGCTTGACATCCATAAATCTGTGGGCCCAGACAAATTGTACTTGAGAGTCTTGGAAGAGCTGCTAGACATTATAGCATGCCCTGTGGCAAAGGTATTTGAAAGCTTACGGAATTTGGGTGATGTACTGGAAGACTGGAAAAGATCCAATGTGGTCCTAATCTTCAATAAAGGAAGGAAGGAAGATCCAGAGAATTACAGACCTATCAGTCTGACGTCCATCCCTGGAAAGATCTTGGAGAAAATTATCAAGGGAACCATCTGCAACAGGGTAATGGAAGGCAACCTACTGAATGCCAGCCAAAATGGTTTTATTACTGGAAGGTCTTGCCTGACACAACCTCATCTCCTTTTATGACCAGGTGATGCATTGCCTGGAAAAGGGAGTTGTGGATGACGTCATTTATCTGGATTTCAAGAAGGCCTTTGACTTCGTCTCCCATGATGTTCTCATGACTCATCTTGGGGACTGTGGCCTCAACCATTTCATGTTCCAAAAGCTGGGGAACTGGCTCTGGGGTTGGATCCAAAGGATATTAGTTGATGAAAACAAATCAACGTGGTGCAAGGTTACCAGTGGAGTCCCCCAGAACTTAGTGTTAGGGCTGGTACTCTTCAATATCTTAATTAATGATCTGGATTCAGGCATCAGATGTGGACTGGAAAAGTTTGCAGATGACACTAAACTACAGGGGGGAAGGTGGTCACACTGGAGGACAGGCTGAGGATACAGGCCAACCCGGACACACTTGCAAAGTGGGCAGACCAAAACTTGATGGCATTCAACGTAGAGAAATACACACTACTTCACCTTGGAAGAGAAAACCAGCATTATACTTTTAGGCTCAGAAGTGCTACACTTGCTAGCACCATGACCAAAAGAGACTTGAGGGTCTTGATTGACCACAAGATGAACATGATAAATGTGATGCTGTGGCCAGCAGAGCAAACCAAACTCTGGCATGCTTCCACCGATACATTTCAAGTAAAATCAGGGACATCATCCTCCCACTTTACTCAGCCTTAGTGAGGCCTCAGCTGCAGTTCTGTGTCCAGTTTTGGGCCCCCCGCTTCAGGAGGGATGTGGATAAGCTCAAGAGAGTCCAGAGGAGAGATACCCATATGATCAAAGGCCAAAAGTGCAAGCCTTACAAGGAGAGGCTGAGTAATATGAAACTTTTCAGACTGGTGAAGAGAAGGCTTAGGGGGAACTTGGTGGGTGCATAAAAATATATAAGGGGAGTGCATCAGGATCTGGGAGAACACTTGTTCACCAGGGTTCCCCAAGGGATAACTATGTCTAACAGCCGCAAACTTCAGGAAGGCCGATTCAGACTTCAGTCTGGAACAGGCTCCTCCCAGAGGTGATGCAAGCACCTACTCTGGACTCATTTAAAAGGCATTTGGGTGTTTATCTTGCTGGGATCATTTGATGCCTACAGACTTCCTGCCTCTGACAAGGGGCCTGGGCTTGATCTCACAAGGTCCCTTCCAGCCCATAATGTTTATGAAATCTATGAATTTGGGGGGCATCCCAGGAGTTATCATAAGAACAGCCGGTTCCAGTCAGGAGTGGAAGCTAATTAGCACACAAATGCTTTGTAGGTTGTATCTGTAGTACACACACATACTAAGCAGTACTGATCTGTGGGGTCACCATGGCTTGAAATGCTGTTGACTCTGGTGGGTCCCAGCCCAACGAACTATGTGGTAAATCACAGGCCTCTGGATTTGGGCTAATATCATGCATAGTTTGTATTAGATGCCAACGTTCTGTTCAAAAGTGTGGTTATGGAGTACCTGTGCTAACACTTGCAGCAGTTTCAAAAACAGGTTACATGTATCAATTCTGGATGAGTCCATGGTTATTATATGCAAATTGCTACAGCCATGTTTAATTTCAGTGTAACTCCTCCACAGCAAGGACAATAGGAAGAGACTACCAGGGAAAAAAGCTGGGGGGAAGAAGACAGCATAGGGGCTACCTGATCCCACAGATTTATTTTTCTTGCTGTAGCACTGGCAGCCAGGAAATATTCAAGGCAAACCTCCAATAATTAGATTCTATACCTGGAAACTTGTAAGAAATTTATAAATTTTCTGTATGAAAATCTAATTATTAGGGGGTTGTCTTATAATCAGAGTCATCTTTCATTTGAGTAAATATAGTATATTCCTCTCTTCTGTTTTAAATGATTCTTCAGAGTTGTAGCAGCTTTACTTTTTTCTATTTATTTGTTTTTTGTTCAGTAAGTTCTCGAAAAATTGTCTCAATTCCACAAGTGTGGAGTAAACATGGATTATGACAAGGGCCTTCTCCTTTAAAAGATAGAGTAGGACTTAGCACACCATTAAAGCTTATATTTTTTAAATAGTCTGTAAATGTTACTTAATACATGAAATAGTCTTCAGGAATCAGTTTCAGTATAATAGGTGAATAGCATGAGAAATTTTCTTTAAATGGTTTGCTGCTTTATTATGGACTAGACTGTAATCTTATCATATGTAGCTGTAAAAGTGAGTAAAGGAACTGTCCACATTATGACTCTAGTCCTGGTGGCTGAATTAGAAACAAGCAGAAACATGATATAAGATATATTTAAAATGGGAAAATGAGGAATACTTCTGTATTAGACCTTATATCAGAGGAATATGAATTGATCATACAACTAATAACTACTGATTGTCTATGTGATCATGAGCTGGTAGGGGCCACAGTGAGTCAGGCCTGGGCTGTGGGTGGCTGTATTGGGTAGTGGAGGAGCTGTCTGGGCCATGAGGCATCTGCAGCTGCCAAGACATGTAGCTAGGCAGCAGTCGGCTGTGTGGTCCCCTGCTGGTTGGGCTGACCAGGCACAATATATGCTTGGGTTAGCTTTTACACCTGCGTTGCTGCACAGTAAATAACTCTGTATTTACAAGTACTATCCTGCTGCAGAGTTTATTAGTTCCCTGAAGCCTAATAGCACTGCACATAATGCTTACTGCCGAGCTAATTAAGTGACTCAACAATAACCGTCTCATGTAGATGTGCCCCTATTCTAATTATTTGTTGCATCCAAACAAAATATACCAAGTAATACCATACTTATTTATACTCCCATTCACCCACACACTTGCCACTTTCTAAAGCTGAAAACACTTGTGGGAAGTAAAAAAACTAGCCATCGAAAATGTCAACAAGTGTGGTTTATTATTGGGACTTGATTAAGAGAACTGTACCTGAAGCCCAGGAAGACACCACCCCATAATCTGAGGGGGGAAATGTGTAAAAAGCCTTAACCCAACCCAAAACAATACAAAATCATGGTTTTGAAGTAAAACCAAAACCCTAGTAAGAAGGAAGTGACATAAATTAATCAACATTTTCACCTGAGAGGGTTTGTTATGGCGGGGAGGAGAGGGGCAGGGAGGGGAGGAGAATATCATGTAATTAAAGACTATCGTATTTACAGGCAAAGGGATGAACAAAGAGTTGACTCAGAAATCAGTTTTTGTAGCCTCAATGTTCTTGCATCGGCGCAGTGTTGTCCTTGTAAGGGTGCAGGAAATTCACGAAGCAAGGATTTTCTATGCTATAATTTATTGGACAACCTGTATAGGTGGGGGAGCTATTTCACAGGCTTTCTGCCTTCAAGTGTCCTTCCTGTGTTCTAAGAAAGAGCTGCAAATCCAACAGTTTGCTTGGAGGTATAGAGCCCTGCACTAAGACTGAAAAAGCTGTTACAAAACACTTTAAACCCTTCTTTTGTTGCAGTTTTTTATGCAATTCCCCAGGGTTAAAAACAAAGAAAATGCCAGACAAAAGTAAATTATGTCATCATACTGAATCCTGTATGGATGATTAGTAGGATTAAAATCTCTAGATGCACAGCAGTATCTTTTGCCACTTCAACTAAGCAGTTGCTGATAGCCTGATAACTCACTTAGTTGAAATGCTCTGCTAGTGTGCCCTTACTACACAGGAAGAATATCCATATAGGCAGTTTGCACAAAATACCTAGTGCTTTGGAAATGCATCCTCTAGTTTACTAAGCACTTGTTCCGCCAGTGGTAGCAAATTAGGTGGATTAAAATTCATTTATGTAATCACAGGAAGAAAATCCCAACAGACATTGCAAATCTAACCTGGAGGAGAAATTGTTTCCTAACGTTACGTCTTCAGATTTATTTGACACTCAGCATTTGGTTAGGTGGATCTAAGTGCCAATCTGTACAGATGTTTGGGGAGGTTATAATGGATCAAAAATGGCTAATCTGATCTAATTTAGCTCACCTTCTGGGTTATGGGTTAGCTTGATCTAACCAATATCTGTACATGTTCAGAGTGCAGCTCCAGGGCTGGGAAAGGCCCAGGACTTCCCCAATCCCAGCCGCCCCTCCTCCCACCCTGGCTTACTTAGATTGGGTTCCTGACACTGGCAATCATGTATGCGTGCTGCTTCCAAATTATGTTCATCTGGTTTAAAGTAAGCCAGTCGATCAGAGATCAGGTCTCACAAATGTGTGTACGCACCTGAGACAGATCAACCAGATAAACCTCTCTGGTATTTCTCTGTACCAAAAAGAGCACTAAAACAGTCCAGCTAGTCAAACATTAATATTTGGCAGACCTACTGAGGCTATTTATAATATGTTCAAAAAGATTTTTAAATACTTGAAAGAAAATATTAATTGGTTGTAAATCTAAGAAAATTAGAATAATTCAACTTGCTAATAAAACACAAACTTCTCTCAGCAAAGACAATTAACCAGTGTCAAAGATTACAAGGATGCAGTTTACTGCTTTAGATCACTACTAATCTTGCCTTCCTTTTGCAAGAATAAGTGTTTTTCTATAAATTAGGGAATTCATCAGGTAAGGAAAATACAAAAGAGGACTGGCTTGCTAAATTACATTTTTACCTGATCGAAAATACCAATAGATACAAATTATTCCTCCTTTTCAAATATGGAGGTAGATTGCTCTGTATTATTTTCACAAAAGTCTACTGAGCCTTTAAATATTCTTAGCAGGGTTTTCTTCATAGCTGAAAACTGAGTCTGAAATATAGAGGAATTACTATTTTGGTTGTTTTTTTTTCAATCCCACTGTTTCATATGTTAACATTTTGAGAGCTAACCAGAAGTAAGTGATCTGTTTACCAGGCTGGTGGAAAATATTTGTTTTCCAGTTCTGGCAGTATAGTTCCCAATAATACGTTTTTAGTGCTTACTTTTAAATGATCAAATAAAAGTTACCTGCAAGTTGAATTTAACCTTATTTTAGCTTATTATAATACAGGGGATGGGAGGAGAGAGAGGATATTTTCAATGAAATTGAAAATCGATAAGAAGAAAATACACTTTACCCGTTGCATGATTTACGTATAGAATTCATTATCACTAATTATCAGACACCAAGAGTTTAGTAAAATGCAAAATAGTATTGGACCTTCACTTGAGTAATGGCAACATTCACATTTATTTTAGGTAGGTAAATAGGTAGGCTAGTAGGTAGTTAAAATTATGACTCATGCTCCGTAGCAACCAGCTATTCAGTTGATAATTGAAAAGTGTTTCTTTTTTCCCCCTTCTCTCCTGGTTGCAGGGGCTTATCTTATCCAACTTTTCAATTTGAACCCCTCTAAAAAATAATTATTGGGTCTACTACTGTGTGAATTTGTAGTTACTTCAATATAGAAAGTAAAAGACTATTTCAGTATTTACTGTCTCTAATCAGTAGCCAGAAAACTTCTTTATACATCTCTTCGACGTTAAATTTGAAAATTCCTCTGTAAACTGGTTCTCAAAGTACATGTAAATATCATCAGCAGAATATTAACCTTTTAGTTGTGCTTAATTTTAATTTTAATGTAGTTAGTAAGATAATGGAGATTGTCTCATTTAGGCTTTTGTATAGGTTGAATCAGGCATTTATATTATGGTATACTGGTGCTGATATTCTGGTACTGTCACTGTAATAAAAATGTTAGGAAAAGTTTGCCAGACTCAGAAATAAATTCCTAAAAGAACATGAACATATTTCTGCAGAAAGGAGACATGAATTCAATTAATTCAATCTAAATAAATGCTTAAGAGGTGATTATAGAAAGCAATATAAATACTTAAAAGACAATAATTTAAAGGATAGAAATATGCTGTTTATACTTGTAACCCTGGGTGCAATGCTATCTATGCCCTCACCTGCATAGTGGGCTCCTGGGGTACCCAGTAGCCAGTGGTCCCGCCCAGCTCCCTGGGTACCTGCTGCAGGGTCCCTGAGTGGAGAGCCTCCCTTTACAATCAAACAACCTTGCAGACCATTATCAAACTATTTACAGGATTTAATTATTTACAAGATGACATATAACCAATGCAATAGAACAAATGTTATACTTCATACCCATGATAAATAAGGAACCAATAGATAAATACATTGATACTCCAACTAATAAACCATCAATAACTTATTTACACAGTCTATAACTTGCACGCTAGGTACTGAGGACCTTGTGTGCACTGCCCCTGGCTGGGTGTCTCAGAGAGCAAGACTGTGTCTGTGCCCCTGGCACAGGATCTGTGGACGGTCCCTGGTGCTGGCCTCCCTCTCACAAGCTCCAGGGGTTTCCATGCAGCAGGCGGTTGCTCCTCCCCTGCAAGAGGGCTGATTCCCCTGGCTCAGCAGGGGGCAGTGTCTAAGTGCTAGCCAGGGAGTGGGAGCACCACAGCAGCCACTTCCAGGGGCACCTTGCCCATGGGGTACCGCCCCCCGGTCAGTGAGATCATCCTCCCCCCCCCAGTTGGTGAGATTGGCCATGAGGGGTGCATGTGCCCCCCCCGACTAAGGTGGCACCAGTTACCTATGGGCCAATGCTCCCTCCAGCATCCTGAGCCTGCCCCTCCCCAGTGCCATCACAGGGAAACAACAGGGCAATATCTAGCAGTCTCCCCCTGGCCCTGAGTCCCCCTCCCCTGCTGTGCTCACCCAGTCGCACAGCGTCTTGCAGGAGGGTCTTCCCAGACTCAGAGTCTCCTCACAGGCAGCTCCACTCCAAGAGGAAGGGAGGGAGAACACAGTGTAGCACTCTCAGTGGTGCAGCCTTTCACTGCTACTTCTGCAGGGCTCTACCAGGGGCTTTCGGGGGAGACAGCCATGGGGAGACCCTTTCCCTGGTCTGTCTCTTACCACCTCTCTCTTCTTTGTTCTTCTCCCTGGGAAAACTACTCACCTCTTTCTATCAAGCCTTTCAGCCAGTCCCAGGCCCGGGCTCTTCCCAAGCTTTTGCAGTGTCTCTCATTCCAACCCTGCTGGGGTTACATCATGGCTCCCACTTCCAAGAGGGCTACCACCAAAACAGCTTAACTCACTCTCAGGCAAACAGTGTTCCTACTGAGACAAACTCTGTCTCTTTGCACTCTGTCCCTCTGCAGGGCAGCCCTTCCTATTCCTTCAGGTGGGTCCATTCTTAATTTGGCTATGTACTGGAAATTATTAATGCAAGCCCATTGCTCTTATCTACTATTAAATGACAAATTAGCTTTGAAATTAGGAAAATATTACTAATGGCAAGAACAATCACATAGCATAATGTTTTGCTTGTGGTGTGGTTTGGAAAACTGGGCAGAGATATAAGCAGGAAGTAGATAATTTAAGGGAAGTGCACAACTTAAGGGAAATGCAGAGGAGGTTTGGTTATTTGTTTTTTTCTCTAGGGGATTAGACCTGATAACTTAAACAGTGGCCCTTAGTACTGTGGGACCTGTTGTTATTGCCTGACAGTTATTTTTTAAATACTGCATGATGTACACCTTTTAAGAGACTTTGGATGCATCTACATGTGCAATTAATGCACGGAAAGCATACTTTACAGTAAAATACTACGCAGTAAGTTTTCCCTGAGAGCACATCTACATGTGTGCCCATCAGAAGCAAATTTGCTCTTGATGGCCACATCCAGACGAGTGCAGCTGTGCAGTATATGGTGGCGTAGACACGTCTGCAGTACCACATACTTCATGTTCAGTTGTTCTCTGTGCTGCAAGGGAGCAGTGCCGAGTTGTTTTTTTTTTTTTTTTACCTCTGGGTATCCAATGG
>NW_017729027.1:41529581-41544704 GCF_001723915.1 Gavialis gangeticus
TTTTTTTTTTTTTTTTTACCTCTGGGTATCCCATGGAGGAAAAAACCTGCAGAGAAAAAATGCAGAGCAGTATGTGCCTCTCAATACCAGTGCTGGATCACCCAGAGCTGCACTGTGGCTACCAGCTAGGCCCGCATAGCAGAATCACCATTGCTGCAGCCCAAGGAGGTCCTTAGGACCCCAGACCAGTGCTGGCTTTAGCCTCCCCTAGTGCCCCGGGGTAATTTGCCGCATGCCAGAGGGTGCTTGGCACAGGTGTTCTCTGGGGACAAGTAGCAGTGGCACAAGGTGCATCATGGCTAGTTGTCCCTGTGCAGTCAAACATCCACACTACATGTGTATACAGCTGATGGGAGCAGTTCAGGGCAGGGATACCCCTTCCATGCTCTGTTACCATGTGGTAGCCAGGGGGAGTGCTAGGCTCCCCCAGGTGCCAGCCCCAGGCTGGCAGGCGGCACCAGGGTCAGGCCTGTGCTCCACAGGGTGGGGGGAGCTGTCCTGCCTCCATGGCAGCTGTCTCCCACCCTGCACCCCTGCCCCAGGCAGCTACCAATTCCTCACTCAGATCTCTCAGACTCCAAGATTGGAGCTCTGGCCAGGACTGGCTCTGCCAGGGCTGGCTCTGATCTCAGAGCTGGAGCCCAGGGTCTGCTTGCTGTGGCGGCAAGGGACATTCTCCCTACCTCAGATCTGAGGCAGAGTCAGCCCCAGCAACAGGCAGCTGCTGGGGACAGAGGACAACGTCCCAACTCTTGCCTTGATCTGGGAGCCAGGGCCAGCAGTTGCCTGCTGTGGGCAGGGAACATTGTCCCAGTCCTTTCTCTAATGGGCTGGTTGGAGCAGGGGCTGGGAAGCAGTCAGCTGCCCAGGGAAGGGGACAGGTCTCTCATCCTCTGCTGCCTGAGCTGATCGGGAGCAACTATGTAACTGTGCACTACTCCACATTAGCTAGTATACAGTATTTACAGGTAGCAGAAAACTGAACATTAGTCTATTTTAATCTGCAGTAGCTGCTGCATGTGGAAAAATAGTGATGCTTTACTGCCCAGATTAGTCTTCTGTGCAGGAAAGTGCCTCATGTGGACACATCCTTTGTTTTGTAATTCCACAAAGAAAACAAAATGACGTTAACTATCTGTATTCACAGATGGATTTAGTACTGCATAGGCAGAGTAAGGTGCCTAAAGGAAAGTCTGATCATGAAATCCCCCCACCTAATGTGCTGCTGCCTAAGATTTTACAAATAAAATGTCTTGGGTACAAATAAAAATCTTATCTGATCTAAATACTCAAACAAGGTGTCCCCTTAATCCCCTGAGTCATTCAATCTAGTAGGTATGTGATAGGTACGAAGAGTATTCCTCTCCCCCTAAAGGAATATATATGGCTTGGACACTTTTCTGTGGGAGATGTGGTTTTAGGCCCTCTGCTGTCCTGTGATGGGCATATACCCCAAATATCCCACATTCTGAGTGAGCACTTTAAACAACTGATCTAGTGCTCATAACAGCATCCTCACCATTCCCTCCTTTTTCTAAGGAAAGGTGATTCTTACCTTATTAAAGGAAAATTGAAGCCAGAAGAGGGTTCACAGCTGAGAATTGTCATCTGTGCTGAAAACCTGAAAAAGGGTTAGATTTCAGTATTTTCTATTTGATAACAGGTGGCTCCCAACTCTGCATACAAGCTGCCATGAATGCCACTGAGACTCCTAACTGTCCCCATTCACTGTACAGGGAGCCCAGGTGCTGAAGTACAGGCCATGTATTCTGCTCTAGGAGCTAGAAACCATATTTAAAAAGGTATTTAATTGCTTTAGGTGCCTGAATACTTTTTTGAATCTGACTCCAGATTCAGAGATAAATATTGCAATGATGAACTTGATAATACCTATCTCTGTGCCTCTGAGATACACATTCCTATCATATTCTTTATTTAAGAATTTAAATAAAATGTAGAATGTAAATGAAATTTAAAAATGGTATATTTCCAGATGCCTTCAAACTTGCTTTCCAGAATGTCAGCTCATTCCTTTTTTTCTGTTTCCCTGTAAATGTTATGTTCAGCATATGCATTTTTTTCCTGGCAGAACCCTTTGAGAAGAATATAGGTAGCATCTTCAGAAGATGCAGCATATAGCTACCCACCAATTGCAGACAATTAACTAAAGTGACATTTCACTTTCCTTTAATGAGTTTTAACATACATTTTGCCAGTTATAAATATGTGCTTTTATAATACCAAGTATTTCACAGCATATGTGACTGTGCCTCCTGTGGCAAGTGAACACAAAATATCAGTCCTTAAGAAACAGCTGCAATGTTTTGATAGAAAAGAGCAGTAGAGATGCAGATAATATAAATTCATTCTCTTGAAATGGGTCATTTAAACAGATGCCAGCATGTGGTTCCTACCCTTGTGTCTGTTATAATATTTATATATAGTTATGTGCATGTACTAACAAATGTAGATTTTGTTCATTCTATATATTGTCAAAATTGAATGCAATGTTTTTTATTTGCATACATTTCTTTTGTGTGAATACATGTGGTGTTTTTTTAAAAGCTATTTAACTTTGTTTGTATTTATGTTTGTGTTTATGATGACAGTATAAACTTTCCCTAATCTCTGTGGGGAAAGTTTGAATGTAAAACAAGTATTTTTCTTTGATTACTGGTGTTAGTTTTCCACACGACATTCCCTGAGGTGTTTTCACCATTGTGACATTGAGAGGCCTAAGCTTTTTATTAAGCTGTTGCTTTTGTAGGACTGCTACATACCATTTTAAATTTTGTAGATGTGCTGCATATTCATCCTTCACTTCTGATTCTCCCTTTAAATAAAGGGGACTTAGGAGGAAAAGTGATTTATTTTTTAAATTCTTTAAAAGAATTATTATTATGACCCCCGTGTCATTTTGTAAAAATGATATAATATTTAAGAGCTTTCAGTCCAAGTTTTGAGTACCTTAAAAATTAAAATGCAAGATTAAGATGCATGTTTTTGGAAGTTCTTTGTCCAACAAAAATTAGAAGAAGGATTTGAAAAATGTTTACATTTTCATCATTTACAGTAGTGAAAAGAATTCATTAGCTTTTTATTGAGCCAGATTTTTATTTTGTTTGATTTTCATGATACATACACATTCTAACTGGAAATCAAAATATTATTTTGGCAGATATTTGCTAATAAAGATCTTAACTTCCTTCTGATATATAGTTATTAAATTATTGTTATTTCAGGGAAACAAGTAAATTGCGTTATGAGGGGAAAATAGAATAAAATCCATTTTTTGTAGCATTTTGGTATTACTTTTTATCCCTTTTTATTACATATGTTTTGGGTTGGGTACAAGTATGTCTTTACTATGTGTCTCAATAAACTTGTCTTGTTTGCTTGATTTTTGCAGTGAAAAAAGCAATTGAATTGAAGTCAAGAGGAGTCAAAATGCTGCCCAGCAAAGACAGTAATCACAAAAATTCTGTCTGTAAGTTGGCTTCATTGCTATCTTTGTAGTGTGTGTGTGTGTGCGTGTGCGTGTGTGTGTTTGTGTGTTCCATTTCCATTAAAAGTATGAATAAGGAGATAGAGATATGGCATGGGAGGAGGTCTGCTTATGAGATCAAGCATCTGATCCCATCATGCCTTATTGCCAGGAGGAGCCTGGGATGCCAGGCTGCTTGTGCAGCAGCAAGTAGCAAGCTTCTGCAGCTGGGAGCCCATCAGCTGAGGAGACTCCCAGCTGCCGAGGCACCCATGTGCTCCTGTGGCTGAAAGCTTTATTTATTAGGTGTGCCCATGTGAGGGGGCTCCCAGCCAAGCGATCACAACAAGCTTCGCGTTCAGTTAATGGTGTGATAAGAACCGATCACAAAATTCTTAGACATTACTTGTGGAATTACTTTGTGGCTTAAACCTTGTTTTATAACACCACTAATTGCTTTAACTGTAGTTTCTTACAGCTTAAGATGTGATTAACTTGTTAATCATGTCCTAAATATAATGTATGGCAGAGACCTTATTCTATTCTGACTTTGGACTAACATGGCTAACTGCTACTCTCTACATAGGAGAGGAGAACAGTTATGGTTATTTCATTCCCTTCTTTTGTGATGTTTTCCAGTTTTCTTGAACAGAAGAGAATTAGGTGGTACCTAAATACACAATTTATCACCTCTGTGGCTAGTTAGTTGTGTTTTTGTAGTACTGAACATTTGCTTAAATCTTCATTCAAGTTGAGGGTTTTTTTTGTTTTTAATTTTGTTTGTTTTTCAAATCAATGACTTCCATAATTGTGTTGAGTCCTTTGGGGAGGGGAGAAACAATCTGTGTTCTCTTAGGTAATTTTACTCACCTGTTTTAAGTACTTACCTATACTTTGCTTGTATAAATCGACACAATGTTAAATGGTCCATGAAAACAAAGGCATGTCCTCTTCAATACTGCATCAAACATGACATGTTCTTGTCTGTACTAAGGGCTTACCAAATGGGTGAGTTAACATAATATAATTTTGAATATAGGTGATGAATAAAAGTCCCTTGAAATTCATCAAAAGATTATCAGGTTTTTCATTTCAGTTCACTCAGATGTTTCACTAAAAATATTTTAAAAACAAAATACTTAAAAGTGTGTACTATTTCTTAAAATTGCTACTATTACTGAAGTACCTTACATTTCTCCCACAGAGTTTAGTATGAGTGAATAATCCTTAGGCTCACAGTTAGGGAAAAAAGAGAGCTATTTTAAGGCAATGATTTTTGCTATGTCGACTTAAAAAACAAATGACTTTACAGATTCCGTATTGATTTGTTGTTACACATTTAGATGAATTGATAGCACATGCTGAGTTACTCAGCTGTTGAAGCCACAGTGGCTAATTCCAAAACAAAATGCTGCTGCTGATTCAGTAGTAATGATTTTTTTTCTCTCCCCTGCCCTTTTTTTATTATTTACTGTGCAGTGGGGTAAAATTTTATTCACTGATCTTTAAATAACACTTCTACTTCTCTCATGCTTCATTTTTACTACCATTAAAATACTATTTTGTTAAAGCTATATGGCTACTAAAAATTGGGCACTTCCATTAGTAAAAAGATACTTTGTTAATAGTGACTAATATTTCACTGAATATTTGCACTCTGTGTGTCACTTTTAATCTGTTTTATTTTTGTCCCAACTATAGAACAGATTAGGAAAGGCCTTTTATCTATATAAATAATAGATAAGTATTTAGAAATGAATTGCCAGCTGGTGGGCTGAATGATACTACAAAACTAGTATAACAACAATTGTATCTCATTCACTTCACTTTGCTATTGTAAGAGATGCTATTTTGATGATCCTTGTTGATGAAAGTTAAGGACTATTAAAATACTGTTACCAAATAACTACTGACTTCCTGTTTTTCTCATTACTACTTTACTACTTTAATATAAGTCTTTAAAAATCTCATCTTTATGATATGGCTTGGTTGGTTTTATTTATTTATTTTGGTGGGGGGAATGAAATAAATGGATCCTAACAGTTGTCTGATTTTGCATTTTTTTAAATAGCCATTTTTACCTTACTTTACATTACTTTACACCTTTTTCCCTTCACAATGAGCAAGTGAAATTCCACCTCTTTTGAAGAAGAAATTGACATTTTTGCACCTGCACCCATTCATGAGTTAAATCACTGTCCAGAAATTCTGCCGAGGAGACATTGTTTAGTACTTTTCATCAACAACTTATAGAAAGCTAAGAGTTAAGATATGTCCACTGCAGGTGACAATCCTTACGAAAACCACCCAGTTCAGTGGAATCCTGCAAAATGCATGTTTCATGCAATTTATCTAAAATCAACAATAGCTTCTCAAAGAACTGAATTGATATTGTTTTCTTTGTAGACTTGCTTTTCAATGGTATGCTATCACAGTAATAAGGATTCTACTCTGAGTTTATAAGGTAGAAAAATAGTTTTGTAAGGGTAAATAATGATTTGCAGTCTAAGTACAATGGAGTCCACTACATATAAGCATATAATGGTTTCTGTGATAGTGTGTCTCGATCTATATAGTACATTACATATAGCTGCTTTGCTGTCAATATGCTTTTAGTTCGTACTGACATACTGTGGTAAAAAAGATACCATCCTCCTAATTCTTCTGCTTGGATAGTCCTATTCAGTTAGGTTGAAGTTGTTACACAGGTATGCAGGTTAGCCCATATAGAACAGCTTGTGAAATTGAAGTTTAGGGTACTTTTTGCAGTCTGTCAGGTTAAATCAGAGCTACACTGCAGTTTAGAAGATATCTCAAATATTGAGGGAAGACAAGTTTCAGCATGAACTCTGTGGGGGTTATTTTACCCTAAATAGCAATAAGGGCCTTGTTACACCTTACACTGTGAGCTGCACAAATCTGTGCTCAGTGTTAGTGCTAACTCAAGTTTGGAGAAGTCACATTCAGGCCAGCAGGGGCCTGGAGTAATGAAAGGTAAGAATACACCCCATCTCCCATTCTGGGCTTTCCCCTTGACCCCCTGAGGCTTCCCCTGTCCCTCCCATCCCCAGGACTCCTTCTTCCAACACTGCCTATTTGTAGCTGTCCAGCTGTCTGTCCTAGGGGAACAGGCATGGAAGGGTTAGCTGTTGCTCCCGGGCTGCTCCTCTTTTGGGAACTGAGCCCATCCAGAAAGCAGCAGCAGCCAGGAAAGCAATTAACTCTCCCCTGTTTGCTCCTTTGAAAGACAGCCAGGAAGCTGCAAGTAGATGGAGGATAGTGATAGGTATCTGGGATAGTGAGGCAGGTGGGAGGAGGAAGGCAGTGGGACTACTCTAGGTCAGGAAGGAAATGGAGGGGGAGGGTGGGATGTTTACACTGAAGTGCAGCCTAGAGTGGTGCAACATGAGCTGGATAACATATATCAGAGAGAATCCTGCTTTAGAGTGGCATAAGTGAGCTGCATAATGAGCACTTAAAACAAGTTTCAGGTGTTAATGTGAGGACAATCCAGGTGTTAAGAGCTCTAGGATACACCCAAAATTACAGTATGAGGACCTTATTACATGGTAATTTTGGGTGACTCCTGTAGCTCTTAGCTCCTGAATTATCTGCACATTAACACCTTAAAGTAATTTTAAACACTTGTTATGCAGCTCAAAGTTATGCCACTCCAGGGCAGGATTATCTCTGAGCTGCACTACCCAGTTCCTGTTCCCAATCTCCACAGATGTGCTGGCCAAGCTGAAGTCCTCCCCTTTCCCAGGATCTCTCATACCCCTGCCCATAGAGCCTGTCCTGGTTCATCAGCCCTCTAGTGGTAACTCATAGATATAGCTCCTAGTCCTGCATCTGCTCACATAGGCCTCTCTGTGGCAAATTACAGCTGTGCAGATGGGGGACAGGTAGAGAAGGTTTCTAGACTAAGGATGTAACTGCTTCAAAAACCAGGGCTAGGGACAGATATTCAAAAAGCCTGAGACTAAATTGATTCAATCTTTTCAGGTTAGTCTAACCTGCCTAGGTTGAATCAGTTTGCAACTGTACAAGCATTCCCTCTGGATTGAGGAAATGCAGCTACATGCTTGCAGTCGCTCAGGCTAGAAGCTGGGAGGTGCTAGAGCAGCCCTCCCTTCCATTCCATAGTGCTGAGCTGGGGTGCGGGCATGGCCAGGTCATAGATTCATAGATTCATAGATTTAGGGTCGGAAGGGACCTAGTAGATCTTCTAGCCCGACCCCCCGCCAGGGCGGGAGAACAACAAAGAAACCCCAAAAAGAGAAACGGGACTCAAATGAGTCCAGCCAGGTAGGCATCCAGCCTCTTCTTAAAGACCCCCAGGGTAGGGGCCAGCACCACTTCCCTTGGAAGTTGGTTCCAGCTCCTAGCCGCCCTAACTGTGAAGTAGTTTTTGCGGATGTCCAATCTATACCTCCTCTCCATCAACTTGTGCCCATTACTCCTTGTTATGCCAGCGGGCGCTAGGGGAAACAGCGTCTCCCCCAAACCCTTCTGGTCCCCCCTAGTGAGTCTATAGACGGTCACCAGGTCCCCCCTCAGCCTTCTCTTGTGGAGGCTGAATAGGTTCAGGTCCCGCAGTCTCTCACTGTAGGGTCTGCCCTGTTGTCCCCGGATCATGCGGGTGGCCCTCCTCTGGACCCTCTCCATATTGTCCACATCCCTCTTGAAATGGGGCGCACAGAACTGGACACAATACTCCAGCTGTGGCCTGACCAGCGTCGCGTAGAGGGGGAGGATCACCTCCTTGGCTCTACTCGAGATGCACCTGTGGATGCATGACAAGGTCCGGTTAGCCCTGCCAACCATGACCTCGCATTGTCGGCCCATGTTCATCTTGGAGTCTATAATGACTCCAAGATCTCTTTCTGCCTCCGTGCTCTCGAGTAGGGAGTTCCCCATTGTGTAAATGTGCTGCTGGTTCCTACTGCCCAAGTGCAGCACCCTGCATGGCTCTATGAGCGATCGTGGTGCTTGGGCCAGGTGCAGGTCCTGGCAGAAGGCTCTGATTAGGGAGCCATTTAATCCCCACCCTGCCTGCACCACTCCAGGCTTTTCCCCACTCGCTGCTCAACAGGTGGGACTGTTGCCATCCCCCAGCCCCCAGCTAGCATTCTGTGGTAAAGTGGGGGTGTGCAGTGCATGCATTTGTTGCTGATACTGAGCTTTTCAATCTCCCCCTCCCTGCTTCTTCCTACTGTCTGCAAACCTGGCAGGCAAGGAAGCCTGGTGGAATTACAGACACACGCACACAGACACCTCTCAGCATTAGCTAGCCAAGGGTCTGTGTGGCTAGAGTCCGTACTGTGGGAGATGGGAGGAAGTGGGGATCCCTGCTTGAACAGCAATGGTGAGGTGGGGCAGGGGGAAGCCAGGCAAACCTTGCTGTCCCTGCAGTCTCCACTAGAGCTCCAGCTAGGGAGCAGAGGGTCTGGGCCAGCTTTATTCTCTGGAGCAGAGACCCCTGCCCAGCCCAGCCCAGACCAGGGATGCAATGCATCTGGGATGCTGGGGGACTCTGGTTTAACTTAAACCAGGAAGGGTTCTGGGACAGAAATTGCATTAGCTGGCTTGACCCAAATCAGCTAAGTCAGATACTACATTCAGCCAGGTTTATCTTAAACCAGTTTTAGACATTTTGAAACTGGTTTATGTGCACTGAAATTATGTTCCATTACAGGTTTAAACCAATTTCTGATCACTTAAATTGGTTTATGTGTAATGTCTGTCCCTAACCCAAACTAGCACTAACATTGATTGACATGTATGTGGTTCACAGTGTAAGATGCAGCAAGGCCCTAAATTTACAGAGTACCCAAGCTAGCTCAAATATCTATAATGCTGTTTTGAAATCTGTAGTGTAGACATACCCTATGTTTGAGATGTATTATTTTACAACTAATACATATTTAATATTTGTGGGGACAATAGAGGACTATACTCTGTATGTGTTCTATAGTCCATGCTCAGAATGGGGAGTGGAATTGGACAAATCTGGGGAGATAGGAATGGATCTTTTTTCTGACTTTAATAAATTAGTAAGTTAGTAATTTTCCAGCCATATTAATGTTTTACTGAATTTTCCCCATGTGTTGCAAGCTGGGGGTAATTGAGGGGTAGTCAGAACGTGGACTACAAAGTTACTGCATGGGTCTTTGAAGATCCAATAGGTGTAAAGGCATTTTTTTTCTGTGGCAAGATAAATGCCAATCTCTAGTAGAACCATGCAGAAAAATCTTGCAAGGAAAGGTTGCTAGATTTTCCTTACAAAAATAATAAATATATTAAATTATTTGCTTTTGCTGTATAGAGAGGTGATCTAGACAGTGATTGAACTAGAAAAATATATCCTTCCCAGTATTTATAATGTGCCTTGGGATTGTTGGATAGAGTGTGGTAGAAAAATACTATTAATATTTTTTTAAAAAGATGAAGTACATGAAACTGTTTAAAGGAGAGTTGTAGTGACAGTCCTGTCACTACAAATAAATAAAAGGAAGCAATATAAAGATGAAATTAAGTGATCCTACAGCTATGAAATACCTTTTTACCTAGCAAGCAGTTTCTCTTTTTGTAAAGCTCTTCTTGTCTGTCTTTCTGAGCAAGCGCTAAGTTAAAAGCAATAAAGAAACAAAAATAACATAAGTCTACCTGTTTCCTTGACTGGTCTCACTTTCAGCTAAGCCAAATGAAGCAAAATCTAAAACATGTTGGCAGGTCTCTGGCTTGATTTTCATCTTGAGTTAAACAGTAGTGTTTCTGAGCTCTTGTAAAAGCCTAAGGGGGCTTGTTTGCTGAAGTCTGATGCTCTGTTGATCAGTTTTCTGTTGCCCTGGAGGGCACTATTTCAGTCACCAGATGCAGTTACCTGTTTGTACCAAAAAGCCACCAACGTAATCCAGTTCTGCCTCCTCATACCATTTACAAATGTGTGTGCGCATAAGTCCAAACCCAAGGATCTCCTATGACAAAAAGTTCTACCTCATTTTGAAAACTGTCATCTCTTTCAGTCTTCATAATGCATTGCAATATTATGGATGAAAACAAGTAGTGACAGTTCTTTTGTGGTTCACTACTAACATATCGTGGACATTTATTGTATCAGTGAGTCTAGTGTGCTCGTTTCTTGATAGGTCGTATGAAATATAGATTCTCAGAAGTACAATAGAGTCTTTGTCTAATACCTTTTTCAGAAATACAAGGTATGAAATTGAGGCCCAGATCCTTAAAAGTACTGAGTCAGTGGAAATGAGTTGTCAATATGTTTAAGAATTTGGGTGTAATTGAGGTGGGGAGGGGGCATTTGTGTGGTCACGCTGTATTGTACTTAGCTAAATCATAACGCAAAGGAACTCCATTTCTCAATCTGGGTCTGGGTACACACAATCCTAAATCCCCAAATGGCCATACATAATCCTAAACTCTCCAAGCAGTCATGAATGATGTTTTCCATAGTTTCAAATCCCAAAGCTTTTGAAGGAAAACATTTTTCAAACTGATGTTTAAATCAGGCTTTTCTGTAAATGAGCATAGAAACACCCCATGACTTATTGATGGATTAATTACAATGTCAGGAAAACAATAGGCTTAAATAATTAAGATTCTAAGCATAGAGAGTCTGTAAACATCTCATTTTATTTCAGAATGCCCTTTTTCCGGAAATACTGAACATATGCTGTGCACTCAGTCACTGAGATCATTTCCCATGAAAGAAATCTAGAGCAATATTAATGTATCACTAGCATTCATGAGCTACAGAAAAAGGAGCTGATCCTGAAAACATGTCTATTATTAATCTGATAAATTAATTGAATCATTTATATGAGTAAAGTTTACCTACATGAATAATTGTTTCTGGGAACAAAACCTTAACCTAGGAACATTTTTGCTATATGTATTCAGATGCTGAGATGCACATAATGTAACATTCTATTATATCATTTACTGTTTGTCTAATGAAGGATTAATGTCTCCATTCCTCATGTTTCTGTGTGGCATTGATTTTACTATAGAGTAATATTTGACAGTGGGGGAAATAACTAAAGCATTAACCTCTAACAGTTGCATAAAGCTTTAATAAAGCAAGAGGGATAATTATCCTTATCTACTTTGTTCACTCATAAAATGTAATAATACAGAGTTGCCCAAGTGTTAAAGATTTTAGTTTTCTCAACAAAGATACATGTCCCTGTGTAATAATATTATACAAAGCTATTTTACTAGATTATATAAATTGCTTCATAAATCAGGTTAGTAAATTATACTTGCTGTTTCTAAATAAGCCTCCATCACTGCAGGAACTGAAATATCTCTTAAAATGCTATGTAAAAATCTTTCTGAGAAGAGAACTGCTGTCTGAATATATTTGTGGGGAAAAAAATCACTTATAACTGGAAGCAAAACAAGGTGCATCATTAATTATATAATATGTCATTTGCATATATAATTTCTAAAATAACCAGAAGAAATTACTTATTAAAATATGTAAAATGAGATGTAATCTGAATTATAGATGGATAGGATGAATAGTAATTCAGACAGGGAGTTGCAATTTCTATTAAATAGTTTTCATACACAGTTTTGGAGCATTATTAATTATCTAAATTGAGCATCTCCTTTGTAGACTAAATTGAAATGAATTCTTTATTTTGAACATCAAAACCACAGTGACTCACAACCTGTTGCTTAGCTGAACTATATGCTATCTATTAATATAAATTTTTAAATAAAATTCTTTAAAATTCCATTTATTGGCTAACTACCCTTGTCACCTCACTGATGACATATAGTGATGCAAGAAATTTTACTTTACATACAGTTTTCTCTTAATTTTCAAAATTAAGCCCTGAAAGGTGTAAAGTAAAGCAAATATATTGACAGATAAATTCTTTTAGGCTTATGCTTTTCAGAAAAAAATATTCTAGTGAGCATAGGTGACTGACTTCTAGAACTGAAAAAAAAGTTTGAGAGGTCATGCTGAGCTATGGAACTTGACAATATACCTTGAAGTACTACTGCAGGGTGAGCATATTGCTTTGGTAAAGTCTCTTCTACATGGCCCTGCTTAACTGCTACAGATGCTAATCCTTGTTGTCTTTATAGAAAAGCAAAGGACATAATAAAATTCAGTTGGAATGCCAGCTGTGATGAATTGAAATCCGATTCTGTTTGTCCTGATGGGCTTTTGGCAGAATTTTCCTTGAATAGCTGATTGCAGTGCTAGTAAGAATATTTTTCCCCACCAGAAATGCTGGCTTCTTAGCAAACAATTGAAACTCATTATCATCATTATACTACTGTTGCTACTAAGCAAAACTTTCAGCTGAAAAATGAAGCAAAACAAATGAAAAAAAAACCCCATCAGAAATTCCCCTTTAGCAGAAATTCCTCCATTGGCTGTTCTCATGCCACAAGCCCCATTCTTCTCTATCATTTAGAACAGGTTGTCCAGCTTCCAGGCAGTAAAGGGCCACATGACACACAAGCTGCAGTCCCAGGGGCACATGAGGTATGGGCAACAGACCAAGAACTGCTCACCACATGGGCAGCCCAGTATGCTGCCTGCCACTAATATGCACACAGCATGGGAATCCTGCCTACCTCTTTCCCAGTCATGCCTGCCATGTGGGCAGCCTGGGCCTCCCTGCTATACAGTGCTCCCATGAGTCTCATTACTGTATTGATCGAGGAAGAATAACTTGAGGAACCTCATCCATAGAAAAGAATGGGGTACAATGCATCTGAACTTAAACTCTCATTCGAGAGAGACTTTTTATAACAAATTTCATTCAATGAAGAACATACTGTTTTTAGATCTCCAGATGGTAAATCTTCAAATAGCCCTAACTGATAAGTAATATTGACTCTGTCTCTAGCTTCAGACCAAATTAGATGGTTATGTTACTTTGTTTCCCCCACTGTAATCTATAATATATGATGAGCTTGCTCCCATTTAGAATGAGACTGTGAAATTTACAGAATTAGTACGATGAGGTCTGTTTATTATCCTTTTAAAAGCCCAGATGAGACTATAGCTTGCAATCCAGGATTACTAAAAAATATAGCAGAGGAAGCCACAGAAAGACAACCCAAGAATGTGTGTGAGGAACTGCTTTTTGTTGTATTGTGTCTTACACACAAAAGGTACCCAGCGTTTTTTTGTTCTGCTGCAGTGAAAATTTGTCATCCAGAAGCCAATTCTAATTTCTATCACTATGTAAAGCAATGTGTCAGAGTTTTCTAATTTAATACAACTGTATCTTGATTTTCATGAGCTTTCTTGGAAAATAAAGTGTATGTGTTCATGGATGCTGTTTAATATTTTTTTTCTTTTTCTTTGTTTGGAATCACCCCATTAGAGGTGATTCCAAAGGTAAGAGGTAAGACAAAGGGCAACATATTTCCTAACTGTCCATGAAAGAAATCAATACAATGTCTTAATTTTTGCATTATAAAAGAACCAAGATATGATGAAGCACCTAATGGACTACTGCAGATTATTTTTCAATAATCTTATATAATCCACTGCCTTTTTTTTTTAAAAAAGCATATACTATGTTAAGAATAATATGTGTGAAGACTACTCAAGGGAAACATCAGATACAATATAAGTTCAGGTGCAATATACATTCAAGATAAAGTAAAAAGACTTACATGTTCCAGATGAGGTGCAACAGTGCCTAATTTCTAGTTGCCTAGGCCCAACTTGCAATTCAGAGTTAGACCTGAAGATTCCCAATGACTTGCAAGACTTAAATGATTTAGAAACCTGCAGATTAAGGAAAATTACTTAAATCTAAACCATAGGAAACATTAAGTACAAATATGTGTATGAATTCACATCTATAACAGGAGTTTAGTTATCTTAATGAAAGCTGGTGCCATTTTGCATTTGAGATCCTTGGTTTATATGCCAATGAGTGTTCTTTTACAGAATGGAACAGGGTTTGGTGTTTCTTCTTTGAAAGGCAGGCACTGGAGGAAGAGGGGTCGTGTGCTATGTGATTGCACAGGATGCACATGATTTGGGTACATTTCCCTCAGTCAAAAGGATTTAAAACCATGCTTTCTTACATCCCCAGAGAATGCCCTAACCATCAGGTTTATAGCCTAAATTGGAAGAGTATTTCAGCTCTTTCTTGAAACATTTAAACTCACTAGGTTGAAACTGTGGCACCATGTAGAAACATTTGAATCTACTTACTCTACTACTTTCAGGGTGCATCTACAGCTGCATTTACTGTGCATTAAATTTACTGCACAGTAAGTTACTGCTCAATAAGTGGTTTTTAGGCCAGCATCTACACTTGCAGGCATTAAAGCGCAGTAACACTGTGTGTGTGGACTGATTTGGGACCCAAATGATGCAGGTATCAAATTTATGCTCAAGATAGCGTAAGTCACCATATTTACTTTGCAGTACAGGTGTGCACATGTAGACACATGCCTGTGCTGTACAGTAATTTTTGGTTACTGTGCAGTAGATGTGCACATATAGATATGCCATTAGATCTCCTAACTATTATTGGATTGCTGCTTTAGAGACTTAGGAGGTTGTCCACCTACTGTATTTACTTGAATCTAAGATGACCCTGAATTTAAGATGATCCCCCAATAATTGG
>NW_017729027.1:41544781-41555471 GCF_001723915.1 Gavialis gangeticus
AATTGGATTCCACACCAAAAAAAAAAAAAAAATTGGTATTAGTTTTATAAACAGACCTACTAACAAAAATTGCAGCAATACAAGTAAGTCATAAATTCAACATTAGCTTCAATTCAATTAAAACATTAACTTAATCTATGTTAGGTTCTGTCCAGAACCTGGTGAGTGCTACTTATTTCTTAGATCCTACAATTTTGGACTGGTCACTTTCCTATGCATTCTCACTCTCATACTCTTCACTCTCTTCACTGTTCTCATGTTCTCACTCCTTTTCCCACAACACATTATCCTCCATTCCATTCATGGCATTGGATATACAGCACTTCCTGAAGACTTTAATAATGGATTGTGAAGATATATTGCCCCAAAAAGTAAGAAACCGTTGGCAAAGCTGTGCTATGGCTGGTTTCTTAATCTTCCAACCAGTTGAAAGCACGTGGTTCCCTGCCAAGAGCCAGTTTGAGTACTGACGTTGTAAATGATCCTTAAAGAGCTTATTCACTATGACATCCAGTACTTGTAGTTGAGCTGTCATACCAGCAGGTATGATTACAAGACCACAATTCATTAAGTGAGTTCTTGCTTTCATGTCTGGTGATAAATGCCATCTGAATGAATCTAACACTAAGATTCCTCTTTTTTTTTTTTTTTTAAGCAGTGTCCCAGTTCTCCATTTCCACACAACATCTAACCAGTCATTCATCAGTTCGTATGATTTCCATCCTTGTTACTGACACCTAACCAGTATTTCTGGTGGCAGCTTTTCTTTTGGGAGAATTTTGCCTTTCAAAATCACCTGGAGTGGCAATCTTTCCTGTCTTCCAATACTGTTAAAATCACTGTAATTCACAACTTTTCATTTCCTGTATTTCTAATATTTATAAATTTGATGCCTTTCTCCTGGATGATGACATTGTTCAGCATGTCTAAACAGGCTGGAGTCTCATCAGCATTACCTATCTGGACCAGCAGGTAATCATGAGTTTTGAATAGCCTTATAATGAACTGCTGATAGTCAACAAGTTTTTTTTGCTGCAGCCTGATAGTAACTTCTGTGCAAATGATGTTCTTTGCTTCAGGGCTAAATCACTAGATTGCATCATTCAGATACACTATTTACTACTTGCTATGAATTTTTGAAGGGGAATGTTCAATTCCTTCATGTTCAAGAAAAAAGAAATGTTTAAGAACTTGCTTATCAATTTCAGGAAAGTGGCATTGTTTTGGACCCCTAAATGTTTTCCCTGGGGACTTAGCATGTGGGAGTGTTCCTTTTATGAATATTTGCTTCAGTAACATTATATTTCCTTCTTGCTTCACAATTATTTGTTTTTTCAACATAATTTATAACCTTTACTTTAAAGTTTGTATCATAGTTGTGGCTCATTCCTTTTGGTATCTTCACATTTGTACTGCTACTTTTTTTTTTTTACCTAGTTTGTCATGGGAGTTTCCCTGCCACTGCTCACCCCACAGAACATACCATACACTTTTATTGTTTTAAATTTTCACCAGACAGTGGTGCTCAGGCCCTGCAATGTGCAGCTTTCTTGCTAGTCTGCTGGGTTCTCCCCTGCCACCTGCCTCTCCACTGGGTGCCTTGCTGCCACTTGCCTAACTGCTGTTGGGGGCCTCATTTTATGCTGATTTTTTCCTTGCCGCTGCTGGCTGGAGCCTTGTTCTGTGCTAGATCTAGTCTGACCATATGGAAATCCCAGGAATCCAGAATATCATCCAGGAAATCTAGGATTTAGCTACTCCCACCACCCCCTGCACTCTCATAAGTCATTCCACACCACTCTGACTCCTGGCCACACTGCACCCTGTGCCTCTACATTTCCAGGATGCCCGGACGAGCTAGGCAGGATCAGCTTCTGAAATCCTGGACTGTGCTGGCTAACCTGGGACAGCTGGTCACCCTAGCTAGGTCCCTCACTGGCATGCTCATGCTGGGTCCCTGTCACATGCTGGTTCCTTAGCATGCACATTCTGGGTCCCTCATCACTACTGTCAAGTCCCTTGCCACCACATGGTAGGTGCCTCCCCTCATGCTGGATCCTTTGCCTCTACTGCTGGCGTCCTTACTGTGGGCCGGATTCTTTGCTGCCACTGCTATGAGTCTCACTGCATGCTGGATCCCTCCCCACTGCTGCCTGGAATCTCACCGTGCATTGGGTCCCTTGCCACATGGGCGTGAGGGGGTCCCTTGTTACTGCAGTCAGATCTCTCCTTAAAGCATGCAGGTTACCTGGCAGGTCCCTGGGGGGTCCCTTCTCCCTGTATGCTGGGTGACCCTGGTGGGATCCCTCTCTGCTGCATACCTGGCCAGCCTTTCCCCACAGCATGATGGGTGCTTAGCAGGCAGGTACTCAGGTTGTTCCCAGCTGCCGGGCTGGTGGGTGTTGAGGCAATTCAGCATGTGCTGGCCAGGATTCTTGCACACAGCTTGAAATGACCTGGCAGGCTGAACAAACATAATCCTCACAGAATGTGGGGTCTCTGGACAGCATGTGCTAAGTTGCTCTGAGCTGCTGACCGAGGCATAGGTGCTAGAGCAATCTGGTACCCGGCAAAGGATCCAGCCAGGCTGCCAGTGTGGGATGAGTTGCTTCAGCATGCTTTGGGGATGGTGCCTGGCTGGTGGCTGCTGGGTCATTCTAGGCTCCATACAGGGTCACTCCAAGCTGCTGCCTGCTAGTGTGTGTCCTCTGGCTGGAAACCTCACAAGCAGCTCAAAATCACCTGACAGGTGCTGGCCAGGCACCATCCCCAAAGCATGCAGAGTTTCTGGCTAGCATGTGCTGAATTGCTCTGAACTGATGCCCTAACAGCAGGCGCCAGAGCAACTCACCACATACTGGCCGCCTGGTTGGGTCTCTTTCTGTGCTGGGATGCTCCAGCACCTGTTCTTCGAGCAGCGGCTCAGAGTGATTCAGCACATGCTGGCTAGAAACCCTGCACACTGCAGGGACGGTGTCTGACTGGTGCTTTGTGGATCATTTCAAGCTGCATGTAATTTAAAGAACTTTTGGATAGTTTTTTGTATTTGCAGTTGGAGAGAATTGGCAAATTTTCAGGCCAAACAGGCAGGTACCTAATGAGTTCTAGGTGAGTTCAGAATTAAGCCTCCACAAAATGTGTGCATGCATATATATGTGCATATCTGTGTCTGTGTGTGTTTAAGTGTCTAAAATATGCCTTAATTATGTGGGTTTATTTTAATATTACCTTAAGTGCCTGGTGCAGGAGAAAGGCAAGATTACTTGTTAGGTACTTAATGAGTGACAACTGATTTCTAGTTGACTCAGCTACATTGTTTCTCCTGTACCCAGAACGGAGGAATCAAGAGGTCACCTATACTTTGGACAGTAAAGAAGTTGGTACCTATTTCTTTAATAGGACACATGGAAGAAATTTCTGACTACTTCATAAAATATCTTGGATATAAGAAGGGAGTAAGGTGGAAAGAAAATTTGGGTGGAAAAAGGTTCGGCTCAGTTTAGGAGGACTGGAGAGAGTCTTCCATTTATGAAGGGAAAGTGGACTTTAGTGGAAATGGGAAAACAGAGTTGAGGTACATCTTTGATGAAAGGGATGTGCTGGGAACAGAATTGAGGTAAGCCTTTGATGGAGGGGGAAGATCTATGGAAGAAGAGTGGAAAATAAAAAAAAAGGCAAAACTGGGAAAGTTCACAAGGAACAAGCAGTGAGGAAAGTTGTAGGGAAAGTAGAGACATGGACAGAATAGTACGAGAAGGTGAAGAAAAAGCAAAGGTTTCATATGCCTTAAGGGTTCACAAATTACATTTCATCTAAATTCCTACAATAGTCTGATATTTATGTACTCCTATGTTAATTCATTTCTTTAATATAGCATGCATATATAAATCTCAGAATATGGCAGTGAGAGGAGGGAATTATTTTATACAACCTTGATTTCATGGAGTTTTGGGTACTAAAAGGGATGGTGAATCTGGCTCCAGTACTTTTTGCTTATTGTACTAGCAAGAGATAAAGACAGAGGTCACATTGGTGGATGCCACATAACCTAAGTGAATAGATTTATTTAATTGCCTTGACATAAACAGGGAAATAAATCAATTATTGATGCAAGGAGAGGGAATCATTTATGCTCATCATTTGACAGCTAAAATCCTGTATTTGTGCCAGATACAGCAACCTTTTGTTCAAAACTTGATTGTTCAAATATAAATGTTAGATTTTTTAAAATATAGACAAAAATATGTGTAAAAATTAGGAAGGTATAAAAAAGCAAATGCATGTTTTGTTTTTGGGGGGGGTTGTCCCCCCCCCCCAATCCCTGATGTCAGTATACATACTAGGTAATGTGCTTTCAACAGTTATTGCCATGTTAGATGCACAGTTTTTATGACAAAGGCAACAAACAGATGTTCATTTCTATTGGTGCAAATCTACCAGAAAACCTTTCTAGGAGAGGGATTGTACAGGCATAGAAACTGCAGCTGCCCCCTTTCTCCTGCTATGCTTCACCCACCTGAGGTGATCTTGGTCTGGGAAGCCATGGGGGGCAATAGCTGCTCCATTCCTCCCAGTACCCAGGGTGAGTGGAGTGGCAAGAAATATTTCCCACACCCTCTCCAAACCTTGGTCTGGGAAATGGGGTTGGGGAGGAGGAAAACAGCCTCCTCCACACTACTCGCAGTATTTTTTCCCCAAGCCAGGCAGTAGTTTGTTTTCCTTATTTCAGATAGGCAATACCTTGGGTATGTGTTAAGTACCTCACTTGATTATCTTCCAGTTAATTCATGAAATTACAAAATAAATTTATATCAAATACTATAATAAATACAGATATGAAAAGGACAAAACTGAGGCAGATTCACACTAGCTACAAATAAAGATTAAAAAGCATTGCAGTAAATCTAATTTAGGGAATATCCATGCATGTTACACAGTGAATCCCAAAAGCAACCCAATTTTAGTGAGCCCATAACATAGCTTTATGTGATATTACAACTGATAACATGAAATAGAGTGTTTCAAACTCAGCTCTTAGGAAACATTAGAATGAGTCCGAGGTTTGGTTCCCTTGCGCTTATGCTTAATGACAGTCCTGCCAACGAGTCTGCAGCAGAGCCAAGACTACAACCTATCTTTTGCTGGTTCCATTTTATCCTACTTTCTAGAGTCATTTAATAAATAACAGAAAAACATTTACTATGGATTTTTTTTAAACAGTGGTTGAAAAAAATCTGTGTCTAAACTTTCCATTTAATGTTGGTTCAGCAAAATCGTGAACTTTTCTGGGTGAGCTGTAAAACCTCAAAACACTGGCACAAAAAAAACAAACAAAAATAAACACCAAATAACATAACTATAAAGACTTGCATAGCAATTTTTCAATTTAGAATCCCCTCTAGACAAATAGATTCACATCATTACTTGCAACTACTTTAGCTGAGGAAATGTAACAATTGTATATCCAATAGAAACACAGCATTTTAGACCTCATGAAAAAGAAAAGCATGTGATTATTAGAACAAAAAGATGCATCTCCTCTTCTTACCATTATCCTCCTTTCTGCCTCAAAATAGAGAAAAATCCTTCACCCTTTGCCAGTGGGATCTGAGGTTCAAAGTATGATAAGAGAAGAAGTGGAAGAAGATAAAAGTTGCCATTGTAAGTGATCAGCCCCACAGCAAGAAGTCGTGTCTTTGTCTTTTTCTTAAAATAGATTTATCTCTGTTCCTTACAAGGTAAAGTATTTCAGAACAGGAAAGATGGCAAAATAAGGGGTATATTTTTTCCCAGTAAGTGGTAAAGAACAGTTAACAGATTAAAATATAAAAGGATTTTGCTTATTTATTTAGCTGTGGCTTCTAGGTAAGTACAGATTCAAGCATCTGCACCAACCCTACTCCTGATCTCTGAGGTATTTAACATCTAGTTCATTCATCTGCACTTTCCACTCCAAGAAACATCCAAAACTGGCTAAGTCAATTGAATCTCCACTTTTGCAAGTGACAGCAGTTCTAGAAATCTATTCTAAGGCATGGGCAGAAGGTTTTTTTTCTGTTTTGTGTGGGGGTGTGTGTTGTGGGGAGGAGGGGTGTTTGTGTAGATAAATTTTCACAGATTCATAGATTATTAGGGGTTGGAAGGGACCTCGGAGATCATCGGGTCCAGCCCCCCGGCTCTAGGCAGGAAGTCAACTGGGGTCAAGTGACCCCAGCAAGGTGACTGTCCATTCTCCTCTTGAAAACTCTTGAAAGTCTCTCACATTTCCAGGCAAATGATATACCAAATAGAGCATTTCCTATATTTTATGAATGGCAGTCAAGTACCCTTGTGAATCCATATCCTAAATTCCTTTGTTTCTGTTAAAATCCCCCTAAAAACATTATTTTTGCAATGTTTCAGTTAGTATGCTTAAAAAAACAAAAACCTGAACAGTTACTTGCACACACCTTGTGTGTACTATGACTGCATCTGCTCCCATGTACAGTCTCATCCCAGTCCTTTCTTCCTCAGTGGAAATTGTGGGGTTGAGTGGCAAATACATTGCCTCCGCTAAAGAATTATCTGTTTCCCCTTGGGTGTGTAATACATAGATGCTAAAAATGGAGTCACAGTCCCTTCTGTTTGATCCAAGTGTGCAGGCATGTGCAGTTTGTGGTGCCACAAATCTCTGTAGCATCACAAACCAAACACATTACATGTTAAATGTTTGCAGCTCTGCTAATTTGCAGGGCCAGAGCAAAGTTTGCTACCATGATTTCCTGGTAACAAAACAAAAAAACCAAAACAAAAAAAAGAAGGAAGAAGAAAAGCAGTGTAAAGCACATCAAAGTGACATGCACTAGGACAAATGCGCTGTGGAGCCCCCATGTTGAGGCACCCTGCACCCCAGCCAGCCATTCCCCAGCTGGCTGGGTGCAGTGTGCCTCAAGACAGGGGAGCAGGCAGCTCCCTTTTCCTCAGAGAGCTGAAGTACAACCTGGGCTGGCTTCTCCCTTTTCTTCATATGCCTCAGCATGGGGGCTGCACTGTTGAGCCCCTGTACTGGGGAACTTAGAGTAGGGGGATCAGGCAGCCCTGGGTTGCCTGCTCTCCCATCTTGAGGATCACTGCACCCCAGTGATACAGCTGCAAATCAGCTGTGCCCTAGCTGGCTGGGGTGTACGGTGCCTTAGTGCAGGGGCTCCACAGCACCTGCTCACCTATCTCCCGTGCTGCTTTCTGGCTGGCTGGGGCACAGGGTGTCTCAGCACAGGGGCTGCTTGCCAGCTAGTGCTGCATTGAAGCACCCAGTGCCCCAGCCAGCCCTCCCCGCAATAGCACATGGAGCAGTAGGACAATGTGTCTCATTGGAAAGGGATGTGAACTGCAGCATGAAATAGCGGAACAAATTTGTGCCATTACTATTTGTGTTACTGCAAATGCATGCCCCTGCTCATGTGGACGAGGCCTTAGTGATCAATCCAAATTGTTTTATTGAAGCATAAAAGCAACTTTGGGAAGCTTATGGGCACAGATCTGTAAGATGCTGTGGAATACCTAGTAAAAGCAAAAGTCAAAGTTGTACTGAGAGTATGGCTTCCAGGAAGTGATTGATACTCTGAAGGGCTGGGAAGGTACATCATTCAAATTATTTTGAAATACAGATATTTCTAGCATAAATGCAATTCAGGTATTTAAGAGTAACTATGCCTATGTATGGACTTGCATACTAAGTATTTAAACATTTCCTGAGGATTTATAATAAATCAATATTTTGCATCAAAATAGATGATACAATAACTGTATTCATTAAAATGTACATTTAAAATTATTTGAAGAAGAAAGAAGAGTTAAAGTTACAAAAGGTGCTTTCCTTTACCCTACCTTAATTCACATTTCATTTGTTATAATGTCTTCTTTGCCCAGTTAAAAATTTAATGCGTAGAGCATTACCCTATAAATACATTAAATGACAATTAAGTTATATAATACATTTTTCAGCATTCTCTCGGGTATAACCCTGTTATCTCATTCTATGCTAAAATCCAGTAACAAATATTTTATAGCAAACACAAGCCGGCTCTACATTCAGATCAAAGATGACTCAGATCATAAAACCCTTGTATCTAAGTTTACCATGCCCTCCAGGTCATTCAGACTGACTATCAAGGCCAAGATTAAGTTCCATATCAAACAACTACGTACAGCATGTATCTGTCCCCAAATAACAGAAACAAAACCTCTTATTTTTAACTTCCTACAGGTGGCGAGAATTCATCTCTCAGAAAGGTTAATAACTGAAAAATTGCTATGATGATGATGTTCTTTTCCTCCCTCCTTTTCCAAAAGTTAAAGGGTTGAAGTGAATTTAAAGGTTAATTGCAAAGCACTTTATGCATCTTCCTGGTTGTGACCTTGCAAGAGCTTTTTGAGCTGCAAGAAGGAGAGAGAGTTAATTTCATGATGTAGATGACTTCACATAGACTATTTTGAAGTATTTTCCTACTGAAATTTAAATACTGATTTTAGTGGCTTTTTCATAATATTATTCTCGGAACATGATTTCTTTTCTTTTTAAAGGAATACAATTCTTTTTTTTACCCATGTGAAAGACAACCCACAGTAAGAAGGTGAAGAATACTTGTAGAAGCCAATGGATTTTACCATAGGACTCCAGCCCTTTTTTGAGTTTGAGGGTATTGCATATTTTTTCTGATATTAAAATGAAGAAAGAGCAGACTGGTATGAGAGAAATTTCTATGTGATCTGTCATTAGCCTTCTCTACATATATTTACACTGAATATATGTAGGCATGCCCCTCAGATTTATGTTTGTATAGTGCAGGTAGAATGTATCTTCTCTTTAATATATTTTTTCAAAGGACTGGGTGTCATCTTTATACCACTGCAGCATAGTCCCAGTCCGTCAGAAGAAAATTATTGTTGTATGAACATGTTAAAAAAGTTGACGCACATGTTTCATAACTAAGGTGAATTCATACGTAAAATCCAAGGGCTCCCATTTTCATATGTTGGCAGCCCCTCAGGTTCTAGTATGTCGTGTATTGGCTATCACCTAATAAATGGACTTTTTAAGGGTTTTAGTTTTCTAAGAGTCATTCAAGAACACTTCTTACACCTTTCGTTTTTTTCCTCTCTCAAAATTTTGTGAATCTGCTTTCCTGGTATAGACAATCATTTATATTTATATATATATTTATATTTATAAAGCATGTGTAACTTGTGTCTGTGCATGAATGTATACATTTCTCTCATAGAATCATAGAAAATTAGAGCTAGAAGGGACCTCAAGAAGTCATCTAGTTCAACCCCCTACTCAAAACAGGATCGTCCCCAACTAGGTTATTCCAGCCAGGGCTTTGTCGAGCCAGGCCTTAAAAATCTCCAATGCTGGAGATTCCACCACCTGTCTATGTAACCCATTCCAGTGATTCACCACCCTCCTAATGAGAGAGTTATTCCTAATATCCAACTGAAACTTCCCTTGCTGCAACTTGAGACCATTGCTCCTTTCTCCGTCATCTGCCACCACTGAGAACCATCCAGCTCCATCCTCTTTCAAACCCTGCTTCAGGTAGTTGAAGACTGCTATTAAATCCCCGCTCAGTCTTCACTTCTCCAGATTAAATAAACCCAGTTTCCTCAGTCTCTCCTCAGAAGTCATGTGTCCCAGGCCCCTGACTATTTTTGTTGTCCTTTGCTGGCCTCCCTTTATTTAATTAATTCATTAATTTATTTAGTTTATTTATAGCATGTGTGTCTATACCTATTATATATAAGCACATTTATATATAATAGGCATAGATGCATATGCTTATATATACTTTAATAAGCCTACACATATTCATATTAGAAACAAAACAAAAAAATCCAAGGGCCTATTTCCTATTCTGTGTATGTTCATCCTGAACCTTTTAATACATAAAACCCATCTTAGTGCCTTTGATTCAAGCAATAGCCTCTCAAGATTGCTTAAGATCCATAGATATTAATGGGCTGCTTTTTTTTTTTTTTGGTTAGCTATTCTAATGTGACCATGACACACATAGATGCTGTCTCTTGGAATCAGCCATGTGTTCATTATGACAATTACCCATCTTCTGTTTCTTGAAAAAGATAGTCAGCCTATGACAAAAGGCATCCAAGTGCTATTGCTGCTTGAACAAGCAAAGGTGCCATCATCTGAACGGACATCTCATCACACTCACTGAACTCACAGAAGTTGAACGAGCAGGGCTGTATTACTCTTCCTCAGGAACTCTTATCCTTATGAACTTCATAAACCGTAAGACTTGCATCTTACGATAATGCTGGAATTTTTGACAAAATTAAGTCACCCCCAAGAAATTCCTTTCCACCTTGGATTGCATGCAAAACAGGAATTAGTGGGTGGGGCTTGTTGTCTCAGAGTCACCACAGATGTGGTACCCAAACAGATTTGATGGACCTAGACTTTCCACTGGTGTGCCTTCTTACAGTGTTTCGTTTCTGTCATGTCCCAGTTCTGTAGTGTGTAATCCTTTTAGATGGCTGTTGTGGGTTTTTTTGTTGTGGGGGGGGGTTGTTTTGTTGGGGTGGGGGTGGATTGGAACAGAATTCATAATTAGTTGTAGAACTCTTGAACCTGTACCAGCACCACTGTAGATTAATAAGAATCGTAAAGGGAAGGAGAAGCTTAGTTTAAATG
>NW_017729027.1:41555561-41557407 GCF_001723915.1 Gavialis gangeticus
GGCAGGGTTGTTTTGTTGGGGTGGGGGTGGATTGGAACAGAATTCATAATTAGTTGTAGAACTCTTGAACCTGTACCAGCACCACTGTAGATTAATAAGAATTGAAAACAGAGTTCTTTAAGTGAAAGTACGAAAAGTATCAAGAGAAAAAGTCAGTATCATACATGTAATTTAAACAAAATTTTCTGCCTAAAAAAAAGTTTGTGAAAATTGTGTTTGTTCAGTTTTAACAGATAAACTATAAATGGGGAAATTGAGTTAATTTCTGGATGCCAGCACATCTGTAAGGGATTATTTTAAATGATACTTTTTATATCAAATTATATATTTATATCAATATATTTGATATAAATATCACGTATTGATTAATGGATGCAAGGATATTGAAAATAAGATGGTAGTAGATAGAAGCAAGGCATAATTCTTGATTGGTGTATTACCTAACCGCACATATCACTAAAAGTTTTATGTAGCCCTGGTAAAGAACTTAAAACATTTGTTTCTTTTCTGTTCTATATGGAGTACTTTTGGGGATCTGTCTAAGTCTTTGAATTAGTATTTAATTTTCTAGAAAAAGATATTAAATTGCATCCCTTCTGAGACTGCAAGACACCTAACCAAAAACAGAGTGGGTTTCATTAGAATTTGTTTAAAATTCAAACCTGAGAGGTAATCTTTAAGCCAGGCAAATTCAAGAGTAAGGTACACTGCAGTGAAGTAGTCTTTTCATGCCTGATGTAAACATTTTGAGCACATGGAGACAATCTAAAGCCATGAAGGGGATCAGTACTGTTTCCCCTGACCTCCACCCACAAAAAGCTATTCATTCCAAATCAGTGCCTTTGCAGGTGATAATTTGTGCGTTTTGTTCATGTATCAAGTCTTCATCTAATAAGCCAGAATGCTGTACATGTATTTCAGAGTTCAGGGTGTATTCAATTGGAATGATGAAAAGAAAGTATTAATCATTAACAAAGTTTAACAGCATGAAACATTTAAAAAAAGATGTTGTACTTAACCTATAATCCAAAGTTCCTCAAAGTTAATGCCCGTTATCCATCAAGTTTGAGCTTGGATCAGGCCCTGAAAGAATATGACTTAAATGTAGAATCCAAGTTTCCAAGCATCCAGTATGAACATGGTATGATTATTGTATATATTATGACACATGCTTTTAGGAAAGTAGGTTTGGATTATTGATAGGCACATGCTAAATGTTTTGGAGTTTGATCAGTGACTTCCAGCTAGGGTGTCCTGAAACTGTGGGGTGCTGTTAGATCCTTTAAAGTATCGCTGCACAATATTAGCACTGTTAGGTTTGTGAACACCTACATGATTCACAAGATAAACCCAGAGTTTTCAAATAAGAATCTATAGTGTTAAAATTAGCCAACTAATGAGAGATTCATAGTTTCATAGTTTCATAGTTTCTAGGGTCGGCAGAGACCTGAGCAGATCATCTAGTCCGACCCCCTGCCATGGCAGGAAAGAGTACTGGGGTCAAATGACCCCAGTAAGGTGGTCATCCAACCTCCTCTTAAAAAACCCCAGGGTGGGAGCCTGCACCACCTCACTTGGAAGCTGGTTCCAGACCCTAGCCGCCCTGACCGTGACGTAGCACCTCCTGATGTCCAACTTAAACCTTCCCTCCACCAGCTTGTGATCGTTGTTCCTGGTCACTCCTTGCGGTGCTCGGGGGAACAGGGACTCCCCCAGCGCCTGCTGATCCCCCCTAACCAGTTTATAACAGGCCACAAGATCCCCCCTCAGCCTTCTCTTTTGAAGGCTGAACAGGTTCAGGTCCCGCAACCTTTCCTCATAGGACCTACCCTGCTGTCCCTTGATC
>NW_017729027.1:41558046-41569792 GCF_001723915.1 Gavialis gangeticus
GAATAGTCCTCCTTAGTGATGACCCCTCCTTTCCATTGGGAGTAAGCCTCCTTTTTGGCAAGGAGACATTCCCGGATGTTTTTAGTGAGCCATGGAGGCTTATATGCTCTCCTGCCCCCTTTGACCCTCCTGGGGATTACCTTCCTCTGGGCTTGGAGGATCGTCTCCTTAAGGAGCGACCACTCCCCTTGGACACCCAGTTCCCTTCCCCTCTGAGACTTCAGCGCTTGTCCAACTATCCTCCTTAGCTCGTTGAAGATTCCTTGAATCTAAAAATGAAGAAAACCACAGATCTAGATGCTTTGCATGAAACTCTTGCAATTATCTTTTTTGTTGAAATCCCAACACTTTCTGTTTCTAGATAGTCTAGAAATGAAACAAGAACAAGAAATGAAACAAAACTTTAGAAACAAAACAAGACTTTTCCATATTTTGACACTTCTGCCACTGGCCATATCTAGACCTAAATATGGGGAAAGTTTTGAAAATTGGGTGTTTGGAGGGAGTGGGAGAAGAAGAAACACCTCTTCTTATTCATCCTCCAAGTGAATTGAACTTCTTGAACCCTTCAGAGTGCTTGGGTCCAAATACAGTTTTGGAAGATGCCAAAATAATTTTCTTTTTTGAAAAGTAATTGGGTAACTCATAGCATGAATTGGGCAACAGTTCTATGGCAGCCATTTCTGATCAGTTTAAACAAATACACTAAATTAACTGCTTTTGCCCTGATGACAGAGGAGGACATTTTTCATTCTCATGCTTTTAGATATTAGATCTGGCATTAGTTAGCAGTACTCCTGCCTTTATGAACAACCAATTCACCCATTAGAGAACAAGTATGAAGAACTAGGGATATAATTTTAAAATTATATTAAATCTCAGTTCTCAGTAGGAGGCTTCATGCATTTCTATTTAGGAGTATTGCTTCCCCTGTCCATTTACAATTAATGAAGAAAAACAAAATGGAGACCTTTGAGTATTAAAATCTCCTCTACCTGCAGTGTTAGGTCATGAAGACTACCGTGCTGAAAGATATGAATTGAAAGAACTGCATCCAAAAAGGAGTACTTCTGAAACTGGGGATCAGTGAATACAGCTGTGTATGAGAGAGAATGCAATCAGGTACTCAGGATCAATGAGATTTCCAGCTAAAGGTGTACCCAAATTGTGTGAGCCCCTGGGGAAAAATATAGGATATATTAAGTTCAAAGCAGTGGGGGAAAGTATTCTCAAGTGATAAACTGGTAACTTAATTTACACTGTTTTAAATTATTCAATTTCAAGTGGGCTAAGAAAATGTAAAGAGCAAAAAACATTTTTTCTATTTTTCCTGAGGATTTCTGGAATGCATTCCAAAATGATAATTCTGCCACGCTATAAGTATGGAAAGTATATTCCCCTACTCTATATTTTTGCTTATGTTTTCTAGCCTGGAATAGCAGGGAGAAGGCATAATTCTTCCTTTTCCTGCCTCACTCCATCAAATTTCTGTACCCCCCTGTTGAGAGCCTGTGTCAGCTTTTGTGTAAGAGTGCAATATGAATTGGAAGTCTTTGAATATTCTTCCCTTTTGCTTAGCTTATTGACATGCAATATGATCATCACTTTGACTATTTTTAATCATCACTTTCTCAAAAACAAAACAAAAAAGATGGTATTAATAATTTTAATGTCATTCAGTTAAATTTTCCTGCTGAGAAACAGCAAGCAGTTTTGGGTCCTTAGCAGTACTCCCTGGATCTACAGCAAATAATTTATATTTTAAAGATTGATTGTGCTAGTAATGCAAATTGTATTAATATCATTAGAGCAGTATTCTAGAAATTAGTCCTAATTTAAGTATGACCTCAATACATTCCTTTTAAACCTATTGATCGTTTCCAAGAGAAATAACACAAATTCATTTTCCCTCTTAATATATTTTATCTGTTAGCATGAGAAAAGTAACAAATGTTGTATAGGTTTCAAATACTTTAATCTAAAATACATAACAAGTAGTGCAGGCTTGTAAATGAGTTTTGTAGCAAAAGTGAATATATTCATTATAATATTTACATTTATTTGATCATCTTATGCCACTAAAATCTCTGTAAATTCTCTCTGTATTGCTTATGATTTGACAAAAACACACAACAACAAAGAAAATCAGAAAGAAAATTAAAATATATCAATTAATCATGGCTAATCACATCAGCACATTGCCCTTACAGATCCACCCCTATCCTTATTCTGGTCAACTAAAAAGGCTATCCTAAGCTTGTTACCCTGGGGTGGCATAAAAGGTCATTAGATGATGATAACCTGCAGATACCAAGGATCAGGGCTTATCACTTCACCTAGTGAAACTAACAGTTCTTGAAATGGGAAATTAGGCTCATTTCCAGAAAAGCCCCATTCAGTGTTGGATGACCGAGCTTTGTCTTGCCCTCCAGAAATTAAATTTAATTCTTATAACTCTGTGAGCTGATATAAAATTGCTAGCGATTCCCATTGCTACAAGAGAGGAATTTCCAATGTGACGTGGTAACAGATTTCAGGGCCTTGTACATCAGTTTTCCATTTTGAGAAGAAATTAATTATGCAGGGTCAGGCATTTTATTAGTGTCATTTGTTTATAAAATATAAATAAATCCTGTTACAATAAGCAGAGTTGAGACTGAACTACATATTAGTGTCTCCTTGTTTCAGACATTTAAGGTATTGGTGCCCTGCTGCAAGAAACACCTGCTTTAGGCTTTTTTAGGGCTGGGTAGATTTGTATCTTTTAGACCAACCAAAGCAAGTATAGATAGACTCATAGAATATTAGGGTTGGAAGTGACCTTAGGAGGTCTAGTTCAACTGCTTGGTCCAGTACTTTTCAACATCTTTATTAACTGTTTGGATGTGGGGGTGAAGAGCTCACTGGCCAAGTTCACAGACAACACCAAGTTATGGGGGAGTGTGATCATGCTTGAAGATAGGCTACAGTTACAGGCAGACCTAGACAGGATAGCAAGTTGGGCAAATCAGAATCTGATGAAGTTCAAAGTCAAGAAATGTAAACTGCTCCACCTGGGGACAAGCAGCCCCCAACATACCTACAGGCTTGGCAGCACCATACTGACTAGCACCACGAATGAAAGGGACCTGGGGGTAATAATAGACCACAGTATGAATGTGAGCTGACCGTGTGATGCTGTAGCCAGTAGGGCAAATAATACTCTGGCATGCATCTATTGATGCATCTCCAGCAAAACCAAGGAGGTGATTATCCTGTTCTACTCAGCATTGGTGAGACTGCAGCTGGAGTACTGTGTCCAGTCCTGGGCACCACATTTCAACAAGGATGTGGACAAGCTTGAGAGAGTTGTGTAGGACTGAAATTGAAGTCTTTAATAGAGAGAAGAGCAATTGTTCACCGTGATACCATTTAATTGTTTAGTGCAAAAAAAAGCTGGGGGGAGGAGGAGAGGGAAAATATTTGTCGGCGATTTGTTGGCGCAGTTGTACATGTTTCCAGAGGCCTATGGCATCCATCAGTAAGCATGCCATCCACATGCATTAGATGCAGGCAGAGGGAAGCACAAACAACTATTATACCTGGGTGTGACATGATAACTTTCTCCTCAAATCTAGAGCCCAATGCAATTAATTCTGCTGCATTTGACTAGTTCACTCGTATTTCGTTTGGCCAGTCACATGATTCTAGTAAGGTTTCAGCTATATAGACCACACCTACTCAGTATACTAGCAGTACTATCAAGAGTATTCTGAGTAGGAGTCAAATCACAAGAATTTTCACACTAAATTAGTTTTTCCCAACCTGTTATGCATTTGACTCATGCTTGATCTGGGATGCCAAGTCCTTGCATCAATATGAAACTTTCAGTCAGAATGGAAACTTTACACTTAACTCAGATTTTACTGACATCCCTTGCTACTTTAAGCTTTTTAAACTTAAAATCTAACATGATGGTTTGATGTTTCAACCTTTTGTATTAACAAACCATTCTTTACCATGGGCAAAATATATGTGTGTACAAAAATAATATCTTAAGCATCTGTAGATTGTGAAATCAAATATTCAGCAGTTAGGAAAAGAGAAAATGGAAGGCACTTGTGCAATCTTAAGTATATCTCTTTACATGGGTTTAATACAGTAACCTTTACAACCACGATTACATATTATTTTTTCCTAATTGGACCATCAGTAGGATTTGAAGCAAAGTCTTAGGTGTCCACAAGAATTTCCAGTTGTCCTCAAGAAGTACTCGCAAACAGGTGGCAACTATTATACTTCATGCCAACTAAAGAGAGAGACAATACTCTTTGCCAGTGGGTTATTCAGTTATTTTTGAAATTGGTGTGCAATATTGGTTATCAGCATTCTTCAATTTCTAGTTCAAGGACCAGAGTGTGATCTAGTGTTTAACACACTGGTTTACAGACAGGACAACCAAACAAATACACCTCGCATATATAGGCTGAGAGAGAACAAAGTAGGAGAGGGTTGGATCTGCCTCCTTAGAAATTTTAATTAAGTTTTGCCAGCTCTTGAGGTAGGCCTCTGCACTTTTTCAGTTATTTGTACAAGGTAGGGTAGAAGTATGAGCCCATGGTCACAGAGGTATAGCTTAGGCAAAAAAATATGCCTCAGGGAGTCATATCTCACCATCTCCCCCACCCCCATTTCTCCTACTTTCTGGCTTGCAGGTGTAGGAACAGCAGCAAGCAGAGACCTGGGCAGTTTCATGGTGTGCAAGGCATTCTAGGAGCCATACTTCTCTTGAGAGGAAGTAGAGTTTGCTGCTGCTTCTGGGGGTGAATTTTCACCCCATTTTTCCCTGCAAAAACCCATTTTGAGAAGGCAAAAAAATTCTCATTTCAGTGGTAAAAAACAGGGTTAGTTCATCTGCTAACACTAGTAAACCCCATTGCTGCTTTATAAAACTACAATTTCCAGAACACCTTGTGCTCTATGACAAACATTGCCTGTGTGCCAGTTGCTTTCTGTAGCTGAAAGTGCCAGCAGAATGAGGCAGGCAGTAGTCTTGGGTGTAGTGCCCCTGTCCTTCTGTTACCCAACCCCTTAGGTGGCTGCTAGGGCATGTGCCCTGCTCATGCACCCCCCATTAGGCTACTACATATTCATTAATAGGAGTTGTGAATGATTAATAGTACTTGATGGAAATCAGATCTGAATACATCATTTTCTTGCTTCTAGCCCAACATGCTTTCTCAGGTTTTTCCCTTCCTATTTTCTCTTGTATGAGAGCTAATCTGAGGTGTCTGAGCCATGAGAAACTGGCTTCCAAATGCACAAGTGTCTGACAATATAGGTTACCTGACAGGTCTGAAGGAGCAACAGCAGAACAGTTATGATAAATGTAGGGAGAAGGAGTAGGACATAGTAGTATGATGTTAGCTAAACCTCCTTAAAATATATGCATATTCAAACACTGTGTGGATGTGATCAGAGATAAATTAATTATTTTCACACAACATCTCGTAGGGTTTACCTGTTTTATTTTAGTACAAATATCCTGGACAGGTTTCTTCCTCATCAATCATCATCATCAAGCATCATTATCATCAAGCATCGTGCAATAAAGGAAAATTGGTGAAGCTGAGACAGCAGCACCTGTACACTTGAGCTATGTACATTGGCTAGTGCTATAACTAGGGGTGGACAAGTGGGGCACCAGTGCTAATTTAAAGGAGGCACAGTACTGGCAACAGTGACCTTCGCTGCCAGCCAGGGCACAAAACCTGCAGTCGCTGCTTTTACTAGAGATGTACAAATAGCAGCTGCATCCAGATGAGCACGGACGTTTGTTTCCTTGGGGACAAGTAGCAGCAGCACACCATGTATAGCTGCTATTTGTCCCCAGGGAACACCCATGTCATGTGTGCTCTGGCACAAGGCAGGTTACCCCAGGGCTGGTAGGGGAGGCTGGGGCTAGCAACTGTGCTGGTCCCAGCAGCCTTACCGGAGATCCTGGGGGCCTCTGGGAGCTACAGCTGTGGTGCTCCTGCAGCTGGGAGTCTGGCTCCAGCTGCCAGGCTCTGATTTTAAGGGGTGCTTGCTTCTGCCACATTCACCACCCCACTTTTTTTTGGTTTGGCTTTTTTTGACCCTGGAATCTCCTGGGGTCAATGCCCAGCCCCCCCGCCACACACACTGCAGACAGGTCTGCAGTGCCACATACCTCACATCCACACTTGCCTAGATATGGCCAGTGTGAACAGAAAAAAGCCTCATAGGTCCTTTGGTTAAAACAGGTAGGTATGACTGGTTAATACCAGAGTTAAACAGAATTAAAATAAGAATTCAGTTTGCAACACATTCTGTTTACCAAGCAGAAACCTATCCATATGTTGATCATGCAGAGGTACATTCATAGGCTCAGGGGCAAAGACAGCTATATAGTATATGACTGTTCCTTTTTTTTACTTTAGATAACACCCAGACTATTTCTGATCTATTCATTTATAAATATGCAATGGAAACAGGTACAAAGCAATTTTAAAAGCTGTGAAATGACTTTATACCTGAGACTTCTGTGCATGTGCATACATCTGTGTATAATTTTTCTATTTTCTACTAAGTTAACATATTCAAGAGATTAAAAATTGCTCTTAGGATTAAATTTTGGATGCCCTGTTTCACACTGGAGAGAATTTAGCATGTGAGTTACCAATCCATGAAAATAAGAGTTTATTTTATAATGAATACTTGGTTCTGAGAGACTCTGAATTCTAATAGCTTTAAAGACAGACAATCATAATAGAAATTGCTCCTTAGTAACAGCAGAAAGCCTGGAACCATTTTTAGTACCATTTTGATCTTGAAGATAAATGCATCCCTCTCTCAACAAAGTCCATTACATTCAGGATTTGTCCAAAACCGAAAAAAGGAACTACAAAGTGGATAATTAACATTTTTATTAAGGATACATTTGGCACTCAGTGAAGCATAAGAATTTATATGGATTAGGATACAATAGATGTTGAAAACCTACCTAACTAAATTATTTACATGGGCCACATTTTCCAAGTGTTTGAGTGCTTCATATATTTATGTACTTACCTTGGTAACATCTCTGAATGGCAAGGATGTTATTGTGTTTTTAGAGATTGGAAACTGAGGGATAGGGAGATGAAGTAATTTCTGCAAGGTCACTCAGGAAGCCTGCAGTGGAGAAGAGAATTGAATCTAGGTTTCCCAGGTCCTGTTTATTAATGGATAATTTTTCTTTTGTGTTTTTAATATACTGTCACAAATGGTTTGGTTCCTATTTTGCTTAATATTGCTGTATAGAAGGACATGTTATTTAATGTAGTGATTATAACATTCTTTGGTGTTACAAAGCAGATCAACAGAATTTCAACCTTTTCGAATTCATTTTTATTTCATGTCAAAATATTACTGTATACATTTTACAAATTTAATAGGATTTTATTTTTTATTTTAAAGATAAGGTAAAAGGAACATATTGGACTTTCCTGCAGTGCAAATGTTATAATGATGCAACCCATCAAGCTTCAGTAGTTCTCAGATGATATTTGATATCATGCATATCTTTCCCATCTGAAAACTGACACACTCTGATTACAAACCAAATTCCAGCATTGTTTTTTAACTAATAAAATCTATTGGAATTTTGTTATCTATACCTGAGTGTAAGTTTCATGACTTTGCATTTTATGTATCTGATGTGATAAGAGTTAGTACTTTCACATATTTTGTCCACACAACTATGTACTTCCATTAATATTGTATCTCTGTGGACTGCAGGCAACTGAAACTGGTAACTGATTTAAGCAGATGAAGAGAAATGGCATGCAAATTTATATTGTTTTATGCTTGCAGGTACACAGTACAAGCTTGGTACTGAGAATGCTTCCAAACTTGCAGTTTCAGAGAACAGTACCTGTACTAGTGTGTGGATGACTGGTGGTATTCCAGAGCCATCTGGTGTTCAGCATAAGACGTTTTGTGCTGACAGAACAGTGTGGTGGCTACTAGAAGAGAGCTATACCTCTCTTTATTACAGCCTTAGTTGCCCATTTTACAGTTTTTCTCCATCCACACATAGCTAAGCCAGATAAGACTGCAGACACCCATTCCTTACTTAGCTGTGCCTCTGTTCTTTCTTTAACAGAAACAGAATCCCAATTTAAAGCAGCTAGCTAATAACTTTCTTTAAGTTTCATAGGCTGCGTAATGTCCAAGGGTGATAAATGTATCTCTCCTGCTTTTACGTCAATAAAAAAAACCTGTTGGGGATTGAATACCATATTTACCGAATTCCAAAGCAGCTTTGAATTAATGAACCTGACTCCCCCAATAATTAGAGTCTAATAGATGGACAATTATACATTTATTCATATTTCTTTGTATGAAATCTAAATAGTGGAAGTTCAACTCAAATCCTCCCCCCTCCCCCCCTCCATCTGCTGTGGCAGGGAGAACAGGGGTAGGAGGTGAGGGGCAGGCCCCTGTCCTTTGCTCCCTTGCTCTCCTTGCCTGTCTCCACTGTTCCTTGTCCCCCCATGCCTGAGCCTGTCCCCACATGTGTGCCAGCCCCTCATTGCCTGTACCTTATCCCTGTACCCTGCCTCCCCTACTGCCTCTGACTGCTTTCCCACCCCTGCCCTCCTTGCTCCTTGCCACCCAGTGCCTGTGTCTCACCCTGGTCACCTGTTCCCCCCACTCCCTGTCCCAACCTTTTCCTGCACCTCTATTCTGGCTCTGAGGCAGTCCACAGTATCAGTGGCAGCCCCAGGCCATCCTGACCAGCAAGAAGTGACAGCAGGTCCTAGTCAGGCTGTATCGGAGCTAGACGGACCAGAGATGAAGCAAAATGTAAGGGGGAGAGGGAATGTCTGGCAGGAAGTGGAGGAGGGATTGGGGGGCAGGCACAGCGATGGGTGGGGTGGCTAATGGGATGCATGTTCCCTCCACTCACTCCACCCTGTGTTCTTCCCTGTGCTTACTCAGCGTATGTGCTCCCTCCCCCACTAAACAAGCTATCCCATCTCAGGGCAGGTGGCAGCTCCTCTCCAGCCTCAGTTCTGAGCTCAAGCTCAGGGATAATGTCAGAGAAGAGCTGCTGCCTGCACAGCACTCATACTTGAATTCAAGATGAGACATCCCCCTCCCTCCTCAAACACTGCTGGTTAGGGAAAAATACTTCATTTTGGAGTAAATACAGTATTATATATAAATAATGACAAAAGTCTCATCCTGAATTGAAGTATGAGCCCTGTGCAGGCATCAGCTCAGCCCTGGCCTGTATGCATATAACCATTCGAGATAACACCCTCATCCTATCCTCTGGATTTCTGAACCATTAGGGTGTGAGTAGGAATTATCTTATCCATAAGGAGTTTTTTTGGTAATTTTTCTTTTTTTGTAATTGTTTCAATGGTCATTTTTAGAAAATATTGATATTAAACATAAAAAATAATATGTAAATATTACCTATACTTGCTCATTTTGAAATTTAATAGGTTGGAGTTATTTTGGATATGCTGTTTAAAAGCAAAACAGCCAAAAAACAAGAATAAGGTTCAATACCTATTCAATTTTATAGCTAAAAAGTTGCTTGAATTAAAAATCCTGAGAAGGCAAGATAACTATGATTTTTTTTTGCAAACTTTAAACTCTCTATCTTGATATATAGTTAGGCTCTGGAGCCGCAAGAGATGCGCGGGTGAAAGCCCGCCATGCCCCCACTTCCTCAAAGGCCCCCAGACACCCCCCAGCAGCCACAGAGCCCCCCGCCAACCCCCAACACAGCCAGAGGCAAGCGGGGCCCGTGGTGGGAGGGGGTTAACCCCTCACTGAGTGGCAGGAGGCGGCTGTATGGAGCCCAGCCGGGCCAAGCCCCACCCAGGCCCCTACTTGGCCCAGCCCCCCAAGGAGAGAGAGAGGTAGGAGGGGGTACTCACCAGTCCCCCTCCAGTAGGGCAGGGCCCCCCAAATCCTGGGCAGGGACCCCCCTTGCCCGAGAGCAGCTTTCCCTGATGGCAGGCCCGCTGCGCATGCGTGCAGTTTAAAAGGGCCCACCAACAGCAAAAAAAAAAGCCCCAGTTAGGCTCCGGAGCAGCGAGAGACCCGTGGGTGAAAGCCTGCCATGCCCCTGCTCTCCCGAAGCCCCCCAGACACCCCCCAGCAGCCATGGAGCCCCCTTCTGACCCCCAGCATAGCTGGAGACAAGCAGGGCCCATGGTGGGTGGGGGTTAACCCCTCACTGAGTGGGAGGAGGTGGCTGTGTGGAGCCGGGTTGGATCAAGCTCCACCCAGGCCCCTACTTGGCCCAGCCTCCCAGGGAGAGAGAGAGGTAGGAGGGGGTACTCACCAGTCCCCCTCCAGTAGGGCAGGGCCCCCCAAATCCCAGGCAGGGCCCCCCCTTGCACGAGAGCAGCTTTCCCCAATGGTGGGCCCACTGTACATGTGTGCAGTTTAAAAGGGCCCCAGTTAGGCTCTGGAGTGGCAAGAGATGCGCAGGTGAAAGCCCGCAGTGCTCCCGCACCCCTGAAGCCCCCCAGATACCACCCAGCAGCCGTGGAGCCCCCTGCTGACCCCCAGCACAGCTGGAGACAAGTGGGGCCTGTGGTGGGTGGGGGTTAACCCCTCACTGAGTGGGAGGAGGTGGCTGCCTGGAGCCAGGCCGAGTCAAGCCCTGCTCAGGCCCCTATGCCCAGCCCCCCAGGGAGCTACATGACTGAAGCCACGTGAACAGGCTGCACAAACAGGCACACTTGTCTGCTGGTGCATGAGTTAGCGCAGAGTTTGCACAAGAGGGTGCGCAGGAGGGCCCGAGGCCCTGCCTGCGAACCCCCCAGGGGAGACAGTCCCAGCCGTAGCCAGCCTACCAGAGGCATGACATGTATAGGCATGTGTCGCATCCCTCAGGTCCCCTCAGGCTCTGCGGCCCCCCCTTGGGCACCTCAGAGACCACCACCCAAATGGAGCCCATGGTTTCGGGCTCCATGCAGAAGGAGCCCCTGGCTCTCCGCTGTGCAGGCTGCCAGTCCCTTTTTCAGGCGCTGGGGCCCGGGAGCATGGCCACCTTCCGGTGTGGGGTCTGCTCCCTTTTGAGGTCTCTGGTGCACCAGCTGGAGGAGCTCCAGGCCAGTCCAGAGACTGCTTGCCTTCAGGGACTGTGAGCAGGAGATCGACTCCTACTGGCAGGCCCTTCTCTCCTGGGAGCTGGAGGGCAGACCACCGTCTCCCTCCAGGACAAAGGAGAACTCCAGGACCTCTCACTCTGTCCAGTCAGGGACATGGACCAAGGTGGTCAAGGGCCCTAATGCCCGCCGCACCAAGGCCCCAGCCCTCCCAGAGCTTAGCAACAGGTACACACCTCTTGCTGCTCCAGCAGAGCCTGCTGAGTTGCCAGCTCCCACAGGCAACACAGGCTTACCTGCAGCTACCATCCCTGCTCTCCCCAAGACAAAAAGTAAGGTGTTTGTTGTGGGAGACTCCATCCTGAGGGGGACTGAGGGGGCAACCTGCTGCCCCGATCCCTTAGTCCAGGAAGTCTGCTGCTTCCCAGGGGCCAGCATCTGGGACATTGCAGAGAAGTTCCCAAAGCTCCTCCAGCCCACAGACCACTATCCTATGCTCCTTATTCATGTGGGCACCAATGACACGGCTCAGAGCACTCCCAGCCAGGTCGTGAGGCACTACAGGGATTTGGGAGCGGGGCTAAAGGGTCTGGGAGCACAGGTGGTGCTCTCATCGATCCTCCCAG
>NW_017729027.1:41570073-41570518 GCF_001723915.1 Gavialis gangeticus
GGGGGTGTAGCTCTCTATGTAAGGAAAGCTACATGTCCCTGCAAGCTGATATTGGTGACCAGGGTCAATGACTGGAGACCCTCTAAGTTAAAATCCATGGGGAACACAGCACAGGGGACACAATGGTGGGAGTCTACTACAAACCTCCCACACAAAATCCTGAGCTTGACCAGGAGTTCACCTGGGAACTGGCTGAGGCCGCATGCTCCAGGACCATGGTTGTCATGGGTGACTTCAATTACCTGGACATCTCGTGGGGGGATCACTCAGCAAAATCCGAGTGGTTGCAAAGCTTCCTCTGGTGCATGGATAACCTCTGCCTGACTCAAGAAGCCTATGGGCCAACAAGAGCCAAAGCGCTGCTCGACCTGGTAGTGGCTACTGGGGATGACTTAATGGGTGACCTAGTGATTGATGGGAAGCTGGGTGACAGCGACCATGAGCT
>NW_017729027.1:41570930-41571325 GCF_001723915.1 Gavialis gangeticus
GTCGGACTTTCATCAGTCCCATGGGATGCCCATGCCCGCTACGGGACAGGGAGGTCCATGTGAGGGAGATCCCGTGCCCTCCATTAATGCTGACCTCGTGAAGGAACACCTTGAGAGGCTGGATATCTTCAAGTCAGCTGGCTGTGACCATCTACACCCCAGGGTACTCTAGGAGCTGGCGAGAATCGTAGCCCAGCCCCTGGTACAGATCTTTGAAAACTCCTGGCACTCTGGTGTAGTGCCTGAAGACTGGAAGAAGGCCAATGTGGTGCCTATCTTCAAGAAAGGGAGGAAAGTGGATCCGGCTAACTATAGGCCCATCAGCCTGACTTCTATCCTGGGGGAAGATCTTAGAAAAGTTTATTAAAGAGGTCATCCTTAATGGACTGGCCAAT
>NW_017729027.1:41581401-41584243 GCF_001723915.1 Gavialis gangeticus
CTCTTGGCAAAACTGGCCAATTTTGGCCTTGGGTCCACCATGATCCACTGGCTGGGAAATTGGCTCCGTGGTCAGACCCAGAGGGTAGTAATTGATGGAAGTCACTCATCTTGGTGTCCTGTGACCAGTGGGGTCCCCCAAGGCTCTGTCCTTGGACCCATATTGTTCAACATCTTCATTAATAATGTGGACATTGGAGTCAGGAGCGGACTCACCAAGTTTGCCGATGACACCAAACTGTGGGGCAAAGCATCCACGCCAGAAGACAGGCGGGTGATTCAGGATGTCCTGGATAGGTTCAATGAATGGGTGGACGAGAACCTGATGGTATTTAACACTGAAAAATGCAAGGTTCTCCACCTTGGGAAAAAAAACCTGCAGCATCCTTATATGCTCGGCAGTGCTACACTGGCTAGAACTACGGAAGAAAGAGACTTGGAGGTCATCATTGACCACAAGGTGAACATAAGCCTGCAGTGTGATGCTGTGGCTAGTAAAGCAGCCAAAACGCTGCATAGATGCTTCTCAAGCAAATCCCAGGATGTCCTTCTCCCCCTCTACTCGGCCTTGGTGAGGCCGCAGCTGGAGTATTGCATCCAGTTTTGGGCTCCACAATTCAAAAAGGATGTGGAGAAGCTTGAGAGAGTCGAGGGAAGAGCCACGCACATGATCAGAGGTCAGGAAAGCAGACCTTACGATGACAGGCTGAGAGCCATGGGGCTCTTTAGCCTGGAAAAGCGCAGGCTCGGGGGTGATCTGATGGCCACCTATAAGTTTATCAGGGGTGACCACCAGTATCTGGGGGAACGGTTGTTCACCAGAGCGCCCCAAGCAATGATGAGGTCGAATGGTCATAAACTACTGCAAGACGGTTTCAGGCTGGACATAAGGAAGAATTTCTTTACTGTCAAGTTCTGGAACAGCCTGCCATTAGAGGTGGTTGAAGCACCTACATTGAACACTTTCAAGAGCAAATTGGATGCTTATCTTGCTGGGATTCTATGACCCCAGCTAACTTCCTGCCCTTTGGGCGGGGGGCCGGACTCGATGATCTTCCGAGGTTCCTTCCAGCCCTTCCTGTCTATGGAATCTATGAAATATATGCATAGAGGTGGGGAGACTCTACATATGCACACACACACATGTATTTTAAGGGAATTGTCTGACATATGACATATCTTAGATAGATACCTTATGTATGAAATTATAAGATATATAATATGTATGAAATGCATGGATATATAATACAGATAATAATAGTTTAAGGGTATTGTCTATCTATCTATCTAAAATGAAATCTTATAGATACATACATACATGCATATGTATATCATTTCCTTAAAAACATGGCATTTTTAAACAAGAAACTATAGATTATAAATTTAACAATATCTTGAGCTAGTGCCAGCATGATTTCTTTTCTTTTTTAGTATGATATTATTATAGTTCTCCTTCATTGTTGTTAGATATTCAAGATACCGTTGAGACAGAATCTTGCATTTAGTAATAAATTATTAAGATAAGGAATAATTTTGTTGGTAGAACCTCACTCTTCAGTTTTATTCTGAGGCTGCCAACAGAGTCTTTCAGGCATTTTTTCATCTAAATCTTTCAGTGGAAAGACATTTTTACTAAACCAATATCTTAACCACTCTATCTTATGGAAATAATATAATTAGGAAAAAATCAACTATTTTAAACTTGCTTAGGTTTTATCGATATGAGAAATTAATGTGACACAATAAACTCAGGAGCATTTTACACTGGAGTTGACTGCTTCTGGGCACAGTATCTACACATGTGCCCAAGACAGCAGCAGCTTAAGACAGGGTGGATCAGGCCCGCAGCTGGCTGGGCTGACTGGCCTCAACTTACACCCCCAGTCAGCATCTGCATGTGCTTTTCAGCTCAGTAAAGTACTTCGCTGTAAGATAGTCCTATCCCTCCATCATCTTATGGTGGAGTTAATAAATTTTTTGTGCCCTAATCACAGTGAACGTGTAGACTGTGATGCTTTACTGAAGAACTAATTAATCTACTCTGCAGTAAAGTACATGTGTAGATGCAGTCCTAATGTAACACTTCAAATAGAATGTACTCTAACAGTATGGGGAATTATGTGCTTGAAGCCTAAGATCAACGAATGGAAGAGAGACCTGTCATGGATCTCACTGTATGTGTATAGAATGAAGACTTAGTTGCTTCTGAATTATTGTTACATGGAGAGTTCTTCTGTGAGGTGTTGGATTGGGATGAGAGGGATTCTGGCTGTGGCAGAAATTCCAGTTGTGCCCTTTGTTTCATAGAAATTCATCAGCAGAAGTAGAACAGTCTGGGATCCTGGAGTGTGAACCAGAATTGGAAGCTAATTTTGTAGCTTCCCCAAGTGTATAATCATATTCCTATTAAAGTCTGTAGAAGTTTGGACAGCAACTTCACTAAACAGTGATTAACTTCAGTTGGAGTTCTGAGCAGGATAGCGGCTGCAAAATAACCTATAAAGGAGAATGATTTCATATAATTGTCTACTCTCTCTCTTTGTACATTAAGTGCAGAACAAAATGAGCAGCAGCCAGGCTACATTCATGTAAATTTGCTAATTTAAATGAAGAACCATGAAATAAGAATGATATTTTTTTAACTTGCCTGAATGAAGATGAACATGGGCTGGCAGTGTGGGGATGCAGTCAGGAAGGCGAGCAGCACCTTGTCATGCATCCACAGATGCATCTCAAGCAGGTCCAAGGAGGTGATCCTCCCCCTCTATGCGGCACTGGTCAGGCTGCAGCTGGAGTACTGTGTCCAGTTCTGGGTGCCACACTTCAAGAAGGATGTGGACAAC
>NW_017729027.1:41584625-41597954 GCF_001723915.1 Gavialis gangeticus
GCTAGATATCAGGAGACACTACTTCACGGTCAGGGCGGCTAGGATCTGGAACCAACTTCCAAGAGAAGTGGTGCTGGCTCCTACCCTCGGTGTCTTTAAGAGAAGGCTAGATGTACACCTTGCTGGGGTCATTTGACCCCAGTACTCTTTCCTGCCATGGCAAGGGGTTGGACTCAATGATCTGCTCAGGTCCCTTCCGACCCTAGAAACTATGAATGTTGTTATTTGTCTTGTAACTATGACTTTTTAGAATTTGAAATCATAGTGTTATATGTTCTTTTTATCGAAAAGGACTTAAAAACAAGCATTATCTGTATATTTGGGTGTCCAATCTGTTGTTTATAAACCTACTGGTGACCCTGGTGGGCAATATCTTATCAAGAAAAATACTATTTGATCATGAGATAAATATTGTATCATTATTCTTTCCCTATGAATTTTATATTGAAATTTTGAATCACTCTTATCAATACAGAAAAGAGGAAGTGGGAAGAATGTTCCTTAACTGTATGTTCCCTATTACTACACTAGCACCTTTGATGTAACCTGGGAGCCCTGGGAGCCCTTCTACTATTGCCATGGTTCAGGAGCTTGCCCAGTTCTGCTCCCCACACCTACAAAAACACAAAGAAGATCTAGACAAGTCAAAGAGAAGGGCAACCAGCATGACTAGTGGTATGGAGAAGCTTCCATTTGAGGAGAGACTAAAGAGGTTAGGCCTATTCAGTTTAGAAATGAGGCACTTAAAAGGTGACATGATAAGGGTTTACAAAATACTAAATGGTGAAGAGAAAGTAAATTTAGGGATGTATTATTCACTCTCTCCATACAATAACTAGGGCCACCCCTAGTAGGTACTAAGTTTAAAACTAACTAACTGATTTAGTGGCCGAATCTCTGAATCTGAATCAAATCAAAGGACCCTTTACTCTCTTTGAATCAATTCAGAACCCTCCAGATTGATTCGGAGAGATTCATACAGATTCAGCAATTTGGATGTAGAGACAGCTTGGGGGTGGTCTCCCCAGCATGCTCAGCAGCAGACCCAGAAGTGGACCAGAAGCACTTCTGGTCCACTTCCTGGTCCACTGGGGAGCGTGTAGGGGGGCCCCCCCTCCACACCTGCTTGGGTCGGCAATTAGTGCCTCCTGGGTCTGGAGGTCTGGTCCACTTCTGGATTCACTTCTGAGCATGCTGGAGAGCCCTCTGTGCTCCTGTGGAATGCTCCATGTGCCCCAGCACCACAGCAATCACAAGCCACACCTGCTACCTCAAGGTATGTAGAAAAATACTTTTAATGCTGTGCCTGTGTCCAAATTGCTGATTCACCAAATCAGCATTGAATCTTCAGATTCAGATCCAGCTGAATTGAATCAGGGACTGATCCAAATCAACGGATGGAATCACTGTCTCTGATTCAGGCTGAATCTGAATGGAATAGGGCCCATTTCACACAGCCTGAATTGCTACCACATGTTGTAGAAGCTGACCATTTAGCCAGATTCGAAAAGGGATTGGGCATATTGGAAGGAAGGTGCATCAGTAGCTATTGAGTATGGGAATTAGGGAAATAGCCTCTGATTCAGAACTTCCTATACCTTACATGCTGGAGGCTGCAAGCGAGAGAGAAACACTGTTTAAAACAACCCTTGTCATACCCTGTTCACTCTCCCTTTTTGCATCTACTCTTGGACACTGTGTGATGCAGGATATTGGAGAAGATGGACGAATGGTCTGATCTAGTAAATGGCAGTTCTTAAGTTCTTTTGAGCTTCTTTGCTTTGCTCTCATTTACATACCAGTAAAGGGAAGAGTGTGGCACTTTCTACTTCATTTCCTGATTCTCCAGAGATCCCACAAACCCATGAGATCTCCTACCAAAGAATAGCTCCTTCCCTCTGCACACCCACCCCAGGGAGACCAGAAAAAATTGAGAGTTGGTGGCTAGTTACAACCAATGTATTCTCTGACCCAATGTAAATCAGTAAAGCCTGTGAGTTTGCTCTAATTTGGACTAGCTGGCAGGGATTTCTTAGTAACTTTACACAAGCTAGAGAAATCCAGACTATATTATAGTGAGCTTCCTGCCATGAGAAATTATTTTCCCCACCTCAGTAGTTTCAAGGCAGTGTGGCGAGAGGCATAAGAACTGACTGCTTACTGTGGAATGGGAACCGGTTGTGTTATTCAGCCTCTGATGACTATCCTATGAAAGAAACCTCTCATTTGAAGACCAACCTTCAAGAGTTCTGCTTTTGAACCATGCAAATTAAATACAGGGCAAGGGTCTACATTTTTGAAAATAATACTTGTCCTTTTGCCTGTAAGTTAAAATATAAAGAATATAAAGAAACAGAGCAGTAATGTACCATGTATCTCCATTTGGTTACAGCTAAAAATCATGTGTTGCCTCATATAGCTTAAATCTAATTAATATAATTGTTATTGGGTATGGTTGGTATTTTATTCAAAGAGATGTTAAGTACTATAAATTCAATTAAGAAATATTTTTACTCACTATTGGAAAGGAAGCTATTTTCCCACAAATCCAAATCACACAACAGTAATGAAATATGATTGCAAAAATCAGTGCTTAACTAGATTATATTTATTTAATTTGTCCACTCAACAGGATTGGCTTTTCATATCAGTGATCCATGTTCCAATCTTATTTTTATGTAACAGCTGTTGGCTGTCATGGCTGAAATGAAACTTGTTAGTCTCAGAAACAGGAGCAAATACTCATCTCTGAGCTGGTCCAAAACTGAAATTGTCATCTTCTCTGGAGCTGCAACAGCAACATAAAATATCTGGTTGAGGTTATCAAGGGCAAAATGCAATCAGATATGTATTAAATTCCATCACTAAATTGATTTCAAATAGCTTACATTGTAGGAATCCTTACTTTGACCAGTTCTTTCAATTAGTTACTCAAAAACCTGTTGCATGCATGTTTCATGCATGTACCAACTTGCAGAAATATTTTACTTTTGAACTTAAATGAGTTACTGAAAAAGTCATCATCCTGCTAATAAGGGATGGAAGAGTATCTTCAAGAAAGAAACCAGACATTGCAGATCTTAGTGGCTGTCTTCCATCCCTGTATAATGAACCATAGGGCTAGAAAATAGGATAAGTGCATACGTGGATTTAGGTACCTAAGTGTAATTCTGTTCCACCCTGCTTAAGTCCCTGAAAAACTGTTCTACAAAATATCCTTCTCCTCCTCAGTGCATTCTTGCGATTCAGTCCTGAGCATGAGATGGTGGTTATTATGAAAGTATGGTAATGAATTTAGGTATTTCAATATAGTGGTATAGAATTGCTCTTAGTAAGTTCACTTATTCACAAACAGGTGGAATAGAATCCGGTTCTAGAGTCAGAGGAAAATTAGACATTTTTTGTCAAAGTTGGTTGGACTAATAGTTGAATCATTACATTTTCAATAAAGCACTCTCTTAATTATGTGGGCAGAGGATATCACTTCTTCATAGGATGTGTCTACATGAGATGTTACTGCACAGTCATTACCATGCATTTATTTAGTACTCGTATTAGTAAGTACTAAATAAGTGCACAGTATCAGGAGTTACTGCATAGTAGCATCAGTGAATGTCTTTTAAGCAATGCTACTGCACAGCAGCCTAATACTGTGCAGTAGTGTATTATCACTGCCTGTATTGTGCTGTGCTACTGTGCAGTATTTTTCAGTTACTATGCAGTCAGTGTCTTGTGTAGATGCACCCACAGTTTATTAGTAGTTCATGCCCTTAAACATACATAATTAATTAATTGCATATCTTTACTCAAGAGTGCCATATCATGGAATTAGGCTAGGGAAACATATCCTTATCAGTTATGCTTGAACTATAACTACTAATAGAATCCTTTGACTTTGTACAGTCCAATGCAGCTATTTAGGTGGTGTAGTGATTACTCACAAGTAGCTAATAGGCAAAACAGAAAAAACAAAGGTTTAAGGAAGGCTTTATTCACAGGTTAGATACTTAAGCATAAAGGAATTAGCTATAACTTGGGGGGAGAATGTACAAGAGACAAAATGGGAGAAGAGGGAAAAAAGAAAAAAAAAGGGCCAGAGAATTAATAGCCTACAGCTTTCTGTTGGGGAAAGCAAAAGGGAACCATGAGTTATCAGTTTGGCATTTAACCTGAATAAACAAACCTGCCAGAATGATTGAAGTTTCTACATTCAAGGTAGAGGTTTGAGTGTGACATATTGATGCGGAAGAAAATTGTGATAAATCACTTAGGTTTTTTTTAGTATTGTCATTACGGGGAGAGTGGAAGGAAAAAGCCAAAGCAGACCTTGCAGCACCCATATAACTGACAGATAAAAAAAAATATGATTCCCAATGGGTGAAAAGAAAAACCAAGTAGAATAAGTGTATAAATATACCTTTCAAACAGTACACTATAAACTGGAATCTGAGAGTGGGTGCACACAGCTGTGTCACAGACAGAGAGAAGGGTCCCCTTGTTTAATGGCAAGTATTAACTTTATCTCCAATCTAAATATGATGAAACCTAAACTTTACAGTAGCTGGGCAAAAATTTAGTTCATGAGGGTATTGAGAAATGTCTTGCTCTGAACCAGTTCACTTGCACATAGATTTTTCCACTGCAATACTACGTCTAACAACAAGGGTTATATACAACATGGGCATGGGGTACTGTGATTAATTTTATTTCAACAAGACTCTGTACTACTTAACCACAATACCAGGGGAAATTATGTACAACTGCTATTACACACTGCTTCTTACACTTGAACTTGACAGGGAGAGTTCTGTTTTTTCAAGTGTAACCCGGTGGCAGAGCTACCCACTAGCTGTGGCCAATTACCATCCAGAATGGCACGCCAATCAATGCGGCAAAATCTAAACCACCTGCCGATCAACGTGGCAAAAGTGAAACTGAAAGTGCCAGCCAAGTCCCACTTCTTCCTCATGGACCACGGCCCAGGGCAAAGCAGCCTGTGTAGGGCCCCCCTCGCTGTCACCTGGCACATTGACGCCAGGGAGTGAAAGCCCTGGTGCACTGGACGTGGCTGGAAGGGCGGTGGCCTGATCAGGCAAAGACGCCTCCAACCTGCCAGGCTGGAGAGCAGCATAACTTTCAGACAACTGGCATATTTGATTAACTGGCACCCCCCATTCCCCATGGATGCTGGATAACTGAGCTTTTACTGTATATATTAATAACTATTATACATATACTACAAGAGTGTGAAACCTCATACAGCCTCATCTTCTGGAAATTTGAGAGCAGTCTCTGGGGAAGGGGGGCCAGTCTCTGGGGAAGGGGGGCCAGTAAGAACCACTTATAATCGACCCTCAGGTCAGTTCCTAGGTGAGTTTTGCCATATGTTGTTTGTAATGATGCTGTACAACTCCCAGTGATGAATGTCACACTGGCCTTGAATGCAAGTAACAACCCAGTCTTTTACACACACTCTCCGCCCCATGGGAGGGGAAGCAAAGTTCTTACTTGCTCACATGTGTAAGCCCCTTCAGGGTCTTGCACTCTATAGTGTAGCAGTCATAGATCCTCCCTGGATTAGTTTCTTACCCAGGGAGTGGGTGGAGCCAACCTCCTTTGACCAGAACCCGGCTCATTCTCCTCAGCAGGGGCGCTAGCAAGCACTGTGAAGCTTACTGCCAGGCTTCTGCACCCTGGGGAGGGGTTTATGTCCCATTCCATGGCTCAGTAAAAACCTGCGGTTTTGTGATCCTTGCCTGCAATATCTTTCTCCAGTGCATCCAGAGTTCAATGAGGCACTATCCCCTGCATGGCATGGATGACTTTCCCCACCTCCCCTCACAAGCAGGCTGTGAGTACCTGGGGAAGGCTCCTCTGGGACTATAATTCCCTCCCCTATAACAAACAAAGGACACACTGACAGCCCCAACTTACTCTGTCTCCCAAAAATTGCTGGCCCTCAGAGCAGCGCCTCTGTCTCTGCCGTCCTGCTCTTGCTCCATCCTTGCCCCACTGATTTCAGGCTCTTCTGGGGCTCATTGACCACCCTGCTGGGTCAGCTTACCCCAATTCTTAATGCCTATGTGCTTCTTCCCCTCCCTCCCCCCCCCAGCTGCAGCATGCACCTTCTTTTATACCCTCAGGGGGCTACGGCCCTGGATAGCAGCTCATCCAGTCAGGAGTTCGAAGTGAATTTTCCAATCATTTTGAGCCACGCCTGTGGATCATGGAGAGTCCAATCAGAAGTTTGGGTTGAATGGTCCAATCACACCAAACTTCCCTTGTTGCAACAGGTCGAAGCATAAGCCAAAATGGACAGAGACCAGGCTGTAAGAGAGCCTGATCTAACTGTTGCATGAGCCACTGAGCAAACATTACGAAGGCCAAGTACATACATTACACATAAAATGGTCAAAGTGATCAGAAATCTGTCTAAACCTGTAGTCGTACAGGAGTTAAGAATACATAGACCAGTCTAAAAATGGCAGAATCCCATCTAAGCTAGCCATGGTTCGATGTGCACTCAAATCTAGGTTAGACTGTTAACTTGGGTTAGACCGGAAACTTGAACTTCTGTACCAGATCCAAATGTCTATTATAAAGGGCTTTTGTATTTAATCCTTGGTTTAAGTTTTTAGTACCAGTCACTGATAGAGGCAGGAATAAATATTTGCATTTCATATAAATAAAAACCTTCATATGGCATTTGCAAAATATTTTAAAAGTAACTTTTCAAGCAAAGTTAGAAACACTGCTAGTAAGGCCCTCCCATACAAATGTCCATGCCCTTTCTGGTGCATCTATATTCATTAATTAAAGAACATAAGTATGAATTATGTAACTGAATGTTTCCTAGAAGTGCTTCTGCCCATTCAGAATCCATAGTCTTGGACTCCATCCTGGAGTTAGGCTCCTAAACTCTTTCCTTCAAGAGGGAGTAATGGAGTAATGTGTCACTTTTTTGAAAATACATGTAGGCAGTTACCTTTTATCTATTATCTTGGTGGTTATAGTACTCACCCAGAATACAAGATTCCAGTTTTAGTTTTCTCTTCCACATCTCCCACTTCTGAGTGGGATGCCTTAGTCATTTGGCCATTAGCTTTTCAGGGGTGAAAGAATTTGTATATATTCAAGTTTAATTGGGACATAGAGAGTCAGTGATGCTCTTGCCTAGCCATTGAAATGCTCATTTTTGAAAGCTGGTAGGAAGATTTGGATTTAGTCCATATTTGGAGGACTTTTTGTACATATTACCTAATAGCTATTTAACATACATAACTATTCTTTTTCAAGTGCCCTGACCACTGAAAGATATGACCACTTGTCCTTCCTCTCTCTGACCCACTGAAACCTATATAGATAGATAGATAGATATAGATATATCAATGTAGATACACACACACAATGGAACAGTTTTAATAGCAGGGATTGAAAATGTCCCAAACTCATAGCAGTACCTACTTTGGTGACTGTGGCAGTCTCCGAAGATATGTGAAATTTAAGCCTGAGGCCCCCGCTACATGTGCAGGTCAGGCACAATGGGATCTAATGCATGAGTCACACAATTGTGCCTCCTGCAATGCTACACGTATAGCAGGAGGTGCAATTGTGGGTTTGCACGTTAGGTCCCTTAATACCTTCTTGCTAGTGAAGGGTGAGGCTGATCCCAGGCTCCCCCAGCACCAGTAAGAAGCATGCTCCCACAGTTGGGAGCTCCATGTGCCCCAGCTGAGGGGCTCCCAGCTTTAATTTGTACATGTAGCAGGGTCTCCCCTGTGGCATGGAGCCCTGTCAGCTAAGACGGCTCCCAGATGCAGGAGTGCAGCATGCCCAGCATAAAATCCTCAAACTCTAGGAAACATGGCAGCCACTGGACCCTGGGGATCATGGCTGCTGCAATCCTTAGGGTTCTGCAGTGCAGGAACCCCCTGGACCTTGGGGGTTATGGCCACCATGATCCCTAGGGCTCGGGGATTTTATGCTGGGCATGATACATTACCATCACGAGGCCTGGTAGACCCTGCTACATGTGTAAATTTAAAGCTCGATAGTGACCAGCTATAAAGTTAGTACACATTTTTAAAGTCTAATTTTATATCTGGCTGGAGCATTTTATTATGTGATAGTTACTTTGCTAGTCTCCAGGTAATTGCACAATTAACCAGGTACTTGTGCAATACCTCTAAAGTGTAGAGAGGCCTAAAGTCTACTCAGGTAGAGGTGAGTATTAAATCTGTCTCCCACAGATTGAATAAATGCACTAATGTCTTAGGTATGTTCTAAGTATACCTACTTGAATGGGTCCCTCAAAAGACACAGGGAAAAGAGGCTTATTTTGGTGGGTTTGATGGGGTTTAATGGAAACTACCATGCAGCTTGGCATGGACAAGATGAATACCTTCTGGGCCTGCATAGAAGCAGTAACTTTTAGTGACAAGAGAACTTTACTTCTTATAAATGAATGTGGTACAAGTCCAAATGTACAATAATACTAACAGTGATAAATAATATGACCATGCTGCTTTTGGTTTCAGAGTTGGTATGGGCACACCTTACATGTGTCTGTGTGTGCACATGTCTGTATGGTGGTATTACCTCATGGTAGGTAGTTTCTGGTGTATGAAACAGTGCTTAGCTACTGAAACACCCACTGAATTATCCTTTTACACAGTTCACACAGTGACTTATGCTTTGTAGTGCTTTTTGCATACCCACTGAATTATGCTTTGTAGTCATACTAATAGGTGCCTGTAAGGTTGGTGTGTGTAGTGGGGTGGGGGAGGACATTGAGGATTTTACTCTTAGATTTAAGCACTAAAAGTTCCTATACACGTTCAGGGAGCCTCCCGTGGAGCGGTGTAATTCCAGTGCGTCTGAGCAGACTTGATTAATTGAGTGTCCTGGAGCATGGAACTTAATGTGCTCCAGCAATCTCTCGCATCACAGGTATCAACATCCCCATGCTGAAAAATGGCAGTGGGGTGCTTTAAACTAAAGCTTGTTTGATGAGCTTTAGTTCAAAGTGCCCTTCTGCCATTTTTCAGGGTGGGGACGCTGATGCATATGACACTCCAGGTGCTTTTAGTTAGCGTGGCTCATGGACCTGTGCTAATTAAAGCACCCCTGCCCCCATGCCTCCCAGAGCACATGTATAAATGCCCTAAAATTCCACCTACCTTTCATTTTAAATGTCTAAGTCCTTCAGTAGATCTTGCTCAAAGTGACTTGGCCAGAGATGTATTTTCTATTGATGAAGAATAGGACTGGTAGGTTGGGGTTCTAATCCTAGTTGCTGTGTAAATATGGCAAAGTTACTTAATTTCTCTGAGTGTCTACAGTGTTGTGACTCTAGTCTAATAGACCTATTTGATTTAGCTTCAAACTATTTAGCTTGACTATTAAAAGCAGTGTTGCTGTGGCAGAAAAAAATTAACCTTGGCATAGACACCCAAGTATTCTCTTTGCTTCTTGTGTAAGCTTTGTAGTCTGTCTGAACTCTGTAATACTGTGCTAGATTGGTAGTTCAAACCTACTTTTGTTAGGTCTACACTATAATATAATGATAATGAGTAAAATGTATGAATAGCAGTGTGTTAGCAAATGCTTTATGAAGACCAGTCAGCAGCAGAAGTGGGATGAGATATCAGGCCTCGTGGTTCTGTGTCCTCAGACCACATGCTTATGAGTCACTACTTTCACTTTCCTCCTCCTCCTGCAGTAATTTTAGACTGGAGATAAAATGTAGATATTTCATAATGGATGCAATCTATTGCTGACCAGTTCCCTGAAATGATTTAAGGATGGATGCCATATAATTGGAGCATGTATACCGGGTTCTAATGGCTTAGCTATAATGGATTGGCTAAGTTTCATCTCTAATTATAGTCAGTAGAAGGATCTGGAAGCACTAATGGTGAACCAATTTAAGAAATAAAATTGAATTCAGTCCAGTCCATCAAAATTAGTGTGCCTGCCCACTCATTGTTTATGGACCAGAGGAATCACATTTGGTAAAGCTATTTAAATAGCTGCTGTATACCAGACAGTCCAGATATTTTAAGTTGTCTGACTTCAGTTAGTGTCAGACATGGTCATTTTCCTCCAAGGAGAAAAAGATCTTAATCCTTAATTTCTTCAGAATCAGTTGAGTTGTTGGCACGTTTCCTCTCTAATCTTGTCCATCAGAGTTTCTGCAAGTGCAGTGTTTGTAAGGATTTGATCAAGCATTCTCTTATCAGCACTCTGGTAGAATGATACAATAATGGAAAACAATAATAGGGAAACAAAATAGTGATTAAGCACAAAAGATACTAAATTTAGTATACTTCATAGTTCTTTGTTCACTTTCTCTTGAATGGCTCATTCTGCTAATGGCCAAGCAAATGGCAACCACTGCTAATTACTTAGCAATTAACCACAATGTAAACATCTTCCACTTATGTTCTTCTGTGTTCTGTAAGGAACCAACATCTTCTTCAAACAGAATCAAAAAATAGTTGTGCAGAAACCCAGAATTGCCCACAATGTTCAGTTTGAATGAATACCAAAGGAAAGTAATTGAATTCAGAACCCTGGTTAAAGTGCTTACTGTCACTGCACTGCACAGTGCATGGTGAGTGTTAGATGGGGGTCCAAGCACCTTACTAAGTGAGCAGCCACCCGAAGTCAGCGTGCTCTGTATACAGATACCTAGAGGTAGCCAAAAGACAATGCTGTGCACATGGATTTGTTTTAAATCCTGTACTTATAAAAAAGGAGGCACTTCCTTCCACTTGGAAGGAAAATTCTACAGTCTGGAACCTTTTCATGAGGGTAGGTACATTCTTCATTCCTTCACAAGCCAAGCACGAATCCTGCCTTCTTTGAGAACATGGCAGGAGGAGGGAATAATGGTGGTAGCTGCCTTCCTCTTATGCAGTAGCCCAATTGATGGAGCAATTGCCCAAAAAGAATGAGACCTTTGTTCATTTCTAGCCTTGTGGAAGAAATTTAAAGGAATTTACACCCACATCTTCCCACATCCAATGATAATGTGTTACTTTCAGGCTAAGAGCTTTACTGAAGTGGAAATAAGCTCGATACTCATATTAGCTTTGTTCCATTTTCTACTAAATGATTTGAAGATCCTGGCCTTGTCCATAGATAGGGAAATATAATGAGTGTGACAGGCTTGCTTTTCTGGCTAGGGAACTCACCTTGGAGGGGAAGATCAAGTTTTAATTTCTGTTCCAAGCATTCATTACTTATTTTTATGGACTGGCTTTTTAACTTAAAACACATAAATTGCCTTTGGAGCAGGGAATGGAGCCCAAGTTTCCTACCTCCCAGATGTATGCCCTAATCACAAGGCTGTAGTGTCATGTTCTATTTCTGACCCAATGAGCCTTGAATTCATTTCTGTGCAGTGACACAATTTCTAGTTTCAACAGGGAGGTGGAAAATGTCCCCTGTCCACTGTTAAGTGCTATTATCTTTGTGCCTAGGACTCTCCCACAAGGTGAAGAATTAGTTTGAATCCCCTGAAATAAAGAAATGAGTTGAACCCAGCTGTCCCATTTCTATATCATATTTTGAATCTTGCCCTTGGTGACTCGCTCAAGGTAAAATTTGCATTCTGTGGCACAGCAGGGTACTGAGCCATGCTATGTGCTATTAGACATCTGAAATGTATATATAAAATCCATGCCATTCCTTGCGTCCTCTGTTAACTTCTTCCAAACTTGAGGAAAAGTGTGCAAGTGTAAGTTCCTAAGCATGGTAAAAACCTGTCTGATTAAACTTCTTGGACACTGGTGTCCAATAAATTATAAAACCTTCTGAGATGTGTGTTACTTGGAAACAAAATCCTAAATGCTAGATTGAAAAATTAAGTTATCAATGTTGTGTGCCCCAGGCTAATTATTCTTTACACTTCTTGGTATTTGTTACACAATGCTCAACACTTACTCTGAAAAGCCAGCCAAGAATTTAATATCAGTTACCAGGCACAGTAATACACTGAATTAAAAATGTCTATTAAAAAAAAAACTAATTAAGATGATGAAAGTTTTATTTTAACAAGGTAATTGTAACCCTTATTGCCTTCTGACGTTTAAATTTATGCTCACCTTAAGGCTTTAAGTAGTGTTAGTATTCTTAAAATTTTTAAAGAAAGGAAAAATGACTTCCTTCTGAATCAATAAAATGTGATGTCAAATGGAGCTACATTTACAAGTAAATAACTTTGCAGTGTGGCTTTATAACCTGACATTGATGAATGTAATAGGGGGCCTTCTCAGGGCTGATTTCCCAGTGGCCTGCCCACCTGTTTCTGGGCTACCTGCCCACCTTCTTGTCTGCCATACCTTGTTGGTAATTAATTCAATAGATGAAAATTAAGCGGGAGGCTGCCCATTTCCTCCCCCGATGCCAGGGGGCGCTATCCGTGGCTCCGTTCCCCACCTATACCGAAGCCCAAGCCTCGCAGATGGCATCCAGATGTTCTCAACAGTCACTGGGCCCAGGCCAGTCTGAACCCCAGGCCCTTGGCTCATAGGCATCCCACACAGTGGGCCCCTGGCCCTTTGACCCTTCTGGTCCTGGCCCCAGCATTGACCAGTCAGGGGAAGTCAGACAGGTGTGAGTCTATGGCCTCACTCTCTTTCTTTGTGGGTCCACCCTCCAAAACCTACAAAGGGGTAACCCATCTGATTGCGGGGGCTAGGGGTTAAGGCACCCTGACCTGCCTTTCACCAGGGTGATAACTGGCCTGGCATTTCCTGAGGGCACCCGCACCACTGAGAGCCGTACCAGGCCACCCACTCCCAGCAGGGTGCAGTTTTAGGTCATACCCAGGACCAGGAGCCTCCTGACCATCCCCTACAGCTCCTCGCTTACCTCCAAATGATACCTGCAGCCAGGCAATGTTTTTGCCTAGCCTTCCAGCAGTGAAATGCCCTGTTGATATGGGCAGCCCTAAATCTAAAATGGCTGCCCTAATCAGGCACCTGCTGGCTGCTGTCTTCTGGCTCTAAAAGTGGCAGGCACAAATAGTGCCCTGCCACAATGAAAAATGAAATTTTCCAAATTTCTAAGCCACAGAGACAAAAACCATAGGATGGGCTTATTTCTTTTAGAAGAATGTTCCTGGATATTCCATAAAACTGAATGTTAATACTGACTCTTCATCATCTCTGGCATCAGAAAGTGATAGAATTTCCTTCACTTCTAAATGAAGTAGCACTGGGCAAAAGGTTGTCTTCATTCTGTATTTTGAATATTGCTGAACTTCTTGTCTTTACGGAGTCAGTAAATGATGGCAGTTTCATGGTCATGCCCATTTTCTTA
>NW_017729027.1:41602954-41605764 GCF_001723915.1 Gavialis gangeticus
GCATAAAACTGAATGTTAATACTGACTCTTCATCATCTCTGGCATCAGAAAGTGATAGAATTTCCTTCACTTCTAAATGAAGTAGCACTGGGCAAAAGGTTGTCTTCATTCTGTATTTTGAATATTGCTGAACTTCTTGTCTTTACGGAGTCAGTAAATGATGGCAGTTTCATGGTCATGCCCATTTTCTTATGTTATGTAGCTTGGCAATAAATGGAAAATTATATTTTTAGAAGGGGCATGATTATTTTAGTTCACTGAGATATCTTGCATAAATCCTGTCCATTTTGTATTCAATGACAATGTTTCCATTGAATTTGGTGGGGTCAGGACACTGTATGTCCAAAATGATGGCATTGGATATTTGTTATAGCTAGAACACCCGTGCAGCTTTGGAGGGAAATGTCATAGTGCCAGATCTTGGACTCATCACAGCCTGAGTTAATGTTTTATGCAAAAGACAGATATATAGACTGAAAAGAGCTGAAATTCCACACTGTAATGGAGAGTCAGGGGAGTCTCAGGGAAATGAGGACTCCATCTAGGTTTGGACGTTGTCTGGGTACACTTTTTTGTCACTCGCCACCTTGGTGCATCTGAGCAGGTGAGAAGTCATGATCTGGCCCTCCAATCAAATAATCAGTTTCCTAAGAGGCAGAGGCATATGTGGGCACTTTTAACACCCTCCACCCACAACTTGGCATGTAGGGGGATGGCCTCAGTCATCTCTCCACCCCCTGCAAACTCTACCTGGATCTTAAAAACCATCACAGATGGAAATTCTACAACCTCTCTGGATAGCCTGTTGCAGTGCTTTACTATTCTCGTCATGAGAGTATTTTCCTAATATCTAACTTAAACGTCCCTTGCTACAACTTGAGACTATTGTTCCTTGCTTGTTCTGTCATCTGCCTCCACTGAGAACAATTTAGCTTCATCTTCTTTGTAACTACCCTTCAGGTAGTTGAAGGCCATTATTAAATGCCCCCTCAGTCTTCTCTTCTGTTAGCATAATGCAAATGTGTATCCTAATTTTTTCTTAACATTTCAGAACACTCCTTAAGGTATCATTCAAATATGTACTGAAAGAATAGTAATATAAAGTCAAGCACTTAGAAATTAGGAAATGCCACAATTAAAGTTGTCTGTACACTTAATTTGTCTCCCTCATGTGTGGGCATTAGATACCAGAATGTAATTACATGATACCATAGCATATGTTCAATAGTTCATTCAGTGAACAGTAGCTAATCAATATTTCTTTTTTATCCTCATTTAGTGTGTAGCTTTAGGTCTTATCTAAAGCACAGCATCTAAAATCTGCACTGAATATAACATTGTTACTTCTTTCATAAGCATACATATTGTATTTTTAACACCATATCAGAGTCTAATAGATTTATAATATCACGAACTGTGATTTGGATGGAGTTATTATTAGCCTCATTTTATAGTTGCAGAACTGCTGAGGCACATAGGAGATCAAAGCCAAAACTGTCAAAGCTGGCTTCTAACTTGAGATACCTGAATTTGGAGAGCTGGGAATATGAAAAAGACTCCCTTTTCTTCCCTGGGCTGGGAAACCTTGGTCTGGGGAATGTGCACTCTACTCCCTATTCTTCACTGGGTCTGGGAGGAGTCTGGAGCAGCAGGAAAAAAGCTGCTTGTGTGCTTCTCAGACCAGAGGCCTCAGTCTGATGAGCAGGCAAAAAGGAAAGAGTGACTTCTTCTCCATTAGGTGCCTTGTGTTGGCTGAGGGAGCAGCATAACAACTACTCCATTTCCTCCTCAGACTGGGAACCCCAGCCTGCAGAGTGGTTAGCATGCTTTGCCATGCTTCTCCAGTCCCTCCCAAAGCACATAACTCCTAAAGATGGTCCAGGGTAGAGTCAGATTTTTATTGCTGATTTCCTAACAAGAGCAACTTTTATCTTCCAGCAGCTCCTTGCTTCATACTCTGTAAAATGTTCAGCTTCGACTTATTGTAGAGTAGTACACACTGAAGTCTGAATAAGCTAGCAGTCCTGTGGAAAACAGTACACGATCACACAATTAAATTAAATTTTGCTTACAGGGGTGGAACTAAAATTTTTTTTGAGTGCCCGATTTTACAAATGTAATGTTCTTTTCCTGTGTTTTTGGTACAAGATCCTAAATTAAAGTAAGCAGAATGAAAACATTCTATCATGTGGCACCAAACTGAATACAACATGGGTCATCAGGCAGGTTTAGGACTTTTAGAACCAGAGCACAGATTTCTGCCACTTGAGCACACACTTGAACATTACTGTTAACAGTAGTAGACATTTATCTCTTATGTAGATAACCTACTGAAGTAGGATGAGAGGCACAGATTGTTTATTAGCAGGTGTCATAGATAATTGCTGACAACAGTATAATGATGGGAATCAGTACTCTTGGGTTTTGTACCAGGTTGTATATGGGAATCTTCTCCAGTGGTTAGATATCCTGCTTCCCTGCAATCCCAACCTGTCCTGGTCCTTCTGTGCTCCTACATGCTACTTTCCTACCCTGATACCTCCCCTCTGCTTCTATGCATCCCATTTGGTCCTTGGCTCCTATTATCCTCTCTGTACCTACTAGGGCTGTGCTCAGCTTCAGTAGCTGAATTGATCTGGAGGAGATTCAACCTGATTTGGTGGCTGAATCTCCAAATCCAGATCAAATTGGAAGACCCATTAAAAGGTTCAAATCAAATCAGAAGCCTCTAAATCAATCTGGAGAGATTTGGAGATTTGAAAGGCTTGCAGAAAACAGAAACTAAGAAGAGGGAGGGGGAGGGGGAAATC
>NW_017729027.1:41605861-41613260 GCF_001723915.1 Gavialis gangeticus
TATTGACATCTGTAGCTGGCCAGTGACTATAATCTTTTTCTGAGTTCCCTTCCAATCACAGTGCCCTGGAAGAGAGGGATATAGAAACAGTGTCTGAAGTGATCTGTGCCCTTTGTGAGCTGTCTCTCTCTTGGAGCAGCAGCATCTGAAGGGCTCTGACTTGCTAGCTAGTCTCTCTTCTTGTAAGTTGTATCCAATCCTTTCCTACTTACCCTTGCTTAGAATCCCTACTGTTACCCCTATCCATTCTTTTTAACTTATCCCCCCCCCAATCCTCTTAGTTATTCTGGGTCAGTCTGTCTTGATTCTTTCCCTCCATGAAAAGAAATCTGTGTTTTCCCTGACAGTGTGTCATCACTGTGCAGGTAAGCACACCATATGTTACACACACACACACACACACACACACACACACACACACACACACGCACACATATTTTGCAGCACACAAAATATTATGAAGCGTGCTGGAAAGGCAGTTGGAAGGTTTCTGGCAGGGGAGAGAGAGGGGGCAGAGGGAGAGCTGCAAGTTCCCCCCTCCCCAAACATAGACACACCTTCTTTTCTGGCAGCAATGAGTCCTCTGCTGCTAGTGGGAAAAAGGAGGTGGTAGCAATGCCTGCACCTGCACTACCACCACTAACCAGCAACAGCATGACATTCTCTATCCCAATTTCAGTTCCCAGCATCAGCCTTAAAGTGCCAGAGGAGGACCTGGATCTAGAAGCAGAGGAGCTGAGGGCCATAGCAAAGGAGATTCTGGGGAAGAAGAGAGAATCTGAGTTTGTGCTCCACACCCCTCAAAGTTCCTTTAGAGGCAGGTCTCCTTCTCTGGAAGGCACTTAGGAGGAGGTTGTTCAGCTCCTCCTGTTGTTTTGCCTCTGCCTGGTGAGGATGGGGATAAGGCAGGATCCCCACCCTCAACCCAAAAGTGGGTGGGTAGTGTAGTGTGGGATCATTTTGAGGTGGCAAATGATCCCAAGTATGCTACCTGCCAACACTGCCAAAGGCAGATCAGCTGGGGTAAAGACGTCAAACACTTCACCACCAGGCAATGTTGCTGCATCTCAGGAGGCAGCACCCTCTTGGCTTTGTTCCTTCTCATCCTGGCACCAGTGGAAGTGTGCACCAAAATAAGTTCCCCTCTCACTGCAAAGCCCCCATCCCCATGAAGCAGAGGCAGGCCACCCTGGATCAGTGGGGGAAAGGTAGAGACAAAGTGGGGCACATTCCAAAGGCAAGTGGGCTAAGGGCATGTCTTCAAAGTTGGGGTCCAGAGGCACCAAACCCCACCATCAGGCAAGTAGTGTGGATGCCTTAGTGGCAACCTATATCACCAAGGACGTGGAGCCATTGCACAGCAAGCCCTTGGCCTATTGGGCAACCCACAGCCAGGTGCGGCAGGATCTGGCCGAAATTGCCCGAGAACACCTGTCCTATCCACCTACCAGTGTTCAAGTGAGAGGGTGTTCAGCCTTGCTGGTGATCTTGTGACACCTCACTGCACCTCCTTGGATCCTGGGTTGGTGGAGCAGCTGATGTTCCTGAAGATGAACCTCCCCAAACTCCACCCCCACCAAGCCATCCCCAAACAAAAAACTTCTACATTCTGCAGTCCCCCACACCCCAATACTCAACCCTCTGCATTTCAATTAGGATATTTTTCTTCTTCACCACGTAGCTAGGACTCCTTCAGATAGGGTGATAATGAGAGCACAGATGAGTTTGTTACAGTGCCTAGAGCAGAAACAGCCACTATTGAGCAGTTTAGTTGCTGGGTGGTTTAGTTGCTGAATGGTTTAGTCCTTGGTTGAGGCCTGCTCTGTGCTGCTGGAATCTCCAGAGAATTTGTCTGCAAAGTTCTAGCAAAGATTTATTGAACACATGTAAACTGATTTTCATCCTCTCAATCATTCTCTTGTTCATTCTCTCATTCATTCTCCTTCTCTCTTTCTCTCTTGGTGGTATATGACTAGAGCTGTTTAGGATTTTTATGCTGAAATTATTTTTCAATGGTGCAGTTTCAGCAAAAATTGAAAATTTTCACTAAAGAACAAGTTTCATTATGGTGATTTTTTCAGTCTTCTGTAGGAAAAAGAAAATACTTCAGAGTATATTTTGGGGGGGGCAAAATATTCACTTATTGAATAAAACACAAGTATTTCGCTTGAAACTACCTTTTCCTGTGGGCCTGCATTTACTATATATATTTTTTTATTTATACGCTATCCTCCCCCGAAAAGGGCTCAAAGTATATATCATAGACATAGTTTGGTTCTCTGATGACTTATGAGCCAGGCTACCAGGCAGTAATGTACTTTTTGCTGAGTCTCATCCTACCTTAAATAACTGCAGATGCATACCTAGCTCTGCCAAAGGACCCAGAACACATGGGAGAATGAAGCAATATGAACCCATAGCACGGTAGTGTAACTGAAAAGGTGACCAAGGCAGCAGCCCCAGGTGCTGCCTTTTGTGGGGGATGCACAAAATTGGGCATAAAGGGCATTTTTACATGTGCTGTGGGGAGCAGTGCCAGGTGCTTTAATAGCGAGTAGAACTTATTAAAAGTGCCTGTGTGTTACATGTATCAGTGTCACCATGCCGAAAAAATGGTGGCAGGGCACTTTGAACTAAAGCTTACTGAATGTGTTCTATTTCAAACTACTCCTTGAGTACCCTGCGTTGTAAGCTGTCAGGGGTGGCTGACTCGAAGGTGTCCAGCCTCTCAAGGTGTTCCTTTACAAGGTCTGCACTGATGGAGGGTAAGGAATCTCCCTCACCCAGGTGTTCCCATCCCATAATGGGCAGGGGCATCCCTTGGGACTGGTGAAAAACTGACGGAAAGCACCCATTTAGCAAGTTGGCTTTTTCCTGGGCATCGGTTGTCAGTTGTCCCATCTGGTTTAGCAGGGGTACAGTGTTACCCTTGCTTTTCCTCCAGCTCCCCACGTATCTAAAAAAGGACTTTTTATTGTCCTTGATACTTGTAGCTAGCTGTTCAGTCACAGCCTTGGCTTTCCTTGTTCGTTCCCTGCAGGTCCAGACCATCCCGTCCTCCATTCTTTGTAGGTCTTTCTTTTTAGATGCAGGAGGTTCACTCATTCCCTGCAGAGCCAAGGGGGTTGTTGTGCCCTTCTGCTGCCTTTCCTCCAAGACTGGATAGACTGTGCTTGTGCATCCAGGATCACTACCTTGAGGAGCAACAACTCATCCTGAACTCCCCTCCCCTTTGTGTCATGGTCCCTTAGGGCCTCAGTGACAAGCCTCCTGAGCTTGTCAAAGTCAGCTTTGCTGAAGTTGAGGACTTCTGTATTGCTGACTGACTTGCCAGCTTTACAGCGAATGGTGCAGGTGATCAGCTCATGGTCACTATCACCCAGCTTCCCTTCAATCATTAGGTTGCTGATTAGGTCCCCCCCCATTGCCAGTAACGGGTCGAGCCGCGCTTTGCCTCTCATCAGCCTGTAGACTTCTTGTGTCAGATAGAGCTCATCCACGCATGAAAGAAAGCTTTGCGACCATTCGGGTTTGGCCGAGCTGTCTTCTCATGAGATGTCTGGATAGTTGACGTCTCCCATGACAACTATGCGCTGGGAGCGTGCAGCTTCAACTGATTCCCTGGTGAACTCCTGGTCAAGCTCTTGATCCTAGGTAGGAGGTCTGTAATAGACTCCCACCATTGTGTCCCCTGTAAAATCCCCATGGATTTTAACCCAGAGGGTCTCCAGTTGTCCACTTGATTAATTGAGTCTTCTCTGACGTGTTGGATTTTCAGTGTACTGGGGCATGCTCCGCACATGTGTATAGGAGCCCAAAAATGTTGCTTCAACCAGCCCTTTCCTTTGCACTGAAGCTGCCTACAGCACAGACCTGCCCTATTACACCTTTGACATGCCAAAGCACAGTTTAATGTAGTACGGGCTAAAAACAATACTTCTCAAGTTAGTTCAGTGAATTGAAAAGAAGTTTTATGATAATTTAGGAATATCACCATCTTTTATTTCAACTAAATAAAGACCAACATTCCAAAATAATGACTTGTATGAGATGGTTTGGAGGGGGACAATCCTGTCTCGAGCGGGGGTAGATCACCCCTGGAGGTCCTTTCCAGGCCTATTTTTGTATGGTTCTATGAAATGAAGTGTTTTAAAATTCCAAATAAACATTTTCAGAAAAGTTATTTCTGTTCACAGGTTTTATATTTCAATTATTGTCTTGATTTGGGAGAAAATTGGTGTTCCAGTATTGAAATTTTATATAGGGTGGTATATGAGGTTCTCAGCGTATGAAAGTTCTAAAGCTTCTCAGTGAAACAGCTGTAAGGACAATTTTTTAACGTGAAAAAAAATATTTTTTTTCCTAAACTCCTGCTCCGAAATGGCAGAACTAATTTCAGACAGCCACCTTGCAGCAGACATTCAGCATAGAAAATTTCACCCCAAATGGTTACAGTTTGGCAAAGTTGCAAACAACTACAAAGAAATTTTTATAAGAGGGAGGGCTGGACAATGTTAACTATAGATAGAACAATCAGTTCTTTAAAGAAAAATTCTGCTTTGTGCAGCAATATTTATATCTAAGGAAGCACTTTAAAAGCAACTTACTAAATAGTGAGGAAAGGTGCAGTATTGTAAATAAGAGGTGTAATAGTGTGCGTGTATATATAGATATATATGTGTTTGTGTATATATATATACACACATATATACATATATATATATATACACATATATAACTATATCATGGATGAGTGAACAAGAACAGAGTCAAAAATGGTGTTTCACCAAGCCTGTGATGTAGCTGATTTTTAACCCAGAATTCTCTACTCAGAACCATGTACTATAAACAACTGTTTCTCTTTCCCTCCTGAATACTTTCAATTTTACATTTGTTTGTATTTTAGCATTTTAAATTACTTTTGATTATAATGTGTTTTATGCTATGTTTTCTTCAATTGAGAATCCAAGTTTAGTTCTACATTACCATTAAATAAACTCAATTGAAGGTTCATATTATTTTTGTTTGGAACCTACCCAACTGTCCCTGGTTAATGAAAGACATATTAACATTCTTTTTTATAAATCAAATTGAATTTTCATATAGAAAATTATATTGCTTAGTGCCATTGTTTTCCTTTGTTGTCAGTGATAAAACCTACTTCTCTGCCTTGCTGTTTTGATAGCAGCTGTTGTTTTTATTTAATTATTTTGTGCTTAAGTTTGTGAGATAATTTAGCTGTAAGGAGTCATTCTTACTAAGCAATGCTCTAGTGTACTGTCATATAATGATATATGGTGATGTCCTTGTACCAGATCTTAAGTGTTCTGGCCTTATATTTTTCACATATATTGTTTCCTTTTACCAACTAAAAACCCAAATGCAAATTCATTTATTTGAACTTCTTGTCCAGCTATTATACAGAAAAACAAAACAGTCTGTTAATTTCAACTGTAATTTTCAATTATTTTCAATTTTCAATTGTTTCTTGTCACAATGAATGGAAGGGAATTCAGTACTTAAACTTTACTCTTTTTTATGCAGATTGCACCACAGAAAAGGTAGCACTTCATTTTTTAAAACTAGTTTATATGAGTTTTTAAGCACTTTTTTATGGGAATTATGGCTTCTGTCTATGATGTATTTTGTTGAAATAGACTTTACTTATGAAGCATGTTGAATGATAAAAGAATTTTATGCTACGAAATGGTGAAGATTTTACTGATGGCACTTTTTGCAAGAATTTTTACGTGGCTTTTAAGAGGACATACAAATAAAAATGCTTGGAAAATCACTCTTTGCCTTGTCTTAGTAAATCATCCATCACCTGTGGTGATATAAGAGGTAATTAGAAGTGTTTTCAATTAATATTTAAACTTTCTGTTTGCCAAAATTTATGCATCTAAAACATGCTTTTGTTTCTAAAACATTAATCAACCTTTTCAAAATTAAAATGCACTTTGATTTCAATTTAGGTAATTTAAGAATTATCAAGATATGTGACTATAATATATCAGGCTGTTTTTATTATATGGTTGTTTCATGGATTTTGATTAGTTCATTTTCATTGCATTTATCTGTGACTTCTCTGTTAGAAAGAGACTGGTATTTACATATGTCAGATTTTATTTGCATCATCACAGAGAAATATAGTATTCTAGTCTTACCTAGTTTACTAACTTGTCAATCTGAACTAGAAAATCTGCCACTTTTCATGACACCTTTCTACACAATGAAATTATGGGTCTTTCCTTTTCTTTGACCTCCAGGCATCATCTGACAAGGGCATTTTAAAGGTGGTTCTTGATATTTTCAGTTTAATTTTGGGAAACAATCAAAGTGATTCTTGTAAAAACTGTATGTGGTTGAGTTTATCTAATTTTCTATGAAAATCTTTTCTTGGTTGAATAAGATCCATGAGAGACCTTATGGAGTTTTAAAACAGGGAGCCAAAGCTACTACATTTATATTATAAATTTTATTTATATCTGAGGCAGGTTAGAGAAGTAAGTATAAAAGTATGTAAAAGTATAGTATTAAAAAAACTTGGGTTACATACTAGGCCTGTGCGAATAGGGAAGTATTCAATTCGGATTCAGATTTGGCCGATTCAGAGGATAGTGATTTGATTCAGAGATTCAGATCACTGTCCTAAATCAATTCAGCTGAATCACCTTTGGAAGATTTGGTGCTGATTTGGAGAGATTCAGTGATTCAGATCAGCCAGGGAGAGGTAGACACAGCCGGCAGCTGCAGGTTCTGCTGTGGCTCCTCCATCTGTGCCTGCCTTTCCCCGGGTGAGGGGAGCTGTAGGAGAGGTTCCCCTGCCCAGCCCAAGCCTAGTCCTGGCACTTTAAAAAAGAAAAGAAAAAAAAAGCCCCATACTCACTGTCTGCAAGAGCAGTGGTTGGGGCATCTGGGGGCTCATGGCAGAGCCTCCCCATGCAGTGTAGGGCGGTGGGAGACACTGTCCCTGCTTGGCACCTGCACAACAGCTGCAGCACAGTTCAGCAGGGCAATGCTCACCACCTGGGAGCTGGGGCCTCTGGGGCTGAGTGCTGCTGGGCTCTGGCTAACACATGGAGATGTCCCAGCACCCAGACAGCACGTACCACCCTGCCACCTGGCCAAGACACACTGCACCCACATGATATGACATTTACTGCATGGGTGCCATGTGTGGGGGGTAATCCCAACTGCACAGGGGGGAAGGCTCTGCCGCGAGTGCCCAGAGGCTGCTATTGCTGCTCCTACAGTCGGTGAGTATGGGACTTATATTTTTTAAGTGTCAGGACGCTGGAGCCAGGCAGGGTAGCCATGTGGGCTTCTCCTGTGGCTTCCACTGGTGTGCTTCCCTCTGCCCTGGTGGGGGGAGCTATGGGGACTATGCCCTACTGCT
>NW_017729027.1:41618260-41619744 GCF_001723915.1 Gavialis gangeticus
CTGGTGTGCCTCCCTCTGCCCTGGTGGGGGGAGCTATGGGGACTATGCCCTACTGCTACTTGCCCAGCCAGTATAGCAGGGGGTGCGATGCAGGCATGACTTTCTCCAGATGGCAGCAGGGCATAGCCCCTGCTCCCAGCACGGCACAGGAGGGCACAGGATGCAGGCACAGCAGTGCTGGGAGCGGGGGCTATGCCCTGCTGCCACTTGCCCCCTTCTGCCTGCAGTGAGCCATGTCCACATCCTGCCCCCCCGGCCCCAGCTGGGCAAGTGGCAGCAAGGCAGAGCCCCCACTCCCAGTGCTGCTGTACCCGCATCAGTGCTTTTCAGCTGGTATGCTGTGGGACATCAGTGTGCTGTGAAGAGCTCCCTGGCATGCCATGAGAATTTTGGAATAATAATAAGTTCTCCAGCTGCCAAGTGCTAACGAATAAGCCATGATAATCTGATATTCACAGAAGACTCATGCATGTGTTGGCTGTGGGGGAGAGAGAGAACCAGCCAACCAGAAGGAAAATCATCTACTGTACATGTGTTGGCTGTGGGGGATGTGCAGTTTGCGAACCTCTGAACAGCTGTGCCATTGAATTTTGCTAAGGCAATGAGCTACAGTGAGCTTATAAGTATGGGGATGGGGAATGTTTTAACAGGTGTGCCATGGAAAATTTTTATTAATGTTAGTGTGTCTTTGTGTAGGAAACACTGATCTAATTGACACTTGGTATCCTATTCCATTCTGCCAGAACCCCTTCAAACACAAAACAAAGCATAAATACATAAACTTTTGTAGCAAACCTTTATCTTGGACTTAAGACTAAGCCACAAAAGATATCAAGGGAGAGAAGACCAACCCACCTTTTGCATTAATTTGCATTTTGATTATTTCCAAGATTCCACCAGGGTGGAATAGGAGCACATTAGGCCAAAGTATTGGTTAAGCATTTCAGTGCTACTTTAACATCTAACACCCAGATCTTATTATACCTTCTAGATGTCTATGTAGCTCTTATTTTCTGTCCTACATTACAAGATTGAGATAGAAGAGGAGGAGAAAGAAGATCCTAATGATGAAGGCCTTTGATTCAAGTCACTCCTCAGTCAGAAGGACTTGAAAATCACATCTTCCATTTCCTAGAAAAGTTTCCTTCTATCACCAGGTCATGGCCTAGACTGAGATAACTTTACCGTCTTACCCTTCCTGTTGAAATTGGGTTAGTGATCATCTCAAAGGGAAAAAGCATGGGGCCAGGAGAGCAAGAGGGAGCCTAACTCTATGACTGGGTATGATGCAGTATAAAACAATTGGTTTACATGCATTCTAAATTCCAAGCTGTCAAACTTTTTAAGTAGGTATTTAATTCAAGCATGAGTAGGGAGCTAACAGCTGGAAGTTGCCATTGTCCCATACAACTTACTGCCCTGAGCACTAAAGTGTTTTGTTACACCTCTGCATTTAGGAACCTTAAAAATGAAATGGGATTTGC
>NW_017729027.1:41624744-41627150 GCF_001723915.1 Gavialis gangeticus
AGTAGGGACCTAACAGCTGGAAGTTGCCATTGTCCCATACAACTTACTGCCCTGAGCACTAAAGTGTTTTGTTACACCTCTGCATTTAGGAACCTTAAAAATGAAATGGGATTTGCACCTTAGTGCTTGGAATTGCAATTAAAACTTTTTAAAGAGTGTTAACCGTATGTCTCTGTTCATCTCAGGCTGTTTATGTTGTAGGCAAAGCATGTGGTATGACTTAACGCTATGGTTTTCAAACTTCCTAAAGTCACAGAACTGTTTCATACACTTCTGCCAGGGAACACATACTCCTACCTCCATAGGCTGTGGGACCTGACATCAAGCTAGGTAACCCAGCCTGGTAATGGAGGTGCACTGCCTCCTAGCCCACTCTGCCATTACCCACAATCTCTCTGCAGAACTTTTGATGACCTATCACAGAATTCCAAGGTTCCACAGAACAGAGTTTGAAATCTGTTTCTAGTTTTTCTAGTTTCTATTAGTATGGGAAAATTGAAGTTGATTTGGACAAAGACAGATAGAAGAGTATAGTCAAAACAACAGTGAGGACAAAAGAAGCGATCTATATTGCAAACCTCAGGTTCATTGCACATAGTGGGAAGGATTCTACTGACTCTCCCTCCCCATCAGACCAGGATTAACCACAAGAAATATGTATGAAAAGTTGAAGGCTTCTATTGAATCCTCCCTCAGTCTTCTCTACTCTAGACTAAATAAACCCCAATCTTGGCCTACCGGGTTCGGAGGGTTGAGGAAGAGGGAGCCTCTGATGTGGCAGGGAGAAGAGAGAAGGGAGAGCTCTGCCAGCCCCAGAAGCTCCCTGACCTCTGGGAGCAATCCCTGCACACAGCACTGCCCAGCCCCAGAGGGGAACTCTTCCCCCCTCCTCCCTCTCTCCCACTGCTATAGGGTGGGGATGGGGGCTCTGTTCAGTGCTGGGGGGGCTCTTCCCCCTCTTTATCCTTCTCATCCCCCCACCCCGGTGTGGGTTGGGGATGGAGACTCTGTGAAGCTTCCCTGCCCCAGAGGGGTCTCTTCCCCTTGCTTCTCCCCCACTGTCATGGGGTGGGGAGCAGGGGCTCCATGCGATGCTGCTCAGTCCCACAGGGGGACTCTTTCCCCCCACTTCTCCTCCCTCCACAGAGCTCTGTGCAACTGTGTGCAGTGCTGCCCACCCCAGCCCAGCTGGGGTGCAGGGAACGCCTGTAACTGAGCTGCAGCTGCAGGGGGTGAAGAGCAGAGGGAAGAGTCCCACTCTGGGGCTGGGGCCAGGCTGGGCAGCCTAACGTAGAGCCCCCATCCCAACCCCACAATAGGGTTAGGGGGGTCCTGGGAGGAGGAGTCCCCCTCCAGCACCACACAGAGCCCCTCTTCCCAACCCTGGAGAGAGAAGGAGGAGGGGGATGAGTCCCCCCCATGTATGGAGCGGAGTCCCCTTCCCCACCCTACAGGACAGCCATCCCAGCATGGCCCCATTAAGGTGAATGGGGAGGGCGAAGGGTTGATTCCTCCCTCCATCCCTTCTGGTCCCTTCTGCCCTGCAGCTGGGGTCTGACAGCCCCAGGGGTCACCTCCACAACCCCCTCCCCTCTGCTCCCCAACAGACAGGCAGACCCTGGCTGCGGTGGGGGAAGAGGGGAAGGAGGGAAGAATTAATCCCTTCCCTGCCCACTTTGCCTTAATAGGGCCATGCTGGCGGGTGTCTTGCCATGTCCTGTCCCTGCTTAAGCTAGAGAGCAGAGAGGCAGGGCTAGCTCTGCTCTGGCACAAAGAGCAGACCCCAGCCCAAAGACCATGCGGAGATGCTGGAGGACTCTGATTTAACTTAAACCAGGAAGGGGTTTAGGAAAGAAATTACATAAACCAGTTTGAGCTCAATCAGTTAAGTCTGATACTACATTCATCAGGTTTATCTCTAACCAGTTTCAGACATTTTGAAACTGGTTTATGTGCACTGAATGTCTGTTCTGTTACAGGTTCAAAGTAGTGTCTAATCACTTAAACTAGTTTATGTGTAATGTCTGTCCCTGGCCCAGGAGGGTGGTGAAGCAGTGGAACAGGTTACATAGAGACGTGGCAGAATCTCCATCCTTGGAAGTTTTTTAAGGCCTGGCACAACAAAGCCCTGACTGGGATGGTCTAGCTGGGGTCTGGTCCTGCTTTGATCAGGGGTTTGGATTAAATGACCCCCTGAGGTTCCTTCCAACCCTAATTTTCTATGATTCTATTAAAAGCTTGTAAGACTCTTGTGAAAAAACATTTACTGCATTTGAGACCATTCATTCAATGAAACACGAAGAGTTTCTGTCTCCAGAACCTATGAATCATTTGGTATCTAAGTCATATGTCATCTCTGTCAATTACAGAACACAACTCAGTTGAATTTTCTGTCTTTAAATCAGG
>NW_017729027.1:41632150-41633414 GCF_001723915.1 Gavialis gangeticus
AAAAGCTTGTAAGACTCTTGTGAAAAAACATTTACTGCATTTGAGACCATTCATTCAATGAAACACGAAGAGTTTCTGTCTCCAGAACCTATGAATCATTTGGTATCTAAGTCATATGTCATCTCTGTCAATTACAGAACACAACTCAGTTGAATTTTCTGTCTTTAAATCAGGGTCACTTTTCAGGAAAAAGTAATTATTTTAATTTTGATTTAATTTATATAAACAATGTTTCTATACATGTTTGCATATTAAAATGCATGGCATATGCTTTGTATGGAATGTGACACGTGTACAAAACCATTTTCATGTATACATACAAACCTTATTTATATATAATATATACATATTTTTATATATAATGCACACAGTATGAATCATATGCACACAGTCATTCTCACACACACACACATACTGTCTCTTTTTCATATATAATATGAAAGTATATAAAATAAATGGTGTGCATCTTTCAAATGTATGGTGTATTTAAAGCACCGTAAGTAAAGGGATATTACCCCCAACTTATAGTAAGGGTTATTATTGTAAAGCTTTAAATTTACTGACAATCCTTTATTGATATTCCATCATTCTTCATTTTGAGTTACAGGGATATGGGATTTGCAGACTGTTCAATTAAAAGCCTTTTTTGTATGTTTATTTTTTCTACCTTCTCATACTGATATCTAGAGAAGGAAGAAGAAAAAAGCTTTCTGTTTTTGCTATAAATACTATGGAATCAGAATTTGGTGTCCTGTTCTACAATGAAGCAAGAGGCACAATTAAATCCTACTCACTTTTCCATACTTCTAATGAGTCTTCTCTCTTGACAGAAGTAAATACTTGATTATGCCATAAAATTGAGGAAATATAACTTGGAAGATTAGCTACTTGAAGGACCATATATACAAAAGGAAACTCTTAGGTTGGTGAGATCAGTTTTCTGACTATAACCAATATAATAAAACTTTAAAGTAGTTCATCATGATAAGTAATATTTACCTATATTTCTAGATACACTTTTTAAAAATACTGAGAGAGAACTGGAACACTTGTGCCCAAATCCTATTCCACTTCTAAGGCAGGCAAAGTTCTTAGTTAGATGTGATATCTTTTATTAGACCAACTGAGTAGTTGGAAAAAATCATAGAATCATAGGGCTGGAAGGAACCCGAAAGGATGGTCAGGTCCAGTCCCCTGCATGAGCAGGAAAGATATTTGGGGTCAGGTGACCCCAGCCAGGTGACCGTCCAGTCTTCTCTTGAAG
>NW_017729027.1:41633425-41633712 GCF_001723915.1 Gavialis gangeticus
CATCCTTTGACTTCACTACCTCCGTGAGCTGACTTAATAATTCCTGGTTTAGCTCTTCCCCTTGGTTGGGAGGTCTGTCGTAGAACCTCACTGTTAAGTCTGTTTCCCCTCGAATGCCTTGTATTCTAACCCAAAGCACTTCAGAGTGCCCCTTCTCTGATTCTTTGGTAATAGACGAGGATGTGTATTCCTCCTTAATATAGAGTTCCATGCCCCCACCTTTCCTTCCTATCCTGTCCCTCCTGTACAGCCTATAGCCCTTGACATTCACTGGCCAGTCATGCGTT
>NW_017729027.1:41638712-41638943 GCF_001723915.1 Gavialis gangeticus
TACCCTGGCCCCTGTCGCTTACCTATGTATATGTTCCACCCATCGGTCTAGGCTGGGCTGTACTTGTGGCTGTTGCTTGGTCTGGCAGTCTGATGTTTCCTCCACCCTCCTCTTCCCCTTCCCCCAATGAGCCTAGTTTAAAGCCCGCCGGAGGAGATCCGCCAACCTAGAAGAAAACACACGCTTATCTTTAGGGGAAAGGTGGAGCCCATCCCATCCAAGCATGTCTCT
>NW_017729027.1:41638955-41656584 GCF_001723915.1 Gavialis gangeticus
CCTAGTTTAAAGCCCGCCGGAGGAGATCCGCCAACCTAGAAGAAAACACACGCTTATCTTTAGGGGAAAGGTGGAGCCCATCCCATCCGAGCATGTCTCTTGTTGTGATGTGTAGTCTGGACACCCTAGTTGTGAAGAAGTTTTTCCTAATGTTCAGCCTATAACTGTCTTCCATGAGTTTGTGGCTGTTGTTTCTAGTTTTCCCCCGGGGCACCCTGGTGAACAGTTATTCACCAAGTCCCTGATGTACGCCTCTGATATAGCAATAAGCCGCAATCAGGTCCCTTCTCAGCTTTCTGTTCTTTAGACTGAACAGTCGAAGATCCCTCAGCCTCTCCTTGTATGGATTACCATGCAAATCTCTGATCATATAGATGGCCCTTCTCTGGACCCTCTTGAGCTTTAGCATGTCCTTGTTAAAGTGCGATGCCCAGAAATGGATGCAGTACTCCAGCTGTGACCACACCAATGTGGAGTAAAGCCGAAGAATCACTTCTTTGCTGGAGGTGCATCAATTGATGCAAGCCAGAGTTATATTGATCCTAGCGGCTAGTGCATTGCATTACTGGCTCATAGTCATGCTGGGGTCTATTGTTACCCCCAGGCTCCTTTCATTTATAGTGCTGGTCAGGTTTAGCATTGCCCAGCCTCTAGGTGTGCTGGGCGTTCTTCCTTCCCAGATGCAGCACTTTGCATTTTTCTATGTTGAACCTCATCTGGTTCTGTTCTGCCCAACATGCCAGTCTGTCTAGGTCTGCTTGTATCTGCGGCCTGTTTGCAGGTGTGTCCGCGCAACCCCATATCTTTGGTGTCATCCATGAACTTTGCCAGTGGGCTTTTTACCCCCTCATCCAGGTCGTTGATGAAGATGTTGAACAGCACTGGGACAAGTACTGATCCCCGGGGTACACCATTGCACACCTCTCACCAGGTTGACACCAATCCATTTATTTGGACTCTCTGTGTCCTACCCCACAACCAGTTTCGCACCCACTTGAGCCAGATATCTTCTAGTTTTTTAATCAGTACCTCATGGGATACCAGGTCAAAGGCTTTCTGGAAGTTGAAGTATATAATGTCAACTGCTGTTCTCTTATCCAGGTGATGAGTCACCTGATCATAGAAAGAAATGAGGTTGGTCAGACAAGACCTGCCTGCAACGAAGCCATGCTGACTGTCATTCGGTATCATGCCTTCTGCAAGTTTGTCACATATAGCCTTGTTGATGAATGTTTCTAGGATTTAGAAGTTAAGCTAATTGGCCTGTAGTTTCCTGGGTCCTCATGCTTCCCCTTCTTGAAGATGGGCACAACATTGGCCCTGTTCCAGTCTTCTGGGATTTCTCCAGAGGCCCACAGTTTTTGAAAGAAGTTTGCCAGGGGCTCTGTAATTACTTTGGCCAACCCTTGCAGCACTCTTGAGTGGAGTTCATCTGGTCCTGCTGATTTATGTATGTCCAGTTTCTTTAATTGATTGTACACCAGTTCTATGACAATGGTGGGAATGGTGTCAATCCTGCCCTGTTGGTTCTGTGCCCTTCCTGGCGTGTTTTTCCCCTTGGCCTTATGAGAGACTGAGGCAAAGTAGTCATTTGGGAGTTCTGTTTTTCCTGAGTGGTAGTGACCAGGTATCCAGTGAGCAGTGGCCCCACACTCCTATTAGTTTTCCTTTTACTCCTTATGTAGCTAAAGAAGGACTTCTTGTTGCCCTTGATTCTTGTAGCTAGTTTTAGTTCAGTTTCTTCCTTAGCCTGCCTGATTTGGTTACTAAAAGTGTGGGCCTTTGTTAAATAGTCTTCCTTAGAGGCTGTCCCAAGCTTCCATTGTTTGTACATCTCTTTCTTTTTCTGTAGGAGGGCTGCAACTTCCCTGCTAAGCCAAGAGGGGTTTTGACCCTTCTGCTACTTTTTCTTTGTAAGGGAATGGATTTTCTCTGAGCCTTAAGGATTGTGCCAACCATTCTTCTTGTGCTCCCTTTACCTGTGGTCCTAGGTCTCTCAGGGCATTCTATACTAGTGACCTAAGCTTATTAAAATTCACCTCTTTGAAATACAAGACTTCGAGCTTGGTATTTGTTCTGTTGGTCTTGCATTGGACCATGAATGTAATGATTTCATGGTCACTATCACCTAGGCTATCCTATATGTTTAAATTGGTTCTTAGCAAGGTTTCATGTGCAGTCACCCTTTGTTAGGTATAAGAAGTCTCTGCTGGTCTGAGACTCCAAGGAATGAGAGAAACTAAAAACACATACATATTTTGTGTTTTTAGATACCGTTCATAATATGTGCAATAGTATGGAAATATCATAATTCTAATGCACCAAAACTATATGCTACAAGGTGTGAGGAAAGAGTTATTTTAGATAAAATGTTACCATTAACAAATAAAATATTAATTTTAACTATACCTGGAAATACATCCTCACACTGTCGTATAGTCCTTTACCTAATGATTTTGAAAAAAAAAGTTTTTTTTTTTGAAAAAGAGACAACATGGTATCAAAGACAAATAAAAAAATAGATGGATATTTTTGTACTGTGATATGCTGGTGGTTGTTGCTGTTGTCTACAGCTTTAAAATCATTGTGTATCTTAGATGAGAAGGGACAAGAGTCCTATGTTGAAATGTACCATAATCATTGCAATTTTTTTCCATTTTAGGAGGGAAGCTATCCATAGGGCAAGCAATTTTGTACTTGCAAGATCTTTTTACTTAGTTGTATATTTTGCAGCATTGCAATGCTTTTTTAAAAATGAATTGATTTCTATGAATATTTCTCTTTTGGTAAAGCTTTAACTTACAGATAAATTAATTGCCTGTGATACTGCTGAAACATGCTGATCAGATTTATAGCTCTTCTCCTTTGATTGTATGTAACCTGTTTGTCACAGTGCTTCTGCTATGCACCTCATTCCATTCAAAATCTTATCATTGCTTGAGAAAATCAACTGTATTTTATATCTAATCTCCTATCACCTCTCAATTGTAACACTATCGTCTGTCATCTGTAATCCACTCAAGCCTGTCTAATTTATTCTCTGCTGCTAAAGCATTCCACAAAGCACATTTTATTTATTCAGGATGATAATACAGCCCAAATCCTTAAAGGCATGCCAAAGGTGCCTCAAAATGACAGAAAGGGTATGCAGAATAAACTTTTGATGGATAGATCATATTTACTTGCTTACCACAGGTTTCCGTGCATCTTGTTTTGGGAAGGAAGAATGAAGAAAAAAAGATTAACTGTCACAGCATAGACTCAGTATGGCCAAATGCTGGCCCCAGGCAGGAGGGATGTAGCTGATAGGGCTGTGTGAAACAGCACCATTTCTTTTTTACTTGTGTTTCACCATTTCAATGGGACAGTATTTCATTTTGAGTTTTGTTTCATTTTGAAAGCAGTGTTTGTTTTGTTTCATTGAAACTGTTTCACTGTTTCAACGCTGTTTCAACATTTCACCCATAGGCTATAATGGGGAATCATGAAAATGCCTAAATCTTTGACATTTCTTCCCTGATTCAGATGAAACCAGCAGGGATGGTAGCCCCTTCTGAGGTCATGCAGCCTGACAAGTTTCAAGGAGATAGGTGCAGGGAATTCTGGGAAACTGCACCTCAAAGTGTTGACAAGCAAATCTCAAGTCATTTGCCGGCAGCAGCAGCCTCCTGTTATTTGGCCAACAGATCTGAGCGCCCTCACCCCCAGGAGGCTGCAGGGTTGTGCTGAACTCCTCCCAGGGGTGAAGGACCCTGGATCTGTGCACCAGATGACAGGAGGCTGCCGCTGCTGTCTGGGGGCAATGTCAACACCAAACTTCCTGGTGCTGGGTGTGGGTGGAGCCCAGTGCTGGTCCCAGGTGGCAGCAGCAGCCTCCTGTCATCCAGCATGCAGATCGGGGGCCCGTACCCCTGGGAGGAGTCTGGCACAGCCCCGCAGCCCTCCTGGGGATGTGGACAGTTCCCTGATCTGTCTGCCAGATGATAGGAGGCTTCTGCTTCCACCTGGGACTGGCACTGGGTGTAGCCATGCATCAGGAAGACTGCTGCTGCTGCTGGCCCCAGCTGGCAGAAACATCATGCTGTCATACTGTATGCAGATCCAGGGGCCCGCACTCCCAGGAGTGCTGCAGGGCTATGCCAGACATGGTTGGCGTAGCCCCCAGATCTGGGTGCCAGATGACAGGAGGCTGTCGCTGCCAGCTGGGACCCACGTTGAAGCCAAGTAAGCTCGGCTTTGAACCTTGAAATGTTTTGAAACTTTTGAAACTTTTTGAGTACACTTGTTTCATTTTGAAGCTCTTTCAAAGCTTTTGTTTCCTTTTGATTTCACTGTTTTGAACTCAAAACACATCAAAACAGCTTTGAAATGAAACATCTGGTGATATTTCAAACAGCCCTAGCAGCTGACTCCTTAGCATTAACCTCTAACTGCAACATCAGAACTACAATTCTACTTCGCAGTGGCCATAACAGGGTTAAAACTAACTGTGAACCTGAAGTATGCAGCCATTACAGGGAGCCATTATATGGAAGCTATTACCAGTTTCAGTTCTGGTGGAGAATATCAGCTTTCTCACTTAGGACATATACTCCAGTTTTGGAGAGCTGATATCTTGGAGTGCAAGTGAGTGTGGTCTGCAAAAAGGTACAGTATTTTTCTTTGACAGAACAATAAAATAAAAAAGGCAAAGGTATATGTATCAGACCCCTAGTGGTATATATATATGTGTATGGTGAGAAGGGTGGCTAAGAGCTAAAGCAACCTGTGCTGTGTATGTAACTTATACTTTATTTATAAATATTATTATCATTTTATTTACAACTTATAATTATTATTGCCTTCTATGTATATTCATTTCTAGATTATACATTTTCAGTGCAGAAATATCTGGATTTTTATAGTGAAACATCACAGTTACATATGCATAAATAAACATTTATACAAATATATACACACACACACACACACACACACACACACACACACTAGGGAGAATTCTATTATGATTTGTATGCCTAAACGCAACACTTTTGGCAAGTAAGTGGTGTTTTTGACACTTACGCACAAATGGCGTTTCTGTTACCCTTGCACTATGCATGTGTGTATATGTTCAGTCTGAGCATGTTCAGTAGGGGCATGTGTAGATGAAACGGGGGCCCTAAACTGAAGCAGTGGGTTTTGAAAAACACCGCTTCAACTTAGGACTGATTAAACCACTGTGTAATGCAAGCAGCCTGCTGACTTACCTGCCTCTCCAGCAGCAGGGAGGGGAGGGTGAGCTGCCGGCAGGCGGACTGGTACCTGAGCTGCAAGGAGGCTGGTGCTTCCCCCCGCAGCAGCAGTACCACCCGCCCCCCCCGGTGGCACCCACTTGCTGGCATCCAGCTCGGGTAGTCCTGGGGGGCACTACAGCTGAGGAGAGAAGCACTGGGCCCCTGTACAGCTCAGGCAGCCAGGCAGGCTCCAGGGGGGGGAAAAAATCAGGCTTCCCACTTTTCTTGGGTGGAGCCTGTTTTCCTGGACTGCTGCCAGGCTGCACGTAGGGCTTCCTGCAGAGCCACAGAGATGCATGGAGCCCAGTGCTTGGCTCCACAGCTGTAGGCACAGCAAACTAAAACTCCTCAGAGGAGTTTTAGTTTCCTGTGTCCCAAGTCATTTAAGGTGCATTACATCCTCAAATTTCCTACAGTGGCTGGAACTGATGCGCAATACGTCACTGAAGCATGCAAATACTGACACCATTAAAGCAATGCAAAAGTATTTAGCCCACTTTAAAGTGTCGTGCACACACCCCCCCATTTCATCTACACATAGCCTAGGTTACACACAAACTAAGCAGCAACACAAGTATATATATGTGCTCATTACAGATGCACAGATATTTGTAAGTCATGAAAATGTAGCCAGGAAAAAATCTATGACTAATGAATGTGCTCCTTCTTGTGTTTAGCCCTAGCTGAATAGTTAAAGCTATTCAGTAAGGGATTGAGGGGGGATGAAACAAGTTTCTCTCTCATCTAAGCATATTGCACAGATTAAGGTTGATTAGGGCTGTGCAAAGCTTCAGATCGTGATTTGGATTTGGAGATGATTCAGCCAATTTGGAGGCTGAATCTATGAATCCAAACCAAATCACTAGAAGCTTTAGGTTTTCCAAATTGATTCAGAGTTTCCAAATCAATTCAGATTTGGCGATTCGGAGATTCGGCCATAGGGTATAATGGGGAATCAATGAAATATCTATAACTTTGTTGTTTTTTGGTGGATTCAGATGAAACTTGCAGAAATGGTAGCCACTACTAAGGGCATGACGTCTGCCAAGCTTCAAGATGATAGGTGCAGGGTTTCTGAGAAACTGCACCTCAAATCCTGAAAGCAAAACTCATGTCACATATGTATGTTAAGCCACAGTGTGGTGAAAATTTCAGAGGTGTTAGGACTTGATGTGGCCATAAACCTTGCCAAGTTTCAAGGCAGTAGGCATAGGGGTTTCTGGGAAACTGCACCTCAAGCTGCTGACAAGCAAAACTCATGTCACATGTGTCTTAAGCCACAGTGGGGTGAAAGCTGCAGCAGTGGTAGCTCTTATGGAGGCCACAAAACCTGCCAAGTTTCAAGGAGATATGTGCAGGGGTTTCTGGGAAACTGCAGCTCAAACTGCTGACAAGCAAAACTCATGACATAGGTGACACTGTGAGTTAAGGCATGGGGGTGAAAACTGCAGGGGTGGTAGCTCCTGCTGCGGCCACAAAGCCTGCCAGCTGTCAAGGAGATAGGTGCAGGGGGAGTCTAGGTTCTGGGGCCCTGCATCTTTGGCCACAGGCACACAAAACTCATGACATGGATGGTTGTGGAACTGTGTGTGTGTTCAGGTGCGCTTTTCTTGGTGGAGGGGCCTCTGCACAACATGGCTGTGTGCCCCATTGAGGCCTCCTCCTCCCCTACAGCTTTGATTTGGTCCATCACTGTAAGTGATGGCAGGTCAAAACACCTTAGCTGGCTCAACACCAATAGCACCAGCAGAATCAAAGGTAGCCAGACGGAACTGTCACAGAGCCTTTCTTTTTATAAAGGAATTGACAGCAAGAAGTAAAGATGTTGTGTTGGTTGTATGCTACTCATGGTGTGTGATGGCTTATCTTGTGTTTTTATGTTTATATGTTTATTATGAAAAAAAACTAAAATAGAAAAAATGTATCTTAGGAAGCTTTTGGGTTGAAAAACCCTTTGTCAGGCTGAGGAAGTACCTGCAGTTGGTGTGTCTCCTGGTCCTGGATGGAAGGAATATGAAAGAAACCAGAGGCTGGCCTGGCATGCAATCCAGGCAAGAAAGCCTTAGGCCTGTGTGACTAGGCAACTATTTGATTTGGATTTGGATTCGGCCATTTTTTATTCATCTGATTTAATTTGGAGACCCAAATCATTTTCTGAATTGATTCAGCTGAATTGATTCATCAAAGATTTGGAAAAGATTGTGCAATTCAGAGATTCAGCCATAGGGTATAATGGGGAATAAATGAAATATCTATACCTTTGGGGTTTTTTGCTGATTTAGATGAAACTTGCAGGGATGGTAGCCACTGCTGAGGGGATGACGTCTGCCAAGTTTTAAGGTGATAGGTACAGGGATTATTACTGGGAAACTGCACCTTAAAATCCTGAAAGCAAAACTCATGTTGTGTGTGTGTGTTAAGCCACAGTGGGGTGAAAACTGCAGGGGTGGTAGCACTTGCTAAGGCCACAAAGCCTGCCAGGTTTCAAGGAGATACGTGCAGGGGTTTCTAGAAGTTCATATTTGCTGACTGATGTCTTAACAGTTTGTAATAAGTTTGTGGCTTCTCATCTTCCAACAGGAAGCCAGGCATCCTGTCCAGTACTCCATTAAATTCTGGCTTCCTGGTGGAAGATGAGAAGCCACAAACTTATTACAAACTGTTAAGACATCCATCTGCAAATTTGAACTTCTAGAATATAAACCATTGCTCATTTACTACTACAAATAGTCTCACATAGAACAGTCCGACTTCACCAAAAGAATCTTATTTTCATTAGTGAGACTTTTTACACAGATAACTATATCAAACGTAAGTTTGTGTTTATATTCACAGTTTTGTAGTGGACACAGATTTTTGTCCTTGTTTTTATGCATTATTTTGAGATTTGTGATCAATGTTATGTTTAAGTAAGCATACTGGATCAATAACTAAGAATGGACCCATGCCAGGCTAGAGATAAAATATTTTGCACATTATAAGTAAATGTTGAGCATGTATTTTGTAAAAATAATGATTTTAAAGTTTTTTTTCCCCCTCTTTATCTGAATATGTGGCTTGGGAAGGGGCACAAGTTTTATGCTGTCCAGTTTGAGGGAAGGCATCAAAATAAGACTTTAAACCTCCTTGGTATCTTCTTGTATTCTTGAGTTTAGTCCATGTAAATAGATATACAATTGTCTTCTAATGTCTGTACATATTTGTTGGTCAAGACATAGTTATGAGATAATTTTTTATACAAGTAATTCTGTATTCATGACAGATTATTTTGGATGGGGATAATTCTTAGGGGTGCGCAGAGCTTCGGTCACCAATTCAATTCAGAGAAGATTCGGCCCAATTTGGAGGCCAAATCACCAAATCCAAATCAAATTGGGAGACAAAAAGCCCTCTGAATAAATTCAGAACCTCTGAATTGATTCAGAAAAAAATCATAAAAAGATTTGGAGATTCAGCTATTTGGAAGGCAGTCTTGCAGAAGAACAGAAACTAAAAAGAGGGAGAGAGATCGGGGGGAAACACTGACATCTGTAGCTGGCCAGTTATGGTGATCTTTCCCTGAGTCCCTTTCCAATCACAGTGCTCTGGGGAAGGGATGCAGAAATAGCACATAAGCCTCTGTCTGAAGACTTTCTGTCCCTTTTGTGAGCTGTTACTGCCTGGGCAAAAAAGGGGCAGGTGGTTGACCTAAAAACAGGAGGGCAGGTGGAGATCTAACCAGCACTGAGAAGGCCCCTTGTTACAGGTTACCATCCCTGCTGGTTTTATCCCTCTGTGCCTTAACACACATACAAAGTCACATGTCATGAGTTTTGCTTTCAGAAGCTTGAGGTGCAATTTTACAGAAACCCCTGCACCTAGCTCCTTGAAACCTGGTAGGCTTTATGGACTCAGAAGGGGCTACCATGCTTGATGTTTTCACCTTACTGCATGTAAACACGTACACAAAGTCATGCATGTCATGAATTTTGCTTTGAACAATTTAAGGTGCAGTTTCCCAGAAACCCGTGCACCTATCTCCTCAAAACTTGGCAGGCTTTGTGCCTTCAAAAGGGGCTACTATCCTTGCTGTTTTAATCCAAATCTGCCCAAAAGGACAAAGTTGTAGGTATTTCAATGATTCCCCATTGTAGTCCATGGCCAAATCACCGAATCTCTCCGAATTATCTTCCAAAGCTTATTTGGCCAAATTGATTCGGGACAGTGATCTGAATCTCTTATTTGAATCACTGTCCTCCACACAGGGTGAATCCAAATTTGAATTGAATACTTCCCTATTCACACAAGCCTACTAATTCCAATAGTGCCTCACCATATACTTCATCTAAGGCAAAAACTAGTAACTGACTTCTATATTCTCAGAGTGAACTGTTGGGAATATTCTCACTAGGGCTTCCACAAAAGTTATTTTTCTTTGCTAGTGATGAGACATGGATGGTAATGGTAAACAGAGAGTAAGAGTTGGTTTAGAAGACTCCGTCTCTTGCTTTCCCATGTAAATAAAATGATTTGTTCATATAACCACAACAGTGAAAGAAGACATCACTCCCTAGCAAACAAATATATGTATACGGCAACAGTTTACCAACTTTCTTTATACTACCATCATGAGATTTATGGCTGGCTTGAATTGTGGTTGGCTTGAAGAATCATTTACTTCATTTTACAATTAACTGTTGCTCATCATTTTTTTTTTTCTTTTTGTTTCAGTAAGTCAAGGTGGGGATGCAGTTGCATCTGACATGTGTCCTGATCCTGGAATTCCTGAGAATGGAAAAAGAGCAGGCTCTGATTTCAGGTAGGAACTGTGTGTACGCATGCATGCATGCATGCATGCATGCGTGTGTGTGTGCGTGTGTGTGTGTGTACGTGTGTGTGGGTGCGCACGCGCGTGCATCTATAGATAGATAGATCCACTTCAATTAGTCAATCAATCTATCTTTCTAGATCTAGACCTAATAGAAAGGGCCAGCAAGTGTGGTGGTGACCTACAGATAATAGATTTTGAATAAAAATTATAAGCAACTCTATTTTGAATGCTGTAAAACAGTTTTAATTCTTGTAGATTCAGAAGTGAAGTTTTAGGCCATAGGGAATATACTGCTTGACAATGGAGATTTTAACACAGGTTATTCAAAATATACCAAATAATTTTCACTGAGCACTGTGTGTTATAATACATAAAATGAGGTGGAGAATGTCCTTCAGGTTCTAATTTCTATTAAATTACGAGGACACAATCTTTCAGTCCACTGCTGAGAAATTCTTTAATTTAATTTAATTAAAAGTAGTGAAGTTGATAGACCAAAGTAAGCAAAGAACCCTTAAACACAGGGAAAAAAAATACACTCTGTACTTAAAGTAAAAAAAAAATAAAAATCACACTTTTTGTATCAAATCTGTTCATTATTTTTATTTTGTAAACTTTGAAAAGCTGACTTTATTTGAATTTTCTGTTTACCTCCCCCACTTTTATTTTTACAGCCTCTAAAAAGGCCTAAAGCAACTTTGAGTGACACCATTTTCTGTGTACATCTCAGTAATGTGTAGACCAAGGGAAGAGTTTTTTATAATGTTCTTTTTAAACAATTGGGGAACATTCTGTCTTTAATTAGATATGGAGGAAAGATAGAAGTGGTTAAAGATGCACTGAAGCACACATGAATGGGGAAAGAGGAAGTTGAGGGAAGGGATAACTGTAGTGGGGCCTGCATGATAAGTTTGTTAAAAGAGTCAAACATTATGGCTGAGTGTTGACAAGTTTTACTTTAAGGGTTTGTAAATAAGTAGTATAGAAAAGGATTTAATTATATATAATAGTTATCATTTTATAGTAAAAACGGTGCTGATTTTAAATATAGTCAATTTCCATCAAGGAATAGGTAATGCTGTTTCGTGGAAACATTAAATGATGTGACTTGCTTTATATTTGATGGGCAAGCTATACAGAAAGGAGAAAAAAAGAGTTCTGGGTACTTGCTCTGCCAATATTTTCCAGTGAGGGAAGAGGGAGAGCTGCTGGCAGAGGCTGTTTTTCTTTACCCTCCCCCCCCAATCCCTTCCCCTGGGAATAAGAAGGGAGCTTAAGCAGCTTGTCAGCTGAGTTAGCTGTTGATGAAGGAACTGGTCTCCTGGCCCTTGCCCAGAGCAGGGGAGACCCATGTGAAGGGGGTGGGAATATGAATGATGTGTGCCCCCAGCTGCTGGAGGAGCACAGCGGTGGTGGGAGCATGGTGGTGGTAAGTGGGGGAGCTCCTGCAGATGCCACTAGCAGTGTCAGCATCAGCGGCATCCAGTGGGGATCACAGACCGCTTGCAGATGCCACCGGTGGCATTGGAGGTGCAGTGGTAAATGGCGACTGCACGCCTTTTTGTAGGGGGTGCTCCTCCATGCTCAGGGGGTGCACGTGCATCCGTGTGCACCCCCTATACATAGTCCCTGGGTGGGGGGAAGGAATGATGATTCTTGAATCTTTCTGGAACACGTTTATGAGGAGCTTTTGTGTATGTGATTTTCCTCTTCCACCATCTTGTCCCATTAGCAGCTTTCCAGACAAATTTCCTTCCCCCCTCTCAGATTTCTGTACAACTAAAGCATTCTATACTACATGTTTGTTTCCTCTCTGGGTCTCATGGGGAAGAGGTGCTAAATGGTTCCTAAGGCTGTGTGTAGACAAAATGAGAGGTGTGTGTGCATGACACTTTAAAGTGGGCTAACTTTTTTTGCACTGTTTTAATAGTGTTGGTGTTTGCAAAAGGCAGCAGTGTATTGCACATTAATTCCAGCTGCTGTAGGAAATTTGATGGTGTAATGCACCTTAAATGAATTGGGGCACAGCAAACTAAAACTCCTTTAAGGAGTTTTAGTTTGCTGCCCCTACAGCCATGGAGTGAAGCACTGGGCCCCGTGCAGCTCCACAGCTCTACAGCAAGCCCTGCAGGCAGCCTGGTAGCAGTACAGGAAACCAGGCTTTGCCCAAGAAAAACAGTGAGCCTGATTGTCTGATTCCCTCCCCCCACCCCTGATCCTGCCTGTCTGCATTAGCTCTGAGCTGTGCAGGGAACTGGTGCTTCCCCCCATGGCTGTGGTGCCCCCTGGGACTACCCGAGCCAGGTGCCTGTGGATGGGTGCTGCCTGGGGGGGTGCTGTTGCCACGGAGGGAAGCACCAGCCCCACCCTCCCCAGCCCAGGGACCACCATGTCTGCTGGCAGCTTGCCCTCCTCTCCCCTGCCGGAGAGGCAGGTAAGTCAGTAGGGTGTGTGAACGGCGCATGGGTTTTATCAGCCCTAAATTGAAGTGGTGTTTTTAAAACTCACCACTTCAATTTAGGGCCCCTGTTTCATCTACACTTGCCCTAAAAGAAGCAGCCTTAAAAGGTGCTTGGGGAAAGGGAAGAGGGGCAGTGATTCATGACATCTGTTGAGGCACTCTGAGGCAGCAGAGTTCAGCATGAGAGTCCTCACAGAGAGTTACTTTGCAAGAAAGAGAAATTCTTCCAAGAATGCTGGAGAGCTTGGCCAAAAACTATCTCCCTGTGTGTATCACATGATACAAGTGAATGGCAAATTAGTACATTAATCAAGAAATAAATTTAACAACTCCCAGGGGACTTATAATTTCCTATTTTTTAATGAAAGTGTCTGTTAACTGTTCCTTTGGATGCTGAACCTTTATTTGGAAGTTAGTTAGGGACACAGCCTGAGAGAAACATGTATTTCCTTGCAAACCATTAGGAAGGGACAAGGTCTGAACTAATACTTCTTTTACCTGTGGAGGGAATGAATAACAGAGAAAAGCCAGGGAATAAAAGATTGTGTTGACAGTCTTGACATTATTTCAAATAAGTTGAAATCAGCATTTTCCAAAGAATAAATAATATTCCCTCTAATTGGACTATTCATAAAACTTATATTACCACTGTAACCAGTACAAAGTTCTTAGCCAGCCATGCAATCACTCTGAGTGGTCTACTACTAACATCTGATATAAGTAATAAGCTAGAGTCTGCTACATGACAAATACAGTGATAGATGCTTCTTGAAATATATCCATTGTTTAAAAAAAAAGTATCAAAGAATGGTGGAAAAACAAAGATTTTGTTATTAATCAGCGTTGAAATATCGACTTACTCATACATCTAAGCCTTAAGACCTCCCAAATAATCTTCTGTCAGTCAAATTGAATGTCAGTCATATCACATTACCCTTTATTTACACCAAATATGTTGACAGCATGCTCTGGAAGTGACTGTTGGGTTCCTCACTTTTTTCATCATTTAAAATATAATGACACCTATACATATGACCAGTGCCTGCTCCTATGCATGCTACTTAATCAAGTCTGCTGGAGCATGCTTGTGCTAATTTGCACATTCCAGCAGACTCAGTATAACATATATTCAGCATATCTGTGTTCAAAATGGTGTTGGGGGCACTTCAACTAAAGCTTGTTGAATGAGTTTAGTTAAAGCGCCCCGACACCATTCTGAAGCATGGGATGCTGTGACAGGAGTATCAATATCGGAGCCTTTCTGGGAGTGGCTTCGCCCTCCTGTAATGGGCCAACCGCCTGCCTACTCACCTGCCACACCTTGATCTTACTTGATTAGTAGATTGTTGTAATCAGTGGGAGGGTGCCCATTTTTCGCGCCCTGGTGACAGGGAGCGCTACCTGCGGCTCCTTTTCCTCCCCTACACCGCAACCCAAGCCTCGCAGATGGTGTTGACGTGGTTTGACCTGGGCCCTGTTATGTCTTGGCCCTCCTCTTTACTCTTGGGGCTCCCCGCTGCCCCCCTCTCACTCTGGGGCTGGAGCCAATACACCCCACAAATGCTGCGCCCTCTCCAGCACCAGGAACCCCCCACGCTACTGGGGAGTCCCTATGAGGTCTCCTCCAACCCCTAATAGCCTCACCTGGTCCTCTGGTCAAAAAAGTGAACACAAAAACACAAAGCCCCTGGGCTACAACATAAAACTAGACTGTCCGGTCAAAACAGATTCACTCCCTACTAGACAGTGAGGGAGGGAGGGCTCCCCAACCCCAGCAGTAACCAGGGGATGTTCACACTGCCAGAGTTCTCCCCTCTGCCTGTCCTAGCTGAGTTCCTACTCCCACGGCCACTGGAAAGGAACTGCTCTCCTGGCCTTCTACCTGGGTTTAAGAAGGGCTAAGCCCTGCCCCTTCCTGTCAGCTGGTTTTACTGGTTGCCTCGGCAACTAGCACCTGTGCAGCCCTGGTGACTGGCTCCTGGTGGAGCCTCCCCCTTCCTGCCACTAGGGGTCTCTCCTGAGCTGTATCCACTTTCAGGCGCAGGGCACCTGAGTGCACTGCGACAGATGCTGAATACACAAGATGCTGCAGGCACTTTAATTGGAGGGGCTCCCGAGAGTATTTGTAAAGATGCCCTAAAAACAACTTTCACCACCCTAGAGCATTTGTAAAGATGCTCCAAATTATCTTTTGTTGTTGTTGTTCTAAATGATCTTTGTCTTAAATTATCTTTTTTTTTTTCATTTCACATAATTTACTCTTTTGGTTAAGCCATAAATATTCATATATCCAAATGCCATAAAAATGTATTACAGTTAAAATGCACCTATTACCTTAAAATGTACCATTATGTTTTACATAAAATATGTGAAGTGAATTGGTTCTCGTTTTTAAGAAATGTAACTAGCTAAATAAGTTAAATTGATTAATTCAATGCAAGCACTTCTACCAAAAGCATTTTCACATTGAATTTATTCCATTTCAAGCTATAGTATTTTAGATTTCATTTTAATAACAGAGGTAAGGTGTAGCCCAACAGAGTTGCACCAGTGTAAGTAGAAGGGCTGGTCTGAAGTAGATAGGGTGAGCTAAAAAGATAGGCAATCATTTGTATGCCTGCTTCTCCTGTGTGTCAAAAGGTGCCACAAGGGAAGTGTGATTTCAGGAGCTATTTGACAAAAGAGAGAAGTAGGTTTTGTCCCACAAAATAGCTGAGCAAGTGAGAAGGATGAATAGTGTACACTAATGGGCTTTCTTATTTTAAAAGGGAAAATCTGAGACTTTGTGTTTTACTCCTACAACTCTGCCAGGCTTTCTTTTTCTTTCTCCAAGCACTGTTTCCTGTTAAGGATTATGGATGATATCTTCCAAGAGGCTTCTCCTGCAAAAAAAATGTTATTGTAATGGGATAGGGACAGAAGTTACACATAAATTGGTTTAAGTGATCAGAAATGGATTTAAAACTGTAACAACAGAAGTTCAGTGCACACAAAACCAGTTTCAAAATGGACAGAACTGGTTTAAGATAAACCTGGTTGAATGTAGGCTTAACTGATTGAAGTCAAACCAGTTTGACCAGTTTGAGTAGACTTGGCTGATTAAGATCAAACCAGTTTATGGAACTTCTGTCCCAGATCCCTTCCTGGTTTAAGTTAAATAAGAGTCCCTAAGCATCCCAGCATGTGTTAGAGCCCTGGACAGTGCTGTGCTGTCTACTCCAGAGAGCAGGGCTGACCCTGCTCCTCTGCTTCCTAGCTGGAGCAGTGAGGGCTGGCCCACTGCCCCGTGCTTGGCAAACCACGGCTGGGGTCTCGGGCCAAGGAAAGGGGTTAAATTTCCCTTTCCCGAAGTACAGAGCAGTCCTGCCCTGATGACTTGCTTACTGCTGGCTGTGACTGTGGACTATATATCCCAGAGGGACCTAGAAGCAGGAAGATGAAGTGATGAGCAACCTTGCAGAGTCCTTCTGCTGTGTTTGTGGACTGCAAATCCCAGGGACCTCGGGGGCAGCAGGAAGATGAAGCATACACACAACCCATGCTGGCTCCGTGCCCGAGAGCCATGCTGTAGTGCCCCCTGGCTTCTGGCTTGAGCCAATGCAAAGAAGTGGCTGCATTTCCTGACTCAAAAGTGAATGTGTGTTCATTTGCTTATTGGTTCAATCTTAGACTAACCTGTAAAGACCAAATCAATTCAGCCTCAGATTTTTTGACTGTCTGTACTTATCCATGAGGACTGTGACTCAAAGGCTTTTCAAATAGTGCAATCTTGGTATCTGTTCCAGTCTCATAGGGAGGAAATTTCCAACAGGTGGAGCCCCATTTGAAGAAGCATGTTCTTTGCTTTCAGTGGAGTTTTCCCAATATATGTAATACAAAATGTACAAACAATATTGGAAGAAAGTCCTTATTTCTTTTCCGCCCCACAACTAGGGCAGCATCCACCTCTGTGAGTTGCAGAATAAGTCTCCCTTCCTATTTCCTTCTTTTTTCAGGATGCTTTTTCTGCTTAGCTGCCTAGTAGCCTAGCCTCAATAGGAAAGTGTTTGCAGTCCTGGTTACCTGTGGTGTGGTGATTATGTTGCTGTCCCATAAAGTGGAAGATTAATGTTCATCTCACCTCAGGAAGAGCCTGGGTCTAGTGTGTCCTTTCGCCTGCACAGGTACTTTAACCACTAGACCGAACAGAAGGTGAGATGGACATTGACACTCTCAACACACACCAGTGTCAAACAATTACTAATCATTGCTTTTGCAGATTGTAATTTTGGAGATTTTGTGTAATCATAACAGAATAAATGGACTTAGGTGCCTTGAGAGTAGAGCTAAATCTCTTCCCAACATGTATAATAAGTAAAGTTTAGTCATTGGGCCGTTATGTGTCTTTGCATGTATCACTGAGGCCTCTGGGCTGATCTTAGTCTAGATAGTTCTTTGACTGGATATTTATTGCAGCCTCAGCCTAGGGTTTAAGACTGGGGAAAGGAGATAGAGTGGTGGTAGTCTTCAATAAAAGTTTGGTGAACAGAAGGTATCCATTACCAAGCTGTGCAACATGGACTGTGTCTATTCCATGCTTTAGGCAAAGGATGAATTTAGAATACTATTCATGGACTGATCACCATGCTTCACAATAGGTTCCCAGACTGAATTAACCAAGTTGGTCTTCAAGGTGGTGTTGACACCCAGAATTATTGTCTTGGGGAGAATTAGGTTTACATCCTGGTATGTTCCTGGTGAGAAAGCTATGACCCTTCTTTCAGATTCATATCTGGCCACCATCATCCATACCTTTGTAACTTCAAGACTAGACTATTACAATGTGCCCCAAGTGACCTGCCCTTCAAGACCATCCAAAAGCTGCAGCTGATGCAGAACACATTGTTCTACCTTCTGACAGTGATGGGTTACCAGGAATACATATGCTGAGTGTTCCAGAGTCTTCATTGAGTCCAAATAGCTTTTCAGGTAAACTTTAAGATGCTGGTTTTGACCTTTTAAACCCTATACAATCTGGGCCCTATGTACCAAAGGGACTGCCTGTTACATCATAACGATCAGTGTCAGCCAAGAGTAACATCC
>NW_017729027.1:41661584-41668060 GCF_001723915.1 Gavialis gangeticus
GTGATGGGTTACCAGGAATACATATGCTGAGTGTTCCAGAGTCTTCATTGAGTCCAAATAGCTTTTCAGGTAAACTTTAAGATGCTGGTTTTGACCTTTTAAACCCTATACAATCTGGGCCCTATGTACCAAAGGGACTGCCTGTTACATCACAACGATCAGTGTCAGCCAAGAGTAACATCCTTGAATACCATCAATGCACTACATCTGCTTGGTGAAAACACATGGAAATTTATTCTCTTTAATCAAATTTCAGCTCTGGAACTCCCTTCCTCTTGAGGCCTGCCACAGCCTAAGTAAAACCTCCTTAGGTAGTGCTGTAAGACCTTCCTATTTAGTCCAGCAAGCAGACCTAGGTTGAGATATGTTTGGGGTTTCTGTTCTATGTTTATACTCTAGTTATGAAAGCATGACTGATGATGACGAGATCTGAATCTGAAAAATGGATCATAGACTTCTTTTGCTTTCTTCTTTGTTTGTTCTTCTGTAAGTTACCCCGAGTCTTTGTTGTGGAGGGCAGTATGCAAATCAAAAAAATAAATAAATAAATAGAATGCAAAATCGGATTCCTTTAGTTGACTTAGATGCCTCAAAGCTGTGTGCCATTTATGTGTCTTAGTGTGGAAAAATATATATGCCCATTTCTCTTCTGTCCACTGCCTCACGTGAGGGACATTTTACCCTTGGTATTTAAAAATTTTGGGAAACTAAAACTAACTACTTGGGGATTATTTTGCACTACATACATTAACCAAAATAAAGGAACTTGCCCACATTAAGGGGGAAAGATATTTTTGTTTTTTATATACTGTCTTTGGATTCAGGATATATACATATAGGTCCATTTTCTGACTCTTCCACATATTTCCTGTGTAATGATGGGCAAGTTACTAAAGCTATCTGTTCCTCATTTGTAAAATGGGTTTAACAGATCACACTGAGGGAAGCAGACAGGGTAACAATGCCTGAAAACTGCCACCAAGCTGCCACATTGTGTTCTGTAATGAGAGCTTTATTTTTTAAGAGGTCGTGCTAGAGCTCTTTTTATAGCTGTTTTAAAAATAAAGAACAAATAAAATCAAACCCAAAAAACACTTTCACACTTCTTTTGATAACATTGTTTCATATGTATAAAACATGTACTTAATAAATTTTCCAGAGAAGAAGAGAGAGAAAACTATTCTATAGTCTGATAATTAGGGCCAGAAAATCCTAGCTCCAAAGAATATTTAGTTATTTTATATAAATTGGAAAAACCACAAAAGCATCTCACTTTGGAATATATTCTGATCGTCTGCCATATTTGAGGGCACAATTTGGAAGAATGATACTCTGTTCACCCCAGTGCAACCTTTGTGTGTAGATAATTATGGAATCATAGAAAATGAGTGTTGGAAAGGACCTCAGGAGATCATCTCATCCAATCCCCTGCTCAAAGCAGGAGCATCTCCAGCTATATCATCCCAGCCAGGCTTTGCCTAGCCAGGTCTTAAAATATCCAAGGTTGGACATTCCACAACCTCTCTGGGTAGCCTGCTCCAGGGCTTTACTACCCTCCTGGTGAGAATTTTTTTTTTCTAATATATAACCTAAATTTCCCTTGCTGCAACTTGAGACCATTGTTGGCCCTTAGTCCAAAGTCTTCCTGCTGGTCCAGTGGCTGTGAAATAACAAAGGTCCCTTTGACATCCTTCCCAATTCAATGTCCAATAGCATCGGAACTACCACACAGACTTCAAGGTGATAGCAAGGCTACTGTTGTCCAAATCTTTCGGCCAAAGTTCTCTTTAATGTCTTTAACAGCACTGACCAACTGAGCACTCAAAGCCTGTTGTGCACTGTCACATGCATCATTTGAGGTCAGATCCTTGAATCCCATATAGGTAACCTGCAGCAGACTTCTTAAGACATGGGTTACACTTGCCCCTGCATGGGAGTTCCACTGAATAGCATTCATCAATACCCAGCTCTGCTGCCTTGATCTATGTAGGCAATGCCATGTTCCATTCTGTCTAAACTAGCACCATTATCAGCTCCCTTATAGGAATTCCAGACTCCCATCACTGAGTTTGCTCCATCCCAAATAGTGTCAATGACACCTCTCTTTTTCTTAGCTGAAGAGGCTGGGAATACCTCTGGTATGGCCCATTTAAGAAGGCTTATTTGAGTTTGAGATCCTATACTACAATTCTGGAAATAATGCTTTGTGAACCATTCATCTGGAGCAATTGTGATTCTCATGTGAAGAATAGAGGTGTTGAGCAATACTGGCCTTTCCATGCTATTATTCCACCAAGGCAAGTGGCATTCCCAATTTAGGTGCCCATCAGGCTGAGGGATAGAGGACAATGGGGTGAGTACTGAACATGTAATACTGCCAGTGAGGGTGATGGCATTGTCGCAAACCCCGTGGGATCCACCCTATGTTTCTCTGTGGTTGGTGCTATGCAATACTGTGTGAGAGCTTTGGATGTTAGAAGATTTGTTAGCTACGTAACAGAAACCCAGACTCACTACAACCCATTTTTCATCAGCCAGCCAACTAATGTTCCATTTCAAGATTGGAGAACTCCATCCTGACTTCATATCAGTGCCATTAGCATGCCAAGTGATTTGCCACTCCCATCTTACTATACCTCTTTGCTGATAGAGGTGTGTGGCACACCAGCTTTTCAAAAATTCATTTTGAGGGTGGGGGACAATAGGCCTCTCAGTGGTTGACTTTTCAAGAAATGGCACTGTTGTTAACTTGGGAGGTATGGCTTTACTAACTGTGGGTTTTGGTTGAAGGGAATCCTCAGGTGCCAATGGCAAAACTCCTGAGCATCCCGTTGCATCTCCATAACAGACATCCTGTGTGTAGGGAATGAATCCCCAATAATATCCCCATCCACCATTTCCATTACAAGTACCTCCCTGCCACCAAGGGATAGCTCACCTTTTCCACCAGGGCCAATTTGCAGTTTGATTTGTTGTTACATAGTGCCCAGTGGAATCCAGGAATTTAGCGTTAGAATCCAAGAGGTGACATCCATAAGACCCCAAAAAACACTTGTAAGAGAGGGAATTAGCCTGAACAGCCATTAATTGCAACTACTTGAAAGGGAGGCCACCGGCAGCTCAGTTGGCAATTTACGCTGCTCAATAGTGGGTTCAGGGCCATTGAGATAAAAGGGCTCTCCAATATCATACTCCGGGTGATTGGTGTTATCACCTGCAAAAAAAGGATTTGGAAAAAAATGCAAATCAAACATACCCATCACTTGGTGGAAGTTTTCAACTGATGATCCAGCAGACACTTAAGCCCAATGTCATCACTGTCCGTTTCATCATGACCATGTTTCTGCAAATTCTGCAAAACAAAATTGTCTTTTTCTTCAGACTGATTGGACTCATGCTTATGCAACTTTACCAATTCTTCCCAACCAGTGGACAACCAGTGAGGATCGTTGCGGGTTTTAAAGTTTTGATGGAGTAGCAAGCCAGTTCCATGGGTTCTTGATCTGGGCTTTTGTCCACCCAGACACATTGATTAGCCAGATCAATACAACAATGTTTTAAAAAGGATATTCCAATAATATTAAGGGACGCATGGCACGTCCAGTCCAATTGAAATCTTTGCACCCGTTGTCACAAATTGTTCATCTATACCAAACGTGACACCTGCCTAATTTTTTCTAATAGAAAAACTTCAGGCGCCCCTCCTTCTACCCATCCTTGGACCTGTAGTCTCTTGTCCTGGTTAAACTGAAATGGGAAACAGTGGCTGAGACCATCGGAGGTGCAGCCTCAGTCTAAAATGGATGGGGATGGGGGTGTAGGTTTAGAAGTGAGGGTAAGCACCCATGGGGCAGGCCGGGGAGTGCCACACTTAAAACAGGTTTCTCAGCGTACAAAATTCAGAGCTGAGCACACCCCTTGGGGACAATCCCAGTCCCCAGGGAGGCGTGGCCGAGGACCCTTCTTGATTTGATCCCCTCCCTGCACATTGTTTCAGTGCTGGGAGTGATCAGAAGATCCCTTAGCTAGAGAACCTGCAAATCTGGCAGCCAAGCTTTCCATCCTCTGCTCTAGATGTTTCAACTGTTGTCTAGACTCAGCTTCTCCCTGAACCTGCCTGCTTTGGCCTGTCTTCTGCAATCACCACCAAGCCTCTGACTTTTCAAGATAGCAATGCAGATTGTCCACCCGCAATGCTCCTGACTGCATTTCTAACATCAGGAGTACTTCAGGAGGGACCAGCTGCAGCCAAGCAGCAAAAAGATGGGTAGCCCGATTGGCTCCAGCACCAGGTGGTGGAGACCATTGTGCAGGCAAAGGATCTTCCCAGACTCAGCCCCATGCTTGCACCCTCTTAATGACAGCATGGGGATGTTCCCCTGGAAGTGGCTGCATTTGTCCAATGCCCTGATTTAGTATATAAATACCAAAAAAGGGTGTGGGTGATCATTGACATTTGAACCTGCCACTCACCATCTCCCAACATAGCAGGGCTAACACCTTTAGCCAATACTAGCAAAACATCAATCAGTTCATTCTCTGGTAACAAACTGAGACCTTTGTCTGTCACTGCCAACAGTGAGTCCATTTATTCCATTCCAAAGGCATAAGACCCAATTGGGATTTCAGTGCCTCTTTCTCCCGAGGGGAGGGTGAGATGTTTCTAACCTGCTGCATTTGGGTGGTTCCCTCCGGCATCTGTACACCAGTCCTATGGAGTAATCTTTGGTCAGCAGGGAGTCTCCTGGGGACCAGCAGTGCCTCCTCTCCGGGGGGTGGGGGGGAACACAGGTTATGACTCGTTCAACAGGGAGCACTTCTGTTGAACAGTCAGGAGGTTCACTGGGAGGATGGGAAGGTGGGGTTTTAGGAATCAAAACAGGTTAAGGAAGGGGTGCACAAGGAGTTACCACCGGCAGCACTTTACCACTCGAAAGGGTGACACCCCGAGAATCAGCTGCTTTCCGCAGTCTCACACTCCTGATACAACTTATCAATAAGAGATTTGAGAGACTCAGTTTCCCTCCTGGCACTATGCAAATCCTCCCAATCCCTTTCCTTTATCTCAACAGCAGCACCGATGCATGGGCAACTTGTTGCTGCTGGGCAATTACATCCTTAAGTTGACAAATAATATAATCTTTCTCCTGACAAAGAGTTTCCCTATCCTGGCACTCTTGCCATAGAGATTGAACACCCCAGGACAATGCCTGGAGGGCAGAAGCTTTATGGAAGGCTTGCTTCCACAGTTTCTCCTTTAAAATACCCAACACCCAGACCAACTCAGGCCAACACCCAAGATGGGTTAAATGGACACTCCAGGGGCCCCTGCAATGGACTTCCATTCTGATTCACCCAAGACTCCACAAACTCACAGATTTCACCTTGACCCCAAACCAACAGACAAAAAGGCTCTGTACCCATTGCCATGCTACTGGGAAAAGGGAGATGGATTGGGGAATGATAGCTGAGGAAAGTCCAAGAGAATCTAGGAATTCCTCCTAGACCTTACCCTGGTAGGACAACATGATCAGTCTCTCCAAATGTGTGTTGATCCTGCAGACTACCCCAAGATGTTAAACTTCAACTCCACGTGGGGCCTAATGACTAGGGAGTGATGAATCAATTGCCCATGGGATCCCTAGCATGGCCACTCATGGAGAAAACACAAGCACATACTGCATTCAACAACTTTATTGAAGTGGAGGCCACTTTGGGCAGGTCGCCACCCAGTTGGAGAGTGGCCCAGAACATCAGTGCATTCATACATTTACACCTACCAGGCTACACTCATTAGCATTAAACCATGCCCAGTCTCCTCTCCCAACCTCCTCCCATTATACCTATGGCTCCACCCCTGCCTTCATTTCCATGGCTCATTACCATGATAATTTCACTCTGCGCCTGTGTGAGGTCATCACCCCTACTACCTTCGGTCACTTGCGGTTACTCATCTTCTGATTAAAGCCTATCTTTGCATTTTCCCTGCCGTTGCAGTACTGGTTTCCTCCCCTGTCTGGTTTAAATTCCTCTATTCCACAACTAAACAAATGGTCAATTGATTAGGCAAATGATTAACCATTTAAAGCCCTACATTCCACTAAGTCCAGTGATTTTGTTAAACAAGCATGTCATTTTGCTGATGTTAGTTAAAATAAACATTACACTTCTGCTAACTTTAGCATCTTAAGCCTTATGCCTAGTCAGATCTCTAACTTGGGCATAGGTAAGCAATGTATCAGCTGCAAAACCAATTCTTTCAGTGTTCAGGCTCACCATAAATCAGCAGGGGAAAAGGGCGGGAAAAAAGAGCAGGAAAAAAGCAAGGGAAAGGGGCGGGAAATATGTCTCAAACCAACAAACATACCAAGTTTTTCACACTTGAGGTCCTAAGGTTAGTTTTCAAACCCACGTTTAAGCACCTGAAATTGACCTGACTTTGAAAAGCTCTAAACACCTACATATCATAGTAACCT
>NW_017729027.1:41673060-41674263 GCF_001723915.1 Gavialis gangeticus
AAAATGCAGGTTTACCATCCTAACAGAGCTGGAATCATATTGACCAAGTCACTCAGGCACCTTCAGGTGCATCTCATCACCTGATGGATTTGTACACATCCAGCTTTTCTAAACTATCCCTAACCTGTTGTTTTGCAACTGTTGGCTGCTCACTGCCTGCCCAAACTCTGCTGCCAAGTGCAGTAGCCTGGGATCTGACTATGCTTTGAAAAATGAGGTGAAAAAAGCCTTGAGATCTTCATCCTTATACGTCTCCCTAGTTGTTTGTCCAAGTTTCAAATCCTTGTAAACTTCCTTTTTTTGTTTTAGCAGAAGAGTTCCCTACTAAGCCAAGCTGCTCTTCTACCATACGTGCTAGTCTTCCTGAGCATCAGAATGGTTCATTCCTGTGCTCTCACTAAGGTTTCTTTAAAGTACAGCCAGCTTTCCTGTATTCCTTTCTTCTTCAGACTGGGTTCCCAGGGGATCCTGCCCATGAGTTCCCTGAGTGAGTCAGTGTGCTTTTCTGAAGTCCAGAGTCCTTACTCTGCTGCTCTCCATCCTTCCTTTCTTCCGGATCCTTGTCTCAATCATTACATAGTTGCTGCTGCCCTGGCTGCCATCCACTTCTACATCCGTCACCAATTCTTCCCCATTTATGAGCAGTAGGTCAAGAAGAACACAACTCCTAATTGGTCTCTTCAGCAGAGTGCCAGAGCATCTCTGTGATTGGTCCTTTCCCCGGTCCTGAAGCACGTTGCCTGCCTGTGCTGGGCATGCAGCGGTGCAAGCCCCTGGGACCTGGACCTGGCTTTTGCCAGGTAAGCATGGGGTTGAGGGGCTGTAGAAGGGGGGAAGGGACCATCCCCAACTCCCCATTGTTTCTCCACCCCCATTTGTTCTCCCTACTTCCAGTTCATTCCCCTAGCTCCTGGCTCACTCCACCCACTCCCCATTCATTCCCCGCATTCCTGGTTAGTTCCCCTGGTGGTTCTCCCAGCCCCCTCATACTCACTGGCAGTACCAGTCACTGGGGGCATGTGGTATTCATGCAGGGGACCCACCCCTCCTAAGCAGCGCCACATCCACAGTCTCCCCACATGAATCCACACAGTGACCCACACGCATCCTGCCACATCCCCCCAGCCTGGTTCTCACCCCCTCCTGCAGACCCCACACCTCTCCATCACACACCCACCATGTGATAAGGAAACCCAAAGCAAA
>NW_017729027.1:41676953-41677475 GCF_001723915.1 Gavialis gangeticus
CACTGTCGCCCAGGTGGTCGAGCACCCACAGCCCCCTCAACCACCCACAGCCCCCTCCTTTGAGATGCTGCTTCAGCAGTCTAGCTGACGCAAGGGGCTAGTGTTCCTAGATACCAATTGCCTGGGCCCCACAAGGTCCTGAGGTCAAGTAACCCTGAATTGCTGGCCAGGGCAGTTTTTTGTACTGCTGGGGTTAGGACAGGGCAGCTTTTTATACTGCTGGGGATAACACAGGTGCTGCCCAGGCTCTTGCTCCTCCTGGCTGCAGATCTGGGAGGAGCCAGGCAGGGTTATTTTGCCCCAATTGGCACAATTTGCTCCACAAGAAAGTGCATGTCTGAGCAGATGCACTGAAGAAAAAAGCCCTAGCTCAATTTTGCACCGCTTCTATTTGAGCTGCTGCAAGCGCGCTTACTTGTATATGTGGACGTGTCCCCAGAGTCTATGAAATTTATGCTAGCTGTTTGCAGAAAGCGTCATCCACCTTATCCTTCTGGCCTGGTGGTCAATAGCAGTCCCCCC
>NW_017729027.1:41682475-41688805 GCF_001723915.1 Gavialis gangeticus
AGTCTATGAAATTTATGCTAGCTGTTTGCAGAAAGCGTCATCCACCTTATCCTTCTGGCCTGGTGGTCAATAGCAGTCCCCCCACCACAACATCACCCTTGTTGCTCTCTCCTCTGACCCTAACCCAGAGACTTTCAACAAGACTTCCTCTACTTTCATATTGGAGCGCTGAGCAATCATACATAAAGCACCACTCCTCCTCCTCTTAGAAAGCTAGGAAAGCACAACTCCTCCTCCTCTTTTCCCTTGCCTGTCCTTCCTGAACAGTTGTACCAATCCATGACAGTGCTCCAATCATGCAAGCTCCCACTAAGTCTCTATTATTCCAATCTTGTCATAGATCTGTGACTGTGAAAGGACTTCCAGTTCTTCCTACTTGTTACCTAGGCTCTGGGCATTCATGTAGAGACACCTGAACTAACTAAGCAATCACCCTGATTTCTCAAAAAGAATTAGAAGGCTTCCTCTGCTACCTGCTCCTGCTTGTTCTTCCTCCAAGTCACCTACTTCCCCACTTAACTCAGAGCTCTGGCCTTCATCCCTCAGCAAACCTAATTTAAATACAGTAATATTTTTCTGTTTCTTCAGTTCTGATTTGCAGGCTTTTCAGGGTATCAAAAAGAAAGAAAGAAAGAAGGAAAAAAAGACAACCTTGCCCACTAAACTTGCCAAACAAAAACTGAGCAGGAAACAGAATTTTTGGTACATATTGTGGTATATTACTTTTTTATCTCTTTATTGAAGAGCTGAATATTTAAAATATATTTTCCCTCTGTGTAAGGACACATTAAACTTTTCCATATCCTGAAGGGAAAAAAAAATGCTGTTCTTTGCTTTACTCTGATAAAGGAAAAAAATAAATATTTTGTAGACAGCAAGCAAAAGGCAAGTGTTTGATTTTGTAGATTCAAGTAAAAACTCCAGAAGGATCTATTGCACTTGTCATGAGAAGAATGTCTGTGAATACAAGGCTGAGACACAAAATGTGAAAAGGGACATTATTCTAAAGCTTCTCAAATCTGTAGAAAGACATTTAGTGAATGAAACTAATGGAAAGACAGGTTTATTTTCAAGTCAGTCCTAACACTGCTTTTTCACAGGTGACAAATCCATTGGAAAGGCCTTCATATTTTAAACATAATAATGTCACTTATTGTACTATTTCAATAGCTTTTTGTTTGCTTTCTGATTTTAACTTTTTAGTTCCCTCCTTTCTGACGCATTTAATCACTTTATTTGAGCTTGGAAAAGTGGCTCCCTGTGGTTTCAAAAGCAATGCTGAGATGCAGTGTGAGGGAGAAATGTCAACAAAATCAATGTTGAAACTTCTCCTTCCTCATATTTTCAAAAAAATTAAGTATTGATTCATTAGAATGAAATCAATTCTATTTAGCATAAATACTACCTTTTTATTGGGAAATCTGAACATAGTTTATTTAGCTGATGAAATTTATAATGAGTATAACAGCTATATATAAAAAAAATCCCTCTGTACTTAAATAAGTTTGAAGATTCATGAAAAGCATAGAGGAGGCCAAGAAATAGTCAAAACATATTACAAATGTTCATTAACATTAAAAAATGGAAATGAAACATTTATCTTTATTCAGCGGGTTTTTATTATTGGTTTCATCAAGAAATGAAAAAAAAGGTTATATTTTGATCTTGTTCATATAATTTGAAAATGAGAAAAGGTGAGGGAAAACAATTATTTATTTTTTCCTACCATCAGTGACAAGACAAGGAAGAAGAGACAGAAAAAATAAATGCAAACAAAAAAATGAAATTTCACTACTGCGAATTTTTAGAAACTTTGAAAATAAAAATGTAAAAAAATTAAATTGAAACACATTTTTTATTTGCATTTTGAAATTACCTAATGTGTTTACACACACACACATTTTATATATAATTGTAGTTCCCAGTTTTTGAACAACAAATGCTTTTTTTGGACAAAGAAATAAAATGGTTGAAAAATTTTAAACAGCTCCAGTGGTGAGAGTCTTCTATATGAAAGTTCCACAGAAAGAAGAAGTAAAGGTTCAAAGACTGTGTATAGACCTAACATCCATATCAGATGTTAAATGTATGAAAGGAGCTCAAAAAAGAGCTCCAGACAACTGTTTCTTCATGTTAGCTGTTCAGTGAGTTTGTTTGTTTTAAAACTCAGGGGACATTTTTACATATGCAAACACCACAGTGAAAAAGTGGCAGTGATGCACTTTTGAATTAAAACGCCTTGGAGGTGCTTTAGTAAAAAAGTAAGGCTGTGCAAAGCTTTGGGTGCTGATTCAATTCAGAGGAGACTCAGCCCGATTCAGCAGCTGAAGCTCCAAATCCAAATTGAATGAGACCAATAAAAAGGTCTAAATTGATTAGAAGCCTCTGAATCAATTCAGAAAAGATTTGGAAATTCAGTGATTCAGACAGTCCCCACTCGCTACTGCAGGGAGCTGGACCCAGGCTCTGTGCTGGTAAGTAGGGGGTGGGAGGTCTGGCATAGTGGGGAGGGGAACCTGTGCCCCCCACCAACAGGCCCCATCTCCTGCTTTCTTCCCCAGCTCCTCTGAGCACTCCCCGACCCCTGCTGGCTCTCCCAGTCTTGTCAATGGCTGCCCCACCCAGCCCCAACAACCCAGCTCTTTAAAAAGAAAACCCCACACTTACCAGTTCCTGTCAGGTGGTGGTGGAGTGATCCTGACTGCCACCCACTGCCCCGTGCTGTGGGGGGGGCGGTTCTACCATGAGCCCCCATCCCGTACCCACTCTCCCAGCTCTGTCGATGGCTGCCCCACCTGGCCCCACTGTCCAGGCTCTGGCAGGAGCTGGTGATTGCAGGGCTTTTTTTTTTCAAGTGCTGGGACACTGGGGGCGGGCAGGGCAGCCATTGATGTGGTTGGGAAAGTGGGCGGGGGATAAGGCCTGTTTGATTTGGAGATTCAGCTGATTCAGCTGAATCTCCAAATCAGATTTGGCTGATTTGATTCAGGACAGTGATTTGAGTCACTGAATCGAATCACTGTCCCCCAAGTCAGCTGAATCCAAATCCAAAGCGAATACTAGCTGCTTCATATAGGTCTATTCAAAAGTGTACCGCCGCCATTTTCTTCATGCTGACACACATTTTGCTGCTTATACAACTGCACACAGTGCAGCACAGTTTGCCTCAGCTTGTGTGCAGAGCAGACCTAATTAACTGAGTCTGCTCTGAAGCGATGGATATCTGGTACATCATGGGAAAAAAAAGCATGTGCATAAATGCTCAGGATTCCTCTGCAGAAGTGGATTAAAATGAATAACTTTAGCATTTTTAATATTAATTTATTCACTTTTAATGCTTCAACCTTAATGCTTGATATGGATGATATTAAACTATATCACAATAAAAATATAACGTCTTGATGAAAATCAAACATAAAATTATACAACCATTTCTTGTGTTAGATGTATTTCATATTCAAGTATAAGGTTGCATTTGTTATGATAGGGTAAGTTTTATTACCTCAACTGGACAGCTACTTTTAAAAATAGGTGTGATGTCTTGCATCCATCAAGTATATTGGATTATTTTTCTTCCAGAACTAGTGGGGATAATGGTAGAAATTTTTCTACCAGGTAAAGCAAGTAGGGGATTATTTTTATGAACAAAAATAAATATTATTGACACTTAGCCCAGTAAGTCATAGAAATGGGACCAAATCCATGCCTGATTTAACTTCACTCAGATAATGTTTAATTCTTTTAGATATGAGGCAAATGGTAAGCTAGGCAAACACCAAATGTCTACCTGGAGTAAATCCAAGGATTGTTTTAATTCATGATGACTGTAATTATTTTATATTCAGCACTAAAAGATCCATATATTTTTGGAGGTTGGAACTTTTTGTTCTTTGTGTATTTTTTCTTTGAAATAAAGTCTTGTTTTAGTGATATGTTTGTGTGTGTGTGTGTGTGTGTGTGTGTGTGTGTACATACATTTCTCAGATTAAGTTATCCCTCTTCTATTCTCTACCCAGCCATATCCAGCCATCATTTTGATTTTGCTTTTCAGTTGTCAGAATTGAAAAAGTGTATGGCTTGTAAACTCTGTTTTTGAACTCATAAATATCTTCATAGTTTCTATGTTTTTTGGGTTTTAGAGAATTAAAAATGAGTCAGTAGTAGAGTTTAAACACTTCCAGCCCTCTCCTTCCAAACTGGATTTTCAGTTCTGGAAAATGTGTGTTGCACTTTGTTTTTTGATCAAGGAGAAATGGCCACAATCAAAGGTAAAGTTTGTTCCTTGATAAGTGAGTTGGCTCAGCTAATAATGAACATGATTTAATTGAAATGTAGCCACCTGTTCAACACTGTTGGTGAATCTTGGTTAAGTCCTATATAGTTTTCACTCTGCTGCCAACCAAATATTGTTTCATTACAATTTCCAATATGTTTTTAACAATTTGTTCTTGATGATGTGTAGTGTAATACTGTGTTCAGCACCAATTCATCTGCACATGTTCTCAGAAACAATTCTCCTAATATAGATAGGATAATTATTTGTTCTCTGTCTATCAATGTGGATAATTGCCTGAGATAAAAGACTGTATTTCTTGCACTTAGTCTGGTTTGGATCTAGTTTCTTTGGTTTCTGCCTCCCTGTTCCCAGGATAGTACTGACGCCCATTGATTCACTGTTCCCATTTCCTAGTTGTTGAACCCTACTTTTACTTCTAGTTTCTGATCCCTGGCTCTGACTCCTGGTTGATGATTCCTTGCTTCTTGACCTTTCATATTCCTTGAATCTTGGACTTGTAACTCCCTAGTATTCAGCCCTGACCACCCATTTCTTAATTTTGCCCCTGACATGGGTCCAGCAGTGAAATTAATCTTTGATTGTGAGAGTAAGAACCTTGGTACAGGGTAATTTGAGGTGGCTCCTGGAATTCTTTTGGCTGCATGTGAACACCTCTAAAGTGGCTTAAGCACTTGTTATTCTTCTTACAGTTGTGCCACTCCAGGGCAGGATCATCTCAAATTTGTTTAATTTTGTTCCTGTTCCATTGTGTGGCCACTCTCCACAGCTCTTGAGCCCAAATTGAAGTTCTCCAACATCCCAGGATGCAATGGTCAGTCATGAGTCAGGGCAGGGATGCTGGGGTGCAGTGGGGTTAGGTGTGGCACCTCTGCCCCACTGCTCCCACCATGTAGAGCCACTGCTATAGCCCAGGAGTTCCCAGCAGCCATGGTGCCTCCTAGAATGGCTCACTGGTCTGAATTCCTGGCTCAGACTGGCCACAGTGCCTATGGGGGATGGCAGACTGGTGCTCAACCACCCTGCTGATCCATGGTTGAACCTGTGCTCTGCCTTTTGGTTGACTGCAGCTCATCCCCCACCTGGTGCCTACACACCCGCAGGACCCAGACTTGCCCTGGTGGAGCTGGGAAGCTGGAGCACAGTCTGGCAGAGCATGGGGACAGCAGGAACTGGCCCCGGGCTGCAGTGCTGCAGACACCGAGCTCTACCCTGCTTCAGCCACCTTGTCCCACCGGAATATGTGTCTGAGTCCTAGGGGCCCGATCTTTTTTTTTCTCCAGAGCTTGTCTCCCTGCGCCACCACCAGATGCGTCTGAGAGCAGCCAGTCCAGCCAGTAGCCCAGGTAGGGGCGACAAGGGGGAGCAGTCTCTAGAGGTAAAAAAGATCTGGCCCCTCAGAACTCAAGCAGTGAGCCAGTCCTGCCCCTAACTCCTAGTCCTGCCCCTACTGACCAAGCCTCTAATGGCAAGTCATAGCTGTGCAGGTGAAGGACAGCCAGAGATGGGTTTTTTTGCCTTAAGGTGCGACTGCTTCACCAAGCCAAACAACACTTAAGCTGGTTAATATTTGTTCGATTTACAGCATAAAGTGTAACAAGGTCCTAAAACTGAATCAAAATGGACACATACAAATAAATCAGAGCATGGTTAGACAGGAATGCTTAACCCAGGCATTTACTAACTTTTCAGTCCTTAACTCTGCAATTTTCTCTTTCTTTAAATCAATGTCTTTAATAGGCCATCATAGCTTTATTTTGAATTGTAACATAGCATATCAAGTAAACACCTTTCATAAAATGTCATACTCTGTGCAAAACTCAAGTCAGATCCTATTTACCCTTCTGCCCCTAAGTAGTGAACACACAGGGATATGATTGAAGTTTTGGGCACTTAAACACAGTTTGGTATTCTGCCTGTCCCCCACCCCCACCCCATCCCCCACCCCTGAGGGATTAGGATCACACCACAGGAGTAAAGGTAGGTATTTTCAACTGCCCTAGCCTTACTAAAGGGTAAGTGGCTAAAGTTTGGGA
>NW_017729027.1:41688950-41702216 GCF_001723915.1 Gavialis gangeticus
GGCTAAAGTTTGGGACTTGCTTTGAATTATACATGTCTGACAAATTCTACTCCCCCAGGCACATGCTTGGCCAGAGCTCAACACATTAAGCATGTGCAGTAGGCACATATAGACTATGCATAATCTCAAACTGTGAATAAGTACCAAAAATTGCAGTTACAATCTGTAACCAAGACATGCAGGGAAAATAGGATCTGACCCATAATGTTCTCATGTATTTGATGTAAAATATCTTTAGAGCTTTGGGAACAAATACTATACTGAAGTGCATAAACTCATAGTAATGTAAATAAAATGTTTTCCAACTTTCTGTTTATTCAGTTATCTTCTATCTGCTGAGTATACCTGCTAGTATTGCAATAGCTTTATTGTAGTGGTGGGGCATGAATGGCACCATTATCTTTCTTCTTCTTTCTTCTTCTTCATAATGGGTGCTTTGCAGCTGTGATGCGCGGCTATGGGTTGGAATGGATGTCTCTTCATATTTTACCCCAGAAAGATTCCAAGAGAATATTTAGCTAGTTCAGACTAGGAACTCTGAAATGCTTCCAACCATTTGTTCATCCCTCTCTTCTCTCAGTTTCCTAGAACATACTTCACCTGATTAATGTTTAAATTTTCAGAGAAGTATTAAGATTGAAAGCTGTTTCATACATAATTGAGAAACATCTCTGTATGAGATGTTCTTTTGAAAATTCCATTTAGCTTCAACAAACTCTATCTCTAGTACCAGGCAACTCATTTTTATTGTATTTGGCTACTGTGACACTGTGACTCAAATAATTATTTAGTGATTATATATTCTGAATCTCTAGAGGTACATACAACAGAGTTATTTAGAATATTAACATATTGATATTTTTCCTTTAAAATGCCTTAGGCTATGTCAGACATGCACTTGCAGCATTACCAAAAATGTAGAGAAATGCAGAATACCTTTTCTGGAGTGTTATAAAGTTGTCGTGGAAGCATTCAGTAGTATGTTCTTCAGCCAGGGAGTTATTGGGAATTTCTCAAGCACATCATAGATTTGTAATAGACTTGCTACTTGCGGGTTGTAGTGACGAAGGGGAGCCTGTCAGAGAGCCACATCACTCTCAGACAGCCACCTCCAGAGGGCAGTGAGAAGAGCTTCTGCATTCCAGAGACTGGGGTCAGAAGTTGGCTTTTTTAACAGACAGCTGCCCTCCGTGTAGCTAATTGCCCTCTAATTTATGGGGAGTAGTAACTTTCTTCATTATCTTCTAGCAGAGAGTAGCAGGCTCTCAAAAAGTTTGTTGCTGGCTTTGGAGACCAGGGAGCAACAGCTGTATTTGTTCACTGCCCCTGCAAGAGTGGTGGACTGTCACTGAGTCCATTGTAACATTGCAGTGTGATGTTACAGTGTAATGCACACCACTCAGGCATTGCATGTGACACTGAAAAATTTAATGCTATAGAGAAGTTCCTCTTTACTCGAGGAACATTTTTGTTAAGATTCACAATTTTTGAAGCATTACAGGTGGCATGCACACCTGAATGTAGGAAGTGTCATATTGGATCCATCTAGTCCAATATGCCATTTCCAACAGTGGCAAAAGTGGATATTTTATAAGGACAGCATTGAACTGAGTATATCTAGCATATGATTTATTTCCTGTTCATTATCCTCTCTGCATCCAGCATTGTTTTTTCAGAGATGCCAGAATATATATCTCTGACTTTTTTGTTTAATAGCTATAAGTTGCTTTATCATTAATAAATGTGTCTAGTCCCCTTTTGAACCTGACTGTGCTACCTGCTTTTACAATCTCCTTTGGTAATGAGATCTACAAGTTAACTACATGCTGCATCAAAAAGTACTTTTTCTCTTACCCCTCTTCTATGAATTTCAGAAGGTGCCCCATAGTTCTAATACTGTGGGACTTGGTGAATAATATTTCCTTATCCACCTTGTCCACACCCTTCATTATTTTATAAACTTCTATTGTATCTCCCTCTCAGCTGTCTCCTTGCCAAAATGAAAAGTCCTAGCCTACTGAGTCTCTCCTGTTATGGCAACTGCTCCATACCACTGGTCATTTTGGCTGCCCTTCCCTGTGTCTTTTCCAGTTCTACTACACCCTTTTTCAGCTGTGGAAATGAGAACTGTACACAGTATTCAAGATGTGGGCACACTACAGATTTGCACAGTGGCACTTTGATGCTTTCTATTTTGTTTTAAAACCCTTTCTTGAGGAGGCCCAAGATTTTATTAGTTTTGTGGGGGGGTGGTATTTATTTATTTTTTTGGCCACCATAGTACATTGAGCTAATTTTTTTAGATAACTATCTACACTAATTCCAAAATATATGTTCTGAGTTGTAACAGCTAGTTCAGAATCCAGCACTGTGTGTATATTTGAGGCTATTTTTTCCCTATGTGCATTACATTGCACATGACAATAATGAACATTCTATTTTTGAGGCACTATAAGGGTATATATAGTGCTATAAATATAACATCTGTATTGTAGTAATGGGACAATATTTATTGTATCATTAATAATTTCACTTTATAGTTTATGTTTGTTTTTGTGAGCCACATGAGTTAAAATGCATTTCACCATTTTCTACAAAAGAGCCTAAAGGCCATATTCTTATTTTTAGGATTTGTGCATGTTTCTGTTTGAGTACACACTTGATTTGAAAACAACATTCTGTCTGTATCCAACCATAAGACTGCGACTGTGCTGAAATATAATACATTGGATTCTTTGGGGAATTAATAGAAAATAAATACAGGGTTTAAAAAAATTGTTCTGATCTTTGTGTTCTTCCTGAGTCATTTTATTGTATGGGGTCAATACTTATAATTACATTTCACTTCAGAGTGAATAATAGCATGCCCAAATGTCATTTGGAGCTCAACGTGGCAGCTCTTCACTCAAAGTTTGTTCACTTTCTTAATCACATTACATTTACTAGAAAGATATACCACTGATAAGCTTTTCTTACTCAGTTATAAATGGATTGTGAGCCACTTAGAATACTTGTCCTTGAATAAGTATATGATATACCAAGGCTTTCTTTTCCTTAAATGACGATAAAGGCTGCTTGTACACATAATGGGGGTTTAGTCCCTAAAATTGAAATGCTGTGTTTTTAATTGCGATGATTAGAAACCAGTCATTTAGGGGTTTGCTTCCTTGTTATGGTGAGGGGCCTGATCCTTTATTTATTTATTTGTTTGTTTGTTTATTGTGTGGAGCCTGTCCACATCTCTCACAGCTTGGGGGCAAGCGGTCAGCAGCCTGAGTGGCTTCCTGAGCTATGGAGGGCCGCAGTCCTTCTCTCCGTGGTGGCAGCACCTCCTGGGGCCATTTCGGTGGGCTGCTAGCAGGCAGATACAGGCAGATGCCATCTGAGGGGTGTCACTGCCATGGAGGAAAGTTTTGGTGCCCCCTGCAGCTCAGGGCCTGCTGGCAGCTTGCCCCCCCCCCGGCCATGGGAGAGGGGGGCAGGCTCTGTGGGGGCGGGAAGGATTCGGCCCCTTGAAACTTTGTTTTTTTTCCCTAACTGGAGCCTGCCTGCATGAGCTGCTACCAGGCTGTGCAGACCCTAAGCTGCAGGAGGGCCCTTCCCTCTGTGGTGGTGGCACCCTGTGGATGGTGTGCGAGCTGCCTGGGTGCTGCCCCAACATGCAAGGTAGCACCTGCTGGATCCAACTCTTCCCTGAGCCCGCACAGAAAGCAGTACCCAGCAGGCTTCCAGTTCATGAATTTGGGGAAGATTTGGACCTAGTAGGTGCTGCCTGTGAGCTGGGGCAGCACCCATGCAGCTAGCACCCAGCCTGGGCAGCACTGGGGGGTACCACTACCATACCGAGGAGGACTGGGCCCCCTGAAGCTCAGGGGCTGCAAGGCCTGGTGACAGCTCATGCAGGTAGTCTCTGCTGAGAAAAGAAATAAAACCAGTGAGGGGCCTCATCCTTTTTTTTTCCATGAAGCCTGCCCACCTCTCCCATGGCCAGGGCTGAGCTGCCAGCAGGCCCTGAGCTGTGGGGGCTCCATACCTTTCCTCCATGGTGGTGGCACCCCCTGCGGCCACCAGAGTGTGTGGCTAGCGGGTGGGCCCTGACCCAGCTCAAACCCAACCCAATCCAACTGTTCCCTGAGTCTGAGTTGGGGCAGCACCTACCCATTAGCAGCCTGCCCTGGCAACCCCAGGAGGCACTGCCACCATGGAAGGAAGGACTGGGGTCCTCTGCAGCTCAGGGGCCACTCGGTCCACTAGCAGCTCACCCTGCAACCACGGGAGATGTGGGCAGGCTCCACAAATAAAAACAAAAAAAAATTGGGCCCCTCGCCATTTCTGCCTTCAGCCCACCTCTCCTGCAGTGTCACAGGCCACAACATTACAAATAGCTACATTTCAAACTAAATTACAAGTGGATGTCGTTTAATTTGAAACTACATCCTGTCAACACAACACGGAGCTGGTGAGCCAAGCTCATGGTCGTGGTCATGGTGGGGCGGCTGAGTGGCGGCAATTGGATACGGAACAGGCGGGATTTCTGGCGTGGAGTTCTGAGGCACGTAAGCGTAGTGGTTTTAAATAAATCACAAAGGTGATTTATTTGACTTACACTTAGAAGGCGTAGGTAGAGTTGCTTTCTTCAGTTACAGTAAATACAAACAACGGAGGGGTCGGTTGGCCCACGGGGTTCTTAAGTGAGCCCTTGCTATCTAGCCGGAGCTAGGGGCGGCTGCTCAACTTAATAGTCCCAGGGCTGGTCAACGGCTCATTAAAGGAACAGAACGAACAACAAAACTGTGACAACGAAGAACGAAGACTGAGTCGTGACGCCAGTCCAAGTGGACAAACGGATGGTCGAATAGCTGTGCCGAGGTCAAGTGCCAGGTAGAAGAAGCCAAAAACCATCATCAGGGTAGTCAAGGGTGATCCAAATCGTTGTCAGTAACCGGTGCCGAGATCAGTCATACACCAGAAGAATCAATGCGAAAACTATTGTTGGGTCGTGAGGAGAGGACCTGGGGATTGAGATCCCAATCTTTCTCTGTTTCGCAGTCCCTGCTGAAAGCAGCCTCTGCTAACAGATCGAGCAGCTCTCCCTCTTCTCACAAGGCCAACGACCGCTCACACCTCCGACAATTAATCAGTAACTCTCCCCCAACTCTCCACAACTCCACCACCCCCTTGGTGGGAGCTTACTGGTCTTTATACGAATTTAGTGGCCAATCAGATCCTATCCTGCAAAGAAATTTCTAGTCAGAGTATGTCATGCTGCAGAAAGACTGAGCATGCACCTGGTCAGGTTTTGTGGGCAACTGAGCATGTGCGAAGCTGAAAAGTAGGTCACGGATGACTGACAGGCCCAGGGGTCGAGCAGAGGGCATGCAGCCTAGGCTGTCTGCACATGTCAGGATTGACTCTCCTGTATTGGCAGCACACAAATCTAATAATTTTCATTGACACATCCAAATGTAGTTTAGTTTGCAACATAGCAAACTCATTTAAATCATAAAAAACCCTGCATGTATACAGCATGATGCAATTAAAGTGCAAAAACAAACATTTTTGTTACATGCACAAGTTCCCAAAATTTTCATCATTGTATCCCTTTTCAATTACCTTTTCCGATCCTTCCCCAGAGTGTAATGGCCCACTGGCTGAGAAAATTATTTAGAGAAATTCCCAAAGTTAAAGGATTATATTTTTCTTAATGCATTAATTCATACAACTTACTTTCTTAATGCATTACTTTTTCTTAATGCATTACTAAACCCCCACTTTTTATAAGTTTTCACTGAACATACAGTACAGTCAATACATTCCCTTTATAAATTCAAATTTAATCAAATCAGTATTTCCAATGGAAAATCATTACATTAGAAAAAATTCCATCAACTTGGTCTTATCTAGTGTTCCAGTGTTCTCTAGTGGTCCACATCACTGCTGTATTTTTTTTTACTTATAACCCCCTAACTGCCCTTCATTGGGCCATGGATGTTCTGTTTCTGTACTATGACAACAAGTAGTGGGCTTTTAAAATATATAGATGTTGTATAATGTAGTGATAGCCATTCTTTCAGTAGTCAACTCAACACAGTAAACTGGAGATATGTGGGCTGGATAAAATTACTGTAAGATGAATACATAATTGGCTCAACGACCTCAAGCAAAAGGTAATTATAAATGCCAAGAGGTTGCAAGTGTGGTTCCACAGGGATCTGTTCTAAGTCTGGTGCTCTTAAACACATTTATTAATTATTTGGATGCCAGAATAATGAGCTCCCTGATCAGATTTTCAGATGACAAACTCTGGAAGGATTGCAAACACTCTGGAACACAGAAATCAAACTCAAAAGAGTCTCAGAATGCTGCGGTAGAAACTACAGAATGATGTGCAACACAGGCAGATGTAGTGCTACATATAGAGAAGAACAGCCAAACACGCAAGTACAGAATGGGAAATAACTGACTGGGTAGGAACACTGATAAGAAGGATCTGGGAGTTTTGGTGGATCCTGAATCAGCATTTTTATACAGTTGCAAAAAAAGCAAATGCAATATTGTGAAATTACACGTTACACTTAACTCATGCTAAATCTATGGTGTTACATCTGTAATTACAGCTCATATTGTAGATGTGCCCAGTGCTAAAGTTAGCACACACTGGGCACACCTACGCATGCATTAATGTACTGTAGTTGCTGCACATTTAGTTTAGCACCCGTGAACATTTTTACATATACACTGGGATTGGTGGGGTGGGTACGGCACTTTAACTACAGCAGCTCCGAGAGCTCTGAAAGATGCTCTAATTAAAGCGCACAAGAGTGTCTCATGCTGCCGCATCCCCACGGTTCAAAATGGCACTGGGGCACTTTATCTAAAGCTTGTCAAACGAGCTTTAGATAAAGTAGCGCTATTGCCATTTTGAAGCACAGGGATCCTGATACATGAAACGAGAGCTGGCTGGAGTGTGGTAATTACCACACTTCAGCAGATTCAATTAATTGAGTCTAATCTAATGCTCTGTAATTATGGCACATTGGAGCAGCCGCTGGACTCATGTACAGGCACCTTGTAATAACAGGCACTAACTGAATGCACAGTAACCTGTGCTACTCTGCAGTAGCACCGGCACATGCATTTTCATGATGCCAATAGCATGTCTTTTGCCATGATGCACTAATATGTGCAGTAAAATTTGTCTACTGTACATTTAGTGGCTCATGTAGATGCAACAACTGTGAGTAGTTACATGTTAAGTGTTTCTACTGTTTCTTGCCTGAACAGTTCTGACTTGCCGCTCATGAGCTGATGAGCAGGGACATGACTGAGAACCAGGGCACCTGAGCTCTATCATTGCTCTGTAGAGAGGAGGGGCTGTGAGTGGTGTGTCCTAGATTTCTGGAGGATTCATAATTGCTGATTTTGTCTGTCTGGAGCAGACTAAAGTTACTGTAACACAAGTGCATGGCGCAGCCTGTAGTTAACCCTTGCCTGAAGTGGTGTACCTTTGAAACACTAACAGGACACTTAGCATGAGTTAACAAGTTTTAATGGGCTCATGTTTTAAGTGTCCTTAATTGAGTCTAAGTATAATATGTAACTTCACCTTAAGAGATGAAGGTGATAGCACCATGCTACTCATTATTGATTAGGGTTCATTTCAAGTACTGTGTGCAGCTTGGGGCTCTGAATTTAAAGGAGTGGAGAAGTTGCAGAGAGTCCACAGTCATATAACCATAAATAAAGGGGTTGGAAGTCAAGCCATATTAAGCAAGGTTGAAAGAGCTAGATATATTTATCTTGGAGAAGAGGAGATGTGGGGGGAGGAGCAAGGGGAAGTCCTTGCTATTATAGCAGTTGCCAAGATATTTGAAAGCCAAAGAAGAGGATTAAAAATGGTCATTGGCAGCAGGGAACAGATCAACAGTTGTAAATTGTAGCCAAGAACTTTTAGATTAGACCTTGGTAAAAAAAAAATCCCTTACTATTAGAAGAGTAAGGGAGTAAAACAAACAGCTGAGCAGAGTTTGTAGGATATCCTTCACAGGAGGTTTTCAAGGGAAGGCTGGATACTATTTGACTGGCATGTTTTTGAAATAGAAGTCCTACATTTATACAAAGGGGTGGATTGAATTATTCTTAAAGTCCCTTCTAACCCTATGATTCTGTGATTCTGGAGTGTAAAGGTTTCAGCTTTCTCTATATTTAACACCAAATTTACCCTTGGATTAACTTTTTGAAGTCAAATTAAGGAGGGCTAAATTTGACACAGTGGATCAAATCTTGCTTCACCTATTACATGCCTAAGTGAATTTAAGTGCTGAAATGGGGTCCCATTTCACCCTGCCTGGGTCACTGTCAACCCCTTAATACAAAAGGTGGAAAATGAAATTATTAATACAGACGTCTTCTTGCTGCTTTTTATGTTTTAGCCTTTTTATGACTTTTTATGATGTAGACATCAATATATCACAAAATAAATCACACAATGGATTATCAAGAATTTGAATGAGGTAGATTAGGAACACGCTTAGGTGCTTATTTCCATTTATATGTCTACTAGGTCGACTAGGATCTGACACTTAGGCACTTCTCATAGAATCATAGAATATTAAGGTTAGAAGTGACCTCAGGAAGTCATCTAGTCCAACCCCCTGCTCAAAGCAGGATCATCCTTAACTATACCATCCCAGACAATGCTTTGTCTAGCCAGGTCCTAAAAACTGCAAAGGATGGAGAGTCCACAGCCTGTCTGGATAACCTGTTCCAGATAGAAAGTGAGATAGCATATGGTCTGATGAATTATACATTTTCATTTCTTTTAATGTTGGATGGATTACATAAAGTGTGTTTCTTCTCCAGATATAAGCCTTTTCCAGTTAAATATTGGAGAGTATGTATGGTAACATTTTCCTTTGTAACTTGTTAGGGTCTAGAAATCATATTTTTGTATTTGCCCTTTGGTGAAGAATTCATGATGGTGCCTGCCTGCAACAAACTATATTTTTTTATTTCCACTTTTCTCTCTCTTCTCCAGGGTGGGTGCTAGTGTACAGTTCTCCTGTGAAGATAATTATGTGCTCCAAGGTTCTAAGAGCATCACTTGTCAGAGAGTGACAGATACGCTGGCAGCTTGGAGTGACCACAGGCCAATCTGTCGTGGTAAGTACTAATTTTTACTAATGTCTACAAGAGTATGGCATAATTCCTTCCTCGAAAAGTAATTGAACATTGTAGTAAAGGTAGAACAAGTTATAGGTATCTGTATATGTTCAAAATTTGTCAACCACTCAGAAACATTTGCTTTTGACCATCTTTGCCAGAAAAAACAAAGCTACAGTTTGTTCTGTAGCAACACAGAGTATCAGAAGGTTTTTGTCCTCTAGTATTAACAACAGATCTAGGAATTTAGAAGGGGTGGTGAAATGAGGATTGGGTCCTTGGGTCATTCAGATTTGGTCCTTGGTCTCCATGGCAGGTATCACTACTTGTTTGGCTTGGGAAGAGAAGTCAGGCAGCCTGGCTATGGTAAGATTGTTGTCTCAGCTGGATAGGCAGCCTGTCATGCCTGATGAGTCAGCTTGAGTGCCCAATCCTGCTAGTGTCTGGATGCCTGGTCTCTCCTTCCAAGTTAGGGAAGGCAGACAGCAATGCCTATTAGTGTGAGAAGAGGGTCCAGGCAGCCAAATTAGGGTTTGGCTCTCAGCTGACTCTAAAGGTGCTATGACAGTGGTGGGCAAAATATGACCTGAAGGCCAGATCATGCCCACCAAGTGATTCTTTCTGGTCCACAGCAGGTCTTTGAGCCCCACCCAGCCCAGGTATGAAGGGCACCCCAGGCTGTGGTGCATGCAGAGGATGGAGGGGGAGTAGCACAGCATCTAGACTCAGCTTCTGGCAGCCTTGGGGGTGGCAGCTCCTTCCAGGTGCTGCTGCCAGTGCCACCACTGCCTCCGGATGTAGCCCCACTGTCAAAGCACCAGATGAATCATAGGGATAGGCAGGTGGGATCTCCATGGAAGAGCCCTTCTTTTGAAGATAAGCTACTGCCCTTTAATTATAATATCCATTGGATAAAATGGATGGAGAGTAATGAGAAATTTCTGTTCCATTAGGAGCAAGGCTTCAGACTAGAACCTGGGGGAAGCAGGGGTGGTGCTGATCCAGTGCAGCAGGGAGAGGAGAGGTGCTGATCCAGCTCTGGCATGACAGGTTGGGGAGGGGAGTGGTGCTGACCCAGCCTTGCAATTGATCCTATCTGGCCTGGGTCTGTCCACACCCTACAAGGAACTGGATAATCTCACTGGTTGAAGATTTAGAATTGGAGTGTCTCACTGCCTGGGTAAATGCCCAAATCACTCGACCTTTGAGGATAACATATGAGAGGTTCCTTGTCCATTCAAGCAGTACACTTCCATTTGTAAGGCTGAATGTGTTTGAAACATGTCATTTACGCTTCACTAATTGAATTGCAAAAATGCAGATTTTGTGGGTGTGAAGATTTATATATTTTCTCCCATATAATATACACCTTGTTTTGGAAAAGCAAGATGAAGAAAAAACATATTTCCTTGTAGTATGGTACATACCATTTGGGCATGGACATGAATGTTATGCAACTTGACTGTCCAATTCTCTTCAGTCCTAGATACTTATATAGTCTCAAACTAATTGTCTCTCAGCTCTTCAGTATATTTATCTGCACAACAGCCACAAGAGAAAGGGGAGTAATTATTCCCCATACAGATAGAGAGCTCTGCCTAGGAAAGGAAGTTATTGGCCCAAGGTCATAAAAGAAGACTCTGGGAGTGCAGGGAATGTATCTGATTCCTCTGAGTCTCAGACTGTAAACACTGGACCATTCTTCCTTTTATTGAAGTTGAAAATTTCATTTGTATATTCAGTATGTGAATGTGGGATGCATCTAGAAACTTGAAATTAAGTCATTAACATTACATAGTTAACACTTATAGTAAAATTTAAATTATAGTTTTCTTTCTGGAATCTAATATTGGCTTAAAAATAAAACAAACAATAGGAAATAATGACAACTCCAACATATCTGTATGATTATTTTGTACTTCAGACAAGGCTAAATTATAGAGGTGGACTGATACATCGGTCCAATATCAGATTAGCACTGATATAAAGAAAATTGTTTGTATCTGAAATCAGCCTGATGTGGCCAATAATTTGGCTGACAAATGCCTGTCCATGCGCACAGCTGCCACACAGCATGCAGACAGTAAGGAGCACAGTCCAGCAGCTTGGAGAAATACGTATAACTGGTAAATCTGTTGTGGTGGAAGGGGAAGGTGGAGAAAAGGAGCATGGGGGCAGATCAGTGTCCTCCTTGGTGAGGGAGGGAGTGGGGCTGGGTCTGGCATTGCCTAGCTGGGGAGGGGCAGGGTGCAAGATAGAGCCACGGCTCATCCAGGGGGCATGAGGTGGGGGGGTGGCTCCAGCCACTGCGTGCACCATGGGAGGGCATGCCTGTAACCCGGGCAGTACTCCAAGAAATACCCCCTCTCCAATTGAAGGGATCAAAGCAGGTGTGCAAGCACTCTGGGAGGTGTAGGGACTCTCCTTCCCCTATAAAGCAGAGCCAGACCACGGATGGGAACTTAACCATATACCTTTTAATGAGGGAACAATACTGGGAACATAACAGGCATAAAACAGAGGGTATAGTGGACACTACAGTGCCCCCAGGGGGCAGGATTCAACAAAGGTTAGACACTTACAATCATTGACAAAAGACAGGGTTAAGAAAGTATAAAACACAAACAGCAGAACAAACAATACGGGTTGGTGAAATATAAAAAGGCACAAAATACAAAATGTCAAATGACAAGGAAATATAGGGCCTAGCTACCTGGAGGGGGAGAAAAACACAATGGCTCCCTTCCACTGCAAGAGAAGTTATTTCTTGGAAGCTTACTCACTCTAAGTCATCCTAGCTAGGACTTGAACTCAGATCTTCTATGTGGTAGGTAGAAATGCTGCTACACAGCCACCAGTGCTGATGCTGTTGTAGGCTGCAAGGGGTTTTGACCTACCCGGAGCCCAGGTTGACCTGCCTGGCCTCTGATTGGAAGAGCTGGAAGCAGAGCTGGGAACCTCTCAGGTCCCTGCTCAGATCCTTGCTGGAGCTCGGGAGCCTCTCCTGCTGGCTGCAGCCTCTCATAGGGGATCCTGGAGCCCAGCAGGGAGCCTCTCCTGCTTGCCACACGCCACACGGCTGAGGGTCCAACTGCTGCCTGCAGGTCCTGCTCCTTCAGGTTCTTCTGGGGCAACTCCTCCTGCCCCACTGGCTCAGCTCTTGCCAGCTCTTTGAAGATCCTTCCTTGTGGTGCTTCTCTGGTCTCCCCTGAGTCAGCTGCGCTGCGCCTTTTATCCCCCTCCAGGTGACCCAAGGGGCCAATCATGGGACATGGAGGGTGAGTCTCTGGGGCCTGATTGATGCAGAAAGGGAATCTGAAGTCCTCCAATCATCTTTTGCCCTTTCAAAACCCCTGGGCTAGGTCACTGCCAGCTAGCCTGTCACATGCCCCTGGATCTGAGTGTGGGGATGGGGGGAGCTGCAGCTGTGGGCTGGGGGCAGGGCTGTTCCAGGCTCTTCCTGGCATGTGGGGGGGGGGAAGATTGGGCCTGGGCTCTTCAAGGGGCAGGCAGCAGTGGCACTGGGAGGGTGACTATGGGGGCGGGGGCTTTGGCAAAATTTGGGGTGGCTGCAGCCCCCCCTCATAGCCCCTTCCCAGTGCCACCACCACCATCCCCAAGCACAGCCTGACCCAACCCTCCCCCCATGCACCAGGAAGAGCCCAGTGTAGCCCTGGTTCCAGCCCCAGCACACAGCTGAAGCCCCCACACACCTCCCATGCAGATACAGGGGCACATGCCTCACCCTCACATGCCCTCCTGAAGTGTGCACAGCAGTGGGAGCTGTGCCCCCCTTCCCTGCACCCCCCAGATGAGCCGTGGCTCTGTCCTGTGCCCCAATTTGCCCCTGCTGGGAAGTGCCTGCCTCAGCCTCAGCCTCAGCCCCATCCCCAGCCCCACTCCTCCCTTACCACAGGGGCCTTGATCTGCCTCTTCCCCCTCTTTCCTCCCACCTCCCCTTCCACCACAACAGACTGACTAGCTGGATGAAGCTGTACTGGAAATTGAATCATTATCAGTCGATATGCCTCCTTAAAAATCATCTATCAGTATCAGTCCCCCAAATCGGCCAGTTAGTCTTACCTCGATCCTAGGCAAGCTGTT
>NW_017729027.1:41702227-41707548 GCF_001723915.1 Gavialis gangeticus
CTTCTGACCCTAGAAACTATGAAACTATGAAACTATAAATCTCCATTGGTGCATCCCTAATAAATTATCTATATTCCCAAGCCAACGATAGATATGCAAACTGATGGAGAACAGAAATGTTCATTTTTCTTTAAATAAAGAGCGTTCAAATTAAAAACTATAGCTGTAAGTGTAACTTCTTTAAATGTAGACTTTAGAGGAGAAAGAAAATAGCTTAGAAAAATGGCAATAAAGCATTGCATTTCCTGAGGGGACAATAAATTTACTGTCCTTTTATTAATGAGAACAGGTTCAGATAGAGCCATTTCTCATGCTTTCTGTAATTTTTGTTGTGTGAATTGAGTCATTTTATGCAAATGCAGTTTTCTTCGAAGTTTCTGGCTTAAAATGTGATAGTATAGTTATAACTATTATATTTTGTGTAACCATGTCATTTGGTTTTATATATGTATGGAGACTGAAAGTGACAAAGAAATGTCATTCAGAACCCAAACAGTTTGAATTACTTAAACATCTTCCTTATAATTGGAGCTAAGATTCCCCTAAAACCTGCTGTTTTTACTCCGTATGACTTTCATTCCCTTTGGACACATGGAACAGATCATGGAAGGAGCTGCATTCCCAACATCCATTGATTTTAGTTATCAAATACCCTAACGGGAGTTGTGAGATTATAACACTTTTTGTGACGAGGCTGTAATATTTCTAACAACTTAACATTACAAAGACTATAACAATAATATTTTGTCAGTGGACATTACTATACCTCCCCTACAAATACACATGCCCACAATCCTAAATCTGTTACCTGAATTCATAATTTTATAGAGAACAGCTAGTAGACAGGAGATTGCTTTTGTAGTGGGTTGGGGAGGATGGGAGAGGAAATAGAAAATCTTAAGAATGTTTATGAGAAAACTGTAACAATGTATTTCAATAAAAAGATACATTTCTGGGTCAGCTAATAAAACTTTCTAATATTAAACTATTCATAGAACAGAATGACTAAGTTTATTTGTGAATAAGCATGTGGCTGTCTGTGTGTTTCCTATTTATGGATACTAATGCATCCAGACCAGAAATCTCTTACTGAACATTAGGCATTTTCTTCAATTGTCCAGGCCTGGGACTGTGCTGTGAATGGGTTGGGTTAACTCTTTAACAGTCTAAAGTTAGTTTGCCTCTGAGGTGAATTAACTGAGCACAGGCTCAGGGGTGATCTGATGGTCACCTACAAGTTTATCAAGGGTGACCACCAGTATCAGAGGGAACATTTGTTCACGAGAGTGCCCCGCGTGATGACAAGGTTGAATAGTTATAAATGACTGCAAGACTGTTTCAGGCTTGATATAAGGAAGAATTTCTTTACTGTCCAAGCCCCCAAGTTCTGGAACAGCTTGCCATTGGAGGTGGTTCAAGCACCTACATTGAACACCTTCAAGAGAAATTTGGATGCTTATCTTGCTGGGATCCTATGACCCCAGCTGACTTCCTGTCCCTCGGGCAGGGGGCTGGACTCGATGATCTTCCGAGGTCCCTTCCAACCTGAATGTCTATGAAATCTATGCAACTTTAGATCAGGCATGCCATTTTTAAGGCAACCTAAGCCCTGTTAATGCTTTTACAGCCATCTACATTGTCCTAACCTTGATTAGGGTGATCTAAATATAACATGTGTATGCATCTGAGTCACCTGTCTAGAATATTTATGTCTGCTGTGGTATAGCTATTCCCTCAGATAAGGGTACCAAAAGGAGGTCTTCCACTTCCTGATCAAATGCCATAACCACTAGGGTATTTGGCAAGAGGTAGGTGGAATAATTTGTTATCACCGTTTACTTTATAGTGAAGCCAGTGTTGTTTCTGTCAGTGAGATGCACTGATTCAAGGAGACATCTGAGCCAGCAGGATCTCAATAGGACATCTCCCTTTAAGCAAATTAGATTAAGCTGGATGATAACATAATGGAAATGTTGCTGCCCTTTAAGAGAAATGGGGGACTTCGTATGTCTCTGATGGAAGGTGAGGAGACATTAATACTTTTGGGACACAGACCTAGACATACGAACATAGGCCTAGAAGGGCCTTGTTGGCAATTGAATCCAAGTTTCTGCATTCACAAACTATCATTAGCAAAAGGAATTCCCAAAATCACCACTTTGAACTCTCATCCACAGCTACAAGGAGCAATATCTGAAATGTCAAGAACCCCTATAATGTGCCACAGATAAAAGCCAAGGAAATGAAGGCACTACCAATGAACTGGCACTGCAGTAGCATGGAAATAATTAGTTAATATATGCTCATAAATCCTAGGGAAAGGTCCTAGGTCACACAGTACAGAGGAAGGCAACCCACCACACCAGCACAATACACATTCATGCAGTTCATGCCAATCTGATGTAGGTAAAAAGAAAAAAAATCCTTTGTGATCCTAGGTTTGGCATTTATCACTCCAGTGGAAGTGTGGGATCCCATATCCAGAAATTTCTGGGGTTTTAGTATTGAGAATCGGCATACCTCAGTAAAAAGTTTTGACCTTAGCTATGGGAACAGCTAAGGGGAAAAAATAACCCAAATTATATCTACACGCTGGGGTCTATGTTATCTGTTATCACCCAGGAAAGAGATGTGGGAGACATTGTAGACAGTTCACTAAAAACATCAGTGCCCATCAGCCATCAATAAGGCAAACAAAATCTTAGGGATTATCAAGAATGAAATTGTAAATAAAGAGGAAAGTATTATAATGCCCCTTTATAAATCTACAGTGCATCCATACCTTGAACGCTTTGCCCATTTATCTCCCCGACACCCCAAAAAGGTTATAGAAGAACTAGAGGAGGTACAGAGAAGGGCAACATGGATGATTAATAGTATGGAGGGGCTTCCATGTGAAGGGAGACTGAAGAGGCTAGAAAAGTAGCACTTGAGGAGGGACATGATCAGGATTTACAAAACACTAAATGGTGAAGAGAAAGTAAAAAGGGTTTTATTATTTACTGTCTCGCACAATGCAAGAACTAGGGGTGACAAAATGAAACTAGTGAGTAGTCATTTTAAAACTAACAAAAGGAATTTCTTTTTTACACAGCATGCAATTAAAGTGTGGAACTCATTGCTACTAGATATTGTGGAAGCTGACTATCCAGATTCAAAAAGGAATAGAACATATTCATGGAGGAAGGGTTCATTAGTAGCTATTAAGCATTGGAGTTAGTGATACAGCCTTTTAATCAGAACATCTTAGACCATTCCTGTCTAGAAGCATTCAGGAGGGAATAAAAAATTCTACTTGACCTCAACTAATGGCCAAGAAAGGCATGAAGCATGTGGTTAGGTTTTCACACCTGTGCCGAGTGCCACATTTCAGAAGTAGAATAAGGTTTGTAACTTTTTGACTTCAAACAAGCAAATGCCTGCTCATAGTGCTAAGGATATTCTTAGGATAAAATTGGACCACAGAAAATGATGGTATCAATGTCCTCAGGCATTATTATTATTACTCATTTCTTTGGGGCTCATATTTTCAAAAAGAGCCTATTCACTGAGCTTCATGCCATGAGGAAAATATTCAATGTTAATGGCATCACAATTTTATTTTACTGTAGAAGATGTATTTGTATCAAACCTCCCTATGTGTCCTAGTTTACTCCTAGACTACCTAGATTGATGCCAAGAGTTAGGATAAGATATTCATATAAGGACTTTCTATCTTTTTCAGGCAAGATACTAACATAGAAGTAATAAGGAGTCTACTAAGATCATCGTATCTCTTTATGGAAGAATATTATTTTGCATTATCAGCATCTCCTTTAGAAGTTGGCTTAGGACTTATTCACCAGCCTGTTTTTTTTTCTGGAAATTCAATTTAGACATCACTCTCAGATGTCAAGATAAAGAGACTTGGAGGGCATGCCCACACATGCAGGCACATAAGCTTTCAGTAGCTCAAATAGAAGCAGTGCAAATTTGAGCTGGGGCTTTTTGCCTCAGAGCACATGCTGGAACTTGCACTTGGGTGTGGTGCTAGTTGTACCACTGAGGGCAAAATAACCCTGCCTGGCTCCTCCTGGATCTGCAGGCAGGGGGAGCTAGAGCCTGGGGCCAGCTCATGTGCTGGCCTCAGCAGTGTAAAAAGCTGTCCTGTCCTGGCCCCATCAGTACAAAAACCTGCCCTGGCAAGTAGCGCAGGGTGACTCACTCTCAGGAGCTTCTGGGGCCTGGTCAGTTGGTACCTGGGGATACTATCCCTTGTACCAGTTGGACTGTTGAAGCAGCCCTGAGAGTTCCCTGCACCCTTTACCCACTGCAGAAGTCTGGCAGTGGGGGCTGCTGCCTGGCTGTGACCTGCTGCACACCTTCCGGACCCATATGGAGACTGCACAGCCAGTAGAGGCATCTGCCCCTCTGGATCTGGCAGGTGCCATGAAAGTCACAGTCAGTGGGCCGTGGCTGCAGAGTTGGCCCTTGTACGGCATGACTGCCATGTGTGCCCTTGGTCAGCCATCTGGGTAGCTATTGCCTGGAAGATGTTTCCAGTGTGGTGGCCTGCTTTGAACTGTCAAAGCATGTCCTCCTGGTCCCAAGTGGCCAGAAGGTCAGCCACCTCCAGCTGGCTCCAAGGTACCAGTCTGAGCAGGCTTCTCTGCCTGGGTCCTGCCACTGGCCTCCCTAACAGGAATTCAGGTGCTCCCTATTTGAAAACTGAAAAATCCCAAAGTCACTCTGTAAAATACTCCTAAATCCATGTTCCTTCACAGTTAAAGCAAAAGACCACTATATAGAGAGAGACAGCAAGAGAAAGAGACACAGAGACAATGAGTTAGGTAATGTTTTATTGATATATCTACAGTGTTAAAGCAATTTGGAAGCCTACCAGTGACCCTATCATCATAATAAAATGAATTCTAAATACCTATATGTTTTGCTGTTTGCCTATTGATTTTCTTAACATACAGCAGTTAGAGCTCCCTCTGACCCCTTCACTAACCAGGATGTAGGGACAGCTGCCCCCGCAGCCACAGCTCCTGCCAGCAGGTCTCATCCTGTCTGGCAGCTGGGCATGCAGGGTGTGTGCTGGGGGGATATGGGTTTTTCAGAAGGGGGATGGGAAGAGGGATGGGGGCATGGGGCTGCCTGTGGAGGGCTGTGGGGGACTGCGGGGTGCATGGGTAGGTGTAGGAGGATCATGGGGGGCTTTTGGGGAGGGCTGCTCAAGAGGGATGGGTTCGCTGTCCCCTCAAGGGTGCAGCCCCCCTGCACAGCTCTCAGGCTGCCCCCCCAGGGCTACAGGCCCCCCACAACAGACTGCTCCCCCT
>NW_017729027.1:41708568-41708926 GCF_001723915.1 Gavialis gangeticus
CCCCACAACAGACTGCTCCCCCTACGGTGGCCACAGCCACCCAACAGTGGCTACAGCCCCCAAAAGGGGCCACATGGCCCCCACAGGGGCTGCCACCACCCTGCGGGGCCCATGTGCCCCACCCCCACTAGCTCTCCCAGGCCCCTGGATTACTGGCCCCATCCCCTGCTGGCTCCTGCAGCCCCCCCCTCCATGGCTTCTCCACCTGGCTGTATCCCCTGTTTGCACCCCAAGACTTCCCAATGGCTGCCTTATCTAGCCCCATTGTCTGCTGGCTCCTGCAGCCCCCCCAATGGCTGCCCTGCCTGGCCCCACCCCCCACTTGCACCCTCATACCCCCCAATGGTTGCTGCGGGTG
>NW_017729027.1:41708949-41732876 GCF_001723915.1 Gavialis gangeticus
CCACTTGCACCCCCAGCCCTGCCAATAGCAGCCCCACCCAGCCCCCAGTTGCACCCCTAGATCCCCCAATGACTGCCATGTCTGGCCCCAACCTCCCAGCACTTAAAAAAAAAAAAAAGCCCTTCACTCACTGGCAGTAGCAGTAGCTGCAGGGGTCACTGGGCCTCCTGGCAGAGCCAACCGCACAGCACAGGGCAGTGGGGGGTGGGAATCAGCCCTGGCTGCTTGGCACTTGCACTGCCACAGCCCCATTGTGCAGGTACAGCCTGGGTCAGCTGGGTTCCACATGGCTCCATGGATTATTGGGAAGCTAGGGCAACTGCAGCTGTCACTCAGGGCCTGGAACCACTCAGCCTGAGTGGCCCCAGGCACCCAACAGTGTGCAGAGCTGCACAGTGCCCTGCTAACCATGGATACACCCTGCTGTGGGACAGTGGTGCTGTGGGTGCAAGGTGGCTGAGGCCGGCCCTGCTGCCCCCTGCTATCCCATACTGTGTGGAGGGAGGAGGGGGCTCTGCCAGGAGGCCCCAGTGACCCCGATAGAAGCTGCTACTGCTAGTGAGTGTGGGTTTTTTGTTTTTTTTGTTTTTTTTTTAATTGCTAGAATGCTGGGGCTGGGCTGGGCTGGGCAGGGATCAGGGGAGCTGCAGGAGCTGGTGGGGAATGGGGCTGGGTGGGCCAGTGATCCAGGGGTTCAGAGAGAGCAGGCGGGGGATGGGGACAGTGGGGATCTTTCCCATGGTCTATTTCCTCCCTGTTCCAGCCCCCCCCTCCTACTTATCAGCACAGAGCCCACGTGCAGCTCCTTGCAGCTGACACACTACCTGCTCTGCATAGGTAGGCAGTGTGCTTCAGCACCAGGGCAAGGGCCAGCCATAGAGATGCTCTGGCTGGCTACCAGAGCATCTCTATGTTGGACCCAAGCCTCCAGTTGCCTCAGGGCATGGTCCTGGACTGTGCCCACCCCACTTTTTTTGCTCAGGGTATTTTTTGACCCCTGGATTTCCAGGGGTCTAATTCTGCCCCTGCACTGCCAATTTACAGCACCGGGAAGGTTTTTTTGTTCCCACACATGCCTCTTGCAGAGTCTCAAAGGGTTTTGAGATACTACGAGAAGCACATGCATGCTTGTGTGGATGTGCCCAGAGTGTCTAACATCCCTCACTACCCACCTCCTTTGCTTTCACTTTAGGTTCCATATGGCCTTCTCTCATGGCCTCGTTGGGGTGTCTAGAGTCATAACTATATTACTGAAGAGGGATATTCAGTTCTGTAAAATAAACCCTCCTCATATTACACAAAGGAAATTGCTGCTTTATTTAATCCACATCACAAATGGGGAAAGGAGGAAACTGTTTATCTTGGTTTCAGTCCTTCTCTGAGGGTAAAAGGAACTGGTTTTGGTTACAGGCAGTATAGCTGTACTCTGGCCTGCATATAAATCTAGGCTATTATTCCCTCCAAATTCTCAAACACTTTTTTAAAATGATAGATGGTCATCCAGGGTTCCCTGGAGTGCTGTTGTTTGGTAGGGCTTAATTTGAAAATTCTCGTCCAGTTTAATTTTAGCTTTTGTGACTAATACCTGAGTTAAAGATTAACCTGAAGCAGTGTTGCATTTGTTTTTCTTTTGGCCTTTTTTCTTTACTTGGACAAAACCTATTACCTGGGCTACTTCTTTAGTGTAGGTGTAGAGAGTTACTCTTTCATTCACTAATGATGTCAGTCCTGATTTGCTCTGTTGATTAAACAGATTCATTGATCAAAGTAGGAGAAGCGCCAGTATTGACTTCCATTGGTACTAATTCTTTTTTTAACTCTACTCTTACTTGGTAAGATCACAATTTCTTCCATGTTAAACAGTGCATAGTATGTACCTTTTCCTCGGTCAATCTTCCGCAGTCAGTCAGGTACCATCCTCATCAAAAGGATTAACAATGTGGTAAATAAATTTTTTCTGATTGGTTCTGTTAGCTTTGCTATTGTATTTATACATTATCTAGCCCAATCGTCTATGTCTTTGTACTAAATTTTCCCTGGCATCCAACAATCTATTATATTTTTTCTAAGCTATCCCTTCCCTTCCCTTTTTTTCTGTTCTCTTCCTTTCACTTTCCCTCTCCATTTGCATCAGTTCAGGCTTGCTTCCAATCTTGCTGCAGAGAGATATCTGTGTTAGTCCAAAGTCAGGCTGAAAGCAGAGTAGATTTACACTATACACTAACTAAAACAGATGATTTCATAAGCAGTTCCTTACTTTATCAGATTCTGTGAAAGGACATGTTCAGAGAAGTTTATCAAATAGAGAGAGTGATATGAGTACAAAAACCCTGCATCCTACCAATGTCATATATGCTATGACCTGCTTAAAGTGCCCCTGTGCTGTCTATAGTAAACAGACAGGGCGATGCTTATGTGTAAGAATGAGATAACACTGAGTTCCAAGCCTGTGGCAAAGCCTTTAACCTCTCTGGACAGGCTATCACTGATCTTAGTGTAAGTGGTTTAAAAAAAAAATGTAAAAAAGAATCTTGAAAATGAAATTGCAGAACCAGAAATCATCCACAGACTGGGTTTGTTAAGTATGACCTAAACTGGGGCTTACAGTTTTGTATCCCATTATCTGGATTAGCTTTTGTGACCCCTTTGAAAGCATCCAGATATGCAGGGGCATGCATAGTAGAAGAATAAATTTGTGCCTCTGCACATGCACTTTGGTGAGGGACAAATTGTCCCATTTCAGACAACTGCCCTTTCCGTGCTCCTTCTGGCTCCCAGTATGCTGAAGCATCTGGTGTACAAATGGAATATTAGAGATGCTCTGGCCAGTAGCCAAAGCATCTCTTTGGCCACTTTTTTTTCAGGGTTTTTTTTTTAGTTGTTTTGTTTTGTTTTTTGCTATGAGGAAATGGTAGCAAAGTTTGCCTCCATTCTGCAAATTCACAGCATGGGGCACTGTTGGCATGGGATTTATGACTCAGATACCTTATATCAGGTGGTCCCAAACTCTCAGATTGACCATGACTTCTTCCATTTGTTAATAGGCCAATGTTATTGATACACAGTGATATAAGATAAGAATAATGCAGGCAAAGCAAGCAAAATATGCCACCTCTCCCCCAAGCCCTCCCCCCAAATTTTATATCTACCAGTCCTAAGGCTGTCACAGATGGAAGGTATGCCTGGCCAGTACCCTAGATTCATCCTGTGGCTCTTTCTTGAACATCAGTAGCCTTGGAGTTCAAGGGCTGAGGCCCACCCCTCTGAGTGGGCTGGGTGAGACGAGCTGGTGGTGTGCCCTCTGTCCACAGTGGCCTTGAGGACCCTTTGCCACTCTGAAATCCTTCCTTTTGTATCCTTTCTCCTGCTGTGATGACTCTTCATCTCTGGGTACTATTGATTGGTTTCTTTGTTGTCATCATACTGTCCACATTCTGTCAGACTGTTCCTTTGTTTCCCAAAACCATCACATGCACACATCTTAATTTGGTCATTTACCAGTGCCTTAATTTTGGCATGCCCTGTCTCTTAATTTGGTCCATCCACCAAAACTAGAAATCCCAAGGGTTCTGCAGCTGGTCACTGTGACCTAGCCAATGCTGCAATATTCATACTCAAAAGAGGCATCAGAATGGTTCCAAATATAGAATTTATCTATCTTTCTTGCTTTCCTTCCTTCTCTGCCTTTTGTATTCAAATCACTCTCTCTATTAGATAGATTGCTCTGTGCATGTAATTTCATAGCATCTTTTACAGTGAATTTGGGTTTATGAAAACATATGCATCTCTGATTTAGCTACTCTGTAAGGTGCATCTCTACCCTGCCTTCTTCCAATATTACTGTGTATTCAAAATTCTTTTATGACAAATTATCCCAAATGCTTATAATTTTCTTTCTAACTTTTTCATATATGTCCTACTTTCACAAATCTATGTTTCTGTCAGTCATATTAGTGCCTTTAATAAACTTGCCTGCATTTTTTTAGTTATCAGTAATCTTCCTTTTTGCTACTGAATTCAAAGTCTTTACTATTTCACAAGTTTTGCCTACCTGTAACAGGGTAGGCTGTTTCTTTAAGGATGAACAATTAATCCTGCTAAGAGATGTCAGCTCTGGGACAAATGGGGCTGAGGAGGGAGTGTCCCATTGGAAGATGAATAGAGAGCAAAAGGGAGATAGAAGCAAGTTGGGAATAGCATGCTGTAAGGAGAAGCCAGGTTGCTATGCTGGGACCAGAGCAAGGAAAGTCTCTTCTTGTTTCATGAAGAAGACAGAAGTTTTTGCTTTGTTTGTTTACTAAACTCTTTGCTGAGAAGTGGCTGAGGAGCTCATAAGGGAGTGAATTCTGCAGAAGCCAGTAGGATAAATGACCTACTTACACTAGTATATATCTTGCTTCATTTATTATCTTGTATTAAGATTCTACCCAAATGTGTCAGACTTGAGACTTCCTCAATTCTAATTCTTTATCCACTTGTGGTCAACACTTTGGTCCTTAGGATATTACTCATGAAGCCAAATTTTCTGCCATTTTTTCACTAAGTCTTTCAGCTCTTTTAGAGAGGTAGCAATCAAAACAATATTATTTGCATACCTCAACTTATTTTGCCTCCAATTCTCTGACCCCTTCAAATCCTACCAGTACTTTATTCTTGATCATTTCTGCGAGGATGTTAGTGTGTCAGGACAGAATACAACCTTGCCAAATTCTTTTCTGTATTTGGAACCATTCTGATATGAGTCCAGAAACCCTGACCAGGGCTTTTACTCCTCAGGAGTGCCAGTACATGAGTTTGGAGGCTGTTCTGGTGCTCTGTAATTACAACACATCAGAGGAGACTCACTTAATTGAGCCTGCTGGAGTGTGATAATTATGGCACTCCACCATCCTCCCACATTTGGTGTATCAGTCCAAGTTTTGCGTAGTGTTGAATGAGCTTTTGTTCAAGTCCCCCTGCTGCCATTGTTAAGCGCGGGGACACTGATACATGAGAAGTTGAGGTGGTATAAAGTGGCTCTCAGAGCCACTCTAATTAAAGCACTGCCCCCCTCCACCTCCAAAGCATGTATAAAAGTGCTCCCGAGTAACTTATGCAGCATGTCAACTAAATGTGATGGAAAATGCAGATTGTCAAAATAGAGATATAAAGTGTGTTGAAATCTTTTGTTTTTTTCATTGCAATTCTCAAATTTGCCACCTGGTTTCTTGTTCCTCTGCTATGCCAAATTCTTGATTCTGGGCAAATCTACACATGCCCCTATGGTGCCACTGTTACTGTGCTGTCATTTAATACTTCCTTTTGGAAGTACTAAATAATGGCACAGTAACAGCCTGTACTGTGCTGCACTGGTGGTGCATTTATTTTTAGCTGCTACATCACTGTAGCAACACACTTTATTGGGGAAGCACATTTCTATGGTGACATACTGGTGGTGTCACAGTTTTTGCCTGTGGATGCTATGTTGCCATAGTGCATTGCTATGGTGACGTAGCATCATGTGTAGATGTGCCCACTCTGTTGCAAATACTATACTCTCTTCAAAACCTTTATATTCTCTTCAAAACCTTCCTTAACACTGTTTTGTCTGCATGAGATGACATGAAATCATGTTTGAAAACTCCTTTGGATTTTTGTTTTCCTACCTTGATATGTAAATTGAATTCAGTTTCTCTGCCATTTACCAGTGCCTTCTTCCCTCAATGTAAAAAAAAAATGGTTTCCACATGTTGCCATGATCTCTCTGGGATTGAATTCCCTGAGTTTAAGGTAATTTTTATCTCCACTTTTTCTTATTTTCTAGTTAAATATACAATTTTAAAGTATTTATCACACCACATCTATAATTTGCAAATTGATCCAAACTGAATTCCTCCACATTAGAAACACTAGTAGAGCCCTGAGTCTCTTTCAGTTTTGCATTTTGTTTGTTGAATGCATTTGATTGTCTGTGCATTCTAAGTGCAAACCTTGTAAGTGCTTCACTTGCTTGGCTTTATCAGCTTCAAGCTAGTTAAATTCTCCTCTGTGAGCAATTGTCTTTGAATACCCTAATTATTAATACCATAAATCAATCTATCTTGTAGCATGCTATCTGGGACATTTCCAAATGAGCACTTTATTCTGTGAGTTCTTTTAGCTTTGCTTCTGAAATTCACTTTTATCATTTCACCATATCTCCTATAAAACTAGAAATGCTCTAAATTCTGCTTTGCTTTGGTGTGTAGTGTTCTATGAAAATCCTTTTAGATCTTCTAAACTTTTTATCTCTTGGTTTCTGAGGCTGTAAAGGACACTTGACAAGCCACAACTACAACCATGTGTATAGGAACATACTAAGCATTTAAAAATGTAGACATTTCCAAGGTGTTGAGCTGGATGATCAACTAAAAATCACTCTTTATACTCAAAGCTGTTTGTTCTATGAAACAGGTTTCTAATTTTTCACAAAGCAAGAAAAAAAATACTATTGTCATGTCAAGGCTATTTTCAGTTTTCCATAACATGTTTCTCAGGCTTCATACTACTTTTCTGAACATGTCAGAATTCTACATTAATCAGACAATGCATTTACCAGTGTTTATTTTCCCAATAGCACAGAAAAGTAACATTGGAAGAACTTTGTCACCTTACGTATGGCTAAAATATTATCTTTTCATTTGTATGGGAGCAGATCTTTCAGGCACTCTTCAGCATCACTTGTATCCCAAGCCAAAACAATTAACTGGAAGCAATTTCCATTTAAAGATTATCAAGGATTGCTGAATCACAGGGTTACATGGGACTTTCAGGATCATCTGGTCCAATCTCTTCTACAAACGCAGGATTGATAGTCATTAATAATTCTTGACAAATGGTTATCCATTTGTCTCTTAAAAACTTCCAGGGAAGAGATTCCATAACTTCCCTGGATGGTCTGTTTCACTGCCTTATTGTTCTAACAGTCAAGAACATTTCTGAGATCTAATCCAAAGTTACTTTGTTATAAATTTAAAACTGTTGCTTTATGCCCTGTCCTCTGTGCTTGCAATCTTTCCCAGATCCTTGCCATTTTCAAATTTGATCAGGGATTGCTTTATTTCAGTATCCAAGCCATTAACAAACTTGTCATAGGTGATGGGGGGGGATGTGCCCCCCCCAACAGGGCCGTCCCTGCTGGCAGTGCCTTCTGTGTGCGCTTGCTAGCCCCATCTCTGCTGCTACTGGTTCTGGCTTCTGCAGGTGCCCCCCACAGACTCAAGATGCATGAGTCACCCATATAACATTAAACAGCAACAATGTGTTACATGATGTTATATCAAATCTAATTACATTCAGTTTTGTTCAGATTAGTGCTAATCTCCAGTCTGAGGCAGTTTCATGAACATCTTTCATAAATATATCAGCTTCATAAATTTTTAGAACTATTACCCACTCCTCAAAACATACATTGGCTAAACATCATTCTGTAACTCAGGCTTCTAAACCAGACTCTTACTTTACAAAGTCAATATCAGTAAAAAATTACTGACAGTATGAAGTATGGAACTGTTTCAAAAGGGCAGTAGCTGCTACGTTCTAGTGGTTACATGTATACAAGTTAAGAACAATACACATGTACCAGAGCCACTCCAACTTTAACTCTGGATGAAGCCATGTTAAAGTTGGAGCAAGTTTTCTGTGTCTTATCCATTCGTAACAATTAGAACATAACATCTGCTACCTTTCAAAATGTTCCCCTTTTGATGCAACTCCAAATACACATGTATCCACACCCTGGAACTCTAATATCCACCTCCTAAATATTAAGACCCCTTGAGATTTATCATTAGTGGAAAATGTATAAAAAGCTATTTAAAGAATTGGAAGTAATTACCCTTCTGATATCTTTTGAGAGTTACTGTCATTATGCAACTCAACCTCCCCTCCCAACCTGGGAAAGAATTGAAGGATTGATCTTCCTTGCAATGGGCCAAGATAAGGATTGCTAATACCTAACACAGTTCTGATATCCAGAATAGGTGTTACATAGCTACTTGAAGTAAATACACATGGACAATATATCTTAAAGAACATAAATTATCATAATATAATTACTTTTTTTTAAAACCTCCTCGAGAGTGGGTCATCTTCTAAGCTATATCAAGGGATGAGACCATATTGCAGAAAACTGAAATCAGATTATCAACTGTAAATTGGAGATTTATTGGAGATTAATTGTACCTCTGAAATTAATGGAGGGTGGGCAGGCTATCTCAGTTCATTTTCTGGTGAACAGTGGTTTACATCTTAAAATATCCCCTATAATCAGCATTTTAGTGTTAGACTTAGCGCAGAAGACAACAAAACAAAACAAAACAAAACAAAAAACAAACCTGAATGGGTAATGAGGTAAAACCAACCTCTGTCACTAAGAGGTGGTTTCTACATAGAAGTTTGAAGAAGCTTGCATTACTTTTGTATTATGGATAAATAGAAGTTTATTCTCAAGGCTATCAATCTGGCATCTTTCCTTCATGATACATTTACTAATATTTTTCTAAGTAAAGTGTTATTAACATAATGAGGTGAGATCAAATTAATTGAAATAATCCACTATGAAAGTATCATATATGTTTAAAACTAACAATGATTAAATAGCAAGCTGATTGTTTGTAGTTTTGTAGTTTTATGACTATTACAGCTATTAAATCTTCTCACAGAACCCCCCCCCCCCGGAAAATGAGAGGAAATTTTAATTTAAAAGTTAAATGAAAACTTTGAAATCTTATCAAACCTCAAATAGTTTGTTGAAGCCAACTTGGATATACATAAAGATTGCATAAAATTGTTTACAGAAGAGCACATTTCCAGTAATTAACTAGAGTCTGATAGAATATGAAAAATTAGAAAGATAGGCCTAATTATTTACTCTAATACAAATTATTGTTTTCAATTTAAATGGATTCGTACACCCAGATGGTGCCATAACAAACATTCATTCTGTTCTCTGTATTGGACTGATTAGTCACTTGCTCTGACCTATTTCTGATTCTGTCCAACTGTTACAAGCTCTGTTGGCTTTCATCCATTCCCTTTCCTTCTTTTTTTGTTTCCCCTTTTTTCTCCTTCCATTTTTGCCCAAGATCCTCCTTTTACCTCACTGTTTCAGTTCTGTATCCTTATCCATTTCTTTTCTTTCCACTTAAAGAAGTGTACATGATATACTTCAACCTTAGTGAGGCTTTAGACATTTATCCTCTGTGACTTTTCATTAGTAAGCTATGGAAATGTAGTCCATATGGAAGGGATGTCAGGTAGTTATATAACCTGGTTGGATCATCATGCTTGTAGGGTAGTCTTCTCTTTAATATGAAAATTGGGGATTTTTTTTTTTTATCAGGGAAACCCAGGATCCCTGGTCATCAGTAGTTCTAAGTGTAATTGGGAGAAGGCATCAAGTGGGGTTCCTTAGGAAGAATCTGCCTGAGGTTTGATACTGTTTAATATCTTCATTAATGATTTGGGGGATGGAATTGAGTGGACACTGAACAAATTCATATATGATACCATGTTGGGTGGAGTTGCAGACACTTTGTAGGATAGGATTAGGATTTAGCATAAACTTGATAAACTGGAAAAATTGGTTCAAAATTAGTTAAACTGAATTCAACAAGAACAAGTGCCAGGTTTTTTTACTTTGCATAGAAAAATTATGTGCACAAATACAGACTGGGGAACAACTGTTTAGGCCACAAAAGTGCAGAAATATGACTTTGGGATGAGTCAATGTATATTTCTTGCTAAAAAGACCAAAATCAAGTTGGTTAATACTAACAAGACAATCACTTGTAGGTCAATGGAAGTGATTCTTCCACTCTGTTCAGCATTGGTGAGGCCTCACCCTGGAGTATTGCATCAAGTGTCAGGCACTGCTCTTTCAGAGAGACATGGGCAAAACAGAGAGCAACAATACAGATTAGAAACCTGGAAAACATGACTTACAGGGCAAGGTTGGAAGAACTGAAATCATTATTCTGGAGAAGAGAGCACTGAGGGGATTTTAACAGTTTTCAGACATCTGAAAGGCTATCAAGAAGATGATGTTAGACCTGGGGTACTCAATGCCATGCCCATGGGCCAGATCCAGCCTGTGGCACCATGCCATCCAACCTGCAGAGCTTCCTACATATCTGAATATGTGAAGGCAGAGGAAAAGTGGCACTGCTCCCCTGTTGCCAAATTTCTTGACAAATGAGGAGCTTTAGGCCCAGTGCTCTGGATCAGGCATCCAATACCATCAAGCAGGACTGGGCAAGAGTGTCACTGGGCCCCAGTCCCAGCAAATGGGGGAAGAGCTGGGCCCCATGGACCAGTCCTGGTGTGGGGAGTGAAGAGGGGGTTTTGATCCAGTCTACCAACTAGCCTTAAGCCACTAAAGCGGTCCATATGGCAAAAAAGTTGAACATCACTGTCTTAGATTATTCTATTTGTCTGCAGTGTACAGGACAAAAAAATGGGCTTAAAGTGCAACAAGGAAAATTAAGGTTAGAGACGAGGAATAATTTTCTAACTATAGGGATAGTTAAGCATAGAACTAGATTATTGACATATGCTGTGGAATCCTTGTCTTAGCAAACTTTTAAGAGCAGGTTAGGCAAACCCTTGATTGGAGTGGTTAAACAGGGATAATCCTGCTTTAACCAGGGGCTTGGACTGGATCTGGGCTGTTCAGTTGGTCATCTCTGAGCCACATGCAGTCCAAGAATGTTTAACCGGTGGTTCATGTGGTTCTGCCACACTTGCATCCTTGGTTCCACACACTTTGCCCCATAGGCTTGGGTACTACTCCCATGGGTCATTGTTGCCTCCCTCCATTGCCTGCTGGCATCATCCATATCATCATGGGTGGCTGAGGTCTCTGGGGTCCTCCTTCAACCTCCAGATTCTGCCTCCTGCTGCCTGGTGTAGGTTGGGCAATGCACCAAGTGTAGTAGGTGGTGATGTGGTGATGCAGTCAATTGGGGAAGTAGTGACAAGAGGTTGGATGTCCCTGGAGTAGATGACTCCTATTCAAACAGAACCCCTGTGTTCTAACCCTATAATCTCCCTTTGACTTTATTATTCCTTGTTATGACATCCTAATGTAAGTTGGATTTCATTTCTGAAAAGAAGGACAGGAAAAATTACATATGTTCCTCTTAAATCACGAATAAAACCTATTTTGAGAGCTGACATTGAGTATTCATCTTATGGCGAATTCTGTAAAAAAGCACAATTCTTAGAGCCTATGCCCTTTGAGACGGACAAAGTTTCTTTTTTATAGCTGGAAAGGGCCTACATACTTTCAGCTCTAAATAAATAATACATGTTTATACATTAGCATAAATGTGTATAGCACTTTGCAAGTAATACTATTATTATTTAAACAGCTTCATGCATGCATGTACATAGGACTTCAGAGACAAATAAAGGACAATTTCACTGCCCTAGAGATATTTAGAAGGCCTATAATGTGTTGAAACTAAAGATTAATCCTGGCTGACTGCTTTTTCTCAAAAAGTTTATGGAAGTATTTTATACTTATAAAATGCATATGAGCAGGCTTTCATTGCTTTGATCTTTACTGAAGGGTCTCTAACTCTTAAGTAATTAACATACTTTCAATCACATTTGATTCCTCCTTTTAAAATGTGATAAATTGCAAAAAAGAAAACTGATCCTTGGCTGTGGTTGTGTTCCACGTTCCTGCATTTTTGCCTGTTGATTCTAGTGAAGTTGGCCAGCACTTACATTAGCTAATTACTTTTGAGTACTGGAGCAATACTACTTTTTTTTTTTTTGCTGTTGTATGAATGGTTGTCATAACCTGGCATAATTACCCAAGTGATGTTCTTTCAAATTATGCTTACTTCATTATGGGAAATGAAAACATCTATTAAGGTTCTTCATAGGTTAAATTGTTACAAGCTGTAAAACTGTGTAACTTCATTTTATACAGGCAATGGGAAATTTATAATTTATTCACACTAAATGAATGAGTTTGTTTTCATGTTTGTTTGCATTAAGGAAATATCCTACTATCTAATGGATGCTATTATTTCATCTTTCAATTTGGCTATTAGGGGGCTGCTCTTTCAGAAGTCTATTAGGATGATAGATAGATGTGAGTCCAGTTTTTTCTAAGGAAGTTACATCCCGTCTCCATTATTAGTAGGTGAAGAGATTCTTTAGTTGCAATATTTATGCAAATATAAGCATAACAATTTGGTGAGTACTGAAACATAGATTGTGCCATATAAATACATATACTAGTACTCTAATCACTTTATACAACCTAGTACTCTGAAGTATTAGAAGAGTGTATGTATACATACCAGGGAGGAAGTGCATGAGACTGCGTAGAAAAAGCATGCTTGCAACACTTTATTCAGAAGCCAAAATGAAGCTATCCTACACAAGGGTATAATAAAATTCTTATTCCCTCTTCCTCCCCTGCAGAACCCTACATAGGGTAAGCCAAGTTCAACATGTGGTCTTTTCTTCAATCCTTCCAGTTACAGGTCATGGGCCGAGGAGGGAGAGATGGACTGAGGTAGTCAACCGAAGACTGTGGCACTGGTGTCATTGTGAAGGCTTTGGCTTCCATGACCACAACCCACTCTAGAGGCAGTGATTTGCTGGGAAGAAATGGCCTCCTCTTTACTGGGGGATGGGCGGACAACCACCAAAGTAAGCCCACTAGGCACCTAATGCAAAACCAGCATTTTAGGTCACTCAAGAGAATCCACTCCTACCCCAGCCCTGGAATAGTGTCGTCCTGGGAGTGTAAGGAAGCCTAAGGCTTCCAAAGGGGCACTTCCATGTCTGTACATGAATGCCAGGAGCTTGGGGAACAAACAGGAGCAACTGGTCCTCCTGCTAAACAAGAATGACTACCATCTCCTAGGGGTAACAGAGACCTGGTGGGACTCCACCTATGACTTGGCCACAGGTATATACAGCTATACCCTGTACAGGAGAGATCATGTGGAAAAAATGGGTGGGGGTGTATTTCTGTGTCAAGAAAAGCTACACGCTCATGCAAGCTGACAATTGTCACCCATGAAGCATGACTGGAGACCCTCTAGATTAAAACATGTAGGGAACATGGCACATGGGACACAACGGTAGGAGACTACTATAGACCTCCTAATCAGGAACAAGAGCTTGACCAGGACTTCTCCAGGGAACTGGTTGAGGCTGCATGCTCTCGGCGCATGGCTGTTATGGGAGACTTCAACTACCTGGACATCTCATGGGAAGAATACTTGACCAAATATGAACAGTCACAAAGCTTCCTCACATGCATGGATGAGCTCTACCTGACTCAAGAAGTCTATGGACCAACAAGAGGTAAAGCATTGCTGGACCTGGTACTGGCCAAAGGGAAGGATCTAGTCAGCAACCTAAAACTCAAAGGAAAGCTGGGAGACAGTGACCATGATGTGATCATTTTTACTATCCATCACAATGCTGGCAAGTCAGTCAGCAATGCAGAAGTCCTTGACTTTAGGAAAGCTGACTTTGATAATCTCAGGAGGCTTGTTGTTGAGGTCCTAAGGGGCCATGACTTGACAGGGAGGGGAGTCCAAGATGAGCGGTTGGTCCTTAAGGAAGCAATTCTGAAACCACAAGCAATGTTCATTCCATCTCACAGGAAAGGTAGCAGAAGGTCACAGCAACCCGCTTGGTTCAGCAGGGAACTCGTGGACCTCCTACAGCTAAAAAGAGAGGCTTATAAAGTATAGAGACAGGAATCAACACTAAGGAAGAATATTCTGCACTGGTACCTGTAGGGAGCGAAACAGGAAAGCCAAGGCTGCAACCAAACTCCAACTGGCTACATGTATCAAGGACAATAAAAAGTCCTTTTTCAGATATGTGGGGAGTCAGAAGAGAATCTAGGGTAACACTGGAACCCTGCTAAACCATATGAGACAACTGATAACCAACACCTAGGAAAAAGCCAACCTGCTTAATGGACATTTTGTGTTGGTTTTTCACCAGCCCAAAGGGACCGCCCTGACTAACGTGATGCAGGACGGCCAGAATGAGGGTGAATTTATACCCAACATCAGTGTAGACCTGGTAAAAGAACACCTTGAGAGGATAGACACCTTCAAGTCAGCTGATTCTGACAGATTCTACCCTAGAGTACTTAAGGAGCCAGCAGGCATCATAGCCCAGCCACTGGCAAGGGTATTTGAGAACTCGTGGTGCTCAGGTGAAGTATCTGAAGATTGGAAGAAGGCCAATGTGGTGGTATCTTCAAGAAAGGGAGGAAAGTAGATCCGGGGAACTACAGGCCAATCAGCTTGACCTCAATCCCTGGAAAGATTTTGGAAAAAATTATGAGAAACCATTCTTGACAAGCTGGCTGATGACAACATCCTGAGGGACAGCCAGCATGGGCTTATTATGGGTATGTCTTGCCTGACCAATCTCATTTCCTTCTATGACCAGCTGACCTATCACCTGGACAAGGGAGAAGAGATTGACATATATATCTGGACTTTTAAAAAGCCTTTAATTTGGTGTCTCATGGTGTGGGTGCCTCATGGAAAAATTGGCCAACTGCACCCTCGGCTACATCACAGTCAGATGGCTGGGGAATTGGCTCTGAGATCAGATCCAGAGAGTGGTAGTGAATCATCATGGTGCTCCATGACCAGTGGTATCCCCCAAGGCCTATACTTGGACCTATACTCTTTAACATATTTATTAATGATGTGGACACTGGCGTCAGAAGTGGACTGGCCAAGTATGTGGTACAGTGTCCACACAAGAAGATAGGCTGGTGATCCAGGCTGACCTTGATAGGCTTAGAAAGTGGGGGGATAAAAATCTGATGACATTCAATGTGGGAAAATGCAAAGTACTCCACCTCGGGGGGGGGGGGGGAAACCCCACATCACACTTACAGGCTCAGTAGTGCAATGTTCGCTAGCACCACAGCCCAAAGGGCTTGGGGGACATGATTGACCACAAGATAAACATGAGTCACCAATGCAATATCACAGCTGGTAAAGTGAACAGAACTCTGGCTTGCATTCATGGATGCTTCTCAAGCAAATCTCAGGATGTCATCCTTCTGCTGTACTCAGCCTTGGTGAGGCTGCAGTTGAAGTACTGCATCCACAATTCAAGAAGGATGTAGAGAAGCTTGAGAGAGTTCAGAGGAGAGCCACATGCATGATCAGAGGCCAAGAGAACAGGCCTTATAGTTTCATAGTTGCACAGAAGCTAGGGTCAGGAGGGACCTGATGAGATCATCTAGCCTGACCCCCCTGCCACAGGCAGGAATGAATGCTGGGTTCACAAGAACCTAGACAGGTTATCATCTAACCTTTTTGAATTTGCCCAAGGTAGGGGTGAGGACCACTTATGTAGGAAGTTGGTTCCAGATTCTGGCCACCCTAACTGTAAAATATTGCCTCCTGATCTCTAACCTAAACCTAGTCTCCATCAGCTTATTACCATTGCTCCTCATCACCCCAGGTGGTGCTGGGGAGAAAAGGGCTCTACCTATTTGCTGTTGATCTCCCCTGATGAGTTTGTAGGCAGCAACCAGGTCCCCCCTCAGCATCCTCTTGCCAAGGCTGAGTAGGTTCAGGTCCCTCAGTCTCTCCTTATAGGGACTGTACTGCTGCCCTCTCACCAAATGAGTGGCCCTCCTCTGAACTCTTTCCAGGCTGGTCACATCCTTTTTAAAGTGCAGCACTCAGTACTGGGCTCAGTACTTCAAATTGAAGTGAAGCTGTACTCCAGTTATGAAGAGAAGCTGGAAGCCATGGGACTCCAGCCTGGAAAAGCACAGGTTCAAGGGTGACCTGGTGGTAGCCTATAAGTATATAAGGGGTGTGCATCAGTATCAGGAGGAATGCCTGTTCACAAGTGCACCCCAAGGCATGAAAAGCTCCAATGGTAACAATCTCCTCCAAGACCATTTCAGGCTAGACATAAGGAAAAAAACTTCTTTACTGTCTGAGCCCCCAAGGCCTGGAATAGTCTCCCTCCATAGGTGGTGCAAGCACCTATTCTGGACTCTTTTAAGAGATGTCTAGATGCTTATCTTGCTGGGATCCTTTAATCCTAGCTGACTTCCTGCCCCTGTGGCAGGGGGCTGGACTCGATGATCTTCTGAAATCCCTTCCAGCCATAATGTCTATGAAACATGTAATATAGCTAGTGAAGTGGAAACAGTGTGAAAACTGGTATTTTGGCTAAGCATTTATAAAGATACTAGGAAATTACTAGGAAATAAAGATACTAGGAAATATACTAGGAAACTTTCCCATGGGGGCAGGTGGGGACAGAACCCTGTGTTTGGCCATGTGCTGCCCCCACCGCCACAGCTCTGGGTACAGCCCCACTCCACCCCCCACCAGAGGTAGATTAATGTCTACTGGTGTCCTGGGCAAACATAAAATTGGAGGCCTCCTGCCCCCATGGGAGCTGGGCTACAGATAGGTCAGGGGGAGGCCCCTTCCCCTCCTGGTGCCAACAGGGGAGGCTGTGTGGACCCTGCTGGGCTTGGGATGAGGGGGTACACACCTGCCTCTTCTCCCTGCTATCTAATCCCCCACCCACACTGTGGCCAAACATACACACACACAGGTGTGCACACAGATGGGTGCACACTCTACTCTCACTCACTCTCTGCACATGGACACACAGGCACAAACATGCTCACCCTGCCATGAACACAGACACATGTACTCACAGATACATGAACACACACACACACACGCGCACATGCATGCAGACCTGCACATGCAGACACACATGTGCAGACACATGCACAGACACCTACTCACACACAGACACATGCATACCTGCAGATGGGCACACGTGTTACTCACTTTCTGCACATGGACACACAGAGACAGACACACTCTCCCTCCTGCCATGAACATAGACACATACACACATGCATATACACACACGCAGACATATGTATGCAGACACATGCACACACAGACAGGCATGCACTCTACTCACTCACTTTCTGCACATGGACACACAAACACACTTTCACTGTCATGAACATAGATGCATGCACACACACACATGCACAAACACATGCACGCACACATGCAGGTGGGTGCACACTCTACACATTGCCTGCATGTGGACACACAGAGACAAATACACTGTACCTGCCATGAACACAGACACATACATGCATGCACACACAGATGTGCATATACAGATGTGAACACACAGATGTGCACACAGATGTAGTCACAGCTGCAGACACAGATGAACAGATGCACATGCATACAGATGTGCTGCACACACAGACACACACAGATGCACACACATGCACTTGCACACATGCAAACACGTGCACACACAGAGATGCACACACAAACACACACCTAGCCACATACCTTCCCCTCACAGAATCACCCCCCTCCTCCACTCTCCCTCACTCTGAGGCAGCCCCCTCTCACACCTCCTCCCCCTTCATCCCACCAGCCACCTGCAGCTCCATCTCACTACTCCTGGCCCTGTTGCACTGACCAGCAGGGAGTTTCTGCCAGGCCATGTCCCTGCAGCCACACATGGGGCCAGGCCAGCTCAGGCTAGGAGCATCACACTGTGCCTGTGTGGGTGGCAGTTCTGGGTGGCAGTTCTGTCTATGGGGCAGGTAAGGTGAATTTTGGGTGGCTATACCCCCACTTCACTGCCAGTCTTGATGCACAGCACATTGTGGGACTCCTTACCGGCCCCCGCCCCCTCCCCCCTGGCCAGCCCAAACTCCCTGCCAGTCTGGACTCAACCTGCCGTCTTGCCTCCAGCATGCCCCAACCAACCCATGCTCCCACTGTGGCCCCGCTCCATCCCTGCCTGTTGCTTCCCCCTTCCTGCAGGCCGTTCTGTGAGGTGTCAGGACTGGGTGGTGGGGAGCGCCGCCACTGTGATTTTTTTCTTCACTCTCAGGTAGGGAGGCATGGGGGGAAGGCCCTCTGCTTGTGCAGTTGGGGCATGATCTCTGCCACCAGACATCTCCAGCAGCAGCACAAGCTTCAGCCCACACAGCCCAGGAGGGCACCCAATTTCTCCCCACCTTGGCGGTGCATGCACAGTTGGCCTGGAGTATTATGGACAGATAGACAGACAGACTAAGCCTTTTACTATATTAGAATTTCCCACAGTGAAATCTGTTATGCTATACAATGATTCCCAAGTTGAATGGTGAAAGTCCCATTGGCTGAGACTTTTAAAATTAAACTAAATAAAATTTCATGTTAAGGGCAACCCGTCATTTCCAGTGAAATCTCCTAATGATCCTATTAGGTACAATCATCCTATTGTACCTTTTCTGTGTATATATGCATACATTTATGTATATATACACACACACATATGTGTGTGTATACACATGTGCATGCACACACACATGCACACACAGACACACCCACTCTTGTTCTTGCTCACTCTAACTCTTGCTCTCTCTCTCTATATATATATGTGGGGGGGTTGTTCATGTATGTGTATATGTATATTCACTTCACTGAAATCTACTGAATGATCTGATTGGGCTTTTTGCATTTCTAATGGAACCAGAGGTAAAAACTCTTCTAGACTTGGTCCTGGCCAAAGGAGATGACCTGGTGACTGACTTAAACATAGAGGGCAGCCTGGGTGATCGTGACCATGAAACCATTATGTTCACAGTCCATCACAATGTAGACAAATTGGATAGCAGGCCTGAAGTTTGAATGAGGGCCAATGTTGTGCCCATCTTTAAGAAGGGAAGGGGGGAGAACTGGGCAACTATAGGCCAATTAGCCTAACTTCTATCCCAGGGAAAATCCTGGAAAAATTCATTAAGAAGTCTATGTGTGGTAGGCTTGCAAAAGGTAGGATTCTGAAAGACAGCCCAGCATGGCTTCTTCATGGGCAGGTCTTGTCTTACCAACCTCATCTCCTTTTATGATCAGGTGACTCACCACCTGAATAAGAGAGAGAAGGTTGACCTTATATACCTTGACTTCCGAAAAGCTTTCAATCTGGTATCCCACAATGTTCTCATGACAAAGTTGGAAGACTGTGGTTTTAACTGCAAGACAGTCAGGTGGGTAGGAAGATGGTTGCGGGGTAGGACCCTGATCTAATGAATGGATCTGTGTCATCTTGGCAGGAAGTGGCCAGTAGGCTTGTGTGAAGTGGCTAGTATTCGCTTTAGATTTGGATTCAGCCAGTTCACGGGACAGTGAATCAATTCAGCGATTCAACCCATCCCCCGCCCCTCTCCCAACCCAGCAATTGCTGCCACACTCACCCCAGCTCCTGGCACTTCAGGAGAAAATAAAGCCCTGGCTAAGCAGGTCCTGGCAGGTGTGGGGGTGATCCCTGCTGCCCCCCCACTGCCCCATGCTGCATGGGAGGCTCTGCCTGAGCCCCCCAAACCCTCCCGCCCACTCCCCAATCCCTGCCACAGGTGCCCCGCAGGGGACAGCTTTGGCCCTTAAAGAAAAAAAAAACCTGAAGAAACCCCCAGACTCACCGCTTCTGCCGGTGGGGGCAATCCCCGCTGCTCCCTGCCACATGGGGGCTCTGCATGAGCCCCCAAAGCCCCGAGACTGCACCAGGAGTGGGGAGCCCGGGGGCTTTTCTCCCCTTTCCTTTTTTCTTAAAGGACCAGAGCCCCGGCAGGCAGGGCAGCTGAGGGGGGGGAACAGGAGGGGTTTGAGGGGGCTTATGCAGAGCCCCCCATGCAGCATGGGGTAGTGGGGGGCAGCAGGGATCTCCCCCCACCTGGTAGAACCCAGTGAGGACTGGGGCTTTTCTTTAAATTAATGAGCTGGGGTGTGCGGGGGCAGCCATGGGAGGGGAGGGAGTGGAAGAGAAAAAGGGAATAAAAATGTAATTATACCCATGTGTGGGATACCCACATTTTGGCTTCTGAAGTAATTTTGGCTGGAGACTGTTGGAAAGTTGACAAAGTCTTGGTTCCACTCATTTCCTAAGCCCAACTTGTTGGCCAGTGCAGCAGAAAAGAACAGGAATTGTGACTCATAAGGGTACTGCTGGGTTACTAGTGGGTAGTATAGGTTGCACTTTAATTCTGTCTCAAAATAAAAATCTCAGTAATTCCTTTTACTTTTGTATAATATATTCATATTGCCTTTGATTTCTTTGTTGGACTTTTCTTGGTTTACTACAGTTTGCCAGTATCATTCAGGTTGTGCTTATTTCTGAATTCATCAAGTAGTCCGTATGTTCCAAAGGAAGTACCTTATTACTCTGCTCTGTGAAATATTTGTTCAAAGTGCTCAAAATCCAACATTTCCGTTGACTCTCTTAACATTTGTTTTTAAAACACATTTTAAATCTAACTTGATCTCTGTATAATTTCCATGCTTATGTAGATCTGTAAATATCCCCATCATGCTTTCTCTACTTCCACTAAAACATTTCTACCTGAATCTTGTGGAGTCCTTTAAAAGTAACATAATTCAGTATAAAAGAGAATATAATCTATTTAGATGTGCTTCCAAAAATAAAGATCGATGTGGTGTGGGTGCCTCAAATACAGAGCAGCACTTTAGGGATCATATGACAGACAGTGTCTGTGAAGCTATAGAGTTTTTTTGTTTGTTTTATGGTTATTTTGATTGTACAGAGGTTACTGATATTTTAGTTGAAATTAAGATGTTAAGAAGCTAGATGCATCTGACATGTATTTGTGAATAAACAGGATAAAAAGGTAGAATGCAAACAACCTTTCTTTAAAACTGGCTCCAGCTTCCTGATGGTTTCCAAATCTATTTATTTATATAGACAAAGATAGGCAAACTACTTGACCTTTCACAGAACCAATATTCTGGCCACCCATCATATAAATTAAACTACACAACAAAAATGCAATAAAAAGGACTGCTCATCACACTTTGCCACATAGTTGTCCACTGCCTCGGACAAAACTAAGATAAACATAAGCTTTTGCAATCCTCAGCCCATACCATCCTCTAAAGGCTGAGAGAAGAAGATGGAGTTGTGCCCTGAGTCTGAGAAGTGAATGAATGTGGGTTATGGCTGACAAATGCAGGCAGTGATTTTTCAAAGTTGATGAACTGTCATGAAGAACACCTGGTCTGCAGCTAAGTCCTATTTATAGTAAAGAATCTAGGCTACTATCTGTTCCAGTCTAGGCTGAGGACAGAAATTATACATACAGTGGTGTAAGTTTTTTGTAACCAGTTTAAACCTGTAACAGAAGAGAAGTTTGGTGCACATAGACTGCTTTCAAAATGGCCAAACCCAGTTTAAGATAGACTTTGGTGGATTCAGTATCAGACTTAACTGATTTAGGTTAAACTGGTCTATTGAACTTCTGTCTCAGATTATAGTGATACTTTCTGTAGGTTCAATACCATTGGAATAATGCACCTGCAACATGAATCTGCTTAATATGTAGGCAGTGGCATTTTGCATTGGCTTGGGTTTTAAGCAGGCCTCTAGGTGTAGTTTCAACTTCAGACTGTGCTCTTTTGTTTTTTTTATGAATTCATATACAGCTAGATTGTATGATGTCCCAGAAAGATCAGGAAGACATGACACTTGGCCCACTCTTCCCCCCCTTATCAGATAGTGGAACTGTTTGGCTCTAAAGCAAGACATACAACTGCACTTTTGTGAGAAAGGCCATGACATGCTTTCCCCTGGGTGCCTGCTGCAGGACCTAAACTGCAGATACAAATTATCACTTCCTTAAACGATAAGCAGTAACTAAAAGATACAAACTGCCCCTGAGTTTATTTCATTATTTTATTTTATAATTAAATGAAACACACAACTTTTCCAATTATCATGATAGTTTGATTTTAAATGTGCAAATTTCTAAAGCTTGAGGCACATGAAAAAAATCTAGAATTTTAAATATAGAATTTGCATATACATTTTCATTTAGAAATATACCTCTGCCAAGAAGGGCATAGATTTGGAAAGGTAGAGAGGCTGGAAGAGACATGAGATAACTTTGGGGCCAAATATATATATTAACTTAGCTGAAGTTTGTTGTGTATAAAGCTTGTTATGTATAAGCATAAGAAAATCAATTAACATATCCAAAAAATGCTTGTCATATGTATATATAAATATATGTATATATACATTACAATTAAGCAATTTTTGGCTAAGTTAATGAATTTTCTCATGCTTATACACAACAAGCTTTATCCCCTTTGGGGTAAAACCAAAATGTAGTCAGAATTCTGAAGAAAATATGCTACAATGTAAACAAGGCTACAATGAATGTTATTTTTTGGCTGTTCAAGGCAATGGAGCCATGATTAGTTTGTATGACTATGATTACTAGACTTTGGGACCAAAATGTTTGTAGTTAAAACTTCATGATTCTACATTTGTTATTTTTAATAATTAAGAAACCACAGTTCATTGTACAGTGGGCATATACCAAACTGCTACATGTGGGTTTTTTTTATTTCTATTTCATATTACTGTTCATAGCAGTTCGATTGTGGTACAGTTAAATCTGACCACTTCTGGTTTTAAACCCAGGAGGCTTAGCTTGCTCATATTCATATTTTTATAAACTACCTATACATATGTATCATCTACTTTTGACCAATAACTTATATTTGGAGAAGTTACCCAAGAAATAGAGCACACAGATTTTAGGCCCTACTCAGCCTGACAAGGATTTAAACTTACATTCCACTTCCCAGGAAAGTGCACTAAAAATTAATCTATTACTCAAATTAATGTGAGGGCACTCTCTACTCTTCCTCTTAAAGTCAAGGACTGTGGAAACAGGAGTAGGAGCTGTGCAGATGGAGGTGGGGTAGAGGCAGGAGGATAGCAAGAGTCATGAAGCCAGAAGAAGCACAAGCAAGAGAAAAGTGCTTCTGTAGCATGCTGACTATGGCTCTTCTCTGGGAGGGTAAATTCCTGGGTATGTATAAAAATCCCACTTAACCTAGGTACCTAGCTTCCATTGATTTCACTGAGTATTCTGTACATAATTGTTTTAGAAGTCTCTGAAAAAATGGATCAAAGACACCCTCAAAAGTTAGACTTATTCATGTCCAAGTCATTTAGGAAATTTTGAAAAAATTCTCAATTCATTTTTAAGTTTACCGAAGAATAGTGGAGGTCTGTGTTGGAACACAAAATTAAATCCAAGTCTCCCATGTCTCAGGCTACTGTCTTTTTTTCACTTTCCCCTATCTTTGGCGGGGTGGGGGTGGAGAGGCTGGGAGACCATTGAAATTTAGGTTACATGGAGCAGTACATTCACATTCCAACTTTTCTTCTCTCTTGCCCAGAAGCTGGTAGAACAATCATGAAGCACCATCTCTTTATGCAGTGGGCAATGACAGCAGTTTCCGTTGCTATGTGGCCTTCTCTGAACAAAAGTCTCCAAAAATATAATGTAATGCTAGTAATTCACCTAAGAATAAAGATATGTATTTGCTGGTACTTGCTGTTAAAAGATGTTTTTTTGTTGTGTTTTTACAGATAAGTACTTTTACCTTTTTTACTTCAAGTCATGGTCAAGGAATTTCATGATTCTAGCTATTTTTTTCAGAAGCAGCTTATTATAGAGTATATATTAATATTCATTATTTTACAATAGAATGTTCTTAATAATAAAGCAATTTTGAAAATAATTTCTCCAAAATTACTTTGCACTGCAAAATCTAATTTATTTGTTATGTTGGTTTTCTAGCTAGAACATGTGGTTCCAACCTACGTGGACCAAGTGGAATTATCACATCACCTAATTACCCAGTTCAGTATGAACACCCACTTTGCAAATGGAATACAGAGACCTCTGAAGGAGTCTTGCCAATATCTCCATTTGTTACCACTTAAGCCTGTATTTTATTTTTAAAGGGACTGTGAAGCTAAAACTTTTTTGTTGTTAGAATGGTGCCTGTTGTGAAATTAAA
>NW_017729027.1:41737876-41738076 GCF_001723915.1 Gavialis gangeticus
GTATGCCTTTAAATCTCTCTCTCTCTTTTCAAACAACTGAATATTGGAAAAAGGAAGCCATGGTATCTTAGCTTCAAAGTATTCTAAGGATAAATTTAGAATATAAGGGAAACCATGAACTGGTAAGATTTAAAAGGCATTGAAAATATTTCATACTTTTGTCCCCTTAGAAACAGAAACCTTCTTTCTGTCCTCTAAAA
>NW_017729027.1:41738088-41740600 GCF_001723915.1 Gavialis gangeticus
GCAGGGGGGAGCGGGATAATATCATAATGGATTATTGTAAATTATTCATTGGAATGATGATTTTGTAAATATTACATGACACATTTTTATCATTTAGGAACCTTAAAATGGAGAGAGAGAGAAAAAAAAGAGGAAAGCTTCATATTTGGATTTTTATATTTATTATTCCACAGTTATTGTACTATGTCACTTCCTTTAATTTTATTTCTACATGATAAATGTAGGTTTAAACAGTGTTGTTTCCTAAGGGTACATAATTCTGAATTTCATTTCTCAAATTGTGAGAGGAGCAGAGATGATGGCCAGGAGCCCACAGCCCAAGAGGGGGAAAAATGAGGGCCAGGAGCCCATTGCCCAAGAATGACAGACATTAGGAAAGGTAGAGAGGCTGGAAGATGTGAGAACATTGCAACTGAATGCCCCACTGAGCTATGTCATGGTTAACATCTGTGAGGTTGGTGGCTGTGACTAGCCCACAAGGAAATACATGTCCTGGGGGCACATATGGACAAAAAAAGCTCCACGTGACATGGGGAATTTATGGAGATCACTGGAATGTGCTGAAAGAAAGATAAATTGAGGCTCACTCTAGGACCGTTGGGCAGCTTTCTTTTCTAAGGTCAACCCAGTACCTCAAGGCATGGTAGCTGAAAACATAAGGGAGGGCTCCTAGAGCTTGATCAACACTGGACTCTCACTAGTCACTAGGAACAGGTGAAAGATAAATATCAACACTGTGGTAACATATACTTAGCACCTCGATTTCCTCCCCCATACCTCTGGAGGAGTCTCCAAACAAGCCTTTAGTCCCTAGAGTGCTGAAACAGCAGCCTGGAGCTTCCCCTATGTCTGAGTCCAGCCTCTTAAGTCCACAGCCCTGGCTGACCAAGCCAGTGAGATCTCCAGTTCCACTGTATGATCCATGTAGGACTGGCCAGGTTTTACTTACACACTGCTCTCTCTTGCCTTATTCCAGCCTCAAGCTTCCTCTTCCTTTTTCCCTTGCCTCCCAGTCCCTGGGTTTCAGGGAGTTATGGTCCAAATTAATGGTCAGCACAGCTCTACAGGCTGCCCCCTGGTTCCTCCTACTCTTACACAAATTACATTCACATTACAATATGTTAAACTACTAGTAAATGGAAGGTACTTTTCACGTGGTATCTCCTTGAACTGTGTGTCTTGACAGGCTGATTCTTTAGCATACTCAATTATTTTTTTTATTTTTTGTTGAATTCATCACCCATTGTGATGAACAAGATATAAATATATAGACAAGTAAACATTTTTACTTTGAAAGGTTAACACTTACTGGGCACATCTACATGTGCTGCTTTTGCACCATTGCTACTGCACCATCAGTTAGTACTTTGTTTTGGAAGTACTAAAAGACAGCACAGTAACAGTCCATAACAGTAATGTCCATACTGTACTGTGTGCACAGCACACAGTTATTTTTAGGCACTATGCTGCTGTAGCAACATGTTATAACAAAGGAGCATGTCTCTATGGCGACATAGCTGGGGATTACAGTTTTTGCTTGGACATGACATCACTATAGCAAGACAAAATATTGTCATGTGTAGATGCATGCCCACTGTTACGCACCCATGGCGCTAAATGATCAGCAAAACGTAATCAACCCAGAGTTTAATGTAGAATATGCCTCATACGGTTCAGCTTAACTAAAAAATAACTTTAATTAATACATTAAATGTTATCTTAATAACTTCTATATATAAAGAGAGAAAAAACACTTAGTTCAATGCTGTCACCCTGTCCCAGCTGCAACTGTACTACAGAAATGGTGGCAAATCAGTTCTTGAAAGTAAAGGGTAGTCATGTCTGGGTGATGTCTGTTTTTCAGTCTGGATGTTGTTGGAGAACAACACACAACCAACTTCCTTGTTACCCCCCTTTTATGCTTTTACTTTAATTTTACTCCTCTGATTACTTCATTTCTGGGTACCATTGATCGGTTTCCCTGTGATCATCATACTGTTCATCCTGTTAGAATGCTGTATCCTTCCAGCATATTCCTTTGTTACAACAAACCCATCACATGCACACATCTTAATTTGGTCTTTTACCAGTGCCTTAATTTGGGCATGCCTCAGACTCCTAATTTGGTCTGTCTATCAGCTCTGGAAATTTCAAGGTCTCTGCAACTGGGATTATCCAGTTGGTCCCCTGTTATCACCCTTCATTAACATATCCAGTCATGTCATCCCTCTCACTTACTTGGCTAATTCTAAATTCAGTTAATCTGACCTGGTAACAAGGATTACATTATATATGCCTATGTTGATAATGTTAAAACATAAACTGCCTTTCTCACTTTGATAAGATAGGAAATAAACAATATGAGAGTGAACTCAAGGCTCTGGCTGACCATGCAGATACGGGAAGAACACAAGTTTAAAAAATAATGAGGCTCTACAAAAAATTAAGCAATAGTTAAATAAGGTAGAATATAAAAGAAAAGTTTAAATATATATATATATATATATATATA
>NW_017729027.1:41740793-41747281 GCF_001723915.1 Gavialis gangeticus
ATATATATATATATATATAAAATTCACCACTCAAATAGGTGCAACTAAAGCTAAATCTGACAAGAAATCATAACATTTACAGGGTGAATCTACACAAGAGGCTATGGTGACATGATGTAGTGTCACAGATGCTACTGCTCAGTAGCAATGGGCTACTGCTCAGTTGTTCGTTGCTACTGTACAGTAGGGTTGAAAATGACCTGTGTGCCATTGGGACTGCACAGTATCAGTGGGTACTATGTAGTCATTTAGTACTTGCTTTAGCAGTACTAACTGCATGGTCAGGGGTATGTGTAGATGGGCCCAGAGTGTAGAATAGCATTGACTGGGATGTTATTTATTGAAATGTGCAGAGTGTGCTGTGTTTAAGTTCACCATAACCAATTCATATCTGTTCAGTGCTAAAAAGCAAAGACTCTTTCCCATAACCCAAAAACTTCATATACTCGTATAACAAGAGGTTAATAATTTGCAAAAAGTGAGATTGTTTTCGTATACATAGTACAACCTTTACTTTTCAATAGGTTTAGGGAAGTGATGCTAAACCTGTCTGGCCCCAGGTGCTGAATGATTACTTTTGTACTGCTGATGTGATCCATTGTGTTGGCTTGGTTCTGAAGACTGGATCTGACTGTGGCCTGATCCTTCATGCTAGTTCAATACCACACATCAGCACAATCCAGTGCACAAAGGGATTCAGTGCCTACAAGTGAAATGAATTTGATATATTAAACTTGGGCACAATTCTTGCCAGAGTTTATTGCTCCCAGGCACAGAATTTACACATGTACCTGGGACTGTAGCATGTGGAGCCAGGGTGGATTAGACCTGGCTGTCAGGGAGCCCCTGGGAGTTAACCTGACAGCCTGCATCTGCTCCAGCCTGGCTCAACATGCTGTGGAGGGACTTGCTGAGGCACCAGACTACAACAGTGCAGGTCTAGCTGGCAGTCAGCCCCATGCTGTAGCACCTTTGTGCCCTACCCAGCCCTGGTCAGCGTCTACACATGCATTATGGCACAGCAAACTGCACCATAGGATAGTACTTGTTTAAAGTACATAGGTGGTACTATCCTATGGTGGAGTTAATTCATTTACTCCAGCCTAATAGCACCGGAAATGTAGATGATGATGCTTTACTGAAGAGCTAATTAGTCAGCACCACAGTAAATGTCTCTTGTAGACATGCCCAGGACCACATAATCCAGCCTATGGGGCTCCCCACAGGTCCAGAAATATGACAGCAAGGGAGCAGTGGCAGTGTTAATTGCTTCAGCTCCCAGAGCTTTAATTGCCCAGAGCTATGGCAGTAAATACTGCTGTCTCTGCCCTCCCAAATTTCTGGACCTGTGGGGAGTCCCATGGGCTGGAGGACACAGCTCTACAGTCCAGATTTGGTCCATGGGATGTAGGTTAAGTACCACTGATTTAGGGGTCTGTAGTAGATAGCTTATAAAAAAATCTTTAGCTTACCTAGCTTCTAAGAGAAATGTACATACTTATGCTGAGGTGGGAACTCCAGTGTTCTTTTACCACTTACTATTCTTGGCTCTCAGAAATAGTGTCCAGTAGCCATATGACAGCAAAGGAGAGGGAGACTCCTAATTGTTGTCAATTGTAAGAAAACATTAACCATAATTATGCACTCAAGTAAACCAGGTACTGCAGAAGGTACTACTGATACTTTCTAAATAAAGCAGTACCAGGGCAAGATTCTGAGCTTCCTACAGCCACATTATTTATAGATATATATAGATGTGTTAATATGTAGTGTGCAATTCATAAAAGATGAGAAGGATTTTAACTCTTCTTATTCCAGACGTCACTTGCTAGAAGACCTGAGTATTGAAGAACAAAACATATATTTGTTTTATTCCTTATGAGTTTTGTTAGCAGCAGCTAACAAAAAAATTGCATTTTAGAAATGTAGCAGTGACTTTGAATCCATGTGAACCTGAAGCCTTGATCAGAAGACAAACATTTAATTACATATATTTCTTCTACATGTCACAGGGTGTCTCCAAAGTCAAAACAGATTTGATAATGGAATATATAAGCACCTGTATCTGAAAATTACTAAATCTGGTTTGACAAATGCCTTTTGCCTTACTGAATCTGGTTTGCCAAATGCCTTGATTAAATATATCAATCAGCCATTATTTTAACTTAATAGGATGTCTGACTGAAATGGGGCTTTTTCTTCTTTACTGTCTTCCTAGATTTAAAAAAAAGTGTACTTAAAAAATGGGGAGCTCTACAGATTGAATACCTATCATGCTTCTATTGTTAGGAATCTAAAGATGTGAATTGGATTGTAGGTGTATGGAGATACTTATTGCTCCCATTAACATAGGTTGAAATGGAAACTATCTACTCCTCTGAAAATTGAGATGCCTATTTTATAATGGATTTAATATGATTTGGATCCTTTTCTGCCACTGTTTGAAAATTTTGTCCCATACCACCTATACTATTTGCTTTCTTTTCATGGTAAGGAATATAGGCAGTAAATGAAATGTGATTAACCACTGAAATGTGTTCAGTTTGTCTGGTTCAGAGAGTTCAGGTGACCTTTTTTACAAACTAAGCCTTTGTTGTTTCCTAATTCCTTTGTCTTGAGAAACATTTCCCATGGACAGGTCATACAGAACAAACAAGAAAAGAAATGAAAGAAAGGCACATTTAAATGAGAGAGAACTGAAAGTTTCCTAAGCATATTGTATTCATTTTATGTTCATAATTTCATTTACCATTTAAACTAAAGCCTTTTCTTTGTCAACAGTTTGAGCTTGTTGGGAATTGTCCATCAATGGAAAATGAAGTTGCAAGAAACTTTTGATGTTGTGTCATCCCCCCCCACACCTGCACCCCCCCTTTTCCATCAGGGAATTCAAATCAACTTTTGTTCCCAGATGGACTTACTCCAAGTGCAGTTAAAAAAAAGAAAAGAAGAAAGGCTTGTTGAACCTAATCTCAGTGTTTTATTTTTAGTCATTTTGACATTCAACTGTTTGCTTTAGTTACCAGGATATTGCCTGGAAACTGTAGTTTTGGTTTTCCTGCTTCTCTTCCTCACTATGGGCTAGCCTTGGCAGCTGAACTACATTTCATATGATGCGCCACAATCTTTCCCTTGATTCAAATGGTACAGGAACCTCTGGAAACTGATTCAGTCATGGTACATCATAGAAGAGAATGCAGGCATGAGAAACTTGATTTGCCGTTCTTAGGAGGCACAAGATACATGACAGTGGGGGTGTCTACATGAGACACTTACTGTGCAGTAAACTAATTCTACTATGCAGTAGCATGGCATGGCACAAACTATGCTTAATGCGCTAATGTATAGTAAAATTAGTGTATTGTGCATTAAGCATCAGAAAAAGACTGTGCATCTTTGTTACTATGCATAGGTCTGTGCAAAGTGGCTAGTATTCTCTTTGGATTTGGGTTTGGCTGATTCAGGGGAGAGTGATTCGATTCAGTGATTTGAATCACTGTCCTGAGTCAATTCAGCTGAATCTGATTCAGAGATTTAGCTGCCGCTGAATTAGCCAAATCTCCAAATCAAACAGGCCCCTTCACCACCCCACTCCCATCCCCTTAAATGGCTGTCCTGCCTGGCCCCAGTGTCCCAGCACTTGAAAAGAAAAAAAAAGCCCCACATTCACTGGCTCCAGCCAGGCAAGGGGCCAATCCCCACTGCTTCCCACTGCCCTGCACTGCATAGGGGTGCTCTGCCACAGGCCTCCAGAGGACCTGATGTCCACTGCAGCAGCCAGTGAGTGTGGGGCTTTTCTTTTTTTAAGTGCTGGTATGCTGGGGCAGAACACGGCAGGCATTGACAGGTGCCTGGGAGAGTGGGTTCAGGGTTGGGGTGCACTCAGGGGGGCTGGAGGAGCAGGCAGGGGGTGGGGCCTGACGGGGGTCCCCCCATGGTCTCCACCCCTCCTCTACCCTCCCCACCCTTTACTTACCAGCATGAAGTCTGGGGCCAGCTCTCTGCGGTGGTGAGCAGGGACTGCCCAAATCTCTGAATCTCTCTGAATCTTTTCTGTATCAATTCAGAGGCTTTGAATCTATTTAGACCTTTTTATTGGTCCCCCGATTCCATTCAGATTTGGAGATTTGACTGCTGAGTTGTGCCAAATCTCCTCCAAATCAGATCAGCAACTGAAGCTTCACACAGCCCTGCTGTGCAGTAGTGCTGACTACTGTGCATTCATGTAATATCTCACAGGTACTAAACTTGATGCACAGAAGTGAAGGTGCATTAATGCACATGTAGACTTGCCTAGTGTAAACAAACTAATACTGAATGAAACATTTTGTTATGCTGAAACGGAACATTCTGACATTTATGAACAGTGAGTTTTCCAAGTTCCCATTTTTTGAAAAAAGAAGATATTTTAACTTACCATTTCAAGCAGTATGTAATACTTACTTTGAAATAGCAAATTTGCCTTTAAACAGAAACAGTGATTTTCAGCCAACTCTGTTCACATAATTGTCAGTTAGAGTTCTTGTATTTATTGTCCTTTTTCCTGTTCACCAGAAAATGCTAACTTAAACTTGTTCTTCTCCTTCTTCAAAGTTATTTCTCTTAATGCTCTGCTTATTTTGAAGACTAGTTTCTCTTCACTTGCCATTGATTTGTTTCCTCTGGGTCCCACTTCTGTACGTGCTGATCACTATCCTGCTGAGTCGTTTATTAGAACTTTGCTGCTTGCAAATAGGTATTTTATAGTGTTCTTCTGACTCTTCATCTAGACTGTGCTGCTTGGTGATATAAATTCTTGGTAATTCCTGAGGTGTTTGGGAGGTTTTTTGTTCCCTAGCGTGCTTTATCTCACTTTTTAGTGTATGTTACCTTTGGATATTCTCCAGAAGTCTTATTGATCTGTTACTATTATCCACTTCTTGTTGTTCATACAGTATTTCTGGTAAGTTCCAAACATGCCCCTGTTGCCTGCTGTTTCAGTTCATTCCTCCTGGCTGTGCAGTTTTTTCCTAAGGATTACTGACTGTTGGAGTTCCTGCTGCTTTCTCCATTCCATGCTAACATTAGTTGACAATAGGGCTGTAGTTTTCAACAGTAATATCTGTAAGAGGGCCAGGTACTGTGTTAGTTTTGGCAATGATTCCTAGTCTAGCACATTATTTTCCTGACTGGTTAGGGATTATGTGATTGTTTGTCACTATGGACTGCAGTAATTCTTGGCTTAATGATCTGTTAAATAAAATGTGTCCCATTTACAGGTTTTTCTGCGAAATAGTCTTGCAGCACACTGTAAAGTATGGATATCAAGTGAATTCTGTGATTCTGTTCTTTCCCCAAACTTTTTTTCTCTTTAAAAAAAAATTGATTGTACTGTGTTCCATACATTTATTCATTAGAGTTGTCCTATTGAAGACAATGGGATTAGTTGTCTGAGGGTGTTAATCACATATACTTTTCAGTTGATGAAACCCATCAAATTGATTTGTGCCTTGCTTTACCTCTAACATTACAATCTGCATATTTTCTTGTCATTTATTGTCACTTGTCATTGATGCTACTTGTCCCCTGGGCATGCCTGGCATGCTACAAGTTGCCCTGGGTGGAGTAGGGGAAGGTGGGGCCAGCACCTGTGCTGGCTTCAGCAGCCTTACCTGGGGCCCTGGCAGCATCTCAGGGCACCAGCAGCAGCAATCCAGGTGTGTGGAGCCTAGCCAGCAACCAGAGTGTGACTCTGGCTGCCTAACCTCTGGTTTTGGGTGGTGCATGCTGCCATCACATGTGCCACTCCCCTAGGTGGCAGAAGGAGGGGCTAACATGGCTTAGTCCCCACAAATACAAGCAGAGATAGAGCCACAAGGAAGCCCAGCCAAGGGCTTCCAGTGGCTGCAGCAAGAGTTGGGCAGGGGGAGGGGTAAGCACTACCCAGGCAGCAGTGCAGGAATGAGTTACAGCTCCTGCTGCTGAACACACCCCAGGAGGATTGGGGGCATGTGCCCCTAATCTGTGTGGGGTGGGGTGGGCTGCCATTGCAGGCTGTGGCTTGGGCTGTGCCAGGATCTTCCTGGCAGGGGAGGGGAGAGTGTGCTATGTTGGAGGCAGGTAACAGTGGTGCTGGGAGGGAGGCTACAGGTGGGAGGGAAGCTGCAGCCACCCCAAGATTCACCACAGCCCCCACCCAGAACCACCACCACCTGCCCTAGTGTAGCATGGCCCCCCCACACTGGGAAGAGACTGGGACTACCTCAGCCCCAGCCTGCAGCAGCTGCCTGCTCCACCCCGCACAGATTGGAGGCATCTGCACCCATAACTTCTGGGATGCATGTAGCGGCAGGAGCCACCCCCTCTGTCCTGCTTGTCTCAGTGTACATCTTGCATCTGCTTTCACTTGCTCAAGTCTTGAGCCCAAGACTCACCGAAAATTTCCTCCCTTGTTTCACAAATATTATGCAGCATGCAGGCTGCCACTATGAAAGGAGGATATTCTCTGG
>NW_017729027.1:41752281-41761410 GCF_001723915.1 Gavialis gangeticus
ACCACCCCCACCCCAGGATGAGCTGTGGTTCTGTCCCACTCCCTGCCCTGGCTATGCAGGGCCTGGTGGTGGGGTGCAGGGGTCTTGGGGGCTCCATCCACTCCATCCCAGCCGTGCAACTGAGGCTGGCTCTGCCTCCCACTCTGGGCCCCCTTGGGTTCTGCAGGGCCAGTGTGGGGAGGCAGCTGGGGCCAGGGCTGAGGCCAGGGCCGGTGCTGGGCTGTGGGATTCATTTGTGCCAGTGCCAGGCAACAACTCTGGGCCTTTCCCACCCAGGAGGTGCGCACATGCTTAGCACCCCCCAACTTTTTTTTTTCTGCCTCCAGCTATGGCTGCCCCATTTTATTCAGGTGCAGGTTTTCTTGACACCAGATTCTCACAGTGCCAAAAAACAAACCATGCTGCAAATTAGTAGCACGGTGAAGCCTGCATGTGCAGGATGTGTGGCTTGTGTTGCCACAGATGGGTCTACAGAGCCATGAACTTCATGTACACAGTTGTCTGGATGCACCCTATTTATCTGATAGATAATTCTAGGTATAAGAACAGGGTTGTTTTTTGTTTAAAAGTGATATAGCATAGAAGAAGCTAAGGCAGAGTTATCAGTGTTTACAGAAGAACAAAAACAAAACAAAAGAAAAACAAGTCTTGTGATTCCAGTATTATTAACACTTTGTGTGTTTTGATATTCACAATTTGGATATTCACATTTCATGCTGACACAAAAGAAAGAGAATTGTTGCCGGTGGGTGTGTCCTCACGTTCATTAATGCTCAGTAGTTACTGTGCATTTAATTTAGTTATTGCTTAATTAAGTACTAACTAAATGCATAGTATCTTGTGCTACTTCACACTAGTGCTGGCACATGATTTTTTTGTGATGCTTACTGTGCAATTACCTAATGCTACTGTGCAATAGCATATTAGCACAGGTTTTGCTTGGCACGCTACTGCGCAGTTTTATAAGGCTATTGCACATTAAGCATCTTGTATAGACGTGTCCAGTATTCTTAAAATAGTATTTTCCATTAGCATACTTTTTGTTTCAATTGAACAGCATAATTATTTTAACCCTGAATTTTTATATTGTTTATGTTCAGAATTTGGAATGAATGCTGCAAAACCCCAAACTGGTATGCTTAAGTATCTGCATATCTATACATGGATTAGAAATGCTCCTTACTCTAATTCCTGTTAGTCACAAGCTTTTTTGGTTTTTTTGTTTTTCTTCCACATATTTCACATCCCTGTATATTTTGTCTGTATGGGTTTTCAAGTGAATAGATTTACCACAGAGCTTTCTGAAGCAGTGCTAATCTGTCTTTCTTTTGATCTATTGTGTTCATCATTTCAACCTGTAATACTTACATTGCTGAAAATAGCTCGTTACTTTTCATAATTGATTTGTAATGTAGGAAACAGAAGAATTCTACTTCTACTTGTAAACAGTGTATTGTATAACAGACTTTGCTTAACAGATGGGAAAAACAGGTCAAAAATAAATTTAATTCGAAGAAAACTATAGAGTGGCAGCCTAGTTGTAACCTTGGTCTTTGACACAGTAGTTTCGCTGAAATCAATGAGAAGTTAGTTGTACTATGTGTTGATAGAAGGAGAGATCAAAATTAATATCACAGAAACAAATAAGAAATAAAGCCAGCCTTACTCGAAACCAGTGTAATATGCTTGAGAAAAGATTAGAATAGCTGGAAGATACTCCTAAAGTAAACTAGAGAAATACAATTTCTCAACACATTTAGGCATGCTTGTATATCTTTGGTAGTTCTGGGTTTTTTTCACCCCTGTAGCTCTATTCCCCCTGTCTCCTGTCATAATTACTCAGCTGAATTGGATTTATGAACACTAACAGGATGGGTCATGAAAAGAGCCCTGGCAATGACTTTCTTCCCTTCTACAGATCCAATTGACTAGATGTTATATAAAAGATAATTAATGACCCAAGGTGTCCTGCCTCTGATCCTCCAATACCATCTACTTTTTCTCTGTCTTCTCCATCAATGATCTATAGAGATGCACTGTTTCCCATAAGAGTCTCTCTCCCATGATAGATGAGGAATACACACCTTCTAATTGGTACAAAAAGGCTGCCAGCAACACAAAGCAGAAGAAATTACAGTGGAGTGGTGGTTCTTTGGTTTCCATGCCATAGTTCAAGTAATCTTGTCTCTGTCCCATCAGTCATGAAAAATTAAATTATCTGTTTAAAAATAAAAAATCAAAATTAATTGGTCAAATGCTGATTTGAACTGGTTGGTGTAAACTCCCATCATTCTTAGGGTATGTAGTACTAGCTTTAGGAATATTGCTGTTTGTTCTTCCATTTACCTTCATTCATCCATTTCACCATTTATGTTCTGGTTCTCCTATCCAAATATCCTACTCATACTTCACATCCCTTTTTCAATATTTTCTTTTTCTTCAGTTCTTGTGGTACAAAAGTAGCAATTCTGCCACTGATCATTAATAAACAAGTGAAGGGAGTGTTGTAAAAGATTAGGAAGTTGCCAGACTGGGGATTATAGACCTGTTGAACAGGAGCCCTACATGTTCCATTATGTGGAGAGCTCCATACAAGCTCAATATTTTTCATAATCCCTTTTTTATTAGGGAAAGTAGAATATAATTCCTCAATTTCCAAGGATGATGTAATAAAGGGCACAGAGCCCCTGGCATGTGCAAAAGGAACTGCTGAGTAAATTAGAAACCAGGAGTTTGTTGGAGGGGTGCTTGCACATACATCTGAATCAGTTTTATTTATGTTGTAATGCATGTTAATTATCTATATTATCATTTTCATTAATTTGTGAACTTGTAAGGAAATAGAGTCATAAAGTGTCTAACATAGGAGTACCCACTCTTCCTTGTGCTACCAGACCTTTCCATCCTTCCTATGTTATAAATTGTTGGTTTGGGGTTCTTTTTTGTATGTGATAACATCTAACACAGCCTTAAAAATGTGTGTGTGGCATTTTAAAAAGCTGATGTGTTGTTGGATCATCTATGTGGAATATATGTACACACAGAGAAACTAGAGTTTTTATTTGTCAAAATAATGTCCTTCAATTCATTTTTTATTGAAAAAAGTTATTTCAAGAGTTATCTTTTTTGGCACTCTCCCTTCCAATTGCTTCAGATAAAGCTAAATGAGATTTCCAGCAATTTTAAGAAGCTACAGCTCAGGACCTTAAATTCTGTGTGAACTTTTCAGTACAGATAGGGTCCCTTATCTGCTTTAAACCAGAATAGGATATTTATTAGGAGGGAACTGCATGGTGTGACTGATCGAGTGGGTTATCAAAATGAAGACAGATGGCAGTGGATTAACTCTAGAACTTCATTATAGCAATACACTGTTAAATACTTGTCTGCTGCATTCTCTTCAACCAGTGGTGTCCCAGTATAATTTCACTGTATTTATTTAGCTAACAGTATTAACAGTAGCTAAAAATGTATTGTGTATAATGCTCTATGTTGCATTGTAGTATTTATTATTGTGAATCAGTGTCTTTATAGACAGAATAAAATGTAAGATGTCTAGTCCAAAAAAGTTCTTGCTCGGCGCCATTTAGGCTATAAGCAGACATCAGCAAATGAAGTTGTTCAGCTATGCTGGGTTATAGCTTATCTGCTTCAGTGGGCAAAACAGACGTCACCCATTGTCCTGCAGGTTTGAACCCTTGCCACTTCTGAAGCTTCAGGGGTCTAATCCTGTGGCACATTTGGTGATCACCTCTGTAAACAGGGGAACCCTGGGTTTCTCCACTTGCAGAGCTGCGCCGGGGAAATCCCCAAGTGTATACTTCTGCAAGCAGGGAAACCTGGGGTTTCCCAGTTTGCAGAGGCAGGCTCAGGTATCCTGATTCGGGGCATGACTCTGAAAATGGGTAAACCTGGGTAGGCAGTCCTGAAGCTTTAGATGCCCTATAGGGAAGTTTCTAGGTTACACAGGATTGGGCTTTGGAAATGCCTGCCTAGAGTAGCTGGAGAGCATGGGTGTGCTCTCCTGTTTTAAAGGGCACAAACAGAAGTGACAATTTTCACCCAACCTGGCCACAGAAAGCAGTTTATAGCCATGACCAAACACAAGTACATGGCTCCATACAGTTTCAAAAATGGCCAATCAGATGAAAATCTGATCCTTCAGTGGATGAGGTATCAGATAAAGATGTTTCAAAATGTACCACCTTCTGTAACTTCTGTCTGTGGAGCTCCCAACCTGTTGCTGTTTTCAGAATGGGAGGGGGGGAAGGGAGCAGAGGGAGTTCAGTCTTGGGGTTTATAGCTGTGACCAAACACAAGGGTTCCAAGCACAGGTCGACAGCTTCAGACAGCTTAAAAATAGCTGATTGAGTAAAATCTGAACCGTCATTGCATGAGGGGTCAAATGAAGACTTTTCAAAATATAACATCTTCTGTAACTGCTGTCTGCAGAGATCCCAGCCTGTCACTGTTTTCAGAATGGGGTAATGGGGAGAGTTTGGTCTGAGATGTTTTCAGCCCTGGCTGGAGGTTGCTGAGGTAGGAGGACTCCAATTCATCCACCCCACCCTCCAGCACTGGTTGGGGAACCCCTAGAGTGAGCTTCCTCTGCTCCCTTTCCGCCTTCCCATTCTGAAAGCTTTACAGCCTTGCAGGAAGGAGGAGCCATTGCTAGGGGAAACTGGCTGCAGGTTCACAGCCAGGAGCTAGGTCATTTATACACATGCTCTGGGAATGGGTGGGTGAGGCACTTTAATTAGAGCATCTTTGAGTGTTGCTCTAATTAAAGTGCCTGGAGCATCTCATGTGGGAGGTGAGCACGCTAGCAGGGAGTGAGAGATTGCAGAGGGATCTGGATAGGTTACAGGGGTGGGCTAACAGGAACAGGATGCGTTTTAACACGGACAAGTGCAGGGTGCTGCACTTGGGCAGTAGGAACCAGCAGCACACTTATACAATGGGGAACTCCTTACTCGAGAGCACGGAGGCAGAAAGGGATCTTGGAGTCATTATTGACTCCAAGATGAACATGGGCCGACAATGCGAGGTCATGGTTGGCAGGGCTAACCGGACCTTGTCGTGCATCCACAGGTGCATCTCGAGTAGAGCCAAGGAGGTGATCCTCCCCCTCTATGCGACGCTGGTCAGGCCACAGCTGGAGTATTGTGTCCAGTTCTGTGCGCCCCAGTTCAAGAGGGATGTGGACAATATGGAGAGGGTCCAGAGGAGGGCCACCCGCATGATCCAGGGACAACAGGGCAGACTCTACAGTGAGAGACTGCGGGACCTGAACCTATTCAGCCTCCACAAGAGAAGGCTAAGGGGGGACCTGGTGACTGTCTATAGACTCACTAGGGGGGACCAGAAGGGTTTGGGGGAGACGCTGTTTCCCCTAGCGCCCGCTGGCATAACAAGGAGTAATGGGCACAAGCTGATGGAGAGGAGGTATAGATTGGACATCCGCAAAAACTACTTCACGGTTAGGGCGGCTAGGAGCTGGAACCAACTTCCAAGGGAAGTGGTGCTGGCCCCTACCCTGGGGGTCTTTAAGAAGAGGCTGGATGCCTACCTGGCTGGACTCGTTTGAGTCCCATTTCTCTTTTTGGGGTTTTTTGTTGTTCTCCCGCCCTGGCGGGGGGTCGGGCTAGAAGATCTACTAGGTCCCTTCCGACCCTTAATCTATGAATCTATGAATCTATGTATCAGCGTCCCCACACTTCAAAATGGTGGCAGGGGTGCTTTATCTAAAGCTCATCAAATGAGGTTCAGATAGTGTGCCCTCACTGCCATTTTGAAATGTGGGGATTCTGATACATGAGACCCAGGAGGCTGCTGGAGCATATTAATTGCCACACTCAGCAGACTCAATTAATTAATGACTACTTCAACACACTGGAATTACAGCACATTGGAGAAGCCTCCCTGCTCATGTATAGGCACCCCTAGATTCCCCTACCCCCTGCAACCAACAGTGAACATCTGTTTGTTCCAGGGGATCATTGTAAGTGAGAAGGTTTCCTATAAAGCATTCTCAGTTATAGCAGGGAGCTGCACTTCTGGATGCACCCAAAACTCCTGCCACAAAATAGCGGCACAAATTTAAACTACCATTTTTATGGTCTCAAATTTGTACATTTTTGGTGCAACAAAGGGCATGGATGCCTGTTTACATTTCCTTTGCACTGTCATAAAAATGTTTATGGTGGCACAAAGGTGATACTCATTTGCAGCTGTAGATTAACATTATTGTAAATGTTTGCATTGACTACAATGGCAGTCCTTTCACTTACTTAAATGGGTTTTGTTTATACCAAAAAACCCCAACAAACAAACCCTGAACATGTACTGAGATCTGTTCATATGTATTTCTTTATCTGTGAAGAGATACACAGACTTCTAGTATACCTTGGTATAAATTCTAGTATATATTACCACATGCATTAGTTTGTATCCATGAAATAAAATTAGTATTTCATTCATGCTATGCATTGTATACCCAAGGTATACTATAGGACTTGCTAATTTTAGTATTGCTACAAATGCTTCTATATAATACAAGATGTCAAATTCTGGAGGAATTTGTCTTGTAATATTCTATAAGTTGGTAGTCTTATGATGGCAGTTAAAATACTATTATTACAGAAGTATTTTTATATATAGAAACTAGCAATTCCTGCATATAGGCCATCCTGGTCATTTCTTTGTAGCCAGTTTGAATTTTGAACTGTTATACCAACACACAGTATTAGGACAATAAACTTAAGGATTTGTTAAATTGGGCAAGTCTAAATATGGATTCTCAGAAAAATATAAGATGAAGTAAATTAACATGTAAGGTTAAAAACTCAATAAATCTAAAGAAATAAACAAATGGGTATCAGATAATATAGATAGAAACTAATCTGGGAAGGTTTAAATAGGGATTACCCTCCCTCGAGGAGTGACTTGGATTAGATGAACCTCTGAGGTCCCTTCCTGTCTTACTTTCCTGTGATTCTGCAGGATTTGGGGCTGGTTTTCTAGTCAATTTTTCAGGTTGCCAAGGCTGAGTATCACCTATAAGGCAAAGTCAGGAGTCATAATCATGACCATGCTGGGCTGTTTCCTGTGTGGTGGGAACAAATGAAAATCAACAGCACTGATAACTTATCAGGCCACAGGAATGTAAGGATGAGTCACCTACTGCATCAGTGTAAGTCATCAAAAACACTTATTCAGGAGGGAACTGGCCATGGCTCATTGTGAATTAATCCTTCTGAGTTACAGCAAGATAAGGCCACTTTAAGTCTGAATGAGAGTAGTTAAAGTGCACTTAATCAATGTATAGGCAATGTGCTTTAACTTCACATATGCACTTATTTCATCTTAATTTTCCTGAGAATCCAATGTAGACAGATCCTTATCCTGAAAAGAGCTTATTTCCCTTTTAATTATATACTGCTGTGTAAAGATCTACCAGGAATCTTAATAGTTTGAAAGCTCTGCTTTTAGGTTCACAAACAGCATGAATAAATGGCTAACTAGTCTTTTCCTTAAGCTGGGATGTATATTTCATAATGGATACATGGTTAGTAGACATGCAAGGTAGTTGGGGTTTCCCTCCCCCTCCACTTTCTAGAAAAATGAATGAAATAGGAGACTATGGCATAAGATGATGTCATTTCTGAGCATAGTTTATGACTGAGAAGTAATAGCTCAGCTTGAGTTGCTTTGTTTTTTTATCCAACTCAGATTCCTTCATAAATGATACTCCTGTGTTATGATTCAGCTTATACACTGGCTCCTTTCTTTCTTTGTTTGAATTCTATTTGTGTAATTGTTTTGTCTGTATGGTCAAACAAAAAAATTCAGAACAGAAAGGTTAAAATTATACCACTTCTGCACATACCACATTCTTTCCAAATAAGATGTGTAGCTACATTTGTACCTACTTTTATATATATAGACAAGAGCTAGTTTTTTATTGAAGACTGAGCCAAAGACAGTTTCCAATTTGAGTGTGGCTGTGAAAAGATTAACAGTGATGTGAACCCTTCTGCTTGCTGGCAGGGAGAGAGAAGCTAGCAGCCATCTTGAAGTACAGTGTTTTCATCTGTGGTATGACTAAGTGTGTGTTTCACTTTCTAAAAGACCAAACTTGGGACCAGCTGTAACCTATACTAATATCTAGGAGAAATTCTCTTACCTTCTAGGCATGTATGTGCCCCTGTTATGAGAAACGTTAGTACCTCTAGAACATAACCCTGTTCCTATAATGGGGGTACTTAGCCACAGGCAATAATAGACTTGCTCCTACACAATAATTCGGTAAATAATAGTTGGTTGAAAGCTGTACTTTGGACATCCAGTGGTTAAATAGAATTTTTCCCAAGTCTCTTTAAGCCAAGAGCTGAGCCTTTCTTTCAGAAGAGCAAGCCAGGTACTTACGACCCATCTGCATCTTGGGAAACCACTCCCCTTCTGTAGGGGAATGGGAAAAGAGATGGCTGCTAATGTCAGAAGGGGAGGAAAAAGGGAACAGAGCTTACCCATGGCTGCAGGAAGAATCAGCAACACATCACAGGGAAGGGTGGACATACCACACCAAGCTGCTTGCTTCCGATCACCTGTGCTACAGGCCGGATCCAGTCACTTTGGGGATCCTTGTTACTCCCGGTAGTGCTCTGGGGAACAGGGACTCTCCCATTGCCTGCTGGTCCCCCTTGGCCAGTTTATAGACATTCACCAGATCACCTCTCAGCCTTCCCTTGTGGAGGCTGAACAGGTTCAGGTCCCATAGTTTCTCCTCATAGGGCCTGCCCTGCTGCCCCCTGATCATGCAAGTGGCAGTCCTCTAGACCCTCTCCATGTTGTCCACATCCTTCCTGAAGTGTGACACCCAGAAGTGGATGTAGTACTTCAACTGCGGCCTGACCAGTGCCACATAGAGGGGGAGGATCACCTCCTTGGACCTGCTTGAGATGCATCTGTGAATGCATGACAAGGTACTGTTGGTCTTCCTGACTGTGTCCCCACCTGTTGGCCCATGTTCATTTTGGCATCAATGATGACCCCAAGATCCTTTTCTGCCTCTGCACTGACAAGAAGGGAGTTCCCCAGCCTGTAGGTATGCTGCTGGTTCTTCCTCCC
>NW_017729027.1:41766410-41768852 GCF_001723915.1 Gavialis gangeticus
ATTCTGTTCTCATCTGCCCACCCCTGTAACCTGTCTAGGTCCAATTGCAGCCTATTCCTCCCTTCTAATGTGGCCACTTCCCCCCACATCTTAGAGTCATCTGTGAATTTGAACAGGGTGCTTTTTACCCCCTCATCCAGGTAGCTAATGAAGATGTTGAACAGTGCAGGCCTGAGGACCGAGCCCTGCAGAACCCCACTGCCCACATCCCTCCAGGTCAAATAAGACCCATGTATATCCAGGTTTAATTTCCACATGTAGCCAGTGCTTCCATGGGTGGTTACCCCGTCAGTTGATGGGGCTTCCAGCCATGGTAGTGCAGCATTGCTGCTGGGGCTGGAAGCTCCATAGTTGATGGAACTCACAACCACACACTGTTGGTTTCAGCTGTTGCTGGAAGTCTTTTCAGCTGATCAGAGCTCCCACCTGTAGGGGCCCATGTGCACCTCTGAGCCTAGGAGCTCCCAGCTCATGCTGGATCTGAGCTGTGAGAGCCACTGCCAGTGGATCTGGGAGCCCCATCAGCTGAGAAGGCTCCCAGCTACAAGGGTGCCTCATGCATCAAAGCAGCTAGGAGACCACAGCTGCACACCATGTACTGCCATGATGGGAAAATGTATCAGCTGCAGTCTCCCAGTCACTGGGGTGCATGAGGTGCCCCCACAGCTGCAAGCCACATCATCTGAGGGGGCTCTCAGCCATGAGAACATGCTTCGTGCTGGTGCAGGGAGAGCCAAGATTTGGGTTTCCTCTGCATCAGAAATAAGGCATGATGGAATATGATTTGTGAACCCAGGATCATGCCTCCTGTCACACAGGTATGGCATGGCAGGAGGCATGATTGCATGGATTGTGCATTAGTTCCTATCACCCCTTTACCTAGACGTGTCTCTGGGTGATAAAAAGAAATATTTTAGGCAAGGTTATTTATTAGATAGTTAAGTTTTCCAAATACACACTCACATACACACAACAGCCAAAAATGGTAGACTTTAATTTGTTAATATTTCTCCTTTACCTAGCTAGAGAGAATCTTGGGACAAAAGAAGCCTATACTTCTATTGCTGGAGTTTATTCAGCCAGTCATAAAAATACTGTACTTCTCTTGTTATCATACATTAGATCATTAGATGCTAACTTCTTCGTAGGTGAAGAACTCAAGGTGTACTGCCCAATTATTTTCTTGGATTCAAGATCCACTTTCTGAATTCAAGCAGTTCAGTCTTGAGGTATTTCTAAAGTATGATTTGTGAGGTCTGTAGCTTCCTTAGCTTTCTTATTGAGAATTCTTTAGATGCCTCTGGAAATGTTTCCTTCTTTGTTACCATTTCCTCCTTTCTCCTCCTATATTCTTTTCTTCTTTCAATTTTCCTCTTCTTTGTTCATCTGTACTTTGGTTCCTCTTACCACTCTCTCACCAATTATTTTTACTTCCCTCACTTCTCCTTCCTTTACATCTCCTTTTTTTATGAAAAAGGATATAATACAAATGTCATTATATAACTTTTCAGTGGTGACCATGGTTCAAATTGAGTTTCTTTTTTAAAAATACGATGAAAACATCAGAAAAACACATATGTATCAGCTGTATATGTAAAACCAAACTTTCACAAACACAAACAACGCAAGCAAGGAGGAAAAAAAGAAAAAAGAGGAGGAGGAAAGAGGGAGGGACAAAAGACGAAAGAGAATTGTGCCACGAACAACAATCTAGCTACCAGGATATTTCAAGAATTCCTTCTAAATTGCACCAGTTTTTTCAAAGCAGTTTTGCCTGCTAAACATGACTCTTTCCATAGCAGCTAGCTGCGCCATCTCTTTGTAACAGATTTTAACCTTTGAAGATGTCCTGTTTTTCCAATGGAACAGTATAATCTTGCATGCTACTAATATGGCTTATATTTTGGAAAGGATTCCATTTGAGTTCTTTGGGGACATACCCAAGAATGCACATAATAGAACATTGCCAAAGGTCTGGTATTCAATGTGTTTACAACTACATTAACTCTAGCTATAATGATTTTCCAACAAGAATTGGTAATAGGGGATGACCAAAACATATGACCAAGTGTTTTCTGCAGTGCATCATTTCCAGCAGGCAGTATATTTTAAGCGTTTAAGTTTATAGGGAGCCCTGTGCAGATGAAGTGTAAGATCAGTTATTGATGTTTGAATATTGTAAATTGCTGATTTCCCCTGGGATTTTGTCATGTGGATATCTAAATCGCTATTCTATCTCAGTCTGAAACAGTCTGTATCAGGTCTGTTATGTAACGTTATGTATTCATAAAGCAATTGCACAGGAAAGAGAAGCAGGTTTCAAGGCAAGATGTATCATATCTGGAGTATTTGCTACATCTGAGTTGTTAGGTCCTAACTGATTTACTTAATGTAACAGCCACCTCCCTGCTGGGCCCACTTCGGGCCCTGGGGGAGGCTCAC
>NW_017729027.1:41772729-41777232 GCF_001723915.1 Gavialis gangeticus
GTCAAAGTCAGCTTTCCTGAAGTCAAGGACTTCTGTATAGCTTGCTTGAAGTTTTAGGAGAAAAAAGCCACGCGTTTCAATTGATAGTTGCATTGTTTTTGATGAAAGTCAATCCCTTTTATTCTCTCCCCTCAGAAACCTGTGGAATATTTGAATTACTTTAACAAAATAGGATTAGTGGATTACAATAAATAGGTTACATTCATTGTCACCAAATGTGCACGGCACCACTCTGAGCTGGGCCAGATCTGCCCAATGGAGTACAGGCAGTGCTGGATGCCAGGCATCTGGGGCCAAGCTGCGCTGCCCTACACTGCACGATGGAGGACTGTGCCAAGAGCCTCTGAGTTCCCTGATGGCTGCTGCTGCTGCTGAGGGTAAGATGTGGGACATGTGGGGTGGGGCTGGAGCCATGGGAGAGTGGGGCATGTGGGCCCTGTGGGAGGTGGGCAGATAACCCAACCCTCCGGAACTGCCCCCCCACAGTCTCCCACACTTCACAGCCCCTCTCTGGCTCCCCCTACCCCCTACTTACCTGGAATGGAGCCCATGTCCAGGTTGCTGCAGCCTGCATCACTGTTTGCCCTGCACCTGGAGGCAGCATGCTGCAGCATCAGGGCAAGGGGAAGGCATAGAGACACTGTGGCCGGCTACCAGAGCATTTTTTTGGTGGACCCAAGCCTCTGGATGCCTCCCAGGCATGGTCTGGCCCATTTTTTTTTTTTTTTTTATATATGGATATCTAGATATCAAATTTTGAGCCCACACTGCAAGTATGCAGGGTGGCGAACATTTTTTTGGTCCCAGCATGCCTTTTGCCATCTGAAATTGCTTTGAGACGTGGCAAGAGGCACATGTGAGCTTGTCTGGACATGCCTCAGGAGTCTATCTATTTCCTTACTAGTAACAATCAGATTCTCACTGTATAAATTAAAATATAATTAACTGAATTATTGGCTAATTTGTTTCTGTCATCTTTATATTCCTAAAACAGTCTCTTATAGCTGAAATTTTATTATGGTTGGATTTACTCTTTAGTCTATATACTATTTACTCTTTAGTCTGTATACTAGTCCAAATACTATTCTACCCATTCCCCCAGTTCCCAGTAATCTTGGCATAATCTATATTACCTTCTGGGACAGTAATTTATTTAATTTATATATCATATTGGTAATACTGTGTAGTTTATTAGTTTTGATATAAGCCTCATCTGAAAACTTAATTTTTCCTATTAAAGGATCTATTTATGTATCCTGCTTTTTAATTTTTTTTGCAAAAGTATATGGTATTATACACTCTCATAAGAAGGCTTTAATAATTTTCCATTATATTGATACAGTTGATTAAGCTCTATAAAATTTTTGAATTCCACTACAATGAGTGTTTCACATTTTATAATTCAACAGGGAGGTGTTGATTGGCACTAATTCATTATAACTAGTTTATTTGCAAGGAAGAGTTGAAGCTCTATCTCAGCATAGGTCAGCACAGCTATGGGGCCACCAAAGGCATTGACCAAAGAATTAGGCTTGAAAAATTAAAAAGGAGTCAATTCTAGAATATAGTGTACAAAGCATTTAAAAAAAAAGCACTATACTCCCTCATTATTGATTTATTTGCTAAATATTTATGAAACCCAGGTCTGATATACAACTTTTAATAATTTCCATAGCAGTAGATTTTCATGGATAGAGGGGCATGACAGGATCCAAACATTCCTTCCAGTCTCTCCCCAAAATATAAGGGTATTTCCCAAATTCAGAGAGCTTTACAAAACAAAGAATTAGAAAATATTGGATTGTTTTATTGGTACCATAAGATATCCATGAGTAAAACATGGAAATCATAATTTTAACATTTGCAAGGGAAAGCCTGCCCATTGGATCATTGGCTATGTCAAATAAATGGGAGTATAATCTTTGATGCATTAAATAGAAATTCACTATAACTTCCTATCCATATCCAACTATGCTCTAATATTTGAGAGTCCTCTATTGATAGGTGAGTTTGCATAAGCATAGCAATATTAGGCCTCTGTCTTAAGAAAAGATACTATTTTTTCTTTTTAATAGTTTTATTACGGCCCTTTATATTCCAAGATACACGTTTAATAGGACTGGTCATTATGAGTGATTTTATCTTCTATGTTCAACTTTGTATATAGCAGGAAACTTACCAGTTTCCTTAAACTGAATGTACAACATTTATCTGTATACTTCCATTTTATAATATCCATATTCCCCATATATTTAGAGTTCATAACAATTTATAGTTGTTCCCTTGATGGGGGAAGAGTAAAAGGAAGGGAAAAAATGAAATAAATAGAAAGTATAGGGAATACTATCAGTAAATTTAACATAGACATACTATGTCCACTAGAAAGGTTGGAGCAGATGAAATCCAAAGCATTCTACCATTCTGTGATAATATAGACAAAGACATTAACAGAAATCATATGAATGCCACACATTATAAAGCAGTGTTTAATAATCCAAAACTCCTCACTTTAATCCTTTGGAGGAAGCGGGTTGGGGGGTTGCAGCTCAGATTATTTCATAATTTTGCCCTTCCAGATGATAGAAATGTAATAAAGTTTTCTACTACTTTAGGGTCAGAGAAAGCATAGGTATGTGTTTTCCCTTGGCCATTCATGTTCAGAATGGCAAGGTACATCATGAAGTACCTCAGCTGCTTCCATCTGGTAGTTTTGCTGGTTTGTACAGCCTGCCGACCCTGTATTTCAACCCCCTCACTAAGAAAATCAGGAAACAGCATTATACAAATGCCAGGATCACCCCGTGTCAGCTTTCCAAGTTCTTTGGCAGCTTTAAGCACTCTTTTTTGGATAGAGTGCTTAAAGGAACTTGGCTATAAACTTGGCTTAGCAGGTACTTGGCTACAAAGGTTGTAGGTTTTTTCCTAGATTAGAATTCCTCCAGTGAGACCTGTGGGCTCTCTCTATCCTCAATCAGTGTCTGAAGAGAGTTTTGCAATACTGACAAGTACATTTTTCACACATTTGCTAGGTTTACATTTTTGTGACCTCTAAGGCACTCCAATAATGTGGATATTATATGTCCTGGATCTGGTTTACAAGTCTAGCACTTGGTCTCTCAATACCTACATCTTCTTCCTGTCTCAGCCCATCTGCCTGGTCATTTACACAGCTCAATCTGCACAGGCAGAAACTCTGTGCTGTATTCCATGGCTAAGTACAGACAGTCAAAAAACCCAAAGCCTAATCAGTTCAGTCTTTGCAGGTTAATCTAAGCTGCATAAATTGATCTCACAAGCAAGTGAACAGACATTCACTTTTGATTCCAAAAATGCAGCCAGTTGCCTTCAGTGACCCAGGCCAAAAGCTGAGGATGCTAGAGCATACTGCCCTGCTTGGCTGGAGCAGACTGCTTGGGCCAAGGCTAGGCTGCCCTCCCTGCAATGGTGGAGATGGTGGGGGAGGGTTTGTGGAGAAGGTGCAAAACATTCTGGGATGCTGGGGAACTGTGAGTTAACTTGAATCTGGAGGGGATCTAGGACAATAAACTGACTTAACCTAAATCAGTTAAGTCTGATCCTACATCCATTCAGGTTTATCTTATACCAGTTTTGGCTGTTTTGAAAGCAGTCACTTATATGGGTTTATGTGTAATTTCTGTCCCTAGCCCCTGAAACGACTTCACCCAGAATCAAAGAAATCCAAAAGATTTATTATAAATTCCTGAGTCTAATTCACTGTAACTTAATGCTTGATATCTCTGTAACTAATGCCCTGCATCAGAGAAGGTAAGTCCTTTGTCTACCCCTCAGATGTTACTTCAGAGGCCTCTACCTTGGAAACCAACTATAAGGGGCCAAAATGTTACAAAATCGAATAAACCTGTTAGATTTATACCTGCTTCATTCCACAGCACCCCTTGGCTCTTGTGTTTAATCTTTAAGAAGAATTATAGGATCACATGAAAGTGCAGATGTAAGAGAAAGGGAAGTAGGGCTCCAACCCTCTATTCAAGGCAGGATCATCCCTGACTAAACCATCCCAAGCATCTGTCTAACTTGGTCTTAATTTCCAAGGATGGAGATTCTACAATTTGTTTAGGTAGCCTATTTTAATGATTGACCACCCCCATAGTAAGAAAGTTATTCCTAACTCCAGCTTGTTTTTACAAGCATGTTAGCAACAAGAGGAAGGTTGGGGAAAGTGTGGGTCTCTTACTGATGAGAGGAGGCAACCCAGTGACAGATGAGGGGGGAAAGGGTGAAGTACTCACTGCCTTTTTTACCTCAGTCTTCACAGGCAAGATCATGTCCCAGACTACTGCACTGAGCAGCACCGTTTTGGGAGGAGGTGAGCAGCCCTCAGTGGTGAAAGCACAGGCTAGGGACCATTTAGAAAAGCTGAACATGCACAAGTCTATGGGGTCGTGTGCAATGCATCTGAGGGTGCTGAAGGATCTGGCTGAAGTGATTGCAGAGCCTCTGGCCATTATCTTTGAAAACTTG
>NW_017729027.1:41777257-41778614 GCF_001723915.1 Gavialis gangeticus
ACTGGAAAAGGGCAAATATAGTGTCTATCTTTAAGAAAGGGAATAAGGAGGATTCAGGGAACTACAGACCAGTAAGCCTCACCTCAATTCCTGGAAAAATCATGGAGCAGATCATCAAGGAATCTACTTCTAAGCACTTGGAGGAGAAGAAAGTGATAAGGATAGTCAACATTGATTCACTAAGGGCAAGTCATGATGAACCATCTTGATTGCCTTCTTTGATGAGAGTGGGTGTCAGAAAAGCAGTAGATGTGATAAACTTTGACTTCAGCAAGAATTTTGATACCATGTCCCACAGCATTCTTGCAAGCAAGCTGAGGAAGTACAGGTTGGATGAATGGACTGTGAAGAGGATAGAAAGCTAACTGGATCATTGGCTGACCGTGAGTAATTAATGGCTCAATGTTTAGTTGGCAGTTGGTATCAAGTGGAGGTCCCCAGGAGTCAGTCCTGGGGTTGGTTTTATTCAATGTCTTAATTAACGATCTGAAAGATAGAATGGATTGCACCCTAAGCAAGTCCACAGATGACACCAATCTGGGGTGGAGTTGTAGATATGCTAGAAGGTAGGGCTACAATCCAGAGTGACCAAGATAAATTGGAGGATTGGGCCAAAACAAATATCAGGAGGTTCATCAAGAACCAGTGCAAAGTCCTGCACTTAGGATGGAGTAATCCCATGCTTGAGACCAGCTTGCTAAACTGCAATTCTGCAGAAAAGGACCTGGGGGATACAGTGAACAATAATCTGGATAAGAGTTAACAGCATGCCCTTGGCTAACAGCTTACTGGGCTTCATTAGTAGGAGCGTTGCCAGCAGATTGAGGGAAATACTTATTCCCCTCTATTCTGCCCTAATAAGGCCACATCTATTCTGCCCTAATAAGGCCACATTTAGAGAGTTCTGGGCTCCCCACTATAGAAAGAAAGTAGATAGGTTGGAGAGAGTCCAGCAGAGGGCAATGGAAATGGTCAGGTGACTGGGGCACATGACTTCTGAGGAGAGTCTGTGGGAACTGGACTTATTTAGTCTGTAGAGGAGAAGACTGAGGGGAGATTTGATAGCAGCTTTTAACTATCTGAAGGGTGGTTCCAAAGGGGTTGGAGCTAGACTGTTTTTAGTGGAGACAGGTGACAGAACAAGGAGGGGTTTGGCTTGGATATTAGAAAACACTTTCTCACTAGGAGGGTGGTGAGTCACTGGAACAGGTTACCTAGACAGGTGGTGGAATCTCCATCCTCGGAGGTTTTTAAGGCTTGGCTCAACAAAGGTCTGACTGGAATGACCTAGCTGGGGATGGTCCTGCTTTGAGCAGAAGGTTGGGCTAGATGGCTTCCTGAGGTCCCTTCCAACCCT
>NW_017729027.1:41783614-41792102 GCF_001723915.1 Gavialis gangeticus
ATGACCTAGCTGGGGATGGTCCTGCTTTGAGCAGAAGGTTGGGCTAGATGGCTTCCTGAGGTCCCTTCCAACCCTAATTTTCCATGTTTCTATTTGAAGACTGTTATCAAATCCTTCCCTCCACCCCCAAGATTTCTACAAACTAAATAACCTGATTTCTTTCAGCCTTTTCCCATAAGTCATGCTTCCTAGGCCCCTAATAATTTTTTTTTTTTTGGTGTACGCTGGGCTTTCTCCAGTCTGTCCACACTCTTCTAGGAATGTGTGGCCCAAAACTTGATGCAGTAATCTAGGTGAGACCTCACCAGTGCTGAATAGAAAAGAAGAATCATTTCCCTTGATTTGGTAGTGACATTCCTGTTAATAGAACCCAGTATGCTACTGAAGACTCAGTAGTCTTCAAGTGTACAAGGTATTTTGTGAGGTGAAATATGCAGATATAATTGTTTTCATAAAAGGGATCCCATTAAACAAGACTTTTCTTCAATGGAACATTATTCAGCATAAGAATTTATTAAGTGGGAATCTCACTGTTTCTCCAAATGTTCACATCTAAAAAATGTGTAAGTTTCTTTTATTCACTGAGAGAGAATTTTATATTCTTTGATATCTTTAAAGATTTATTAACTTTAATTATTTCCTAATATCATACCATTTCTTAAGTACTTACTAAGTACTTGCTAATCTTTGGTCCCTGATTTGATTTAGCGGAGATTCGGCTTGATGCGGTGGCCAAATCTCCAAATCCAAATCAAGTCACAGGACATTTTAATCTCTCCGAATTGAATTGGAACCCTCCTAATTGATTTGGAGAGATTCAGAAAGATTTGGAGATTCAGATATAAACACACCTTTAAATGTTTTTTCTACATACCTCGAGGTAGCAGAGGCTCATAAGTCCTTCAATGCTGGGGCACATGAAATGTCCCACAGAAGTGCAAGGGGCTCCCGAATGCTCTTGGCAGCAGACCCAGAAGTGGACCAGAAGCACTTTTGGTCCACTTCCTGGTCTTCCAGGGGATGCACTGGGGGCCCCTCCCTTACCCCCTTGGATCGATGACTGGTGCCTCCTGGGTTGGGGGGGGCACCGGGGTCCCCCTGTGCTTGGTCATTGAGCCAGGGGGAAGGGGGGGGAGCTCCCCCATGTACTCCCTGGCAGACCCGGAAGTGGACCAGAAGTACTTCTGGTCCACTTCTGGGTTCACCACCAAGCATATTCAGTGCCCCCCCACACTCCTGTGAGACACTCCATGCACCCCAGCATCGCAGCATTCACAAGCTGTGCCTACTACCTCAACGTATGTAGAAAAAACTTTTAAAGCTGTGTCTGTGTCTGAATCGCTGATTCCCCAAATCAGCATCGATGCTTCAGATTTGGATTCAGCTGAATTGAATCAGGGACAGTGATCCAAATCAACAAATTGAATCACTGTCCCTAGTTTGGGCCAAATCCGAATTGAATAGGGCCCAATTTGCACACCCTAGTATATATTTTCTTGCACATAGCACACCCATATATAGTGCACACCTTGTACTGTGATAGGGATCCATAAAAAAAAAAATTTTGAATTGAGTTAAGTAAGTGGCAGCAGCTAAGGAACCTAGCCTGCTCCCAACCCTGTATGCTGGATGGAGCCCATGGACTGACCTGACATACTGAATCCAGGGCTGCATATCGATTCTGACCCTATATGCTGGCTACAGGCTCACATGGTGGATTTGACCCTGAGCACTAAATATGGGACCATACTCTGACTCTGGAGCTGTATGCATGGTTCCAGAGCCAGCGCAGGGTCTTGGACCTGATCCACTAGGTCCACCCTGGTATGTGGATCCAGAGCTAGTATGCGGCATTGGACCTGGAGCACCAGGTACAGGTGCGTTAGGTCAGACTTGATGCACTGTGTCCACCTGTAGACCAATCTCACACATAGGCCTAGTCTGATTCACAGGTGGACATTTGGTGGTAATGGCAGGAGCAGTGGCCGTTAATTGCTATGGCTCTCAGAGTGATGGCATGTAATGCAACTTGCCACTCTACCTTGTCATCCCCACCAAATTTCTGGATCCCTTTTCCTTGAATGTATTTCACACTCCAATTTTTCCCAAATAGATTTGAGGGGAAGGTGCGGGTTATACATGAGAAAAATATGGTATATAGGCACACATTCTTCAAATTATTGAACACGAGTTTCAGAGCTTTTTCATACTCTTTTCATACATGATGTTGTATCTGAAAAAACAACTCAAACCATATGAATAGAAAAATACCAACTCATTAGCAGTCATTCTGAATCTGGGGAATTTATATAAATCATTTTCTTACAAAAAAGCTCATAGCAGAATATATATTAGATTTGTACACATTTCGTGTGTGAGAGAAAATTCTTGTAATTATTCACATATAATTCTTGTTTTGTTTGTCTTGCAAGTTAATTCTAAGCAAACTATATAAATATATTCCCAGTTCTTTTACTATTAATTATCAGGCTCACCTAATGGCTTTGCATTGTGAAATATTTAAATCTTATGTATAGAACTCTGTGCAGTCCTTATATATAGGAGTTTGTACCACGTGATTTGAAAATATATGGAACTACCAATAGTGTAAAATATTTAACACTTCCTTGTTCTTATGAGTGTCACAAATAAAGCCATGTTAGCAGAGGTGCAAGCTTCAAACTTCCAGCATAGTATGAGCTATATTCTTTAATGTGCCTGAGTTGCACCTGCTGTAGATTAGAACTTGGGAGGAGCAGGTGTCAGGAACAGACTTCAGTCACTTGTGTAGACTTATCAGTTCTCTTTCAACTCTATACTGGCAGAGGTTAGAGACTTTTCTGAGTGGCAATTTTTTCCAGTGTTTCTCCTAAAAGACAAGTGATATCAAGACTGTATAACCAATTTTTCCCAATTGGGCATGCCTTCTGTAGGAGGTGAGAGATAAAGTATCATAGCAACTCCTATGATAGATATGTGCCCACACAAGATTCCCCTACTACCCAAATCCACTGGCTTTACAGCAGTTTTCAGCACAAAATTGTTGCTGAACTCTTCTAATGGAACACAGAGCCTAACTTCTTATTGTATTTATACTTATACCAACCTATCTATAAATATAGATATATCATGTATATATTTAATTTTAATATCATGTTCTGTATTATATATGTGTGTGCTTGCCCCTGGATATCCCCTGTGCTGAGAAGAGCTGTCTACAATGTGATATTCACAAAGGCCACAGCACTTTTAAGATTACTGATCTCTCATAATATCTGTGGTCCCTCATAATATCTGTGATATAGAAATGAAACAGTCATTTAATTGACTTTCATATCAGATTCAGGGAGACAGACCAAGCTGTAGGATTTAGCAGTAGGAGTTTTTATTTTAGACCTAGTATATCTGAGGTCCTGTAGCAGCAGTTTCTAAACTAACTCAATCTCTTTTCCGTAATATAAATGTTAATAGTGTGGAAAATTTCATGGCTCTTCTTTCAGGGAAACTGCACTCAGCACCTTTCAAAATCAGGTCCTACCAATAACGTGCTGCTCTTTTCAGCTAGGTACAGATGTTCAAAAAGCCTAAGGTGGAATTGACCTATGTTCTGTGGTTTTCTGTAAGTGGAATTGTTTAGATTGGTAGCAAACAGAATACACGGGGCTGGACCCAATGATCTGCAAGGTCCCTTTCAGCCCCTAACAATCTATGAATCTTTTGGTGGGGAGGGCAAATCTTAAATCAGGTTCTGCCATTTTTCAAGTTTGGCCTGTGTGTGCCAAACTTATCTTCTGTTATGGGTATACACTGGATTTATGTGCCAAACTTTTGCTCTAATTTTCCCTAACCTTTTCACGTCCAAAGAAAATAATTTGCTAAGAAGATAACTCATTTTGAATATCTTTATTTAGGAATATTTATTAACATGGTCTAGTTTTTACCAGTAGAAATGATAATGGTAAGCAACAGCAAGATCTGTTCCAAATACAAGGCTGAGAAATGTTAAATATCTCTAACATAAATGGAAATCTGTGAAAATGTAATGAATTATCCACATTTCAGTTCTGCTCCTTTAGCTAAATTAACTCCTCTTTCTTTCTTCATGTGCTCTCATCCATCTGTTCTGCCAGTTATATCAATTTTTAATACATGCTTTTTCATTTCCCCCACAAGGATTCCAGTCTCCTGTCTTGCCCCTTGTATATGGAGCTCCTTGTGGACTAGTCAGTAAAGTCATTAAAGCCCACATACCAAGGAACCCTTTCATAGTTTCATAGTTTCATAGATTTAGGGTTGGAAGGGACCTAGCAGATCTTCTAGCCCGACCCCCCGCCAGGGCGGGAGAACAACAAAACCCCAAAACAAAAACGGGACTCAAATGAGTCCAGCCAGGTAGGCATCCAGCCTCTTCTTAAAGACCCCCAGGGTAGGGGCCAGCACCACTTCCCTTGGAAGTTGGTTCCAGCTCCTAGCCGCCCTAACTGTGAAGTAGTTTTTGCGGATGTCCAATCTATACCTCCTCTCCATCAACTTGTGCCCATTACTCCTTGTTATGCCAGCGGGCGCTAGGGGAAACAGCGTCTCCCCCAAACCCTTCTGGTCCCCCCTAGTGAGTTTATAGACGGTCACCAGGTCCCCCCTCAGCCTTCTCTTGTGGAGGCTGAATAGGTTCAGGTCCCGCAGTCTCTCACTGTAGGGTCTGCCCTGTTGTCCCCGGATCATGCGGGTGGCCCTCCTCTGGACCCTCTCCATGTTGTCCACATCCCTCTTGAAATGGGGCGCACAGAACTGGACACAATACTCCAGCTGTGGCCTGACCAGCGTCGCGTAGAGGGGGAGGATCACCTCCTTGGCTCTACTCGAGATGCACCTGTGGATGCACGACAAGGTCCGGTTAGCCCTGCCAACCATGACCTCGCATTGTCGGCCCATGTTCATCTTGGAGTCAATAATGACTCCAAGATCTCTTTCTGCCTCCGTGCTCTCGAGTAGGGAGTTCCCCATTGTGTAAGTGTGCTGCTGGTTCCTACTGCCCAAGTGCAGCACCCTGCACTTGTCCGTATTAAAACGCATCCTGTTCCTGTTAGCCCACCCCTGTAACCTATCCAGATCCCTCTGCAATCTCTCACTCCCTGCTAGCGTGCTCACCTCCCCCCAAATTTTGGTGTCATCAGCGAATCTTTAAACACTAATGATTTCCCACCATCTTTTCCTTCAAATCCATTCTTAAGAGCCACTTTTACTGAGAAACCCATAAGAAATTGCCAGATGATATTGGATAGTCCAATAGTCAGTAGGGAATTCTAAAATAGAGATGTGACTGGATAGTGAGTATTTAGAGTAAAAACATGAATCGATTCTAATGGTAACAGTACTTTCTAAAGAACATTATGGCTCTTTTCTGTTCATCACAAGAATGTTGCAGATTTGGTATTTGGCACTAGTGCAAATACAATCTTCCAGGCATTATATCAAAAATTAGTGTCAGCACCTAATTTAATTAACATACTTTGGTGCATTGCTAAACAAGAGTGGCATTTTATAAGTAAGGAGACATTAGGGAAAACTGGTGAATATAGGATGAGATAATCAGTTCAGCCAAGAAGCCTGCAAAGATTGGAAGAACTAGGGTTAAAGATTGCAGGTGGTCTTTGCAGTCAAATGTGTGCAGAGTAAAGGTCTAAATACAATTAGTACCAAACTCTACAGGTGAGTTTATATCTGTGAATTGGCAAGGGATAGGCAAGTGCCAGGCATGGCGTTTTTTGGTCTAGTTACATATTCTAGGACAGGAAGAAAACAAATATTTGCTTCCTTATGTTACCATATCCTCCTCCTGTGGCTGATAATGCTGGAACAGCCACATGTAGTTTATTATGTTTTTTAGCTGATTCCAAAACTTGGAGCCTTCCCCAAAAAAGTCATTCAAATCAACAGGAAAATTGCAAAAAAGATGCATGTTTTGTGAATAGATTTACAAACCAATAAAAATATACATATTCCATCTTACAAGTGTGAAAAACATGACCTAAGAATGCAAATAGAGTGCCTGAACCAACAACCTATAAAAAAGACTAGATGGGTTCTCTCTACATGTCTTGACTTGTCTATTCTGCAGACATCACTGCAAGAGTCATGGGGCTAGAGGGAAAACAAATGAGAGTTCTGGAAAACACGGACAAGAACCCTATTATTCCCCTACCCTAATAGAATGCCCTAACCAGTAGGCCACATGGGTAGGCTCCCGTTGCTTGCTCCTGATGCTGCTTATGCATTTTATGTTCCATATTTATTGATTGCAAAGCAAAAATAACCCTAGCAGAACAGACTAGAACCCAGGACTTCCTTCCTGTTACCTCGTGGCAGGGGACTGCGGTACTTGTGCAATGCTTGCATTTCTTTACCATATGGTGCACCTGAACACCATAGACACAGTCTGTCTCTAAATATTTCCAGACATGCAAAATCAAAAGCTAAATAAGCTACATATTTTTATTTACAAAATCAATTCCTGCACATGGACTCTGCAATTTAATAAGATGATCTTAACTCCTAGACATTGGGGACTGACCAGTCAGTTCACTAAGAGAAATTTTAGCCTTCTCATGCAATCCAAATGATTCATGCGGGTGTCTTAAAAACCATGCTGACAGTTTACTTCTTATTGATGGTTTATATTCATTACACATATAGTCCAAATAGATAAGCCATTAGAATGTGCTAGGTTAGTAAACCAAATATTTTCCAAGTAGTCTGTGACATGATAGATAGACCAACATGTCCCCAAAGGAATCTTCATTAGACTGTATCTAGAACTTGGGGTTTTTTTGCTAACTAAACACAAGGTTCACTGTACCTGGACTTATGTATACTGAACATTTTAAATACTCTTTAAAACTGTGCACTGCTAGTATGCTATAGTAAAATAGTGCTATTAAAATTGATTAAATAATTTACTATTACTATTAAAATAAATAATCTAGTAATCACCTCTGGAAAAAGGTAATATTAAAGAATACTTACACTAAATGCCCCACCTGGGATGGCCCTGAGCACACCCTACCACCCATTCCCACTTGCATACTTGATACCTTTAAATATACTAGTAAGGACATTTCAGAGTCATCTTAAACATTGAGGAAATTAAGTTCTCAAGAATAATAGCAGGTGTCTTGCCAGAGCACCAGTGCACCACTCCATTGAGTGGGTGAGGCATGACTGAGGCTATATCAGTCAGACTCACAAGGCAGACATTGAATTAATGCACAGAACTCAAGGATTTCAATTTTAAATTAAAGCTCATAGTTCCAATTTTATCTCAAACAGTGGATCAACTGCCCAACTTATTTTTTTAGGGTTTTTTTGTTTTCCTTTATTAAATGTAGTGTTCATGAAAGGTTACCAGATGTATCATTAAAGAATGGAGTATCCACAGAATAAAGTATAACATAAGCAATGCCAGTTCATACTTTCAAAGAATTTTGGAAAAGAAATTGCCAAACACAAAATGCTGGGTTGTTAATATATAGAAAATTAAGTGCCACTTTACAATATGACATGTAGACAGAATTATCAAATCCTAAACTGAAGCCTGCAAAAAGATCTCCAGACAGCTGTACTTGGAAAAGGTACAGAGAAGGGCAGCCAAAATGATCTTTGGTTATGCAGCAGTTGCCATACCAGGAGAAAGTATAAAGGCTTCAGTTTGGAAAGAAAAAGACTTGAGTGTAGATATGATAGTGGTCTATAAAATAATGAAGGATGTTGACTAAGTGACTAGGAAACCATTATTCACCAATCCCAGAATATTAGAATTAGAGGGCCTCCACTGAAAGTAACGGGTGATGACTTCAAAATTAACAAGAGAAAATATTTTAAATGCAGTGCATAGTTAACACATGACATTCATTACCAGTAGATGTGGTAGAGGCAGATAGCAAAGCTAGGTGCAAAAAGGGACTAGAAAATTCCATGGATGATAGATTTATGAATAGCTTATGGACAAAGCAATTGGAGATGTTTCCTGTAGTATCTCTAAACCAATAATGGTGTATGCCAGGGAGGGTATTGAATAGGGGATAGATCACTCTAAATAGATCTGATTCAATGCTCTTCCTCTAAAACATCCACTCCTGCCACTGTTCAAGACAGAATACTGGGCATGATGGACCACTGATTTGACGCAGTATGGCACTTCTTACATTCTTCTTGGATGCCTGCCTTCCAGAACGTGATCATGAATTATTCAATGGCACTCCACTTATCTACCATAGCTTCTAGAAGACCTTTATTCTACAAGCAGCCCCACAGGCTGGAGGACATGGGTCTGTGGATTGGATTCGTCTGTGGGACATATGTTGGTTACCCCTGTCTTTGGATATTATCCTAACCACAAGAATAGGGACACTCTCCAGCCTTCTTAAAGGGGTGTCATTCTTGTAGAAAGGAATACAGAAGTCATTGAGCCAGAAGCAGAAGAGGAGCTTTA
>NW_017729027.1:41797102-41807062 GCF_001723915.1 Gavialis gangeticus
TCTTGTAGAAAGGAATACAGAAGTCATTGAGCCAGAAGCAGAAGAGAAGGAGCTTTAAAAAACTTAGCAGATATAGGGGAGTCCTGAGCTCTAATTTCTGTGTCCAAATCTTTACCTATTAATTTTGTACACACAAAAAAATCCAGTTTTTATTTGGCTCATACATGTTTTGTGCTGTAGTAATTGGTGGTTCATCAAAATAAAACACAGGCCCTAAGGGTGCTTATAGACATGCTCCAGAAGGCAGGCAGGTGGGTGAGAGGGAAAGGGGGATGGCCTCTTAGCACAGCTCCAAGAGCCACACTAATTAAAGCACCTGGAGCATCACATATATCAGTGTCCCCATGCTGAAAAATGGCAGCAGGGGACTTTGAAGGAAAGCTCGTTGGACGAGCTGATGAACGTAACTCTGGAAGTGCTGAAGCATGGGCACACTCGAGCCAACTCAATTAATCAAGACTGCTAAACATTGAGGAAATCAAGTTCTCGAGAGCAATAGCAGGTGTCTTGCCAGAGCACCAGTGCACCACTCCATTGAGTGGGTGAGGCAGGACTGAGGCTATATCAGTCATAGTTACAAGGCAGACATTGCATTAATGCACAAAATGCACAGACTATGTGACCAGTTGGTGCTTTAACGTTCCTATACATGTGCAGAGAGGCTGCTCCAATGCACTGTAATTACACTGTATAGGAGCAGCCTCTCTGTACATGTATAGGAGCCCTAAAGCACCAACTGGTCACATATTTGGCTACTTCTCTGACATAATTCTGGCATATCACTTGGCATAAATTTTACATTATCTTTATTAGCAGGTGACTAACAGTAAATCTTTTTACCTTATTTAAAGGGTTTTCTGTTTCTTTTTTATTATTATTCCCTGTTGTTTCCAGTATTCATACTGACTATGAAACTTAACTCAGCATTTCATTATATGTTCTTTCTCATTTGACTGTCTCCATTGAAAAAAAAATAATTCAGATGGGATTGTCAAATTAACCAACCCCTTCTTCACACAGGAATCATGTCTACATTTTACTCCTCATTCATTTAAGAAGTAAATGTTATCAGTGTTCCAGGCTTCCTGGCATGAGTATAAGTGTAAAGTGTCCAACACAGTGAAGATGTTCCTTTGTAAACAGACCAGCAGGGAGAGCTGATTCAGGGAAAACCTCACATTTTTCTGTTGTTAATCACATTGCCTTCATGATGAATTGGAGCAATCAAAGCAAGGATGCCCATATTTCTATTTAATTAGTTTCAGAGAGGGCACTTAATTATCAAATAGCCAATGGGAAAGTTTAATCTAAATTATTACATTGATGATATAATGTTAAAATGAATGCAAATAGAAACAATGTAAATTCAGCGATGCAGAATAAATTAAGACTAAGTTACATTGCTGTTCTAGTATTGTTTTTCCCCCTCATTTTCCAGTAAAATACTATAAACATTGTTTATAGTCCTATATATTCCTTTTAATAGTAGATGGACCTTGGGCACATTGTGTTTTAGAGCATTTGTTGACCCTTTCGACTGCACCCAATTATGGTTAAACACAACAGGTCTAATTAGATTTGGCAGGTGTAAGAGTTTTCCTCCAGTAGTTTGTGACAGCATACATTTGCAATGGCATAAAACAGTGTATTAAAAAAACAACTACAACAACCATCTTCTTCCCCTGCCCCCAAGCATTATATATTTATTTACCTAAAATTATAAAACATACAAAGCAGGGGAAAAACTGTAAAGGTCTGTGGACATATTTCCATTTACCTATCCTAATCTTTCCTTGCATGTTTATTTGTGATCTATCCAAGCTATTTTCACCTCTGTGGCAGGACAAGCAGACCCTTTACTTCCATTTTTGTACCTCCTTATTTGATTTTCTTAATGCACAGCTGTCAGCTAACACTGATATCATCCTGACTAACATTCTAACCATTCCTTCAACTCCCTCCCTTTTATATTCCTGGGGGAATTATATTTAAGCTGTAGTGAATACCATATTATGGAAGTGGATTGTTAGTCACCACTGATGGTCCAGCTCTCCCTGTACTCCACAAATAATACCTATGAATTAGATAACCTTAAGGAAGAAGACAAAGGCTAGGTACAGACATTCTAAAAACCCAAGGTGGAATCAATCTAAGTTATGCAGTTGTCTATAAGCAGCCTAGTTTAGATTGGTAGTGAACAGAGCATACACCCAATCTTTGACCGGGTTCTGCTATTTTTAAACCAGTCTATGTGGTTGGAACACAACCAGCCTATCTGTTCCAAACTTCTGTCCTGTTATGGGTATAGACTGGTTTAAGATCACTTATTCCTTTAAAAGTGTAATGTCTGTACCTGCCCAAAGACTAGAAGCTAATTTTATACATAGCCATTCATATGGTTTCCTTGCCATAGCAAAAAAAAATCATACCATTCACATTGTTATTTGTTATTATGCCTAAGCTAAATGCTGGGGTGACCTGAGATTTACAAAACAAAATGCAACCAAAATTATAAATCACACTTCGGTAAAGAACTAAATCTGGAAAACAATACTATAGGAAGACAAAGGTAATGGGAGTTTTCTTCTGCCTTTATTTTTTTTTCTTTAACCACTGTGCTTGCAGTAGAGTTTGCTAGCTTTATTAATCATGGAATCTAACATTTATATATGTTTTCAGTTGCACATCAAAGTTTAAAAGACTGAGAGGAAGTGACAAAAGAGTCTGTTATACATTTGAACTAAACTGCTTCTCATGTTAATTCACAGAATTTGCATATGTTACCATCTTTGCTGCTTCTCTTCTGACAACCATCCTTAAGCTCCCTCTGGTGTTCTCTTTCAAACACTATATTTACTCACTGTTCTGTTTCATGCAATTATTGCTTTGTTTTAAACAGTGTAAAATGCATCAAAAACAAAGCAAGAGATGGGGGGAACCTTTCTTGAATAAAAATTTGGACTGTGAAAGAAACTCCAAAAAATTGTGAAATACCCTGATTTTTATCATATGCCACAGTTTATGTGGTGTTTCTTCAAATGTTCAAAAACATTTAAATATACCAAATGTATGTAAGTCAGATGCTTGCATAAAAATACTTGTTTCTATAAAAAGCAATGTTACATCATTCTGTTGCTTAAATAGTATTGATTAATCCTTTCTAATGTTCCAAAGAAGCAGCCTTTTCAAAAGCCTATAAAGTCACTATGTATAACACCCTGTTGGAAACATGGCTGCACTGATTGGTATTTAATTCTGGATACATGGGTGAGCGATATAATGTGTGTCTGTGTCTGTGTATGGAAGCAATTCATCAAAAATATTTGTGACCATATCACATCAGACTTTCTCCATACTCATGTATTTTACCCAAATGCTCACCGTTTAAATAAAAACAATTTCTCCCCCATATTTCAAATTTCTTCCTCATTTTTGGTTCTCTGAAATGTTGATATTTATATCAAAATATACTGAGGTCCAGGGTTCAAAAGGAACAATCCCAAGTTTAATAGTGTAACCCAGCTATTTTGGGAATTTTTTTTATTATGTGTAAAATTCTAATTTTACAATTCATATGTGTAAGCCAAAATGCAGCTTCCCTAGTTGAACTCATCTTCCCCTTTATCCAGGTAATGAAATCTTTCCAAGCAAATGAGTCCCATATCTCAAATTGAAATAATTTAAGAATAGAAAACATGAAGTTCCTGCTATCATTTTCTTATCTAAGAATAATATTTCCAGAGATCTGCTCTTCTTCATTTTATTCTCCTTACTATTTCACTTAGTGGTGCTATCTAAAAAACTACCAATGCAAGGGACCTAATTACTGTACAAATAGCCAGTAAATAGTTTTTGCCTAAAAAAAGTGTACAATCTAAGGGACAAGATATAGCAGGTGGATGATACAAACTATTCTAATTTAATTGTTTCAATATTTTAGGGAGAAAGTAGCCTCAACTTGCAAAAGAAAGCTATAAGAGTCTCACACTTTTAACTTACGTAAGAGTGAAATTACAATTTTGCAGTTGATCACTGGAGATTGCTAAGGGCATTTTTCACCAAATATTATTTCTGCTTTCTACTTGTTCAGTGCAATATGTAGAGGAATGTCAATGGAAGCAGCTATATTCAGTTAGCTGAAACAACAGTGCCTTCAGGCTTGTAGCTGAATGTAAACACATTCATATTAAAATTTTCAGTTTGGAAAAGCTTAGCTATTCTGGAGCTCCTACTGCATGTGAAGTGATAGGCTTTTCCAGTGGTACATAGTATATTGAGCAGAAATTCATGGTATTTCCACTTGAATGCAGAGTGCAGTTTCAAGAAATGATACAACTTAGAATAATTTTGAAAGTCCTTTAAGGTATTGGAACAGTTCAGTAACAGCAATATCAATATCTTTTGTGCATGAAAACGTTTTTTTTCAAATTACTAGAAAACTTTTATCATACCAAATAGCTTGTAATTGAGAAATCCAAATTGTTCTTAATCAAATTATTATCCCAGGGAAGTATGAATATTGCACCTTAAAAGCTTGTTCTGGAACAATTGCTAGATCACCTTTACTTCATAAATTAAGTCTTTTTTGTTGTTTGCCTTGTCTGTAAATGGATTCAGCTGGCATAAACCAGGAAAAGGACTTACTTTGTTAGTAGGAGCTTGTACAGAAGACTCTAAACGTGAAGTAGACTAATTCTACTGTGCATTAGTGCATCATAGCAAAAACCATGCTAATGAGAAGTAGAATTAGTCTACTCCACATTAGCATTACAAAAAATGTGTGCTGTCACTACTGTGAGTAACACTGGTTGCAGCACATTCAGTTAAGTACCTGTTATTACAGGTACTAAACTGAATGTGCAGTAACCACAGTGCATTAATGAACATGCAGATACACCCACTGTGCTCTTTACTGTTTGTAATGGCATCACATAAACTGATTCCTACCTAATTTGTCACTCTTTTTAAAGGTTTCAAAGCTCATATTCTTTTGGAGTGTGCAGTTAATATCCTTGAAAAAAATCACAAAGAATAAACAGTCTTGGTCTGCAGAGGGATAAATAATTTAGGGAAACCTCTTTTTGGTAAACTGGGTAAATTGGGTGCATAGGTAATGTAAATTGGCTGCCCACATTGCTACTGTCAATTTTCTCTGCTTAGGCTTTCTCTGCCCTGGAATTGTAGTAACTCCAGCTTCAGAAATTCCTGTGGAGTTCATGAGCATTGCAGGTTTGAGAGCTTCTGTCAATAACTTTCATAAATATTATTCCCCTTGTATGTTTAACTAGAACAACAGCAACACAAAAACAACAGCAATAATATCAATAATCTGGCAATTTAATGGCAAATTCCCTAAAAAAGGAACTGTAAAATACAGATCAGTTGGGTCTGATTCAATTTTATTCTCTAAATCCAGGAGTTCCTGTGTTGAGGTAATAAGGTTTGCTAGTGAAGATGCATCATCTAGGTAGCATTCATTAGTTAGATTCAGCAGTTTCTTCAGATACATGTACCTGATGGCTTTTGGCCTTGTCTCTGAGAAAGAAATGGTGGCACAGCTCCATGAGAGAGAATTGCTGGTACTATTGACCCAAGGTTGAAAGGATTCAGTCTTCACAGGTTAGTCTAAGCTGTGTAGATTGAACAGATAAGCAAGTGAACAGACATTCACTTTTGATTCTAGAAATGCAGCCACATGCCTGCAGTGGCCATACCTTGAAGCCAGGGGATGCTAAAGCATGCCTCTCTTCTCAACTGGAGCAGAAAGCTTGAGCCAAAGCTAACCTGCCCAACCTGTGAGGGGAAGCATGCAGGGGAGGTGCACAGCATCCTGTGATCCTGGGGGACTCTGAATTAACTTGGGGTGCAGAGAGAAGTAGAGTTCCCAGCTGTAACTCAGAATGAGTTTTGCAAAGTGTCCTGAGTTTCAACATTACCCCAGACCAAACAGAAGTTCACTTTTGGTTCCAGTGGGGAGGGAGAACTAGCTGCGACTGGGAGCCTGCAGACAGGTTCCCATAGCAGAGGCCAGGGCTCTCTGCCAATGCTCACTGTTGTCAGAATGAAAGGATAGAAAGGCAATGGAGGGAGCTTCTTTTTGTAGCTCCCCAGCAGGTGGTGAGGGGTGGCGTGAGTGAATTGGTTCTCCCCCACCTCATGGAGGGGCTTCAATATACCTACCCCACCACTGTGGGGTGGGAGGGGATCTGAAAAACCCTCAGACTAAACTCCATCTGCTCCCTTTCCCTCCCTCCCATTCTGAAACAGTGACAGGCTGGGAGCTTCACAGACAGAAGTTACAAAAGGTGCTACATTTTTCAGTGTATTTATCTAATACCTCATGCTGTTAAGGGTCACATTTTCACCTGATCAGCCCTTTTTTTAAGCTGCCTGCATCCATGAATTTGTGTTTGGTCACATGTATAAATTGCTTTTTGTGGTCTGATTGGGTGAACATTGTCACTTCTGTCTGCACCCTTGAATCTGGAGGGGATCTGGGACAGAAGTTCAACAAACCTATTTAACCTAAATCAGTTAAGTCTGGTACTACATCCATCCAGGTTCATCTCAAACTGCTTTCAGCCATTTTGAGAGCGGTTTATGTGCACTGAACTTCTGTTGCGTTACAAATTTGAGCCGGTTTCTGATCCCGTATACTGGTTTATGTGTAATTTCTGTCCCAAGTGTAGGTGTGACCTTGTTACACAGTGCACTTACTCAAGAATGGATGTAAAGAAATAAAACCTCTACTTCGTCCAAGAAAATGTTTCTATGCCATGTTTACTCTCATTCCACAGTCAGCTTCCCCCTCAAAATGACCTTTTCAGAATTGAGGTACATTGCTCGATCATAAAAGATGATTTTTCTGCCCAGAAACAAGCATGGAGACACTCTAAGATGACTGCTGCTTCTTTTCCTTCTCTTCCTTCCAGCAGCTGCATAGAGAAAGAGATGGAGTCCAGCAGGGGCAGGTTAAAGGAGGGTGCAGTCATGTAGTCACAGTCAGCTTCTGTTCAAAAAGTTTAAAACCAACTGCATGGCAGCTACAGTAATATTTCTATTCAGGCAGCTCTGAGGGAGTCAATTGACTTAATAGCTCATTATAATTTACATGATTCTTGCTCCACAGGTGTTAAAAACCCTCTCTCCTGTTTGATGTTCTTGATGTTCCACTAATCAATTATGCTTTCTTTGGCAATGCTACTGTCTATTAGCTAGTTCTGGTCTCCTCCTATTTCATAGCTCTGCAAGCCATTTTTAGCTTTTTTCAAAATTCTGTATCCACCCATGTAGTACAGTCTCCAGCTGCAGCTATATTTTCAGCTTTTGGTTGAGCAGCCAACAGCTGCTGAAATTTCAGGTTAAAACAATAGGTTTTGCCTAAGCAGGAAAAGGAGGGAACAGCTGAAGATTAGTCTCCATCCCTTCTCCACAAGGCCATAACCCTGGGAGGGAAAAAAAAATCATTATTCTGCCTTTCCAAAAACAAGGTGCATGTCTTATTGGGGGGGAAGGGGGGCATGTGGTATGGGAGAAAAGCCTATATTTTTGGTACCTGAGCAAGCAGCAGTGAACCCAAAGATACAATTTGTTAAGAAAAACATCATATTAGTCAGGAGACTACCCATAATGAGCATGTTACTACAGTCAATTAGTTTTCTTCTGCACTTAGGCAGATTTTCTCTCTCTCATTTTATTTCAGGGCCTTTCATATGGTTAAGCTAATTCTTTTACTACTGTTCTGTGTTATCAAACTGTCAGTGTAACAGTTTCCTGTTTGATCATTCTTTTTTATTCTATCTTAGACATTTTAAGACATTTTTATGTGAGAGTTGCTCTTCACTCTAATTAGATGCAATAATTTGATTTTTTCCTATTATCATGGAGCTTTCTTTTAAAACATTCCATGTGAGTTCTAAGGTCTTTTTCTGTTCTTTCTTATTGTCACTTTCAGATAAAGTAAATGCTAAATTTCAGAACTACATAATAGTTTGTATTTATTGAACAAAACTCTGAGAAGCTTCAATGAAAAAATGCCATATAAAAATAATCTGGTAAAAAGCTATTTCCGTCTTCTGCTTACCTAGTTCTCCTCTCTTCTCCCCTCGCAATAACTCAAAACACAACTGAAGATAGTGAAATTTTAATTTGTGCTGAAGTCATGTGTATGTTCTTCTATCACTTGACCTTGTGGCCCTAGAAAAATGAATTTTATTGCAAAAGAGAAGAATTCTCAGTTTCCAGTAAAGCTCACAACAATAACTTTTAATGCTGTGGTATCGTATTTCAATTTCATGAGATGGTATAGAATAGATTTTTTAAAACGTTTTTAGACGTGCATACGTTTCAGTCTTTCATCTCTGAATCCTGAGGATTTGGAATTGTTGTGATGGCCTTATAGGAAGATCAATTCAATTAGTAAATGCAATATTTTTTCCACTGACTTAAAAAAAATCTCTAATATAATTTTAAAATATGTTTTTCTGTATGACCCAAATCCATGGTGGGAAAATATGATACAAATATTCTGTTGGCACATATCAGGGTATGACATCCAGAGCTTTCTTCCAGTTTCAACTCTGAAGAGTTGATAAGACTGATGTGATCTGATATCAATCACATTTTAATTTGAATCATATCAGCCCATGTTCCTTACATTTTGTACAGCCTTTCCTGTTGTCTCAGGTAGAAGGAAAAATAATAGTATATTCAAAATTTTATAAATAAACATGGAATTACATGTTTATACATATGTCTATGTTCATTATGCATATATAATATTGTAATTCATATTTTAATATTAGATATAAACGTATAAGTTAGGAGTGCTGGGCTCAGCATTCTCAGCAGCCTCCTGGGAGGCACATGGGAGTCTCCTGGTCTCCCACACTGAACAGAAAATGCGTGTTCTGTTTGCTTGTTCCCAACCTAATCTAGAACACTTTGAGTAAAGTGTGATACTTAGAGAATTTGCACCTTGGGCTTTTTGCATAGTTGTACTTAGCCTTAGATATTATTCATATTTCAACTTAACCTTGTGGAGCTTGTTATTTTCTCTAAAGTGTCCCACAACCTATTAAAAAGACAATATTGGAGTGCATAGATTTTCATACATCCTGTATTAGCTTTCCATTCAGTTACTGACTATTTTAATTAATTAAACTGTCAAAAGTAAGTTGCTCCAGTTTAATAAGAGGATCAGGGAAAGTGTGGGTCCATTACTGAATAGGGGAGGCAACCTTGTGACAGAGGATGTAGAAAAGGCTGAAGTGCTCAATGCATTCTTCACTTTAGTCTTCAGTGGCAACCCCCCAGAGTACTGCATGGGGCAGCACAGTTTTGTGGGGAGGTAAGCAGCCAACACTGGCAAAAGAACAGGTTAGGGACTATTTCGAAAAGCTGGACATATACAAGTCCATGGGGCCAGATGGGATGCACCTGGGGATGTTGATGGAGTTGGCTGATGAGGTTGCAGAGCCATTGGCCATCATCTTTAAAACTCATGGCAATCAAGAGAGGTCTCAGGTGATTGGAAAAGGGAAAACATAGTGCCCATATTTAAGAAAAGGAAAAAAGAGAATCCAGGGAACTACATATAAGTCAGTCTCACCTCAGTCCCCTCAAAAAATCATGGAGCAGGTCATCAAAGAATCCATTTTTAAGCACTTGGAGGAGAAGAAGGTGATTAGGAACAGTCAGCATGGATTCACCAAGGGTAAGTTACACCTGACCAACCTGACTGCCTTCTACGATGAAGTGACTGGCTCTGTGGGTGTAGAAAGACCAGCGGAGGTGATATACATTGATTTTAGAAAGACTTTTGATGCCGTCTCCCACAACATTCTCTTAAACAAGCTAAGGAAGTATGAATGAACTGTAAGGTGGATAGAAAATTGGCTAGAGCACTGGGCTCAAAAGGTTGTAATCAATGGCTCAATATCTAGTTGGCAGCCGGTATCA
>NW_017729027.1:41808118-41808333 GCF_001723915.1 Gavialis gangeticus
GCGCACTACACCCCTGTGTCACTGCCTATGCTGAGCCTTCCAGCTCCAGAAGAAGAGCTGGCACTGGGTCTTAGTGCCCTGGCAAGGGAAGTTCTGGGGAAGGATGGAGAATCAGTCGAGTTTGTGCTCCACACCCCTCAGGTTTTTTCCTTTCAAGCCATGAGGTCTTTCCCAGAAGGCACTTCAGAAGGTGCCTCTGTACAGGTGAAGGCAAG
>NW_017729027.1:41809002-41809754 GCF_001723915.1 Gavialis gangeticus
CTCCTTCACGCCAAGGTGATGGATGAGTCCCACACAGCAGCAGAGATAAGGGGGACCATGAACTGCATGGTGCAGGGGTGGCTGGGCATTGTACAGGCTGAGCTCACCCGCAGCTTTATGGTCACCAACAACGGGGCCAATATGATCAAGGCAGTCCGTGATGCCAACTTGGCTGGTATTCGCTGTGTGGCACACAATTTACATCTGATTCTGAGGGATGCCTTGGAGGGGGACAGAGCTGCTGGTGATGGCGCCAGCAACACCAGCAGGCTCATTTCCAGATGCAGGAAGGTGGCAGGCTACTTCCACCAGAGCATCAAGGAGGGCAAGATGCTGCAGGACAAACAAGCAGAGCTAAATGTCCCGCAGCACAGAATCATCCAGGATGTGGAGACTCAGTGGAACTCCACATACCTGATGCTCGAGAGGCTGGTGGAGCAACAGAAAGCCATCCATGAGCTGGCCTTGCTTGGGAAGATTGGGATCAGCAGCCCCCTGACCAAAGCTGAGTGGAATGCCATCTCCCAGATCTTGCTGGTCCTCAAGCCCTTCCTCAAGGCCACTGAGACCCTCAGTGCTGCTGATGCCTTCCTCCGCCAGGTGGTCCCCGTAGTGAAGGAGCTCCGCAGCCAAATGGAGAACTTCCTGGGGGCCAATGTTCCTGGCTGAGGCAGGCCGCTTTCACCAGATGTGCAGGCACTGGTGAGGTGGCTAAAGGAGGGCCTTAGGAAAAGGTTTGAACCCTTGGGGTC
>NW_017729027.1:41809830-41832668 GCF_001723915.1 Gavialis gangeticus
TAAGAAAGTGGCGGAGGTGGAACAGCAGAGGCAGGGGGAAGTGGAACAGGGGGATCCACTGTCTGAACCCAGCCTGCCATCCACGAGCCAGTCTTCCCCTCCACCACAGATACTGCCAATATGGGCTAAGGCCATGGAAAACATTAAGGGGTCCAGACGCACTAGACCCCAGGATCATGCAGGCAGCCCTCACACCGTGGTGTCTGCCTATCTTGCCGAGCCTGTGGAACCCCTGGACTGTGACCCCTTGGTCTACTGGGCAACCCACAGCCTGATGTGGCCGGATCTGGCCACAGTTGCCCGGGAATACCTGTCCTGTCTACCGACCACTGTGCCAAGTGAGAGGGTGTTCAGCATGGCTGCGGATGTTATGACACCCCACCGCAGCAGCTTGGATCCTGGTTTGGGGGAGCAGCTGGTGTTCCTCAAGGTGAACCTCCCGCTGCTGGGGTTCCCCAAGCTCCAGGTGCTGATGGAGTGAATGCCACCCTCCTCACTCCATCTGGATCACGAAGCAGATGGCAAATCGAAGCAGGACCTGACATGGCTGTCGAATCGAATATTACTTGCTCTGCACAGCCCTAATGTCTTCATCAAGAACCTGGAAGATGGCAAGAAGAGCACACTCAGCAAGTTTACAGATAATACCAAGCTGAGTGGAGTGGTAGATATATTGGAGGGTAGGGCTAGGATTCAAAGTGACCTTGACAAATTGGAGGTTGGATCCGAAAGAAATGAGAGCTCATGAGGTTCAACAAGGGCAAGTGCAAAGTCCTGCACTTAGGGCAGAACAATCCTGTACACCAGTACAGGCTGAGGACTGACTGGCTGGGCAGCAACTCTGCAGAAAATGACCTGGGGATACAGTGGACAATAAGCTGAATACGAGCCAATAGCATGCTCTCGTTAAAAAGAAGAATTACATCAGTGGGAGTGTTGCCAGCAGGTCAAGGAAAGTAATTATCCCCCTCTATTCAGAACTGGTGAGGCCACTTCTGGAGTACTGTGTCCAGTTTTCTGCTCCCTACTACAGAAAAGATGTGGACAAATTGGAGAAGGTCAAGTGGAGGGCAACAAAAATGGTGAGGAGGCTCAGGCACATAACTTATAAGGCAAAACTGAGGGAACTGGGCTTATTTAGTCTATAGAATAGGAGACTGAGAAAGGATTTAATAGCAGCCTTAAACTACCTGAAGGGGGTTCAAAAGAGAATGGAGCTATACTGTTCTCGTGGTGGTTGATGATAGAACAAAGAGCCATGGTCACAAGTTGCAGCAAGGGAAGTTTAGGTTAGATATTAGGAAGAATTTTCACACTAGGAGGGTAATAAAACCCTGGAACCGACTACCCAGAGAGGTAATAGAATATCCATCCTTGGAGGTTTTTATGACCTAGCCAGACAGAGCTTTGGCTGGGTTGATCTAGTTGGGGATGGTTCTGCCTTGAGCAGAGGGCTGGATGAGATGACCTCCTGAGGTCCCTTTTAAACCTATTTTCTTATGATTCTATTAGTCTAATAGCTTCTTTTACATGGTGAAAACAATGCATCTGTGACTGACTCCATGGTATATTTTAGCAAGTCTTTGAAAAATTCCACTCACTCTATTCTATTGAAATGTATCATTAACTTCAACTAGGCCATTATGCTCAATTTATTTGGATCAAGAACAAATGAAAATATCATGAGAGTAATGCTACTTTATACTGCACTTCAAATCCAGTAAAGTGATTAACAATGCATTCTTCTGGCTGTCGCTTTTAAAAAAATAAATATCACTCTTGATTTCCTAAATAGAATCCTGACTTGTGTATTACTGAAAATACTTGCTTTTAAGTAGTATCTGAGGGGAGCTGAAAGAATCTTAATTTATGCAACTCATTTCTTGACAATTAATTCTGATTTCTGTAATGGAACCCTTTGGGCTGATTAGAATTTTGAACATTTTTGCTTAAAGGCAATGCTGGAAATTTTCTTGTTTAGTTTTCTGTTGTATCAGTTTTATATCTATTGCTATGTGTACATCCTACATGTATTAGTTAGCAACTATTTCAAAAGACATCCGTATGGAAATTCTGGTACACTACTGCACTGTTCACATAAGCATTGACAAGTAAAGATGGTGAGAGACTACTTTTTCAGAAAAAATAACTTTCTGTCTGAAACAAGATATATAAGTCCACGCTTTGTACTTAGCCACCTCAGTAAGAGTCTGATTCACTATTCACTAAAATAATAATTTGAGGTTAAACCACAGGCAACCATAGGGCACAGAATCCTTTATCATAACTGTGCTAATTAGCCTTTTTAAAATGAACTAAAAAGATAAAAATGGACAGTAAAGATAATCTAGATATGAATAAATATTTTGCTCCAGTCTTCAATAAAGTTGAAGATTTAAATGAAGATAAAATATGGGCACCAAATGGGAATAAAGATACAGAAATGGAAATTATATCTGAAATAGAAGCAAAACTGAGATTGCTTACTGTGATGAAATTGGGTGACCCAGATCATCACTATCCCAGAAAATGTGAAATGTGAAATGTAAAATAGTGATTCTCATGGCATGGCTCTTCAATGAATCTGTCAGTTCAGGGATAGTACTTATTATTGAAGAATAGCAAATGTAGTCCATATATTCAGAATGGGGGAAAAAGTGATCCAATTATTTAAAAATGCAATAGTTTGATTTCAACCTTATAAAGGTCTTTGAACAGTTACTGAAAGAGAGAGAGAGAGAAATATAAAAAAAACTCAGAAAATGGGCAATATGCAACCAGATTTTATCCAAGAAAGATTATAACAGAAAAAAGTTCATATCCCTGTATGATATGATAACTGACTTGTTAGCAATAATCCAAAGCACCTCATCTGCTTAATTTTCAGCAAATTATTTGATACTGCATGTCATGGAAAATTATCAAATAAGCTGGAGATGAGGATGAGGATGATGATTAATACTATAATTGTAAGTTGGCTAAAATAGAAACTACAAAACATTACACTGAAAGGGATATAATTACATTAGAAAAAAGTTTAATAATAACTTTGTTGTGAAGCCATCCTATCCTGTTTAACATTTCCATTACCAAATTAAGGACAAGAACTAGATGAATGCTTATGAAATTTGTAGATGACAAAGCTGGGAGTTATTGCCTATATAGAAGAGTGCCAGATTATTATATGGGGAGAATTAGGGAATTTTATGGAGTGGAGCACTAGATAATATTGAAGTTAATAGTATGAAATGTGAACTCATGCACTTCAGGACCAATGGCAGAAAGTTTTGCTCTAAAATTGTTGTCATTTGTGGACTGGAAGCAATAAAACAAGACAAGGACTTGGGTCAGTTTTAGGGTAGGGTGACCCAGAGCTTCCGATCTGATGCAACTATGAAAATGGCTGATGCTCAGGCATATTAGGAGAGGCATATTTAGTTGAATTATGAATACCTTTACAAAAATATTTTTATAAAGTGCCACTGATTTTGAGGTCTCATTGATAACTGAGGAAGGGTCCTGAATCAAAAGTAGCTATCGATAAATTCAATCAGGACAACATACTGAATAAGACGAAAATATCTTGAAAAACTGGCAGCAATTCATTAATTTGAATTTGAATTTTAATAAAAGAGTGCTTGTCTCTCTCTCCCTCTCCGTCTCTCTCTCAATGTTTAAGGATTTTCATTTATCCTTTTCTGCTCCTAGATTTTCAAGTGATTATAGCGGCCTTAAAATGTCTTTTTACCACTGTTGGATGAAGGAGAACTTGCAACTTTAAACTTCTTTAAATCTTGCCATAGTTGTCTGTGCATCACTTGTCTAGCAGACTGCACTAATGTAATGCACTTTACTCATTGCTACTTTTGGAGGCCATAGAAAGCTTAAGTTAGTGCAGGATGGCTTGAGTAAGTAATTTCTAGTGCATTCCAGTGTTTATTATTTATAAAATCCTAAATAACATAAGACATAGCTAAGCAGAAATCGCATCTTCCAATTTGCTCTGTTGTGGCATTTCCACTATGTACATATGTGCAAACAAAACAACACAGATAAGCAAACGTTCTTTCTGCTCTGTCTCAGTGGTCCAAATCCTGAGTTGGAAAACAATTTGCAAATTATAGTGGAGAGATCGCAGGACTGGAATTGACACACTCTTGTATACTACCACAGTGCACAATGTTTAGGTGAACTGAAATATATTTTACGTTTACTTTATTTCATTTTGACATTATTTTAATTTACACATACTCACATGTCTGGTTCTGTATTAACTGATGAACAGTCATTGTGTTTACATTTGCGCAATACAAACAGGAAGGATAATCTCTTTTTAAGAGAGGTAATCTAACTTAATTGAATAAAATCAGTCACAGTTATATAACTCACTGGTTACAATGGTTGGTGTAATTTCATAGAAGCTTGTTTCCCACCCGCAACCCCCAGCTGGAGAGTTATCTCTAAGGCACTTTACAGAGGCAGAGTGTTTGAGTGTTGAGGAGGCCCTGCGGGTATACTGGAGAAAAGATTTATAGCACTTAGAAAGGTGTTTTATTTTTCATGCTCACTAAATTTTTCAACTAAAAATGTAATGAAAAAGTTTTTTAATACACTGAGTAATGCATGTGTGTTCCACAGCTAATAGCATATCAGATTAAAGCATAATTCTGTAGGGAAGGTAGCAAAATATTGATTTACAAAATGTGGAGCTCTTGAACTATGCTGCCTATGGGATGAATAATCAGCTCACTCTTTCATAACCACATCAAGTTTCAAATGCAACCTTTTTTCATTTAAACCAGGTACAGAAGTTACACTTAGTGCATGTTAAATGTGCAGAAAGTGCTTTAAAACCATAACAGAACAGACATTCATGGAACTTAAAGTACTTTAAAAATGGTGGATCCCACTCTAAGTTAACCCTGGATGGATGTAGTATTAGACTAAAGCACTTTTTTTTAATGTCTGCATTATATCCATTATGATTCAATGTAGGTCACATTCTGCTTCCATCTCAGGGGCCCCTTGCTGGGTGGCTTGTTAGCCACAGTCAATGCTCATCTGCTGTGGGAGAACATCATCCCAGTCCCACCCATAGCCTGTTACAGAGAAGAGAAGGAAAAAGCCGTCTGCTCTCCACATGTCCAGGCAAGGGGTAGGGAAATGGAGCCTCTCTGCCATGCAGATTCCCACTTTAAATCAGTTAGATTTTTTTCTTCCACAGCTGGAAGGCTCTTCCTGCATATTAGTTCTCAGATTATTAGAAACCTTCTTCTAATTCTAAAATTCATGCCTAAATATTTTTCTGGACCATTTTATACTTAGTATATCAGGTATTCTTCTAAAAAGAAAGTTTACTGCTATGCAGAAGGGTCCTATGTCATTTTTTTATAAAACAATCAAAATTTGATACATAGCTTTGTGTATAGTCTGTGGTATGTTTAATTTGGTGGGGGTCAAGTGTACCACAAATTAACCTTGTATCTTCCCCAAGTGTCACTCTGATCCCCTTCTTCTGTTCTATCTGCTGCTCTGCCTTCTTTTCCATACTCTGTGCTCCCTGTCCAATATTCTGCTCTGCCTTCTGCTTCCTGCCCTATCTGCTACTGTGCTGCCTGTCCGCTCCATGATCTTCTGCATGCTACACACACAAGCTACTCATGCAACCTATGTCACTTGTGGTCACTCCTGCCTTGTGGTGACACAGGTTGGTCACACCTGCCTTAGTTTATCTGTCTGCCTCTGGTTGTGGTGACTGATAAATGTAAGGTGTAGTTACAGCTTTTGAAAGGAAGGACTTTAGTAATATACATTTTTCCAATACTGAATTAATATACCATTTATTTTCTCTTCCTCAGTCAGAGTTCAAAATCAAATTTGTCTGCATGCTTAGGTACTAGAGAAAACTTTATAGTAGGCACAGATAACATATGACCTGAGAATGAACACATAAAAGGCTTTAATTCACTCAGGGTACTCTAGGAAGATTACAGATCACAAGAGTGGTTACAGGAAACACTGAATTTTTGCTATATATTCGTGTTGGGATAATCCATAGCTTATTTATAATATTCAGTATTTATCAAGGTTAACTATGAGCAAAGAGATCTTTTATTGGTGTGTTTGTTTTTCTTTGTTTTAAGTCCTTCTAAGTCTTGCTAGTCATTTGGGATGGTATTTGTTCTATGTTTCTAATATTACATTTCCAGGAGAGACTTAAAGGAAAAGAGGTTTCAATATAGTCTGAAAACACTCTCATGTTCTATGTGGAAAGACTTTCCACCCCCTGAACTCTACCATTCAGGGCGTGATACTGGCACCAAGACAATTCCTACTCCCACCTGGAAGTGTGACCTGGCCGGGCAGCTCACAGGGACACAGATCTGCCCAGGGAAGAGAGCCAGTGGGGTGGAGAGGGAAAGCAAGGTAGGGGGCATATCAGGGACCATCCTGAGGTGGGGCTTCCCTCCTGGGGAAGGGGCATTGACCCTATAAACTAACAAATCCCAATCTAAATCCAAAATATATTAAAATGTGAGACTTTCTTTAATTTACTTACTCTCTACTTCTTTTTACTTACTCTTTATTTCTTTTTTATTCCATCATTATTAGTTTTCCTTCCTTTTAGTTTATCCTTTAATGGCTTCAATGACTGACATCCTTCATTTCACCACCCACCCTCCCAGCTGCCATTCCTTCCTATTGCTTATTTCCCATTTCACTACCCAGTCCCTATCATTAAATTCTCCTGCTTCTAGCCTCATGCTCCCACCCCCAACGCCATCTATCCAACCCATTCCCAGCAAAGCAGCAACAGAAGTCTGTCTTGTGCTACCAGCCCTCTAGTAGCAACTCACAGCTGTCGCTCCTAGTCAGGACCCTGCTCGCCAGCAATTGACCAAGGTGTCAATTGTTTTGTTTATTTGTTTGGGGTTTTTTGGTTTTTTTGTGATGTAGACTTTTTAAAGAATTCAACAAGAATCACTCACACATTCTTCAATAAGCACCACAATAATGACTTCTAAGTCACTATTGTCCTTTAATCAGATTCAAAAGATCAAGCTAGAGGTAAATGGCACCACATCACATTGGCAATATCTGGAGTCATCATTCCGCTAGAGTTTTAGTAAGTATTCGTTAAAGTACACAGGGAACTTATATCACACACAGATGTGAGATGCTGACCATATAAAACTGTATTTGGTTCAACTGATTTCTGGTAAAATGAGATTGACCATAATTCCTTTAAATTGGTTTTTGAAGATACTATAGTACCCTGGTGACAGGTTTTAGCCACTTGCTGACTGTCAAGAAATGCAGCAACTTAGATCCAGTATTTTCAGAGCAAAATCAATAATATTTTAGTGATATTTCTTATCACTGGTTGTGGTTCTCCATGTCCTGCTGTCCCTAATAGTATATTTCCTCTTGTAAAATTTTGTGAAGTCAGCTCTTGGGATGCTATGATTAGTTTGAAATTAAATACCACCACATATAATACAGATTCTTTTGTGTTAAACTCTTCAAAGGATATCTTTCAGCTATCACTAAAAACACTACTGCCTTCAACACTCTTTGGCTTCAAATCTCATATTCTACCTCCTGTTTGGGTTGGGAGGGAGGAGGAAACATTAGTATCTCCAACATTTGTGCTAACAAATACTGCTTTAGCTATAGACACAGGGAGTAACTCTACATGTGTTTCTTATCCAAGTTTTTTGGATGTGTTTTTGTTTTACTTCTTCGTTTCCTTTCCCACACTTAAAATGATCAATTAAATTAGTTCACAGTTATTTTAAATATGTTTCAAGTGAATTAATTAGAAGATTTTGAAAATTATATTCAATACTATTTTTGCCAATGTTTTGTAAACTGAGTCTGTCATAGATTTCCTAAATATATAAAGTTCATACTATAACCAGACCCTGGATATATACTAAGTTTGACCTTTTTTCCCCCAAGACTACTCCTTTTCTTTAGTATTTGAGTAAAGGAGATTGCTTTAATCCTCTGAAGAATTGTCAGTTACAAAAATGAAATTTCTGTTGAATTGAATATAAAAGGGTCTGTCAAATTAGTGCTGGTTTTCCTGAGTTCCATAGTTTGATATTCAATTCAATCATTTTATCTTCACTTAATCCCTAATTCTGCACATGGAAGCTGTCATAGAGAAAAGTAAGATTTTTTGTGTGTGGCGAGGTGGATAATATGTAGGGGTTTTGGTAGTGAAGGCAACATGAAAGGCAGCTTGGTACTTAGGGTTAAGCACATTGGTGGAACTTGTAAAAGCAATGAAGTGATGTAAAATTAAAATATCTCATTGATTTCCATTAGCTGAGTATTTCTGGTAAAATGATTGGTGATGAATTTGTTCATTGTTAAATAGTTAACACTGTAACTGAGCTATTTCACATCATATATTAGTTGTTGGAGACTCGCAAAAGCATTATTTCTTGTGTTTACACTGAGGTCCAGTTTGGAAGATTTCCGTTTAAAATGTGAGGCGTAGACCAATTATATTTTTTAATCAAGCTTAGATTATGGTGTACATTTTGGCAAGGCAGATTTGATTGTAATGTGATCGAAAGGGCTTTGTCTTTCAAAGTAAATATTCATGTCATAGACAGTGAAAGAGATGGTTTGTTGCAAAATACAGAATGACTCAAAGTATTCTATAAAATTCTAAGCTAATAACTCTTCTGTTTAATAATACAAAGCCCAGTTTATATTTAGTTGGTGAAGAGATTTTCCACTGTACTTTATAGCCCTTCCCATTAAAACTTAAATCTTTTTATTTTCCACTTGTCCTTTTCCCATGACATGTGAACATGGCTTTTTAATTGTAACCTCATACATACTGGCTGGTAGCATTTCATTTTTAATTTACTTCCTAAAATGGACATTTATGCAAATATTTTGCCATCACATTTTGGGGGAAAGAGGCAAAAGGACAAGAAATAATTACATACTTAATATAAGTAGCTATTAGGAATAACAAAATAAATTTAGAGATACCAGACTCAATGATGTCCTTTAAACTAAAATAAAGATATGTTTCAAAGACAGAACCTAGCTTTTAAAAGGGGCTATATCAATTTAATGTTATTTTTCTGTAAATGTTTAAGTGTGTATGTTATGCTCATACTCAATATGACCCTAGCTAATGTATATACACAATCATATACCAACCTCATACACAATATAACCAACCTCGTCTCCTTCTATAATCAGGTGACTCACCACCTGGATAAGGGAGAAGTGGTGGATGTTGTATACCTTGACTTCCAAAAAGCCTTTGAACTGGTATCCCACAATGTTCTCATGAGAAAATTGGAAGATAGTGGGCTTGACTGAGAGACAGGTAGTTAGGTATAAAGCTGGCTGTGGGGTAGGACACAGAGAGTCCTAATGAGTGGAACTATGTCGCCTTAGCAAGAAGTGGGCAGCGGTGTCCTGCAGGGGTTGGTGCTTGGTCCTGTACTTCTCAACATCTTCATCAGTGATTTGGATGAGGGGGTGAAGATCTTACTGGCCAAGTTCAAAGATCACACCAAGTTATGGGGAAGCATGGTCATGTTTGAAGATAGGCTACAGATACAGGTGGACCTAGACAGGCTAGCAAGTTGGACAAGTCAGAACCAGATGAAGTTCAACCTTGAGAAATGTAAAGTGCGCTACCTGGGGATGAACAATCCCCTGCACACCTACATGCTTGGCAATGCCAAACTGATCAGCACTATGAATGAAATAGCCCTGTGGGTAATAATAGACCATAACATGAATATAAGTCAGCAGCGTGACGCTGTTTCCAGCAGGGCAAAAAATACTCTGGCATGCATCAATTGATGCATCTATGTCCAGCAAGACTGAGGAGGTGATTCTCCTGCTCTACTCAGCACTGGTGAAACCCCAACGGGAGTGCTGTGTCCAGTTCTGGGCACCACACTTTAACAAAGATGTGACAGAGATTCCAGAAAAGAACCACCCATATGATTAGAGGCTTGCATGGCAAGCCATACAAGGAAAGGCTGAGGGATCTGGGACTCTTCAGCCTGAAAAAGAGAAGGCTGAGAGGGGACTTGGAAGCAGTTTACTGCTATGTCAGGGGAGTACATCAGGGGCTCGGTGAACAACTGTTCACCAGGACACCCCTGGGGAGAACGAGGAGTAATGGCTACAAACACCTGGAAGATGATTTCAGGCTCATCAAATGGAAAAGCTGCTTCACAGTTAGGATGTCTAGACTGTGTAATAAGCTCCCTCCAGAGGTGGTGCAATTGCCTACCCTGGAAATCTTCAAGAGGGGACTGGATAGTCATCTTGCTGGGGTCACCTGACTCAACGTGTCTTTCCTGCCTGGTGCAGGGGGCTGGACCCAATGCTCTTCTGAGGTCCCTTCCAGCCTTACATCTATGAATCTGTGAATATATTAAAATATTATGTGAGCATCGTTCCTGATTTATTTTCCTTTAGTTGAGATGCGCACTGTCAGAATGGATCATCAGCAAAATAATGATATTGAGTCAATCTAGTTTCCTTTCATTTAGCCCAGATACAGAGATTTCACTCTTTATGCTCTTCTGTTTGATACAGCCTTATTCCCTGTTCCCTGTTCCTCATCTTCCTCCTGAATCAGAACTGACAGAATCTGAAAGGAATTGTAATTAAGGAGTAGTAAGGCCATGATTCCCCTGTGCGCAGAAGTGATCATCAAGGAACTATACAGTGTAGCCATGTCTACATGTGCAAATGCTGTGGGGTGAATTTCCTTTAGGGTAAATTACTTTAGAGAAAACCCAGTCTGGGTAGGAATCTACACATGTGGGGATACAGGAACAGATTTCCTGCTCCTGGCAGCAATCTGATTCTGCCCCCTCCAGCCCTGCACTGACTTCCTGCAGTAGCCTGGGGAGCTCTAGGCTTCCCCTGCGTGCTAGCAAAGCAGCTGGCAGGGAGTCTGGGGATAGGAGACAGCTGTCTCCTAGCTGGGGCTGAGAGATTGCTCCCTGCCCCTTGGAGATGCCTGCTGCCATGGCAGGCTCCACCACAGGAGCCCAGGCAGCAACAATGTTCCTCTGCCTTGGCAGCAGGGAGCTCCCAGCCCCGGCTCCCCAACTGGGGGCAGGGTTTAAAAAGAGCTTCAGGGGAGGGGCAGGTCCCAGCCCTCTGCCCTGATCTACCTGTGACATAGCAGCAAGCCTGCCCCTCCCTTGCAGCTCTTTCCAAGCCCCACACCTCAATTTCCCAATTGTGGCATGGGGGCCTGGGGCCTGCCTCTGACCAGAAAAGTTTCTGGCCAGCTCTGGGTTACTCAGAGAGGCCTGCATGTGTAGCCAGGAGCTGGCTGTGGGCTGCCTGAAACAGGACAGTTCCCAGCCACCTCCAGACTGCACGTGAAGACTTACCTGCAGCCCAGGGCTGGCTGGGAAATGGTCCAATCTGGGGCAGGTCCTAGCCAGCTCCATGTTAGGCAAGGAACTCTCCCCATGATCACAGAGGTAGGTCTGGGAACAATCATCTCCCAGCCCCCGCTCCACAATTGTGGAATGGAGGATGGGAGTTCCATGCTGCTAGGGTAGAGGGACGTTGTCCCAGTCCAGACTCCACCATCAGAGCCCAGCTCAGCAGCAGGCAGCTCCCAGGGGCAGGGTGCAATATCCCACCCCCTGCTGCCCAGCTGATCAGGAGCAATTTTGCCCCTGGTTAGCTGTCTATATGTGCCATACTGCACAGTAATTAGTCCTGAGTAAAGTTGTTACTTGTATTTACAGGTAGCAAATTTACTAGAGATTAGATCACATTACTGTGCAGTAAATGTCTGCACATGTAGATGGTGATGCTTACCATGCAGTAATTTGCTCTAATCTCAAGTACAGCGTGTGATGTAGATGTGCCCTGTGACACAATGCCAACATTAGTCCTGCAGGGATGACATGAGTCTGTATTTCTTTGGCTCTTCCCTTCCTCATATTTATATGAGAGGTACAGATGATGTTTACAAGAAGGTAAAATAATTTGGTATAATTGAAATGTGTAGGAAGAAAAAAACACTCTAGCCACTATTATGAGCCTTGGATATGAAATCTTGCCTTACAAAAAGTATTGTCCTACATACACAGAAAGAAATACAAAATGTAAAACATTTAGTCACCACTTTATTCATTGAGAATGATCTGGCAAGAACTCATGCATTCCTAACTTGTGGGCTAGTAACTTCTGGGGTGGGAGGATCACCTTCCTGTGGAGCATTAGAACGTTGGCCCACGGCTACTGTTAGGAGTGTTTGACCAGGGTGTATTGATGTTCCTGTGGTACTTAAAATCTTTTTTCCTTTACAGTAGTGACTGTCAACCAGCGTAGGATACCATAGTGGAAAGTATGGTGGGAGCTATGGTATATAAGGTCTGGAACTGTATGAATTATCAGGAATAAGGTAGATTTTTAATATCTCACTTATAATATTGTATCCGGTAACTAAGTTTCTCAAGGTACAGGTATATTTTTTTATAATCCTATACAGCTTATACAAGGAGACAGCCAAGCTAATTGCTGGTGTTTCCTTGTGGTGGGTGAGCTTTACAGCCATTCATTCCATAAGGGTTGTGGGTCCCTTAATTCCCCTCTACATGTTATATGGATTGCACAATTAACAGTTTAATAGTGCAATTACCTGGAGACCACCTACATGTGCAAAGTAGCTATCACACAATAAAAAGCTCCAAACTGCTATAAAGTTAGACCTAAAAAATGTGTACTAACTTCATAGCTGGTTGCTATCAAGCTTTATTTTGCATGTCTTCTCTACTGTTCAGAGCCCCATCAGCTGATGGGTCTCCCAGCCACAGGGGTGCACCCTGCTCCGTGAAAACCCTCCAAGCCCTAGGGATCACAGCAGCCACAATCCTCTGTTTCCATCGCTTTCCCACAACCTCAGGACTGGTGCGGGGGGGGCACCGGGGCACCCATGCAGCTTTTTTTCTGGACCCAAGGGTTTTCCTGCACCCCTGGTGCAGGGGGTTGCACCTATAATGATCCTCTAACCCCAGAGTTTCTCCATACCCTTGGGGCAAGAAGATCAGGCCCTATGATGTGTGGGGTGCCCCTGCAGCTGGGAACCCTTCAACTGTGAGTTGCATGGGACTCCCAGCCATGGGACCCTGCTTCTTGCCAGTGCAATGGGCACCCAGGACCAGGCTCCCCCTGCACCAGCAGTAAGGCTCGATGAGAGAGAAAGCATGATCCCACAATCATGCCTCCTCCCATGCATGTGTGGCATGGCAGAAGATGCAATGGTGTGAATCATGCATTAGATCCAATTGCACCTTACCTACATGCGTAGAGGGGGCCTAATTTTCTGGATTTGACAGCGACCTTAGGAGATGCATTTCTTAGAGAAGCTGGGTAATGAGGTAGGAGCTCCTAACCATGAGAAGATACCTGTCTTTCCTAATTTATATGAGGAGAGGGTGGTGGGTCCTAGCATTAGGTTGGGGATTATGAAAGTATGTGTCGGGGATGGAAGAGGGGAACGGAAGCTGTGAACCAGGAGGAAATGAGTAAAGTTGGCCCATTTAAATCACAGACTTTGTGTCTTTTTTCTCATCTGTCTGAAACAATGTAGCTACCACAACTTCAGAAACAGGGAGATAAGAGCTTTTTTCACAGTGGTAGGACAAAGAACTCTCTATCCTTTGGGGAGGAAAGGCATCACTTAAATTGGTGAGAAGACTGATATAGCTCAATAAGACAAAGGGGATGAAGGGTACATCTGGAGAAGGGGAATATATCAAACCCATCCCTACTGGTCTGAGGCCCCTGCATGAGGGGCTTCCACCCTCTAAAATAGTAAAGAAGCACATACTACCTTTGGGCAATCTGAGAAATATTTTTCTCCCTTCACTGCCAGATTGTCTGGGGAAAAACTAGTTTTTTCTCTGTTCTCAGCTCAGGTCGTTTATGGGTTAGGGAAAAATAACTGACGTGGGGCCAGCGCAGGTACCTAGACAGAAAGGGTCCAGTTCCCTGAAAAACAAAGTGAATTTAAAGGAAGATCATCCTTGGGGTGTTTCCTATTGTCTATATTATAGGAGTGATGCTGAGTTATACTTCACATAGTTTCTGGAGTAGTAGTGGTAGCTGAGGGAGATAATCTGATTCATAATATGTTCATAGACCACCTTGACACACAGACTGAGATTCAAATATATCAAAGCCAAAGCTACTTGAATGATTTAGATTTTAGTTTTTAGTTCTTACCTCACATCTCCAAGCCACACATTGGTTGCCTTTTTTTTCCAATATAAACAGTTACTCCTACTCTGTTTAACAAAAATAGAAGCACCAGAACATACCTATCACCACTGCCAAGTCTGTTTTCTGTATTTGCAGTATAAACAACCTCTACCCCTGCATAGTATATAACTTAGAATTCACGGGCCTCCCACTTTGCAATGTAAATACTATTCCTAGCCTGTTGAAGCAGTCTTTCCACGTGTTCTCACTTCCTTTCAGCTTCTGCATTATATAAATACCAGCAGCTTTCTGTATCATGTTTTACTCAGGTTGTGGGCATGAAAGTAAGTCTTTCATATCTTTTCTGAAAAAGTAAACTGTTTTAATACATTTCTGTATCTCTTTGGCTATTCATTTGCACATAATATGCCCTAGAAAACACAAAAAATGTGCCATCATGATAAAATCATTGTTTTAAAAGAGACCTCAAGAGTTTTTTTAGTTTAAACCTCTGCACAGTTGCTGGAGTGCTATTCTTAAACAGTTCCAATCAAATGTGTATCCATCTTTCCCTTGAAAAACTCCAAAGAAGGAAATTCTGAAACTTCCATGAGCTGTCATTTCCACTGTCTTACATGTTAAGACTGTTTTTTCCTTTGATCTAAGTTTTCCTTTGATTTAAGTTTGGATTCACTATCCCTGTTCTCACTGAGAAACTCTCCACATCACAATCAGTGATTATTGATGTGTGTATGATAATACAAGAAGATTCAAAGGATTGAATATGTCTTTAACGTCCCTTCCTCAAGGAATTCCTCCAAATTTTTCATCTAATGAAAAATTATTAGGATAGCACAGGAAAGCTTCAATTATGTCTGCCTATGCAGTAAATAGTATACTTTTAAAAACTAACCAACAGTTAATAAGTATTACTGATACTTAAAATTCAAAATATAAATTTTGTAAGTGTAAGTAAGTGTATCTCCAGATAAACTAAAATCCCCAAAGGTAACAAACGAACCATGATCCATTGAACCTTTCCGTTGCTAGATTCACCCCAAAATCTAACAGCTGGATGTTTTCACTAGTCATCATTTGTGTTCTTTTTCACTTTGCCATTCATGGATGTGTGTGTGTGTGTGTGTATGTGTGTGTGTGTGTCATAGTCATAAATGGTGGATATGTTTGGTGTGTGTGTAGGAGGAAGAGAGAGCGGATCCTGTATATCTGATGAAAGAGAATAGATTATCCAAGACAACTTTAAGTAATGATGATTAAAGGATTTTCAATTTTTTAAATTGGCCCTTATGATATCATGCAAAGTAGTTTTTTCATGGGTCAGATGTTAACAAATGGATTCAGTATCTCAAAGCATAAAATGAGAATGCAACACAATGAGAATTAGGTGAGGGAAAAAGAGTGGGGGGATATCTTCAGTAAATGAAAAGGAATTGTGTGAAGGAAAGCTAGACAAAATAAGCAATTTGTGAATTACAATCTTGTTTTTAATGTAGCAGATGTTTTATTGATTTACATTGCAACATCCAGGAAAGTATTAACTCAGACTTATTAGAATAAGCCAACTCTCCCTGCAAGTAGCCCTAGAAAATAGCTGGCAAGGAATTCTAGTCTGTTTTCATTGGAAATGTGGCATTTATTAACTCTGGGAGACATTCCATAGGTTTATATATTAAGATGGTTTGTCACCGTTGGTGAACTAGCTTCATAATCAAGGTCACAAATTAAACTAAACACATCACACATACATTTTTTCTTTATGTATGTGTTTCATTAATTTTAAAATACAAGCAATAGTGATACTGAGAAAAAGGAAGTCCGTAAGTTGATGCACAGGTACACACAGAGAGAAAATAAAGTAGTGCACAATTGTAGATAAATCAATCAATAGTGAAATAATTTAAGACGTGTTTGTAAACTTAAAATGAGACCTTAAGAATGCGCTAATTCTTGCTCTGAATTGACATTAAAGATTGCAAAGCATTTTAAAAAATAATTAGACCCTTCATTCTTGTATAAAATTTTCCTTTTTGTCATTGTGTACTACTCTATGCCATTATGAACACATCATTTTATGGGAGTTAAATCGTGTGTGTGTTTGTAAGTCTTCACTATCGTATTAATGTAAGAGTATACATGCACAAAACAGTTAAATTAAGCCTTTTTGAAGTGCATATCCAGCATGCAATCATTTGCCAGCCCTTTGTAACTCTTCTAACAAGAAAATAGCTGGTCCCATGGTTGACCCATAGAAGCATATGACTATAACTTAAGACATGGGCTGTCCAACTGGCAGCACTTGTGCATAAAGCCTTCAGCAGAAGATGCTATACAAATGCAAATTGCCATCATCATAACTATCAATGGTGCTATAGAAATGTGTAATTAATTGGTTAAGCAATAATGAGTCAGCAGAGGGCAGTGCAATTAATCTGCTGAGGTTTACTCTATGACTGTTTTTATGACTTCTGAGTCCAAACCAATAACTCAAGAATAGGGGAAGGTTAAACAGACAGGCAAACTTAAGCAGATAACAGTGAAGACAGCTGTTCCCAGCAGCTGGTTAGGATGACTAAGCTGGAGTTTCCAGTAGTGCCTAAGTTCAGTTGCTCTACTTTTATTGGAGTCACTGGACCTAAGCTGAAAGTATGTTGGAATTTGGACCGCACGGTCTAATTGCTCATACTGAGGTACATCACAATTTAATTTCACTAAAGGTAATGGAATTATTTATTAAAAGAAAACAGGATTCATGCATATTGTATAGATAAGGTACAGCCAGTGGGTAAATAAACAAATGACACCACATTGGACTCTGTGAGATTTTTTTATTTAAAAATTGACGAGTGAAGTATTGCAAGGCTCTGAAATCATTTATAAATCTGCACACAGTGATAATAGTATATTTATTTCTTTGCTATATCATTTTAGAGGTGATACTTCTACAAATAATAACACAGTGCTAGCCAATTAAACATTTAGGAATGGTCACAGCATGTTTGGAATCGATGCTGAATTGAATGTAAACAAAGAAAACATGATATAACTTGCATAAAGCTATTATGCCTGAAATCACTTATTAGCCATATTCATAGAATCATAGAATCAATAAGTCAGAAGGGACCTAGACAGATCATCTAGTCCAACCCCCTGCCATTGGCAGGAAGGAGCACTGGGGGTGGCAAGGGTCATAAGACCCAGCCAGGTGCCTATCCAGTCTCCTCTTGAAGATTTCCAGGGAAGGTGAGAGCACCACCTCTCTGGGAAGCCTATTCCAGGCTCTGGCCACCCTTACAGTGAAGTAGTTCTTCCTAATATCTAACCTAAACCTATCCTCCCTCAGCTTGTGGCCATTGTTCCTGGTGACTCCAAGGGGGGCCCTGGTGAACAGACTTTCCCTGAGTCCCTGCTGGTGGCCCCTGAGAAAGTTGTAGGCAGCCACAAGATCCCCGTTGTGGAGACTGAAGAGATTCAGGTCCCTCAGCCTCTCCTCATACAGCTGGCCAAGGAGGCCCTCAACCATACGAGTGGCCTTCCTCTGGACCCTCTCCAGTTTCTCCACGTCCTTCTTGAAGTGCGGCACCCAGAACTGGATGCAGTAGTCCAGCTGCGGCCTGACCAGCGTCGCATAGAGGGGGAGGATCACCTTCTTGGACCTGCACAGGGTTGCATCTGTGGATGCACGACAAGGTATGGTTGACCTTCCTGACTGCGTCCCCACACTGCTGGCCCACGTTCATCTTGGCATCAATAGTGATTCCAAGATCCTTTTCTGCCTCTGCACTGATGAGAAGGGAGTTCCTGCAGCCAGGTATGCTGCAGGTTCTTCCTCCCCAGGTGCATCACCTTGCTCTTGTCAGTGTTGAAACACATCCTGTTCTTATCCGCCTACCCCTGTAACCTGTCTAGGTCTGATTGCAGCCTATTCTTCCTGTCTAGCATGCCCACATCCCGCCACACCTTAGTGTCATCAGCAAATTTGAACAGGGTGCTTTTTGTCCCCTTGTCCAAGTCACTGATGAAGATGTTGAACAGCGTGGGCCCAAGAACTGAGCCCTGGGGAACCCCACTGCCCACATCCCTCCAGGTCAAAAATGACCCATCCACCACCACTCTCTGGGTGCAGCCCTCCAGCCATTTAGTGACCCAATTATTACGCTATTTGTCAACACATTCTGAAAATAGCTGCTTCTGTGGACTCATGGGGTTATGTTTTCTTCTTGGAGATGATGTTTTCATCTTGGGAGGCACAGCCAGGCCCAGGGTCAGCGAGGACCTAGTCAGGGAATTTCTGGTGGGACTAGATGTGTTCAAATCAGCAGGTCCTGATGATCTCCACCTCAGAGTACTGAGGGAATTAGCAGAGGTCATTGCGAGACCCCTGGCACAGCTTTTCAAGCACTCATTGTGTCTGGTGAGGCGCCAGAGGACTGAAAAAGGGCCAATGCGGTCCCCGTTTTCAAAAAAGGGAGAAGGAGGACCCAGGAAACTATAGGCCCATTAGTCTTACCTTGGTCCTAGGGAAGCTCTTTGAGAAAATTATCCAGGAGCACATCTGTGAGGGGCCAACAGGGGAGATTATGCTTAGGGGCAACCAACATGGGTACATTAGAGGCAGGTCCTGCCAGACCAACCTGGTGGCCTTCTACAACCAGGTCACAAAATCCTTGGACGCAGGTGTCGTGGTAGATGTAGTCTTTCTGGACTTTAGGAAGGCCTTTGACACTGTCTCTTACCCCATTCTCATTAAAAAATTAGGCGACTGTGGTCTCAATGCCTACACAGTCAGATGGATTGCAAATTGGCTGGATGGCTGCACCCAGAGAATGGTGGTGGATGGGTCATTTTTGACCTGGAGGGATGTAAGCAGTGGGGTTCCCCAGGGCTTGGTCCTCAGGCCCTCACTGTTCAACATCTTCATCAGTGACTTGGACGACAGGGTGAAAAGCACTTTGTTCAAATTCTCAGATGACACTAAGATGTGGGGAGAAGTGGGCATGCCAAAAGGGAGGGATAGGCTGCAACTGGATCTGGACAGGTTACAGGGGTGGGTAGATGAGAATATAATGGGATTCAATACTGACAAGTGCAAGGTATTGAACCTGGAAAGAAAGAACCGGCAGGATACCTACAGGCCGGGGAACTCTCTTCTCATCAGCACAGAGTCAGAAAAGGATCTTGGAGTCATTATTGATTCCAACATGAACATGGACCACCAATGTAAAGACACAGTCAGGAAGGCTAACTGCACCTTGTCATGCATCCACAGAAGCATCACGGGCAGGTCCAAGGAGGTGATTCTCCCCCTCTATGCGACACTGGTTAGGCTGCAGTTGGAGCACTGCATCCATTTCTGGGCACTGCACTTCAGGAGGGATGTGGACAGCATTGAGAGGATCCAGAGGAGGGCCACTCACATGATCAGGGACCAGCAAGGCAGGCCCTACAAGGGGAGGCTACGGGACCTAAGCCTGTTCAGCCTCCACAAGAGAAGGCTGAGAGGTGATCTGGTGGACTGGCTAAGGGGGACCATCAGGCAATGGGAGAGTCCCTGTTCCCCAGAGCACTACCGGGAGTAACAAGGAATTATGGCCATAAGTTGACAGAGAGTAGATTCAGGCTAGATAGCAGGAGGCACTACTTCACAGTCAGGGTGGGTAGGATCTGGAACCAACTTCCAAGGGAAGTGGTGATCGTTTCTTCCCTGGGGGTCTTCAAAAGGAAGCTAGATAATCATCTAGCCTGAGTCGTTTGACCCCAGCATTCTTTCCTGCCCATGGTGGGGGTTGGACTTGATGATCTGCTCAGGCCCCTTCCGACACTACCAACTAAGAAACTATGATGCTAAGCCATTCCTTCTATTGCCTGTCATGTAGGATCACTAGAGAGACCTTTTCTTTGTTATGCAATGGACAGAGAGATACCAAAGTACACCTATTATACTCACAGCCCATGAAGCCATCTCATGTACATGAATTAAGTAGTTTAAAGGGATTTCTTTTTTCAGTTTTATGTATATTGTCCATTCACATTACATATTCTATTTATCATATCCAGGTACTGCTTTATCTTCTTGTACTTGTTAACCACATACTTGATGCATCTACATGCATGCTTTATTGTGGAGTTTATTCATTAGCTCTGAAGTAAAGCATCACCATCCACACGTGCCGGTATTACAGCGCAGTAAATAAACTAACTTCTCTGTAAGATACTACTGTTGGGGAGTCATTTATGGTAAAGTCATTATGGCGGAGTCATTTCCTGTGTTGCAATTCACATGTGGTGGGACAGCAGCACTTTGTGCCATGATGGAACAGCCCCAGACTGGTAGTAGGCTCAGGGAATAAGCCACATGATTTCGCAGTTTTGGAACTTTCATGCCCCAGGCAGTGCCTCCGCCACCTGATGTCGCCATCTGGAGCCCTGGGCTGAATCCCTAAGCTTGCTGCCAGCCCAGGATTGATGCTATGAGCCTGCTGCTTTGCCTTGGCACAAAGTGCTACTGTTCTAGGTGCACATATACAGTATTTATAGACATGCTTCAGGAGTGGGGTGGGGGATACTTAAATTAAAGCCACTCTGAGAGCCACTCTAATTAAAGTGCCTGAAGCATCAGTGTATCAGCGTCCCTGCCCTGAAAACTGGTAGCAAGGCACTTTAATTAAATCTCCTCAAATAAGCTTTAGTTAAAGTGCCTATGCCACCATTTTTCAGCATGGGGATGCTGATACATGTAACGTTGAAGTCTGCTAGAGTATGGTAATTATCACACTCCAGCAGATTTGATTAATTGAGTCAGTGCTGCATGTGTATAGACACCCAGTGATGCTGCTCCCAGGAATAGTGTACTCTGAGTTTATCACGTTGCATTAATTGCACAAGTAGATGCACCCGCTGGCATCTCATAGCTTCTGATAACAGGTGCATACAACTGTTATACTGTAATTTCTATATTGGTATACTCTAAACAGTTTGTACTAAGTAGCAATAAAAATTATTATTGCTATCACTCAATGAAAATGGCATCGTGTTATAAAGTAGAAAAGTGACAAATAGTCCTAATAAATTGTCTGTTGATATTTGAATCAGCTATACAAAGATTAAGGACAAACTATGGGTGGATTTTCCTTTCAAATTGATTTATATGAGTATCATTTTACTGCTGTTAGCAATGTTAAGTTGTGATGTTCACTGGTATGAAAAACAATTAGATTGTGTGGGCCATGTTCCAGCATATATGAAAATTAACTCCACTGATTACAGTAGCAGGCGGTTAAGTGAGAGAAGAATTTGGCTCTATGTTCAAGCTTGCTTTGTTATCCACAGACTGTTGGGATGAAAAGCGAGTTTAGCAACCTGTAAAGTTCAATAAGGTACTTTTAAATATATAAATCATTGCTTATAGTTGAAGTACTGGATAGAATTGTACCTCTCAAGTGACAGTCGTGTATTGAGCAGATCTGTCAAGTTTTGTGCATTTCAGCCTTCATAGTTGTATCTTTTGACCTCAGGAAGCTGATGTGGCACTTGCTGAGCTCTTGCTTCTGCTTTCACTGCTGGAGTCCACTTAAGGAAGTGCTGTGGAAGAAGCAGTCACCAGAAGAGAGCTAGTGTCCCAGTGTTAAGATTAGCTTTCCTTTTATGATAGTACCAAGTTTCTCCCAAACAACCTCCTCCACTGTCTTGCTGCCATGTCACATAGGACCAACTGCAGGCCTCCACTAAATTCAGATGGCCTTTGTAGTTTTATAGCAGGCAACCACCATTACTAGGCATTGTAAGCTTTATGTCTTAATTTAATTACCACTGGTTGAAGCAGGGTGTGCTGACCAATTGCCTATTTATAAATATACAAATTGGCTTGTTAAAATATTTGCATAATGTAATGCATGAAGTTACTAAACTTGGCTGCTATACACTTGTGAGGTTGGGGATAATTAATTGGGAGGAGTTGATTAGTTTGCTAGGATTTTTAAGCATGCTGTGGCGTGACTGACTTATTGACTGCACAGTTTTGAAAGTCTCCTGGGCTAAAAGCCATTTACAAATAAGGAATGTGGCTCTGCAAAACAGAGAGATTTTGTGGTATGGAAGAAGGAAATGTACTGTTTTATTAAACACTCTTTAATATTATCAAACTTGTTAGTTTGTTGTATTCTACTTTGCCTGACAAAATGTAGATGATACTTAATGAAAAAAATGATTAAGGAAACAAACAAGCTGCACTAAAACTAGTTAAATACTAAGTAGTTTTTAGGATTGTTGGTTGTAGCCATGCTGATCTAAGGACATAGGTAGGCTTCATAAATCTACTGGATGCAAAAAATCACAGACTTAATATAGACATTGGATTTATGACACAGTACAACTTGCCTGATATCTGACACCCCAGGTAACCTGCCTCCAATTGACCACATGCATTCCTTCGCATATTTCCCTCCCATCTCTACCCATTCTCTTTCTAACTTCCACTCAATTACATGTTCACAGACATGCTTGTTGTAAATTTGTTTCTTTTCTGTCTTGGAGAACACATAACACCAACAGAGTCTCCTTGTGTCTGAAGAAGGGCATTTATATCTAAA
>NW_017729027.1:41837668-41841718 GCF_001723915.1 Gavialis gangeticus
GTACAACTTGCCTGATATCTGACACCCCAGGTAACCTGCCTCCAATTGACCACATGCATTCCTTCGCATATTTCCCTCCCATCTCTACCCATTCTCTTTCTAACTTCCACTCAATTACATGTTCACAGACATGCTTGTTGTAAATTTGTTTCTTTTCTGTCTTGGAGAACACATAACACCAACAGAGTCTCCTTGTGTCTGAAGAAGGGCATTTATATCTAAAAGCTTGCAAAGAATGTTTCTTCAACTTTTTAGCTGGTCTAATGAAAGATATCACATCTATCCAAAGAACCTTGCCTGCCTAAGTAATTTTAAAGCACTTTCCCTCACCACTCCTACTTCCCAGCCATCCCAGGAAAAATGACCATACCCCAATCCCAATTCTAGTTTATTAAATCATGAGCCCTCCTTTTATTTAGTTATTCTTTTTTTTTTAAACTTTTTTGTTTTATCCATCAGTGGCTGACTTCCTTCATTTCCCCCATCCCCATTTCCTTTCACCTCCTGTTTCATTATACCCCATCCCATTCACTCTCTGCCTTCCTGTTCCCACCCCCGCCCCCAGCTTATCTCTTATACACCACCACCTAGAGCAGGGATAGAAGCCTGTCCTAGCTCACCAGCTCTGTAGCAGCAACTCGCAGCTGCAGCTTGACCTTGCACTAACATGGATTGAGAAGTTCAAAGTACACCATGTAACAAGTCCCTAAGAGAAAATTTACCCCAGATGAGCTTAACTGTATGTACACACCTTTTCTTCTGTTAATTCCCTTTTGTGTGCCTTGCACAGAAATCTACCATTTGCATTGTATATCTTTCTGCATCCAATTTGTCATCTACCATATGGTGCACTGGACAACTAAGTTCTGAACTTTTAGGTGCAGAACTTTGGAAATTATTTTCCTGCATGTAAAAGGAAGTCAAAAATACATTATTGAGCAGACATAACACCAGAGCATAATCATCTCCTACAAAAGAAAGCTCTTTTTGTTTTCCCAATGTCTTGATCAAAGAGATTTTTCCATTTTCATTGTAACCTAAAAACATAAAACTTCCCTTGAAGAAATGTCAGAAAAGTAGATTTGGCTAACGGATATATTTACTTTCTGTTATTTAACTTTGGGGCCTACCATTTTCAACCCCTACTTCAAGCTTTTTTATTTAATCCATTGCTATTTTTGCCTTAAGGCCAAATATTCTTTATTATACACTAAACTAAATTTGCTTTTATCCAAAACTACCATCACACAATACATTTCACAGCTCTGCTCACATTAAATGTTAACACAGTCTAAGGAGCTGTGGCAGGCTTAGCTTTGAAGAGGTGGGGAGACTGTGTTCCCCAGTGGCTGGCTAGTTTGCCCCGTCTCGTTTTCTAGCTGCTCCAAGCTGCCACCCGCTCTCTCCTGCCATACACTGATGGGATCAATTAAACAGGTGACATCTGGAGTCTTTGAGGTGGAGGGAGAGGTTCCTTTGGGCCACTTGCATCTCCCCTTTTATACTTATATATGCCCTGACCCTCCTGGCCAGGGCCTAATTTGCTCTAGCTTCTCCTTTCAGCCCTGGGATAACTTAGTTTGGCTCTGGCTCTGACTCTGGCTCTCCCATGGCAATGGCACATCTGGAAATTAGGTTCTACAGTAGGGCTCTGCCCTCCAGGTTCCCCAGCCTAAAAGGCGTTTATGCTACCCCCCTCCCAGTATATGACCTCTTGCCCTTCAAACATGCAGGGCACGTGCAAAGTGATCTGCACCTCCCCTCACAGTCAGTCCTGGTCTTCCAAAAGTCCATTACAAAAGAAAAGAAAAAAATCTGAACTAAAGCTTCTCCTGCTTTGGGGTAAGGAATGCAGTCTCAACTCAGAGCTTCACCCCATTGGCCTGCTATCTAAATCAACCAGGAACAAAAGTGAAAAACACAAAAAAACTTACTCCATTTTTACAGCTAATTACAGTGTCCATTTGGACCTTTTCTCTCTTTCTGGCAGAGACCATCCTGTCCTCTTAGGCTGGATCCAGACGTGCAGGCACATGCTGGTTGTGGCACCACAGATCACTTTACAGTGCCAAAAACAGCATGCCCAGCATGTTAAAACATGACCTGCACTCCAAATTTGCAGCACGGAGGCAAAATTTGCTACCAGGAAAATCCCACTAGCAAAAAAAAATTAAAAAGCGTGAGAAAAAAAGTGAGACAGAGCATACCACAGGACCATGCACTAGCAGACCTAGAGGCTCAGTCCTCCCAGGAAATGATCTGGCTGCTGCCCAGAGCATTTCCTCTCCTCTAGTTCTGCCCTGGCTCTTCCAGCATGCTAGGAGCAGGGAGGAGCAGGGAAATGACAATTTCCCCGAAGTGGGGCATTTTGTCCTGCACCACAGCTCATGGGCAGGGGTTTGCACAGCGGGAAAAAGTAGTGATACAAATTTATGCCACTACTTCTTTGCTGCTGCAAGGGCACACCCCTGAATGTGGGGACACACCCTTAGAGGTCAGGGTTTCACTGCCCCTCCAGCCAGCGAGGTAGCCTATTTAACCCCTGATCCCTACCCATTGCAGAACCAGCCCAGCCTATTAAGCTGACCTGAGCTTAGGGGCTGCTCCTTATCTCAGCCTTGCCAACTGCCTTTCTCCATATCAGAAAAAACCCTTCTCTGAAAGAGCCCTTTCCAGTTATGCTGACTTGAGAGCCCTCCCCCTGTAATAGGGGAAGGACTCCCTGTTACACAGCTGATAGAATTTGAACTGGATTTAATAATTTCATCCTGTACTTACAATGTTGGTGTTTTTTGTAGTATTTTATTATCCTTCTAATGCCGTGTCTTCAAATGTATTTACGTAAATAAATACTAATTATAATAGTAAAATATGGTAACATATTTCCATTAATTTGACATGTTAAAAATCCAAAGACATTGCCTTTCTCACTCCTAAAATGTTCAGTAATGGCATTTTTATTATGTTTTATATTTATTTGCATAAAAGCAAAACACTGTGAACATAAAGGAATACAAGTATTACAACACAAGGCCAAAAATGTAGCTAGCATAAGCAAGCATGTATTTCCAAGTTGCTCCTACTGACATTTCCTGGATTTCTTTATGCTAGTAGCTATTATATTTGGTTATTTAGCCAAACCTAATAAGGCTAGCCCTGTTTATTTTCCTAGCCAAAGTCTTAAAGTGGCTAAATTAGAAAATAAGAACATAAATAACTGCAATCAAGCTAGTCATATAATCATAGATCATAGAGAAGTAAGACTTGAAAGGACTTCAGGAGATCATCTAGTCCAACTGGGGATTGAAGTGTATGTTCTTTGAAAAAATATAGTTGCTTTGACACTATGATATAGCAGTCTGCTTTTATTGACAATACATTTCATTATTAAGTAAAATCAAACAATTTTCCTTGAGTAAATCATTTATAAATCATGTACTCTGTTTTAAAAGTAAGTCACATAGTACTGCAAGGGAAAAACTGCACCCACTCTTTTCTAAAATTCTCTTTACATTTTAATGTAGTTTTTACAGAACATCCTCATTGTATATTCATTACAGAAGATGTCTAAGTAAGCTGATGGAAACTGTTCTGTTTGCCAATACAGGCTGACTAGAGTTTGAATTAGATCTCAATATTAGCCCCTCTCAGTTTCCTCTTGCATGGTCTGTTAGCTGTATATTTTATATGAATCACCATACAGTTTTAAGAATAATGAACTGTGATCTCTTTGATCTCTCATGTGGACCACTACAGATCCAGAACAAAGCCAGTCAAGTAAATGAATGTCCACGGGTGTAAAATCAATGCTGAATCCAAAACCCACTCCCTAACTTCACCTTCTCAGCCGTGTTTTTACTTCTATGAAGTGAAAGTCTCCACCTGAATCTTTGCCTTCAAAAGGGAAGATGGATAAAAATATCACCTTTGTCCCAAATTCCTTTAACCTTCTTGCCAGATCCTCCCCAGGTCTCCTATGCTACAGGAATAGTGAGTGCATCTATGTGTGCACCTATAGTTTCATAGTTTCTAGGGTCGGAAGGGACCTGA